>NC_057360.1:62932954-63562699 GCF_016509475.1 Prionailurus bengalensis | reverse complement strand
TTATATTACCTCAAAATACTAACTATTTATTTTAATACATGCTAGGCATTTTACATACATTTTCTCTTGTTCTTTTCACCCTTCAAAATAGATACTGTCTCTTTTCTGCAGGTGAGAGGTCTGAGCACAGCAAGGCTAAGTGATTTACCCAATGTCACACAGCTGGGAACGGCAGAACTGGGATTTTTTTTTTTCTTTTTTTCCAGAGAGAGCGAGCGAGCGAGCAAGTAGGGGAGGGGCGGAGAGAGAGGGAGACACAGAAACCGAAGCAGGCTCCAGGCTCCGAGCCGTCAGCACACAGCCCGACGTGGGGCTTGAACCCAGGAGCCATGAGATCATGACCTGAGCCGAAGTCAGACCCTTAACCGACCGAACCACCCAGGCGCCCCAGAACTGGGATTTGAAGATTGTCAATGCAGACCCAGGATATGAAACCAGATCTGTCTAGCTTCACCTAATATGCCATAGCATTCCTTCTGGGAATTTGAGGCTTGAGGAATTTTTAATTCACATAAATATCTGTTGGGTCCCTCTTCTGTGCAAGGCCTAGGTTGCAGTTACTGGGACAGATAAATGGTAAATACGGACTTTGCTTTCGAGGAAGTGGAACCTGGTAGGTGGTAAGGGTGGGGGAAGGGAAGCCAAGTGCACGGTAGCTGTCGTACAGGCGATAGGAGATACGCTTCCAGACAGGTTCTCCTTCGTCCTCAACTCCTTTTCGGGCACAACATACCGACTCGAGGAAAAGCCGTGACCTGGCTCCTGATACTCTTAACAGCCTCTGAACTAGCTATAGAGTGGAGGCCCTCAGCCAGCTGAAAACAAATTCAGAAATCTAGATGAAGTGGCAAATAGAGCACAGTGGGAACTCTTTTGTTCATTTGACAAATCCTGAGTACGTAAAGGCCTTGTGCTAGACCCTGGGGGTAGGGTAGTGAGTAAGGCAGACACTGCCCCCACCTCGTAGGAACTCACACCCAAATGGAGGGGACGTACATTCGATATTTGACCACAAAATTATGATTTAGTTACACGAGTGATAAGTGCTACCAAGAGGAAATCCTGGGCGCTAATTAAAACATAATGAGGGGCGCCTGGGGGGGCTCAGGCAGGCGTCCAACTTTTTTTTTTTTTAATTATTTTTTCAACGTTTATTTATTTTTGGGACAGAGAGAGACAGAGCATGAACGGGGGAAGCGCAGAGAGAGAGGAAGACACAGAATCAGAAACAGGCTCCAGGCTCTGAGCCATCAGCCCAGAGCCCGACGCGGGGCTCGAACTCACGGACCGCAAGATCGTGACCTGGCTGAAGTCGGACGCTTAACCGACTGCACCACCCAGGCGCCCCCAGGCGTCCAACTCTTAATTTCAGCTCAGGTCATGATCTCACGGTTCGTGGGTTTGAGCCCCGCGTCAGGCTCCACGCTCACAGTGCAGAGCCTGCTTGGGATCCTCTCTCTCTTTCTTGCTCTCAAAATAAATAAATCAACAACAACAAACATAACGAGGGCCCTGGCCAAGTCTGGGTAGCCAAGAAGAGCCTCCCGGAAGAAGGACCCCTTGAAGAGAGCTCTGAAGGATAAGCAGGAATTCATTAGATAAGGGAGTAAAGATAAGAGAATCCTGCGCCAAGGTCCTGAGGTAGGAAGGCATAAGGTATGTTCCAGAGATGAGGTTACTGAGGCAATCAGAGGCTGCATAATATAGGGGCCTTTTGACCACAGTAATGGTTCTATTCTTCATCCTAAGACCATCGGTAACCACTTGGGCTATTGCAGTGGCCCACCTAGGAAGCAACTGCATTAGGGCAGTAGCGATGGAAAGAAGTGACGGGAGTGAGAAATCCTTAGGAGATAAAGTTAACAGGCGTTCACACTGAATCGGACACACAGTGTGACGGAAAGAAGGACAGTCATCGGGGACAATTTCCGGGTTTCTGGCTTGTGCAACTGGATGAGATAGAGAATATTTGCAGAAGACAAGGTTGGGTAAATAGGATTATGAGTCCGGTTTGAGATGCATAGAGTTTGAGGTTTCTGGAGGCCATCCGGTGGAGGTGTTTTGAAACCCACAGGAGGGCTCTGGGACAGACATATCCATCGGAGTCGGCAGTGGCCGTTCAGAATGGCTGTTCAGAATGGCAGCCACTAGGCACATGTCGCTCTTTAACTTATTGAAGTTAACCAACACTTGACAACTAACGCTTAGCTTAGGAATTAAATCAAGTTATACATTTTATTCCTCGGTTGCACTGGCCACATTACATAAGTACTCAACAGCCACATGGATGCCGTATACCAGACAGCACAGATCTAATACATTTCTATCATGGGGCGCCTGGGTGTGGCTCAGTCGGTTAAGCGTCTGACTTCAGCTCAGGTCACGATCTCACCGTCCGTGGGTTCGAGCCCCATATTGGGCTCTGTGCTGACAGCTCGGAGCCTGGAGCCTGCTTCCGATTCTGTGTCTCCCTCTCTCTCTGCCCCTTCCCCGCTCACGCTGTGTCTCTCTGTCTCTGAAAAACGAATAACCTTTTAAAAAAATTAAAAAAAAAATAAAAACAAAACATTTCTATCATTGCAGAAAGATCTGTTGCAGTTCTATGGCAAACTTTTTCTATAATGGGCCAGATACTAAATGTATTTGGCCCTGTGGACCATATGGTCTCTGTTGCAACTACTCAATCCTGCCGATGCAGAGCCAAGGAGCCGTAGACAACATGTAAACAATCGGTATGGCTATAAAACTTTATTTACACAAATAGGCTACAGATCAGATTCGTCAGGGAGACTGTAGTCTGCCAACCCCCATTCTCCGGGACGGTACGTAAATGATGACTGAAGTCAGAGGTACGGATATGATCCTCTAGGAAGAGAGAACAGAAGGAGAGTCTGGCTCCAAACCTCGAGAGTCTCCAATACTTAAGCACTGGGCAGAAGTGCCCAGAAAGGAGACAAACCAGGAAAAATCATGATGTCCTAGGAGCCAGGGCAAGCATGTGGATCGAGAAAGGTGAAATGATTGCATGTCGAATGCCTCAAGTCAAGCCAAATGGAGTTGGCACCTTTGCATTGACTTGGTATCATAGAGTCATTGCTTGTCCGAAGAGTCATTTCACTGGAGTAGGAGGGGCAGAGGAGGGGTTGAAATGGGTTGGAGAGTCTGGAAGGTGAGGAGACGGAGACAGTAAGTGTTCAGAGAGCCTTGCTGTGAAGAGGGGAGCTGTGAGAGGCCCTAGGCCCCCCCTCCCCCCCCCCTCCCCCCAGTCTGTCTTACTACCCTGCCTTTTTTTTTTTTTTAATGTTTATTTATTTTTGAGAGAGAGAGACAGAATGCGAGCAGGGGAGGGGCAGAGAGAGAGGGAGACACAGAATCCCAAGCAGGCTCCAGGCTCTGAGCCGTCAGCATAGAGCCCGACACGGGACTCGAACCCACGAACCGTGAGATCATGACCTGAGCCGAAGTCGGACGCTTAACCGAGCGAGCCCCCCAGGTGCCCCCTACTACCCTGCCTTTCTAAGTGCTCCTTCTCAGTCCTTGCTAGCTTCTTGACCTCCCCTTAACCTTTCTCCACACTGAAGACATTAACATAAAATTTCTACGCAGTAAAATGGACCCTTATCGGTGTGTAGGTCTGTGAATCTTGACAAACACATGTGGTCATGAAACCACCACCACAATCAAGATACGGGTCAGTTTCATCATCGCCAGATCCCTCCTTCCCCTTTGTCACCACCCCTCCCGTGACCTCAGCCCCCACTGAGATGATCTTTCTGTGTTCCCTATAGTTTTGCCCTTACAAGAAATGTCCTATCGTTAGAATCATACTATGTATATGTAGATTTTTGGGACTGGCTTCTTTCACTTAGCCTAACGCTTTTTTTTTTTTTTTTTTTTTTAAGTGAGCTCTACGCCCAACTTGAACACGAGACCGTGAGATCAGTAGTCACAGGCCCTATGGACTGAGCCGGCGAGGGGCCCCCTAGCCTAATGAATTTGAGGTTCATCCATCATGCATATCGTTGTATCAGTGGTTTATGCCTTCTTTTAACTGCTGAGTAGTATCGCAGCGCACGGACGGACCACGCTTCGGTTATCCCTTCCCCACGTGAGGGACGTGGGCTGCTTCCAGTTTTTGGTGATGACAAGTAGGGCTGTTACAGGCATTCGCTTCCAGGCGTGTGTGTAGGGGTTTTCACCTCACTGGGAAAAATCCGTAGGAGGGGGATTGCTGGGGTCAGCAGTGACGGTGCCTGAGAAACCACCAAGTGGCCGCGCCATTTTGCATTCCCAGCAACAGTAGACAGCGTTCCAGGCGCTCTGGGTCTTTGCCAGCACGCCGTGTGGTTAGAACAAACGAACGAAACGAAAAAACCACGAGAGGAGTGGCGTGTCATGGTACCTCGGTGGGGTTATAATTTGAATTCCCCAAACGGCTAATGATGTTATGTATCTTCTCCTGTGCTCATCTGTCACCCATGTATCTTCGGCAAAGCGTCCAAATATCTTGCCCGTGTTTGCAAATTGCATTCACGTTACCGAGATTTGAATGTTGTTTATGTACGTGGGATATAAGGCGTTTGTCAGACGTGTGATTTGCAGACATTTTCTCCTAATCTGTGGCTTGCCTCTTCAGTCTCTTAGGAGTGTCTTTCTAAGAGCAGTTCTTACTTCTTTTGTTTTAATGTTTTATTTATTTATTTTTGAGAGACAGAGAGAGAGAGAGAGAGAGAGAGAGAGAGAGAGAGAGAACACAAGCAGGCAAAGGGCAGACAGAGAGGGAGACAGAATCTGAAACAGGCTCCAGGCTCTGAGCTGTCAGCGCAGAGCCTGACGGGGGACTTGAATCCACAAACCGTGAGATCATGACCTGAGCTGAAGTCGGACGCTTAACCCACTGAGCCCCCCAGGCGCCCTTCAGAGAGCAGTTCTTACTTTTGACGAAGTCCAATTTATAATTTTTTCCTCTTATGGATTTTACCTGTGGTATATCTAAGAACTGTTTGCCTACCCCAAGGTTGGAAAGATTTTTTCCCCTATATTCTCTTCTAGAAGTCTTATAGTTTTAGGCTTTATGTGCGCTTGGAGTTAATTTTTGTCTGAAGTGCAAGGTACAGATGGAGGTTTTTTTGTTTTTCGGGTTTTTTTTTTTTTTTTGCAATATTTGTATTTGTCGAAAAGATCCCTCTGAGTATCGGGGTTCCTCCAGGCATGGTCCTAGACCTGCTGCTTTTCCCTCGAATGGTAGTTGAAGAAAGAATTCAGCTCGAGGAAGTCTTTTTTACCCCTTTTTTAAAGACGGGGAGGGTTTTTCTATATAAGAGAGTGAGGGGAGTTAAGCGTAAAGACTCCCGAGAAAGAGAAAGGAGGAAGCTAAATGGAAGAATCGGGATTCATCCGAATGCTAATGAATGCCCCGGGAGGAGGTATCACACTGGGAAAGGGAGGCTGTTGCCTTGGCAGAATCCTCTCTGCGGTCTCAGAGCCCCGAGACCCCTAAGCTAACAGGCCTGGCCTCTCCTTTTCCTCCTTTCCCAGGGGAAGGGAGGGCCCACCACTTTGAACTGCAGAGGAAACAAGAATATACTCATGGGGAACTTGGCAGCTACCGCCAACGTGATAGAATGGAACTTGGGAGTTCGTCAGGCCCAGAGGTGAGGGGAAGAGGAGTGCAGGGAGGTAGGCGAGGAAAGAAGCGGGACCCTCTGGGGAAAGGCGAGAGTTGATGGCCTCACAGTTGCCAATTAGCGTTTGGTGCGTGTTGAGAAGTGAGAAACATTTCGTCCTGGTGTGGGCACGGAGGCTGAGCCGAGCCCAGCTCTAAGCGCACGGGAAACACAGAATCGCGGATTGAATGTAGGCGGGGGAGTCCTTCGAGACGGAAACCAGGGCGATGGCCCCGCACGTGGAATTCTCGGCATCTGAAGGGTCCGCTTCACAGCGTCACCGCGAGTAGAGGGCGTGCGTCGGGTTATAGCTGTCCCCCAGAGGTCAGCCTGCTGTGTGTCAGGTGGCCCACGGAGCACACGCTGAGATAAAAGCCAGCATCGGGGTGGTCAGGTCAACTGGCAGGGCTGGAATCTGAGTCAGTACGCACGCTCTGGGAGCAGGTTGCTAGTAAGATTTCCCCACAGTAGGAGGGGGGGTGGGGGGACGCGCCTGGGTGGCTCAGTGGTTAGGCGTCCACCTCTTGATTTCAGCTCGGGTCACGAGCTCACGTTTCGCGAGTTCGAGCCCCGTATTGGCCGGCGCGGAGCCTGCTTGGGATTCTCTCCCTCTGCCTCTCCCCGCCTCAAAACAAATCAACTTAAAAAAAAATAAAGATTTCCCCACGATGGGAGGACATGATACTGTTCCCCGTGTTCCCTGTGGAGAGTACGTGAAGAAAGTGCTGGGGCCCGCGGATTGAGAGACTGACCTTGACTATGGCTGCCTGTGGGAATGATTAGGATTTCCCCTCCCACTTTCCTTCCTTGGCTAGAGACGGGAGAGTGGCGTTCGCGGCGTGGTGTTCGAAAGCCTGGACTCTGGGGTCAGACTGTCTGGATCCACATCCTCCCTTTGCTACTTCTTAGCTGGGTGCCCGTCACTCTCTTGACCTCAGTTTCCTTCTCTGTGAAATGAGAAAGGCAACAATAGCCATCTGGTAGGGCTGTTATAAGACCCCTCGTGTCCATGCTCATAACGTGTGTAGAAAGGTGACTGACACGGAGTAGGTATGACATATGTGACGACCGGTAAGGCAGGGTGACGTGATGCGGTCCTCGATTTCTCCTCGCTCTCCTGCTGGGTCCTGTAAGGGAGAGGATTCGCTAAACCATTTCATTGCCGTTACCGGTCGGAAGAACTCAGGATTGAAAGAAAGAGAAGACCACCCGAGGGTTTGTCGCGCATCCCTGGCCGGGATGTGAGGTGGGCAGAGGCTGAGAAACGCTCACCTGTCACAGCTCTTGTGGCTTAGCAGATGTGAGTTCTTGGGAGAGAGACTCTTACAGAGCATGTGGTTTCTGGTTCACCCAGAGTGGACCCCTCCCCCTCCCCGCCACGCCTCCCTGGTTTATCTGAAATGCAGTGAGTCACCCTGCGTGCAGGTGACCTTGACTCATCGAAAATTGCTGGGATTCTGGAGAACAAACAGGGGAGTTGGGGCAGAGACCAGGGAGCAGGAAAGGGCCGAGTACCGTATGGAGTGGGGGGCTGACAACCTGCGATCTAACTGCCCCCACCCCCCAAGCTCAGCAAATCCCAAAAAGCGAAGTCGAGAAATCCAGTGTTCAGAGCGGCTCTTTTGAGAACTGGCTGGAAAGGGCCGAGGGAGGAGGCCAGGAGGTGGGAGACTCAGCACCCTGCTTCTCAGCGGAAGGTTCGAGGGGGGCGTTGGGAGTGATAGGGCCTTTCTCCTCCTTAGAGCAAGCACCCTCTCCTGGTCTCCCCGGTGACCCCTCATGAATTGAAGCCGCACGGAGCCGGGAACCCCTGGGGGACCAGACAGCAGCTGAGCCACGGCCGCGTCCCAGGGTCCGTCATCTCCGGAGAGACTGAGGCAGGGCAGGGCAGAGGGGAAGCGGTGGCCGGTGTGGGTCTGTCCCCACACTTATTCCCGCTCAGAGAAAGTTCAAGAGTAGCCAAGATGAGAAGCACAGTAGAGGAAGAGCTAGCCATCTGAGGAGAGATGTTCAACATATGGCCCTGACTGTCCTCCAAAGTGGGGAGGGGCTAGGGTGAGAGAACTCTAAGGGAACAGGCTTAGAGTCAGAGGGATAACAGTTAAAGCAAGGATCAGAACCGGGGATTTGCTGGCGATAGAGAAAGTAGGATTTGAACTAGGAGGTCATGCACTCGCCTCTTGACCCATGCATGACCCTCTTGCCTGGACTCTTGACTGTTATCCTGTTACCGTCCCCACCCTGCTTTTGCAGTGTGGACGAACCGCTCGTGATGACGGCGTACCAGAGGGCAACGTGTCACGTAGGCGACTACTGGGCCATTATATTGATCGTGTGCAAAAAGATACGGACATGAAAAATAAATTTGACCCCAGGAAGATCATGGGGAAAGAAAGCAGTGACTGGCTGTTCCCCCAAGAGTCTCAGAAACAACGTTTCTTTTCATGGGCCCTTTCTTTTGGTCAAAGGGGGACTAGCCAAGGAGTCCCTGGCTGGCTCAGTCAGTAGAGCACATGACTCCTGACCTCAGGGTCGTGAGTTGAGTTCAAGCCCCGTGTTGGACATGGAGCTTACTTAAAAAACAAAACAAAACAAAACAGGGGCGCCTGGGGGCTCAGCCAGTTAAGTGTCAGGCTCTTGATTTCGGCTCAGGTCATGATCTCACAGTTTGCGGGTTCGAGCCCTGTGTCTGCCTCCATGTTGACAGCACTGAACCTGCTTGGGATTCTCTCTCCCTCTCTCTCTGACCCTCCCCTGCTTGTGCTCTCTCTCTCTCAAATAAATAAATAAACTTAAAAACAAAACGAAAGGGGAACTAGCAGGAATTCTGTAGAGTTTCAGGAACACTTTTGTGAATGTTCTTCCAGATTTTTATGATTTTTATTCATTATTATTAAAATGTTTTAAGCACTTATTCATCTTTTGAGAGAGAGAGAGACAGGGCATGAGTGGGGGGAGCGGTAAGAGAGAGAGGGAGACACAGGACTGAAGCAGGCTCCAGGCTCCGAGCTGTCAGCACAGAGCCCAACGCGGGGCTCGAACCCACGTACCGTGAGATCATGACCTGAGCCAAAGTCGGACGCTCAACCGACTGAGCCATCCAGGCGCCCCAGCAGTCTATATCTTTTACAAAAATTGGACCATACCAATTTATAGCCACCTTTTAAAACATGTCTTAGTAATTTTTGTTTTACTTCAAATTATGATTTTCTTATTTCCCCCTAGCTTTTTATTAGAAAAAATTATCAGAGTTGAAAGAACAGTTCAGTGTGCGTCTATGTGCTTTTCACCCAGATTCGGTCGACGTTAGCATATTGGCATATTTGGGCCAGCGTGTGACAATATTCCATCCTGTGGAAACAGCAGAGCCTGGTGGTTGAACGTGGAGTCTGCCACTCTGGGTCCCAAAGCCAGTTCCACTGTTTCCTAGCAGTGTGGGTTGACCTTGGACAAGACCTTTAACTTCTCTAAGCCTGTTTCCTCAACCATGAAATAGGGATGACTCCTCAGAAATTTCAGAGGATCCAATGAGATCATGTTTGGCACGTAGGAAGTTCTCAGTAAATACCGTTTGGGTGCTCTTCACTCAGCCTGGAAGCTGGGGACACTATCTGAATTGGTTTCATTTTATTTTTATTTTTTTTTAATTTTTTTTAACATGTATTTATTTTTGAGACAGAGAGAGACAGAGCATGAACGGGGGAGGGGCAGAGAGAGAGGGGGACACAGAATCGGAAACAGGCTCCAGGCTCCGAGCCATCAGCCCCGAGCCCGACGCGGGGCTCGAACTCACGGACCGCGAGATCGTGACCTGAGCCGAAGTCGGACGCTTAACCGACTGCGCCACCCGGGCGCCCCTTGTTTCATTTTAAATCCGTGTCCATTAACCTCAAGTGGGCCCTTAGTGCTGCGTGGTGACCCTACCACATCTCATTATTCGCTCTCTTACTTTCTTACGTGGTTATGTCACTCCTTCTCCTTTCTCCTCAAACCGTTACTGCCTTGTGGCCCTTCTTCGCTCTTAGCTGACAACCGTGCTTCTTGTTTAACCGAGGAAATAGAAGCAATCAGAAGAGAACGTTCGCGAAGTCCCATTACAGGTACCGTCTCGCTTGCCTCCGTACCCATGTTCGTTGCCTTCATCCCTGTATTATGGATGGACTGTCCATCTCTCTGAGGCCAACCCCTCTCCTTGTGTGCTAGGTCCGTTTCCTTTTGCCTGTTCAAGGCACCGTTCTAGCGACTATGCTCTCTCTCTTCTGCATCATCAAGTTTTCCTTCTCAACTCACTTGCTGAAACACTCTCCCACGACTCCGCATTCTTCCCCACCTTCTGTCAAACTTCTCTGCTGCTCTTAAAGCAGAGCTCTTTGAAAGAGCTGTCGTTACACACACATCCATCAGAAAGTCCCATGGATCCTACCATGAAAATTGTCTCCAGTCTCAACTTCTCATCACCTCCAGGCCTCTCCCAAACCCCCATGATCTGGCTTCTCTGCTCACTGGCTTATCGTCCTCATAATTCTTTCCCCTGGTTTCTCTCTTGCCTCTCTAGGGCCTGTTCTCTGAGCAGCAAAGTGATTCTTTAAAAATATATCAGGCCATGGTTCCCTGCGCCCCGAACTTTGTAATGCCTTTCCATCAACTGAAAAAAACAAAAAATCCAAAGCCTTTGCTCTGGTCCAGAGATATTCATATTCTGGCTCCCCCCCCCCCCCCCAGCTCAATTTCTTCTACACTCTCCCTCATTCACTCGGCTCCAGCCTTGCTGGTTTTCTTACTCTTCCTTGAACACAGAAGGCACAGAACCTGCCTCGGGGACTTTCCACCTGATGTTTCATCCGCCTGGAAGGTTCTCTCCCACACGTTCCCATGGCTTGTTTTTATATGTCATTCAAACTTCTGCTCAAATGTCACTCATCAGAGAGCCCTTCCTAGATACGCCGCTTCACTTTCCTTCTTGGAACATGGCATAAGTGTTCAATGGGTTCGGGAGCTTTATTTTTGCTCACCGCTTCATCCCCAGTGTCTAGAATGATGCTTGGCCTGTATTAGGCAGTGATACGTTTCTTGAGTAAATGAATCTTGTGTTTCTTCTATACTCCATCAGGGCGTAGAATCAAACATCAGTAAGTGCTTGATAAATATTCATCAAAATAGGGTATAAATGGCATGATCTACGTGCCACACACTGGGTTCTTTCTATCCGCTCTTAAAGCAGAGCCCTTCCATCCGGCAGTCATTCAGCGAAGGTTTGCATTTGCTAGCATGAGGGATAATACTGGAGACTCCACTGAGCTAGCCTACGGATGAGATGGCAGAACCTTCGTGAAAGCACTCGGTTCCTGTATTTTGGGAAGTATCAGGTATTCGATTTGGAAATGAGCCCACAGACTCCAAGGGTACCCAGGAGCGCACAGGCATGCCTCGGTCTCAAGATGAATCGTACCTTGCGATAGGAATGTCCAGATGAAGCAGCCCCGGTGACATAATTCTGAGGAAGGGGAACTACTATTATTTTGAATTCAACTCTCCATCTGGGCAGAAAGGCCAGAGAAGAGCACACGTATCGTTGACTGATCTTATTTCAAATTCATGTCCTTGGCCTGAGGAGGGGCCCCAGTGCTTCCCAGCAATGCTGTTACTGTTTCCTTCTTCAGTCACTTTCCTGCTTCCCTGGATGAGTATCTCATACCTTCTTTCCCCGCTTCCTTCCTTCAGTACCTCTTCCCTCCTCCTCTTGGATGATGAGCATGTTACCTGTTTTACTTCAAAAACAGACGCAATGAGAGGCACCTGGATGGTTCGGTTGGTTAAGTGTCCGATTCTTGATTTTGGCTCAGGTCATGATCTCGCAGTTCGTGAGATCGAGCCCCGTGTCAGGTGAGCCATCAGCCGCTTGGGATTCTCTCTCTCTCTCTCTCTCTCTCTCTCTCTCTTTCCAATAAATACATAAATAAACTTAAAAGAAAACCCAGAAGCAATGAGAAGAGACCTTGCAAATGTTCCCACGTGTTGCCTCTGGACCCGTAAGCTCTGCCTTCCCTCCAGTTCACCCCCTGTTCAGGGCCACCTCTACTTACGCACTAGATCTCATCCCCTTTCTCCTTCTCCAGCCGTGAGGCTCTTGTAATACTGGAGTGTGTCCTTCTCTACTGAATTATTTTCATAAAAACACATTCTGTCATTTCTGCCATCTTAAGGCAGATCTTCTCGTGAGCCGTATCCCCCTCAAACCACACACCCCCATCCCCATTTTTTTTGCGACGCCTTCTGCATTTGCTGCCTCAATCTCTCCTCCATTTCTTTCACGCCCCCACTATAACCAGACGTCTGCTCCCTTCCTCCACCGTGACCCTCTTGTCAGGGTCACCAGGTCAGCCCCCGTCTTCATCTCACTTGGCTGGCCTGCAGAATTGGACACGGTGCATCACTCTCTCCTGCGTGAAATCGTTTCTTCACAGGCCTTCTAAATTACTATAATCTCGGGGCGCCTGGGTGGCGCCGTCGGTTGAGCGTCCGACTTCAGCCGGGTCACCATCGCGCGGTCCGG
The DNA here is from genome assembly GCF_016509475.1 of Prionailurus bengalensis. Taxonomy (NCBI): domain Eukaryota; kingdom Metazoa; phylum Chordata; class Mammalia; order Carnivora; family Felidae; genus Prionailurus; species Prionailurus bengalensis. Next base: position 63,550,480 of record NC_057360.1, on the reverse strand, counting down.
GAGTTCGAGCCCCGCGTCGGGCTCTGGGCTGACGGCTCGGAGCCTGGAGCCTGTGTCCGATTCTGGGTCTCCCTCTCTCTCTCTGCCCCTCCCCCGCTCATGCTCTGTCTCTCTCTGTCCCAAAAATAAATAAACGTTGAAAAAAAAAAAAGTCTCTTATAAAAAAAAAATTACTATAATCTCTCGGCTTTTCTCCTACCTGACTTCTTCTCAATTTCTCTTGCTGATTTTTCCTTAGTTCTACAACCTCAAATCACTGGAATGTCCCGGGCTTTGACTGTGTTCTCTTTATCTGATGGTGCTCTCACGCAGTCTGACAGCTTTAAGAAAAATTTTTTTAATGTTTTTATTTATTTTTGAAGGAGAGAGAGAGGGAGACACGGAATTCGAAGCAGGCTCCAGGCTCTAAGCTGTCAGCCCAGAGCCCGACGCGGGGCTCGAACCCACAAACTGGGAGATCATGACCTGAGCTAAAGCTGGACGCTCAACCGACTGAGCCACCCAGGCGCCCCTGACGGCTTTAAATGTCATCCCTATGTTTAACAACTGCCCAATTTATACCTCTGGGCCAGGTCCTCCTCTTGGACATCCAGCAGCTCATAGAAGAATCTCCACTTGAGTAATTAGTAGACCTCTTGGACTTGTCCGAACACAAGCTCCTGACCCTTTTCCTGAAATCTGCTCCTCCTGCCGCCTTCTCCACTGTGGGAAATGACAACTCCATTTTCCTCACTTCTTCAGGCCACACACTCTGGAGTCATCCTTGACCCCTTTCTCAGAAGGCCACTCATCCAATCAACCGATCCCTGGGGTCATAACATGAAAATATACCCGGGATCGAACTCCTCACCACCCTGACCCCAGCTACCCCTATCTCTTGCCTCATTTTCTGCAGGAACCACCCCCCCCCCCAGGTTTTCCTGCTTCCTCCCACGTGCCCCTTTGTGCCTTCTCATCTCACCTATAAAAGTGAAAATCCTTAAGAAGGCTCCCAAGGCGTGGGCGCCTGGGTGGCTCCGTCAGTTAAGCGTCTGACTCTTGATTTCGGCTCAGGCCATGATCTCACAGTTTGTGGGATCGAACCCCGCCTAAGGGCTCTGGGCTGACAGCGTGGAGCCTGCTTGGGACTCTCACTCCCTCTCTGTCTGCCCCTCCCCCCACTCTCCCACAAAATAAATAAATCAATAAAACATTAAAACAAAACAAGCTCCCAGGTCCCCCCCATGGTCGACCCACCCCAGTTTATCTCTGGTCTTGTCTCCACCCCCCTTTTTCTTGCTTCCCTCCTCTTGACGGCTCATCTCACTTCCACTCCACAGCCATTGGGGGGTCCCTTATCTCCTGCAGCTCTTGGCTCAAATGCTACTTTCAGAGAGGACTTTCCCGACCACTCTGCGCACAACCGTGTCCCTCCATTCCCACCCCAGCCCTCACTACCCCTCTGCCTGTCTTCTGTCCACAGCACCTTTGACCGCTTAGCATACTAGTGTAGTAGGTCTATCAGTGCACTAGGATGTAAACCCCATGAGCACAGAGCCAGTCTGTTTCGTCCTCTACGACTTCCCTAGCGCCAATAAATACTTGTTGAACGAGTTTTGACGACTTTTCTCCCTCTCTCCGATCTTGAGACCCGCTTCTTCAAAAGCCTAGGGGAAAGTGCTTGGTGGGAGGACCTCAAAGTGTTGATAAGGAGTCTGAGGGGATGGCACCTTAGTGCTTCTGTGAACACCTAACATTCTGATTTGTCTTTTCCAGCTTAATACCAAAACGTCCCCAGCAACCAACCAGGCACCTGGCCCAGAGGAAAAGGGTGAGTGGGGTTGGGCCAGGCGATCTGTAGAGCGGGTAGATACACGGACATGAAGACGGGTGGGGCTGTAAGTCTGGAAGCTCCCGGAGTCAGACGTGATCGGAATAGGAACGTGGATAAGTGAAACAAAGCACTAGGTTAGAACTCCTTCCGCTTTTTCCTCAGAAGGAAACCTACCGGCATTGCCTCTTTGATTTTAGAAACTGGCTCGGGAGTGCTTGGGAACAGGCACTGTGAGAGGAAGAAACTCGCCAGGTAATCGGGCCACTGTGTCAATGAGAAATTGAGAACAAGCTGGGGACAGTGAACATGCTCTGGGTATGAAGTGCGGGCTTTAGGAATGAGTGGTGACCGAAGACATTTGCCATCTTGGTCTAAGAGCAGCAAAGCTCCGAAGTAGCTAGAGAGAGCTCTCAGCCTCCGTCCCCTGACTCAAGTTTGCAGGAGACTTACCGGGCGTCCTTAGTCCTAGCAAAGACTGGAGAACCCCACAGAGCCCAGCAGGAAGTGGACCCTAACCGCTGCATTTGGGGGCCTGGAGGAAGGGGCGGGGCCAGTGCCCGTGTACCCACTTATGAGTCTCTCAACCCCCTGCAGGGAAGGCCAACAGTGCCAAGAAGGCTGAGGAGGAAGAGGAGATTGATATTGATCTGACAGCACCGGAAACAGAGAAGGCCGCCCTTGCCATTCAGGGCAAGTTCCGGAGATTCCAGAAAAGGAAAAAGGATCCTAGCCCCTGAATAACCAGGCTTGCCCTCCCCCCGCTCCCTTCTTGCCCCTCCTCCACAGTTCCCACTCCTGTGTGTCCCTCTCGCCTCTTGTCGAGGCAAGTTCGACCCTTAGACATTATTTTCTCTGATCGCCCCCTCCAGCCATCGCCGCAGTGGAAGCACGAGGAACATGGGGAAGATGGAGAACCCAGTTGGCAGCCACCTGCCTGAGGTGGACCGGTTTCTCCTCGGGATAAGCCTCCTTCGTCGGTACCTGTGCCTCGCCTGTGAGGTGGAGGGGCAAGAGGCTTTGAGGCTGAGACAGGGGCCCCCGCCAGCGTGGGAGGGAGGGGGAAGCCTTCAGAGCAGGGCGCCGAGGGGGGGCACCAGCACCGATCTGCCAGCTACAACATTCACACTTCAGGTAACGGGTTTTGCCACTCACATCCTTCTGGGCCACCGCATCCACCCACCCTCTTAGGAGCTGGGTGACAGTGGGGACTGGAGCCCCCCCCCCCCCAGGGGGACCCAAATCAAGCACCTTCCACGTTATTGCATGCCGAGTAGAGGAGTTCCCAGGAAGGGACCCTTCATCATCCAGTCTGCGACCATAAGAGGCAGAGGCAGAGCGGGTTCAGAGGGTCAAGGGCAGGGAGACGGGACTAGAGCCGATCTGGAGAGGACAGGAGCGTGGGGGAGGGGGGCCTTCTGGAGACTACTGCTGGTAGATGTGTACCCAGATGAAGGATTTCCGGGACTTTGCTAACCTGCCTACCTCTAACCTCCCACATCTGGCCATCCCTGAAGGCGGCCAAGCCAAGTGACCCCTGGAGTCCCCACCTACCCCGCCGTGGAGTCCGAGCGGAAGTGACATAGCCCCTCTGTGTGATTTTAGCATGTTTAATGATGATTAAAGAAAAAAACAAACCCTCCAGTGGGGTCATTCGACCTCCACTTCTGTCTTTTCTTGGAGGGGACGTGGCGCGAGCCTGAGCTGGCCTGGGGGCGTGGGGGTTGGTGACGGAGAAGGTGCAAGGATTATGCGCCGTGGCACAGGAAGTCAACGCTGCCTGAGCAATGAGACTGAGCCCCCCTCCCCCGCCTTCTTCCACCTGACCTCGCCCTCACCTTGATTCGCCGCCCACACCGGCTCTTTCTCTGCTGCCGTCACCACCCCCGTGCACACCTGCAGGGTGCTCGCCTCCCTCCCTGTCGCCTTCCGGCTCAGAGCGCACTTGGGGTCTATCCCTGGGAGAACAAGCCCGGCCTTCCTTGCTGCCCATCCCCAGGTGACCTACCCTTGCTGTCCCTCCCACATCCCCCCTCCCTCCCACTGTGTGTCTAACTTAGGGGCCGGAGAGGAAGGCTCTGGCTCAGGAGAGACCACCGCTGTCGCGCTGCAGATTGATTCCAAACCATGAATTAAATAAAGTGATGGCGCTGAAGCGGGCTTGCCCTGCTGAGAATTAACCTCTACACGCTGAAACCAGAAGCTGCGTGCCTGAAGGTCAAGCCAGGAGGGCTCGATCTCACACTCTCTGTTCACTTAGTTAGTATTCATACCCCCTTTCTTGAGTCCATAATACAGAAGCTTGGGGCGCCCGGGGGGCCCAGCCGGTTAAGCGGCCGACTTCAGCTCAGATGATGATCTCACGGTTTGTGACTTCGAGCCCCGCTCGTGGTGCGGAGCCTGCTTGGGATCCTCTCTCTCTCTCTCTCTCTCTCTCCCTCTCGCTCTCTGTCTCTGCCCCTCCCCCACTTGTGTGTGCTCTGTCTCTCAAAATAAACTTAAAAAAATAATAATAAATGGCTTCACAGAAGAGACAGGCAGAAAACAGTCAAGGAAGAAAGCAAATTCAGTTACCGCGCCTCGTTCCCGGACATGCCTCTTGGCGCGTTTTTGGCCGTGTAGGGGTGTAGGGAGCGGTGATAGAGCCGGGAGGGGAGCCCTGCCCAAAGTGCAAGAGGTTCAGGGATCTGAGCAGGGGAACCTTCGGAGGACGTTCCCAAAGCCCAGACTCGAAGGCGAAGGTTTTGCGAGAAACGGACAAGGCTCCAGCTTCCCGGGACCAGCTACTTAGAGGGACTCTTGACCTCTCCTTGACCTTGCCCGGGAGGGAGGCAGCCTTCCCACTGTCCTCTCTCACTCCACCCTCTTTGGGGGGGTCGCCCTCCCCGCCCACTTCTGCCCCCCTTGCCCTAGCTGCGGTTCCTTTATTTCCGGGATCCTTTGTGGGGGGCGGTGGCTCCTGGCATCGTCTTTGCCCCTGCTGTTCCCAGTCCCTGAGACCCAGCCCTCCTTGGAATCGCTGTCCAGTGAGCCGCTGGCCTCCTCGTCTTCCCCTCCCCCAAAGCCAGCCGGTCTGCTGCCTGAGGGCCGGGTGGGGGGGGGGGGGTCAGGAGGTTCGTTTCTCTTCTGGTCACTTGGGAAGCAGCTCGGGCTCCGGGTCTCCAAAGGCCTAGACCCACAGTCCACCGGTGGTCGGAAAGTTAGCCTTTTGCCCGAGTTCACAGCCCTCCCTCTTCCTTCCAAGATTCCGTTTTTCCCTCCGTGTGAGGATGGTGACGCTGGTGGGTGATCGCGACGGTCGCGATCGTGATGACTGGCCTTTCTTGCTCCGCAGTCACCTGGATCTTCGCGAGCCGCCCACGGGGCGCCGCGTCCGCCACGTTAGCGGCGAGCGTTCTCTCCTGTGCAGAAATGAACTCCGTCAGCTTCGGCCTCTTCATAGTTGGGGCCTTAGGGATGCTCGGCCCCCACGTTGGGGAACTTGCTGGCCTGATGCTCCCTGACGGGCATGAATGGTGGTGACGATAATGATGTCTAAGATTTGCAAAAGAGTATGTGCACTGTTCAAAGCACTTTTACATATACATATAATATAAATATAAGTGTATATACATATATAATAGAGAGAGTGAGTGAGCATGCATGGGGGAGGGGCAGGGAGGGAGTGAGAGAATCCCAAGCGGGCTCCATGCTGTGAGCACAGAGCCCCGACACAGGGCTCAGTCTCACCGTAGATCATGACCTGAGCCGAAATCAAGAGTGAGACACTTGAGGTGCCCGGGTGGCTCAGCCGGTGGGGCGGCTGACTTCAGCTCAGGTCATGGTCTCTCAGTGCGTGAGTTCGAGCCCCGAGTCCGGCTCTGTGCTGACCCCTCGGAGCCCGGAGCCTGCTTCGGATTCTGTGTCTCCCTCCCTCTCTGCCCCTCCCCCGCTCGTGTCCCGTCTCTCTCTCAAAAATAAATATTAGAAGGGAAAAAAAAGAGTGGGCTGCTTAACCGAGCCACCCAGGCCCCCCGACACTTTTACGTATATCAACTCATCTGCCTCTTGGGACCCTATGGCAGGGCTACTATCATTATCCTCATTTCACACACGAAGAAACGGAGGCTCAGCTTAAATAACCTTCCCAAAGCAAATCGAATGGTTGAGCCAGGACTGGAACTCAGGAGTCTAGCTCCAGAATTTGTGTTCCTTGTACCGCCTTAACAAGGGACTGGATGAGCGAAGGCGGACAGCTTGGAAGGCAGGCATGTTGTCCAGCCAAGTTTGAGGGCAAACTTAGCTGTGCTCGGGCGTACCTGCTGGGGCCCTTGTGGCCACGTGGGAAGGTCTGGGTCCCGTCTGGGCCCCATCCTTCCAGGAAAGGACCAGGCCTAGCTTTCCCCGACTGCTCTGCCAGACTCCTTCCAGAATTCTGTCAGTGCCTGGTCTCCTCCAGCTGCCTCCCCTCGTGTTCCAGGAAATGTGTAGGCCACCCGAGGTGAAACGGGTAGAGAACTGGGGGGGGGGGGGGGGGGGGGGGGGGGTGGGAGGAGGGCCGATATGTGGGCCTAGAGAGGAGGGAGGGTCAACAGGCCCACGTCAGGTACAAGGGTGAATAGATGAGGGTGGGCCTCATGAAAGGAAACCAAACTCTTCCCCAACTCCTGGGAGGGCTCCGGGTCACGTTTTGTCGCCTAAGCCACTTCTCAACAGGGGGACGTACTGCCCTCTAGAGGATGTTTTGGAAATCCGTGAGGGTAATTTGTGGTTATTTTAATATGTTGGGGGGTGGGGTGGGCAAGGAGGTGGTATTATTTATTTTTTCCCGGTATTGTTCAGGGTCTCGGGGCCAAAGATGCAGCACATACTGCAGTGACCGGGACAGGACTGCACAAAACGTCCCACAGCCCACACGCCTTGGAAAAGTCCTACTGGATGCCAACGTAGGTGAAAAACCCGTTCTTGTCTGCGGGAGCCCAGAACGCCACTTAATTTTACAAACGAACACAAACTGGGTGTTTTTTTTTTTTTGAATCATTTTAAACACCGAATTTGCCAGAAATGCAACTGATGTGTAGATTGAAGGAACTTATCGTTTGTTTTGTTCAGGGCTTTGCCAAGAGCTGCTCCCCTTTCCAGAAATCCGTGTCCTCTGAAACACGCCTATCCATTGGCTCATTTTGCTGTTGTGTTCACAGTGATTCTATATTAAGTCCAAGGCTCTGATTATTAGATTAGATGTGTAGCCATGCCTGCTATTACATATTAAAATATTTTCTATGTTATTATAAATTAATCTTTTGTTTCACCTTTATCATATCAGAGTATTAAACTTACTTTTTGAAATTAGGTATATAGTTTATATCGCACATGAATATCGTTCAGGAGAGTGAAAGGGGCACCGGACCGAGGGGGTTGGGAACTGCTGCCCTGAGCCTTTGGAAAGCCAGGCCCAGCGCCAGCCTGAGGATCTGGGAATCTGCCTTTCTCCCGCCTCCATCCCTTTTCTCTCTAAAAGAGACCCCCACACATTACGGCCAGGCTGTGAGTCTTTACAATGGGCTGGCCGCTCAGAGGGGGATCCCAAGGTAAATAATGGGGGCTCAGCCAGAGCCATACTTAATGCCTAGGAAGGAAAGCATCTTCAGGACAAAAGGATGGTCGTGAAGCAGCCAGTGACAGATGGAGATCCAGACCAGTGGACAGGGAGTTAGGTGTCCTGCGGGAGAGTTCCCCCACTTCCTTCAACTGAAAAGAGGAAGAAAAGGGAGGGAGGTAGAGATGATGAGGCACTAGCATGGGTAGGACTTCGACTCCACGCAAAGTGTCTAGTGACGTGGTTTACCCATATTCTCAATTTCTTCTTTGGAAGACAGGTATGCCAACCACTACGCCACCAACGCTCAATTTCTTCTTTGAAATTCACCATAGGTTGGGTACTACCTTAACAAAGCTCCAGGTTCTGAAGTCGGGTAATTTGTCCTAGATCACAGAGAGCTACAGCAGGAATTTAAACCAGGTCTGGTTTGATGCCTGTTTTAGGGTCTCGCCAAAAGCAGGGGTGAGTTCCTTCTCCAGGCCATTCCTAACTTGTGGTTCTTTCAGAATAAGCAAAGAGATATAAGTGCATCAGCTCCTGCCGAATCGTTATTTTACCCTAAAGCATTACTAAACAACATTCACACACTAGAATCAACCCTTTACTTATGAGATTGCTCTTTCTCTCTCTCTCACTGCGCACGCATGTGCGCACACACACACACACACACACACTTGCTCATTCCCAGACTCCCTACTCTTGTGGGGGAAGCACGGCCATTTGGCTTCACCCACACTGGATAACTGCTTCCTAAGGAGGTGTTCTGATCGCTTTTATTTCCTGAGTGTGAATAACCAGGAGTGAGGAGATCCAGTGAGAACTCCACTGTCTTGGTGGAGCCTCTGGCTCAATGGACAAGACACTGCTCGTTAGCTGTAATTTCTCACAAGGACTTTGCAAGCATTGCATGTTCCATTCATTTCAATTCATGGAAACTGTCTTCGGGGAAGGAATATATAACATAGATTTTGACAGAACTTCTTTTTTCCAGATTTTTTTGAGATACAATTGGCACATTACATTGTATAAGTTTAGAGGATACAACCTGCTGATTTGACACATTTCTAAATTGCAAAATGAACACCATAGTATTAGCTACCACCATTTGATCACATAGTTACCATTTCCTTTTTGTGGTGAGAACATTTAAGATCTACTCTCTTAGCAACATTCAAGTCTATGATACAGTATTATTAGCTAGTATCACCATGCTGTACATTAGATCCCCAAACTTGTTAATCTTATACTGGTGTAACTTCTATTGCACTACTAGGTATTCATCCAAGGGATACAGGTGTGCTGTTTTGAAGGGGCACAAGCACCACAATGTTTATAGCAGCCCTATCGACAATAGCCAAAGTATAGTTGTGCTATTGACAAGAGCCCAAATGTCCATCGATGGATGAATGGATAAAGATATGGTATATATATATATATATGGGGACGGTATATATATATATATATATATATATGTATATATATATGTACGTATACACATATACATATATATACGTATACACCCACACACACACACACACATACACAATGGAGTATTACTCAGCAATCAAAAAGAATGAAATTTTGCCATTTGCAACTACGTGGATGGAACTAGAGGGTATTATGCTAAGTGAAATTAGTCAGTTGGAGAAAGACAAATACCATATGACTTCACTCACATGAGGACTTTAAGAGACAAAACAGCTGAACAGAAGGGAAGGGAAACAAAAATAATATAAAAACAGGGAGGGGGGATAGGGGCACCTGAGTGTCTCAGTCAGTTAAGCGTCCAACTTTGGCTCAGATCATGATCTCGAGGTTCGTGAGTTTGAGCCCCGAGTTGAGCTCTGTGCTGATGGCTCAGAGCCTGGAGCCTGCAACAGATTCTGTGTCCCTCTCTCTGCCCCTCCCCCACGTGCACTCTGTCTCTCTCTGTCTCTCAAAAATGAATAAATATTTAAAAAAATTAAAAAATAAAAATAGGGAGGGGGACAAAACATAAGAGACTCTTAAATATAGAGAACAAAGTGTTGCTGGAGGGGTTGGGGGGGATGGGCTAAATGGGTAAGGGGCATTAAGGAATCTACTCCTGAAATCACTGTTGCACTATATGCTAACTTAGATGTAAATTTAAAAATGAATAAATAAATTAATTAAAAAATAAATAAAAATAAAATCTTTAGGGGCACCTGGGTGGTTCACTTGGTTAAGCGTCCAACTCTTGATTTTGGCTCAGATCATGATCTCACAGTTAGTAAGTTCAAGCCCTGGGTCGGGCTCTGCGCTGGCAGCACAGAGTCTCCTTGAGATTCTCTCTGTCTGCCCCTCCCCTCCCGGTGCATGCTCTCTCTCTCTTTCTCAAGAATAAACATTTTTAAAAACTAAAATCTTTAAAATAAATAAAACCTTCTAGATGACTCCAAAGCACTTTCTAAGGAAAGAAGCTGTTATGGAAGGCTTTTCTGATTTAGGCTATAATTCCTTTCATTCTAACACCAATCTAGTAATCTGACATTCAGTACATCTCTTGTACATGTTCTGTTCCCAATTCCAGAGGGTTTGTTTGTGTGTGTGTATGATTTTCCCACACCACCGTGCAATTCTCTGACACTAGCTGGGCATCCTACAATTCAACTCAATTCTAACACTGTCTACCCGGAGATAATGTCAGACCCACAGTTTATGGGCTTGGTCCTACAAAACTGCTCCTGACCCCCTTCGGATGCCCGTTGGGAGTTCAAGGTTTTTACCTGGGCTTCTGACCCACCTGCTATGTAGGTCATAGGTTTCAATAACCTCCTCCTTGGATTTGATTAATTTGCTAGAGCAGCTCACAGAATTCAGAAACATTTTACTTACTAGATTACTGGCTCATTCTAAAAAAACATCATGCTAGAACAGCCAGGTAGAATAGATACATGGGGCAACGTATGGGGAAGGGACAAGGAGCTTCCGTGCCCTTGCCAAGTGCACCACTGTCCCCACACTTCCGAGGGTTTCCCAACCCAGAAGCTCTCCTTGTAGTTTTTTATTTTGTTTTGTTTTTAATGTTAGTTTATTTTTGAGACAGTGCAAGCTGGGGAGGGACAGAGAGGGGGACAGAGGATCTGAAGCGGGTTCTTCACTGACACCAGTGAGCCCAATGCAGGACTCAACTCACCAACTGTGAGATCACGACCTGAGCTGAAGTCGTGTCGCTCAACCCACTGAGCCACCCAGGCGTCCCTCCTTTTAAGCTTTTATGGAGGTTTCATTCCATAGACATGACTGATTAACTCATTGGCCGCTGGTGATTGATTCAACCTTGAAGCCCCTCTCCCCTCTCTGGAGGTCAGGGGGATGGGACTGAAAGTTCCAAACCTCTAATCACTTGGCTGCTTCTCCCAACCCAGCACCATCTTTAGGTTAAGTAGAGCTTCCCTAACTTTGCCTCATTAACATAACAAATGATACCTTTATTGCTGTCATCAGGAAGTTCAAGAAACAGGACAAAGACCAAAGATGTGTGGTTTCTTTTAATTTTTAAAAATGTTTATTTTGGGGCGCCTGGGTGGCTCAGTCGGTTAAGCGTCGGACTTTGGTTCAGGTCATGATCTCACAGCTTGTGGGTTCAAGCCCCACGTCGGGCTCTGGGCCTGGAGCCTGCTTCGGATTCTGTGTCTCCCTCTCTCTCTGCCCCTCTCCCACTCATGCTCTGTCTCTGCCTATCAAAAATAAAGAAATGTAATAATAAAAACAATTTTTTTAACGTTTATTTTTGAGAGAGAAAGAGAGTACACGCAAGCAGGGTAGGGGCAGAGAGAAAGGGGGACAGAGGATCCAAAGCAGGCTCTGTGCTGACAGCAGGACTTGAACTCCCAAACTGCGAGATCATGACCCCAGCCGACGTCGGACGCTTAACCGACTGAGCCACCCAGTCACCCTGAACCAAGTGTTGTTTAATCCACTTAGCCATAAGATTGGGTATACACAATATCAGATTACCATTAATGGAAACTATATATAAAAAAAACAAGCTTTTTTTTTTTTTTTCCTCCAGAAGGTAAGTTGTATGAGCAGGAAGTTCAAGATCCTTTCACACTGTTCCTGCTGTATTGCTTCTCTTCCTCAATGCTTGACCAGTTGACTGAATTAAAAACAAACTTCAGCCTGGTTTATATGTGCTGGTAGTGCCCCAAAGCAAAGAGCTATAGGGGTGCCTGGCTGGCTGAGTTGGAAAAGCATGAGACTTTTGCTCTTGGGGTCATGAGTTTGAGCCCCACATTAGGTGTAGAGATTATTAAAAAAAAAAAAAAATCTTCAAAAGGGAAGAGCTATACCATTACAGCCCCACTCAGGAGTGACACTGAAGGACAATGGTAAAGGAAAATTCTCTCAGTGAAGGAAAAAGACTAGTCTTGGTGGCCAGTACATTTGGTTGTTCACTGTCGGCAGTGAGCGATGGCCAGAGGTATAGATCTACCCTGACTCAAGGGCAGTTACTAATGGTTTGGCTTGATGGTCAGAGACCAGAAAGCACAGGGTTCTAACACTGGTGAAAGGAAGCCTGGGGAAGAGATGTTCCAACGGAATACTGAGAATGGGCTCAGACTGTGTGTGTCCACCAAGGGCCTCTGTCCTTGCTCACCCCGGTGCTTGCTCAATGGTCTCTTGAATAAAGTGGCCATGTTGACAGACATGGAGGCTATGAATGAGCTCAAAAACATAGATTTCTCTCTACCAAGGCTAATCTGGTTAACGCTATTGCTGAATGCCAATATGTCAACTGCAGAGACCAACACTGAGTCCCTGATATGTACCATTCCCTGGGGGAACCAGCCAGACATCTGATGGCCGGTTAATTATACTGGACTTCTTTCATCATGGGGGGTGGTGGTAGCATATACATGTGTCCTCACTGGAATAGTCATATTCTGGACGTGGATTCGCCTTCTTTGCTCGTAATATTTCTGGCAGCACCACGATTGGTGAATTCACAGAATGCTTTACCCATAGTTGTAGCACTCCCTATAGCATTGTGTCTAATCGAGGAACTTACTGCATGGCAAAGGAAGGCGCAGTAATGGGATTTAAGTGGAACTCAGTGGTCTTACCACATACCCTACCGTCTGGAATGAAGTGGTCTTACCATATCCCCCATCACCTGGAAGCCGATACCTGTTTGAAACGTGGAAGAGCTTACTGAAGACCACAGCAACGGTTGGGAGACAACACCGAAGGAATGGAGTTCTGTCTCACAAGATGCAACCTACGCTTTGAATCAGAGACCATTATATGGTGTCGTCTCCCCTACAGCAGAGTATGTGGTTCCGAAGTCAGGGGTGGAAGCGGGGTGGTTCTTTCACTGTTGCACCTAATAACCCCCTCACAGAATTTTTGTTTCTCTCAGCGACTTCGGGCTCTGTTGGTTTGAAGGACTTTGTTCCCAAACGGAGAATGTTTCCACCAGTGAACACAATGGGTCCATTGAATTGGAAGATGAGACTGTCACCTGGTCATTCGGGACTCCATGTACCACTGAACCAAGAGGTCCAGGGATTACTCAGCTGGCTGGTGTGGTTGATCCTGATAACTTGGGGGAATTTGGGTTGCTGCTGCCCACTGGGAGCAGCAAGAACTATTTCGGAGAACCTAGGGGATTCTCTAGGCACCACTTAGTACTTCCATGCCTAATAGTAAAGGTTAATGGAAAAACGTAGCAGTGGAAAAAAAGGCAGGACAATTGAGGGCTCAGACCTTGAGCCGGAAATGGAAGTTTGGGTCACTTTACCAGGTAAAGAACCTTGACTATCTGAGATTCTGGCTGAGGGCAGGGAAAATACCGAATGAATGGGGGAAGCAGTTCATAAATATCAATTATGGCTTCTTGATCAGTCACAGAAATGAGGACTATAGCGATGTGACACATTTTCTATTTGCTTGTTTTAGATATATGTTGGTCTAAATTAGCCATTTTATTCGGAGGAGTAACTAATGTAGCCAGATGAGCATCGTGACGGATGGCCTGTTTGAGGAGCCGTGAGGAGTGTGTGTAAGTCTGTGTGTGTAAGTCTGACTGCAGCCTCCCTACCCCACCCTCGCTCCACACATGAATAGTTGTCCAATTTCTTAGGTGTTTTAAGGCAGGGTAGCAAATTCATACACTAAGAGTCGTCAGGCAGGTAGGGAAGTGAGCAGTGAGTACGGAGGCCTCACTTGAAGTGGGGGGAGGGGAAGCAATATTCAACTTGAGATGATTGTTGCCCTGTGATCATCAAATGTAGCTTTAATTTGGATAAACAAATAACACATCATGTGGGACAAACAAAAGATGTCTTCTAGGTTGCTTCAATCTCTACTTTAGGACGAATTCATGATTTCTCAAATAGGGAGGAGAAACACGAGGATAGTGTTTCAAGGAAGCCAAGAATTGGAGTGGTACCAGAAAGAGGAAGTGGTTGATAATGTTGAATGTTGAGAGACAGGTGCATATGAGTGGGGGGGTGGGGGCTGGGGAGTGGAGGGGTAGGACAAGGGGAGGAGGGGCAGAGGGAGAGAGAGAGAGAAAGAGAGAGAGAGAGAGAGCGCGCGAGCGCTCGTGCACTCAAGTGGGGGAGGGGTAGAAGGAGACAGAGAGAATCTTAGGCAGGCTCCACGTTCATCATGGAGTCCGATGCAGGGCTCAATCCCACGACCCTGGAATCATGACCTGAGCCGAAATCAAAAGTTGGTTCCTCAGCTGACTGAGTCACCCAGGCGCCCCTAGTTTCATTTCTAATATATTGTTCCGTTAAAGTGGTTGAAGATTTTATGTGCTTATTATAAGATTTCTGAACTTCCTGACTTGCTTAAAGGACTTCCTCATCTGGAGATTAAACAAATATTCTTATACATGATGTGTTATTTGTTTATCCAAATTAAAGCTACCTATGATGGTCACAGGTCAACAATCATCTTAAGTTGAATATTGCTTCCCCCCCCCCCACTTTTGATATTTGTGTATATATATATATACACACACATATATATATTTTTACATTTGATTTTAATTTTGAATACAAAACTATAAAGATCTCACTTTGTTTTCTTCCAGACACACGTGTCAATTATGCTGATATCTTTTATTAAATAATCCATTTATTTACTACTGAACTAGAATGTTACTTTCATAATAGAATATAGCCTCACACTTATTTGCATGTTTCTGGACTCTGTAGCCTGTTCCACTGGTAAGGACTCTTCAGCTCAGACTCTCAACTTCATTGAGTTGTGACTAAACTTCTTCTCCCCCCCTAAAAAAGCTATATGGCCTCTATTAGCTTTGATTTTCCATTTTTTTTGGCATTGTGATAAAATACACTTAACATAAAATCTACCGTCTTGGGGCACCTGGGTGGCTCAGTCGGTAGAGCATCCGGAATCCCGATATCGGCTCAGGTCATGATCTCATGGTTCAGTTCCTGGAACAGAGCCCCGCAATGGGCTCTGTGCTCAGAGCGTGGAGCCTGCTGGGGATTCTCTCTCTCCCTCTCTCTCTCTGCCCCTCCCCTACTCACTCTCTCTCTCTCAAAATAAATATATATTTATAATATAAAAGAAATAAATACACTTAAAAAATTTACCACCTTAACCATTTTTTTGTACACTTCAGCGGTATTACGCACATCTGTAATACTCTGCAACCATCACCATGTTCCGTCACCATAACTCTTCGTCTTACAAAACTGAAACTCTACACCTATTAAACAATAACTCCTCTGTCTCCTCTTCCCTCAGTCCCCGGAAACCACCATTCTGCTCTCTGTCTGGATGACTGGGACTACTCTAAGTACGTATCCTATAAGTGGAATCACACGAGAGTTGTCTTTTTTGTGACTGGCTTATTTTACATAGCATAGTGTCCTCAAGTTCAATCATGTTGTAGCGTAAGTCAGAATTTTCTTCCTTTCTGAAGAATAGTCAATTGTATGCATATGCCACATTTTGCTTCTCTGATCACCCATCCACAGACATTTGGGTTGCTTCCACACTTTAGCTGTTGTGAATAATACTGTTGTGAACAGGGCTGTACAAATACCTCTTTAAGGCCCTGCTTGCAATCCTTTTGGGTATATATCCAAAAGTTGAATTGTTGAATCATATGGTAATTCTGTATTTCATTATTTAAAAAATCTCCATATTGTTTTCCCCAGGGGCTGTACCATTTTACATTCCCACCAACAGGGTACAGGGCTTCTAATTTTTCCACATCTTCTCCAGCACTTGTCATTGTGTTTTGTTTTGTTGGGTTTTTTTAATGTTTATTTATTTTTGACAGAGAGAGAGAGAGAGAGAGAGAGCATGAGTGGGGGAAGGGAAGAGAGACAGAGGGAGACACAGAATCCGAAGCAAGCTCCAGGCTCTGAGCTGTCAGCACAGAGCCCAACGTGGGGCTCAAACTCACAGACCGTGAGATCATGACCTGAGCCGAAGTCGGATGCTCAACCGAGCCACCCAGGTGCCCCTTGTTTTGGTTTTTTGATAGGAGCCATCCTAATGGGTGTGAAGTGGTTTATCTCATTGTAGTTTTGATTTGCATTTATCCAATGAAATCTATTAGCTTTTGTATTAAAATGAATTTGGGTTAATTTTTCTTTATAAAAAAGTAGAAGACTGGGCTGCATGGGTGGCTCAGTTAGTTGCGCATCCAACTCTTGATTTCAGGCTAGGGTCTTGATCCCAGAGTTATGGGATCTAGCCCTGTGTTGGGGCTCTGGGCTGAGCATGAAGCCTGCTTAAGATTCTCTCTCTCTCCCTCTCTCTCTCTCTCTCTCTTACTCTGCTCCTCTCCACCCCCACTTGTGCACACTGTCTGTCTAAAATTAAAAAAAATTTTTTTAATAAAAAAATAAAAAAGCAGAAGACATGGCTTGAAATAAATGAAAGCACTCTGGATTTGGGCAAAGCCGGTGTTAAAAAATCTTATCTTTAACCTCTTAATAAGGTGAAGAAATAACTTGCAGGAGTCTTGGGTTTTTTTTTTTTTTGCCATCAGTGACTCCCCCAGGAAAATTTTATATATATCTTTCCACAATCATCTTAGTATCCCAGGCCATTAATGGTGTACCTACGTTAGCATACCAACAAACTAGATAATGAGGTATTAATAGCATAGCTAAAATAGTGCACCAACTAAAGTTACACATGCCTGTGTTGGTAGGGGGAATGGGATTTATGCTAATTTGTAAAGTGTAATCCTTTAGGCAAGATGTAGAAATATCTTCAAGCAATCTTTTTAGAGAAGGAGACAGTGGGGAGGGGGAGAGAGGTGGGGGAGAGGGAGAGAGAGAAAGAGAGAGAAAGAGAGAATTCCAAGCAGGCTCCATGATCAGTGAGGAGCCTGCTGTGGGGCTCAATCCCATGACCTCGGGATCATGACCTGAGCGGAAATCAAGAGCCGGACACTCAACCAACTGAGTCACCCAGGCGCCCCTGTAGAAACATCTTTAAAAGACTGATCCTTAATATCTTAGTTGCATATCCATTTATGGTTTACAAAGGTTTCCATGTACAGGATCTCATTTGCTTCTCAAAAAAATTAAGCAGGGCAGGTATCATCTCAATTTACAAAGGCAGAAACAGAAAAGTCAAATAACCAGCCATGGGCCACACAGATGGGCGGGCATATTTTAAAAACTCAGATCTTGGTAAAGCGGGAGTCTGTGTTCTAACCCATGTAAACACAGAGGCTGATACACAGTTCAGCACAGAGGATAAACTCACTGGATATTTGCTGAAGGCGTCTTGTGAGCCTTTTTCAGAGTTCTTTCCACTGTACTATGGAAGGGCCGTAACATAAAGCCAAATTCTTAACAACCGAAACCAGGTGATGAGGAAGAGGGCTGGGAGAGGGGAAGGATGGGGGAACGTAGGGGGCTGGGGATGGAATAGGGGGCAGGGATATTCCCAGGAGAATGAGGAAGTTGGAGATGGAGGCAGCACTTCTGGAAATGTCAGTGTTTATTAAACATTTAAGGACATTTGGGAGTTTGAGAAGAAATATACAGAATGTAGAAAAATCCTAAGAGTCCCCTGTGGCTGGGAGTGCAGCCTTCCCCTCCCCCCCATCTCCCGTTTATTTTTCCTTTCTGTTTGGTTGTTTAAAGCCCTTTCTTGAGGCTTATTTGCCCCGTCCTCAATGCCCTGACCTGTGAGGATTCTTTGCCTCTCTCTGTCTCTCCTTCCCCATGACCTCGAGTCCCAGAACAGTGCCCTAAAGTGGTCAGGGGCACCAGCCCTGTAGCTGAGGATTGAGGACCAGGGGCCCCTCTGCCCGGGCAAGCTCTCCGTGAAGGATTTAATGGGGAGGGGGGAGGGGGAAATGCAAAAACCACATGACGTCATTGGTACTCAGTCATGGGGGGAGGGCGCCGGTAAACAAACAAACAAGACTGGATTAAAAAATAAAAAATAACTAACAACCTAAGTAAACCCTGAAGGAGAGTCTGATCTGGATGTTCTGGGTGTTAGCCGGGGGGACAGAATATGGAGCTGGGCCACCTGATGAAGGGGAGGGAGGGTCAGAAAGAAGAGAAGGAGGGACAGGCTGGGCGCCGCAAGGGATGGGAACGCCAGGTGGCCTGGAGCTGAGGCACGGGGTATCAAGGTCCCTTTCTTCTCGGTGCCAGAGGGACAGGCACCAAACACACAGTCCTTGGGGCCGGTGAAGGGGAGGGTGAGGCCCCCGGGTTCCCAGAAAGCCGGGGGTGCAGGTGGGGGGAGATGGGAGGGGCCTGGGGCGTGAACTTTGGAATGAAACTTACATCTCAAAGGGTGCTGAGGGCGGGGCAGGGCTGGGGAGTTAAGGAGGAAAGCACCTAGACGGGGGGGAAGAAGAGGAGCCTAGGTCCCCCTGCTCTGGGAGGGCCCAGGGGGGTGGTCACTTGTCGGAGTCCAGACCCATCATGTTCTTGAGGGCGTTCTTGAGGCTGGTTCTGCTGGGGGACTTGACCGCAGGCCGGAGCTCCGAGCTCTGCTCATCCTTCCGCAGTTCCATCTCTATGACCACCACCTGAGAGCCTTTGGTGGGCTCCCGCCCTGACCCCCGACCCCCCGCCCGGCCCGCTAACCGCTATTTCTTATCCTTGCGAGACTCCCCCAGCCCCTTGGCCTTCTTTTCACTGGCAGCTTTGGTGCTTCTGCTGTGGTCCAGCATGGCATACAGCGCTGGCGTCTGCAGGGAGGGGGTCACACCTCAGTCACCCTTCTGGGGGGGCCCAGCCCCACCCTGGTCCCAGCCCATCCCTTACTGCTGCCAGGTAGCTCCGCGCCTTGTCCAGGCCCCGAGTTCCACTGACCTGCCGGCCGCGCTTCGAGTCCTTCGCGGCCTTGTGCAATTTCCCCTTCTCCATGGCGCTGCAGGGAAAGGCGGTGCTGTGGGTCTGCCCCGCTCCGGGCCCGGGCCCCCCTGGAGAGCAGCTATAGCTTCCTCCTCCCTTTGCCGCTCCCCTCCACCCCCGCCCGCCAAGAAGTTTCTGCCCCCGATGGGGAACAGTGGGGTTAAAGGGAGGGTCGCCGTGGGGCGCCCGGGTGGCTCAGTCGGTTAAGCGTCCAACTTCAGCTCAGGTCACGATCTCGCGGTTCGTGAGTCAGAGCTCCGCGTCGGGCTCTGGGCTGATGGCTCAGAGCCTGGATGGAGCCTGCTTCCGATTCTGTGTCTCCCTCTCTCTGCCCCTCCCCCGTTCATGCTCTGTCTCTCTCTGTCCCAAACAAAAATAAACGTTAAAAGAAATTTTTTTTAAATAAAAAAAATAAAAAATAAAGGGAGGGTCGCCAGGCTCCCCTTACCTGAGCCTCCTCTGCAGGGCCGCCTGTCTGCGTAGCCAGCAGTATCGGGTCACATAGAAAAGCAGCAGCAGCAACAGCACCACCCCCAAGACACCCCCGATCACGGCTCCCAGCACCACCCCGTACCTCGTAGGCACTAGGAGGGGAGGGAAAACAAGTAAAGGGGTGAGCGGGGCCACGCACCTTCGGTTCCTAGCCCCACACCCATTCCCTGCTGTTTCAGAGGTACAGCGCTCAGCCACGCTGTCTTCTGCCCGCCCTCCCAGAGCCTGAAGGGCATTAGCCCAGGTATTTTGCCTCTTCCCCCAGCCCTTCCCTCCCCGCCACCCCCCCCCCCCGCCCCCAGTCCTCCCCGTACTGCCAGACCCCCTGGGCCATCTCCTCTCACACCTTTTTCAAAGACATAGAGTGTGACCTGAGAAGTCTTGCCCACTATGTCTGGTGGGTTTTTGACGTCACAGGTGAAAGTGCCGTTGTCACTGTAGTCCAGGTTGTGTATGACAATAGAGCCATCCTTCCAGTGAGGGTCCCCTACCCACTGGATGCGCTCTTTGAAGGTCCCCACCTCGTCAATGTAGGGTTGTCCCTTGGCATAGTGGAAGATCTATGAGGAATGAGGGGAAGTATGTGGGTCTAGCCTCAGGGTAAGGGCTCCTGGGCTGGAGAGGGTAGTTGGGGGTGGGGGAGACAGTGTAGAGAGGCCCTAGTCAGATGGCTACTTACCTTGCCACAGTTAGGGTTAGGGCTCAAAGGATGTCCCCTCGGTTGCCCAAGTGCTCTTTTCTGTTGTTCTTCGGAGCACCGTTTGGTTATCCAATCCCAGGACGCCCCCAGGCACTCACCGAGATAGCATCGCGGCCCCCTTCGGGCTGGTAGCGCCAGGTAAAGGAGATGTCATCTGAGATCCACTCGCTGGACCAGAACGAGCAGTGCAAGGTCACCTTGGAGCCCACAGCGCCATGGACCTCCTTGTCCGTGTAAACCACAATGGCCTGGGCCAGGGGGAGCACTGCAAGCAGAGAGGGGAGTCAGATGGGCGCCCGGGACCCACTAAGGGATCCAGAGGAAGTGAGACCAATAGGAAGCCAAGGGCTGAGTAGAGACCATAGCAAAGCTGGGGCAGAAATGATCCACTGTCAAGCCCGGATTCCTCTGGGCCAGCTCAAGAGTTAGGCAGAAACGCTGCATTGGGTTCAAGTTCAGTGTGTTCATAAGAGGAAATGAAATCAGCAGTAACAGAACTCTCTTGAGGACTTCCAGAAGGTAGATTCTGTTTCCAAGTCTCCCTCTCCCTTTGGGTCAGTATTTAACTCTTAAAGTACCCCTAAGATGCAGGCTTAAAAAAATTTTAATTTATAAGTTATATGGTAATACATATTGCATTCTTTTTTAGAAACCATTCAAATAGAGATAAAGCTAAAGTCTTTCTTAAAAAAATTTTTTTTTAATGCTTATTTATTTCTGAGACAGAGAGAGAGCATGAGTCAGGGAGGGGCAGAGAGAGAGGGAGACACAGAATCAGAAGCAGGCTCCAGGCTCTGAGCTGTCAGCACAGAGCCCGACGCGGGGCTTGAACTCACAGACGGCGAGATCATGACCTGAGCCAAAGTCAGACGCTCAACGGACTGAGCCACCCAGGCGCCCCACTGAAGTCTTTCTTGACGCCTCCCCCAACAAATGCTTTTCCTGTAGTCCCCTCCCAAATATGACCACTGTCAATCAGTTTAGTAAGTAACCGTTTTCTATGTATCAAGTGCAGTGTAAACCCAACAAACTCAAAACATGAAATAGTTTTGTCTTATGGAGCTTTTCTTTCCTTTTTGAGATACATTGCATTATATTGTACTTGGCTTTTTTTCACTTAAGAGGATGTATAATACGCCTATGTGTCTGAGGGAACTTCCCATGTTGATTCATAGAGATCAATCTTATTTTTAACAGCTGCGTAGTATTTCACAGCATCACACATTCAAATTTCTCACAGAAAAAAAAAAATGAAGATAATTAAGACTGTTTTTTCCTGGCCCAACCGTCCTCGCTGCTGAATCCCTGGTTGCCATATAGCTTGCTGTCGACTGGGAGGTCAGGGAGCTTCTCAGGGGAAGTTGGGTACAGAGGAAGATCCCAAGCTCAGAGTTCAGATGACTTTGCATGTGAGCCCTCTGTGGCTTGACCCTTGTCACCCTCCTCTTGGCCATGCTGGCCCAGTGCCACTCCCAAGACTCACCCACACAAGGAAGGCCATTCCAGGGAGATTATGTGTGTGGGCTGGCCCGGGGTGGGGGCAACTGTAGACCCTTTTGTTCTATGGGAGGGGGAGGAAGCAACCAAACAAACAGAGACCCATTGTCTGACCAATGTTGGGGGCTCCTGACATCCCCAGACCCCATAACCACCCCCCACTCCTGCTCCATAGTCTCAAATCTCCCACCTCAGCATGGAAGATCAGCGACCCGCTTCTCCTTAGAGGTCTCTTGGGAATCCCAAATGCAACAACGAAGGTTATTCATTGGATCTAACTTCTATTCCTCCTGTTCTAGCATCAACCACTGCCCTTCAGCCCTGCTCAATGGTACTGTGAGGGGGACAGGTGCTAGAACAGAACCCTCTTCCTTATTCTCCAACACTCCTTCTCCCCATTGCCTCACTATGACCTTCTCTAACTCCTTGTCTTTAACATTTTCTCTGGGTGTCCCAGACTAGTCCAGCACAGCACCCAGAAGGGTCTGGATCCTGGGGTTAGGACTCAAAGAGCTGATATCCTGAGCAGTTCTCCCCGACCCTCAATTTGCCTATTACTCATCTACTGTGTTAGGCTTTGGGGCCGTTTGGAGAAGGGAACTGTCCATTCAAATATCCCTACTTTTGACTTTCACTTGCCCACCCAACATCTGCCACGGGGTGAGAAAGGGTTTGGTCACCTTATAAAGGAAGACTGCTTTAGATGGACAAGATCTTAGAATCTCATAGAACCTTCCTCCTACTCCTTTTGCCTGCATAATAGACAATGGATCCACAGAGAGAAACTGAGGCACCAAGAGACAAAGGATTCGAGGAGTTGGGACCACAGACCTTGGGCTCCTTCCTTAGATCACATTCCCCGACCTTCCTATTCAGGGGAACTAAGGTTAAGTACCTCAGGCACTGCTAGGGAATGATTAGGTACCCGACCCAGGTGTCTGTCCTGTTCCTTACCGCACCGTAACACTGCTTCCCACCAGGTGCTCAGCATGGCTTTGGGGGCATGGTACTACCTTCCCACCTGGGTCCAGTCAGGTCCACCCCAGGGAAGCTCTCTACGCTCTTTTACCTTCTCCCTTCACAGAATACCTTTATTGTCTCCCTCTAAGCTATACATATTTTTTCTCCGACTATAATATCACCTTCCTGCTCCTGCTCCCTCTTTGGTGGCGGTGGGGCATGCAGTGAAGGCAGGGAGAAGGTTGCTGAGAGGCAAGCTGAGCTCCAGGGCTCCCAGACTGGGGTGGCTCCACTTACCCAAAGAGGAGAAGAGCAGCGCAGCCAGGATAGGACTGGGGCTGGACGAGGGAGCCCCAGGAGCCATAGCTGGGGCAGGGGCAAGGGCTCGGAGCGTCTGTGGGGATGGGAGAGTGGGGGACAAGGAACTGAGCGGGGGGTTCCTGGAATCCGCTTAAAATCCCCTGGGGCCCCAGTATGAGGGGGCTGTCCTGAGCCAGTAACCAATTGCAGCCTGGCATGTGCAGTTGAGAGGTGGTGGGGAGGGGGGAAGAGTACAGGGAGCAGAAGGGGCATTGTGTCCTCTCGGTGGAGGGGTGGGGGGGGGACACATACCACCCCATACACAGAGGGCTTTGTGTCTGATGGCCTCCCCCTGCCCTAGGCTGGAATGCCTGGGGGGGGGGGGAGGTGAGGGAGAGGGACAGAAAAAGGGACATAAACACACTTCTCCGAGGGATAGATGGGCAGGGGAACCTGAATCCTTAGGCCATGAGAGGGAATTTCTCTATAGCCTCCTTCCCAGAGAATGGCTCCCCCAGAGAACTCTGAAAATGGGATATCCCTTGTCTTTTTTTAATTTTAATTTTTAATTTTTTCGATGACTGTTGGTTGCATTATAGGCTTCTTGAGATGACCAGGTCACTTGGGAGTCCTTCCCCCCACCCCCTATCTCCCTGCATCCTGGGTGATTCTTCCCTGATAGAAGCTTTCGCCACTGGAAAATATGCAGGAAATAATTTCCCTGAGCTTTCCCTCTTTGTCAGGGAATCTTTCAATGCCTCATGCTGCAGTTTAAGGCCATTGCGATTTAGGACAAGGCAACAAAATTGTATTGAATGCCAGCTATATGTAAAGTATGGGTTTGTGGGTAACAGAAAGAGGAATAAAAATGAAGTTTCTCCTTGAAGGAGTTTAAAATCTAGTTGGCGGGGGGCAGAGAGGGGAGGATCAAAGGACAAATCCATCAATACCCAACATGATCAACCATCGTGCTTGCCATAGCAGAGTGATGAACCAAGTGCTTAGTATACCCAGGAGGGCACAACCAGATCTGCTTGAACATGCGCAGTAGTTCACAAACATCCGGGAGATTAAGTTAGTAACGGAGGGTTAAAAACAAAACCAAACCATTTAATAAAGGAAGTTCAGAGGCAGGGGAGTTGTGTCTAGAAGGCAACTTTAGATATGGACCAACTTTGAAGGATGTGTGCCATTTTGAAGAAAATGAATGGGTAGTGAAGCTATCCAGGCAGATATAGCAAAAGCAAAAACAAAGACAGAAGAAAATGTGTGTGTGTGTGTGTGTGTGTGTGTGTGTGTGTGTGTGTAGGTTTCTGAAATATTGAGGATATTCAAGCCAGATCTTGTGGCTTCCACTTTGACTTGATTTAGGGGAACATGAGGGGCATCATAGGAAACAAGTCTGTACAGGAAAGTTGAAGCCAATTGGTGAAAGGCATTAAAGGGCAAATGAAAGAGGGTGGGCTTCATTGGTTCATCATAAGAATTTCCTGATGGTTTGAGGGTGATATTTTGGGTTAGAGATGGGAGTGTCCACATGGTCAGAGCTGAGTTTTAAGACAAACCTGGCTAAAAAAAAAAAAAATCATTCCCACCAGAGCTCTCCTAATTGTTGTCTCCTTTGTTTCCCTTCTTGGGATTATCTGAAATGATTTTGTTTTTCACTGAACCTCTCATACTTCCATTTGAAATGTTTCCCCTTCTTTTTCCCCCTTTCTTTCTCTGACCTCAGGCCTTGGATAGACCCTGCTTTTCTCTCCTGCTTATTTGAAAGATAAACCCTGGTGATAAGGGGCTTGACTTAATACCTTGTTTGAATTTCAGTGTAATTAATTTCAATCAGTTGTGAGCCCTACAGGGTTAATTTGAGGGGAGAGGCCACTGTTTTCCTGTGATTGGGACCACTGCAGCTTCACCTGTAAAGCCACAGGCTCCTGGTACCCACCGGTCATCTCCTTACACAGGAGATGGAGGGTTCCATGATTAGTATTGGATTTGAGCTGTGGAACTCTAAATGTGGGACTTGATCATAAACGCCACAGGCAAAATTGTCAGTAAATGTTCACGGGATGTTGTAGTCAATTACACCTCCCTAACCACGTCTCCCCAGCTGCGAATGACCCACTTTCTGCTTTCATCCACCCCTTTTACCTATACCTCTTTCACGGGGTTGCTAATTTCTTTGTTGTATTTACTTACTGATCCTGCTAAGGCATAAACTGTTTGAGGACAATTACGTTTGTGTTTTTGAATCCCCTGAAGCACTTTCACATCCTCTACAAAAAGTTTATATATATATATATATAGGCATATATGTATATGCCTCTTGTACTTAGCTCTTTAAATAAATTCATTATATATATAATTATTATTTATTGTTATTATGTGTGCACGCATGAGTGAGTAGAGGAGGGGTAGAGAGAGAATCCCAAACAGGTTCCTGTGCTGTCAGTGCAGAGTCCAATCCTGGGCTCAAACCCATGAACTGTGAGATCACTACCTGAGCCAAAATCAAGGGTAGGATGCTTAACTGACTGAGCTACTCGGGCACCCCCAATGACTGGAAGTTCAATAGCAGAAAACTGTATTTTATTTTTTTTTAAAGATTTTACTTGTAAGTAATCGCTACACCCATGTGGGGCTCGAAATCACAACCCTGAGATCGAGGGTCATATGCTACACTGACTAATCCAGCCAGGCTCCCCAGAAAACTTTATTTGAATGTAACAACTTTCTAATGATTAAGCAGTTTGCTAAAAAAACAAAAACTTGTGTTTTGAGGTAACCTTTACCGAATGTGTTAGTGTTGAAGATGAGTGGCCATCAATGTTGTATAGGAGATCCCTGCACTGAATAGAAACCAAAGTTAGAGAGCCGCTAAGGTCTCTTAACAGTCCAAAAGTCTGTAAAAGTGCTTTCTTTGTCAAGTATTATAGAAATGCACAACAGGATTTTCATTTGATGCAGAGATAAGTGAATGTGTGCTATTTAAATCCTGAAAGTGCAGGAGTGCTAAATATAAATGAGATCTGAATAGTAATGTTAGCTGAATGTTTTATTGTAGAATAGGAGTTGCTCTAGGCTGTCTCCTTCACTTCTCTTTGCCCCGCCCTCGCCCGCAAAAAGACTCAAGAACTTTTTCAATTTTCTATTCCTGTCTCCCTTTTTCTTCCTTAAGTCACAAATGCTCTGCAGTTCATTGCAGTGCTTGGGTTCCTCAAAACCATATGTGTGTGTGTGTGCGTGTGTGTGTCTATGAGTGTATAAATCAAAGCGAGTTCTCCCCCACTCCAGGTTCTTCTGGCTGTGGGCGTCACCCACACAGTCTTGAAACAAGGAACAAAGGAGTGTTGTATTTGGCTAGTGGGCGTCCAGCTCAGGCGGCAGCTGAAGCCCAGGAATTGTGGGCACAGAGCTGATCCAGGTGGTTAGACGAGGCTCCCAGGCCTTGGGATGGTGGTCTACGTAGTTCTCACGATCCTTCCTCAACTTGGGCCTCAACTCGTGTTCTCTGTACTCTGTTGCGGAGCTTCCCATCAGAACGGATGGAGCCCGTTTCCCTGGGAGCCTCGGCCGGCCTACCTGGGAAAGAGGGAGAGCGAAACTATTCTGGAGTCCCTGGTGAAGAATCAGGGCAAGTCAGAAGTTCAGTGGTGCGAAGCAAAATGAATATGTTCACAGGTGAAACGCAGACCGCAGAGTCTGAGTTAGCGCCATTTCTGCCGACCCCCTGGCAAATTCTAGCAGAAGCCAGCCGAGGGAAGCCGTGCAGACACACAAACCAGAAAAAACCAAGCGTGAACAACGCTGAGACGGACCGCCTGCGAGCCTTTTAAAGAGCCGGAGGCGTCACGTGACACAGCCCCGCCCCTCCCAGTGGCGGAGACGTTGTGCGTCACTTCCGTCCAGGCCGGAACTCAAGATGGCTGCGCTCCTGTTGAGGTGACTTTAGCCCGGGGCTGGGAGTCTGTGTCCGCGGCCCTGGGGAGGCCTGCGCTGCCCCTTCTGTCTTGCTGACGACTGTTTGCACCGTCCCGGGGCGCGGGAAGGGCCCGTGGGTGCGCGGGTCGCGCGCCCTGGCGTCCTAGGGCCCCTTCCCTTCCCCCCCAGCCGCTCCGGTCCCCGGGGTCACGGGCCCGTTATCTCCTCCTGAACTCCCTACCGAGGAGTCGCGCGGCTGTCGCCCCTTCTGCTTCCCCCAGCTTCAATACTTTCCCCCCAGGTTGCGTTCGGGGCTGCACCCAGAGCCACGCTCCGAGAGAGTAAATAGTTAGAGGACTTCGAGGTCAGCGGACCGTCGGTCGTACGACTTCGAGCTCTTATTCGGGCCTCGGGAAGAGAGATCTTGGTGTACTTCGCTTTTGCTTCGAACTCCTGCAGACACTAGTTGCTGGCAACGAGTGGCCACTGAGTTCCTAACGGGCCCCTGCGGGAGGGGACAGGAGTCCTGGATCCCTACCGCGCCGGCGATTAGAAATAGCGCCCATAGCGGTCGCTCTACTGTCCTAAAGCAGCCCAGGGAATTCAGTTTCAATTTATCTTTCTCTGTGGGGTAGGGAGTGGATGTCTCAGTTTTTCTATACAACGTCATTCGCCGCCCGGAGAAGTAGCCTAGATTTTCTTCTATTCTGTCCTGTCCACTGTCTAGACCTCATTCTCCACTCAGAGCCTTTCTAGACGCGGCAACTCGAGTGACTTTAGACACTCCCGGTACAAATCCCGGCATAGTTTCGTGCCAGGCCTATTTTTGGAAACTATTTGTTATGGAAAGTTAGTTTTAATGTCGTTGAGATTTAATTCCTGATTTCCCCAAATGCCTTCTTATTTCTCTTTCCACAGCAGTACACCCAGTATAAAAATAGAGGGACTTTATTTAGTTTTTCTCTGTGACAGAACGATTCCTTTCGGAGTTGAGATCAGGAGCGGGTTATCTTAATCCATCATTTTCCTCCTTCCCTCTCATTTCCAAATGTATCTTTTTTTCCTAAGGTGTTGCCAGCCCCAGTCTTGCCAGAACTGCACTCTTTATTCCAGATAGTTTTACCGTAACTGAATGATTTTGAATCCTTGGTGTATTTTGGTGGGTGTCGGGGGCCTTTTGGTGGAATTCATGTTTAGCTTGAAATGATCATGTTGGTTCTAAACAGTTCGTTTTAGGAGTTTCAGGATTATTGTTTGGAAGGTGACAATTATCATACTCAGTAAATATGTCCAGACAGTATCATTTTGAGATGTGTACGACTGTCACCACCAGGATTCAATGCCAAGAAATAGACTTCTTTTTCATTAGTATTCATCTGAAGCTCATGGGAAGGGCGCCTCTCTCTTCTTTTTTCACAAGGGATTTCTTAGGAGGGGGCATAGGGAATTTAAAAAACAACAACAATTTCTTTTTCTGATTGAAATTCTGAGTCTAATTCCATTTCACTAGAGGGATTTGGAACTGTTTATAACGTGCTAACTTAGCCTCAAAGAAAAATACCTTCTAAGAAATCCTAGGAGCTAGATTCTAGTTCTAGTGTCACTAGTTCCATTTATTTTGGACAAGTCAAGGTCATCAATCCTCATTTGTGAATGAAAATAGTAATAACTTGGACCCACTTAAGAGAAGTATTGGCTAAACATTTTTAATGTTGGCTAATTGGCTAACTAAAAATGATTAGTTTTCAAAGTACCGTACATCATGGCTTTTAAATAGTGCTCTGTATTTTGTATATTCCCTAAACAGTTCACAGACTAGCCAGGAATGAATAACCAGCTGAGTAATGCAACGCCATTGGCCTTTAGTCAAGGAATGGTTTGCCAAAGCCAAGACGGAGATGGAAAACTAAGCAAAGAACAGCTAGGCTTCTGTCTAATAAAGTTCATGCCGCTTAGGCACAAAGTCGCCAAGAGTTGTTAACTATGTGCACGTTGCTCATCATATAAAATACTACCTGTGAAACACCTCTAAAAATAAGGCTTAACTTTAAACATATAATACTGCTTCTTAAAATAAGCATACCTCATTTACAAACCTTTTTTTTTTTTTTGAGCCTCCTCTATGTGTCAGACATTATCATAGGTGTTATAGACACAGAGCATTCCAGTCTTATCCTTGAGGAGCTCAAAGTCTAGTAGAGGCGATAAATAGATTAATTATTAAGCACCATAATATGTGTTGCTATAGAGATATGAAGAAGCGGTGTGAGGCATGGCAGGGGCAGCAAGTAAGGCGAAAGAAACTGAAGTTGCCATCCAGGAGTTGTTGGGTTTTCAAGGATGAGTTTAATCAGACTGTGAGGGAGGTTCCAATCAGAGAAGAGCATGAGCGAGGGCATATAATCCTAAGAGGGCTTGCTCTGTCTGGGTGTAGTGCAATAGTCAGTGTGGCAGACATATAAGGGGCTGACGGGAATTTGGAGGAGAATGGGTCCAGAGAGTTGGAGTGGGCCGTGTTGAGAGCGGCCTTGTTTGGCTACGGTGTGGACCCTTACACTACAAGCAACGGGGAACTGTTAAAAGACTTTGGGCAGAAGACCAATGAAATCAGCTTTATTTTTCAGTAAGTTAGCTTTGGTAATATTGAACGATTGGGAAGAGACTGATGGTAGGGAGATCAGTTCAGGAGCTCCTCTTATAGTTTTCTTTGTGAGAAATGGAGAGGATAAGGACTAAAACAATGGACTGAAGTCCTGGATAGCATTGATAGGACTGGGTGATGCCTCACGTATATATGGGGGTGAGAGAAAAAAAAATCAAGGATGACTTCTGTTGTCGTTTGGGAGTGGGTGGGGGCTAACAGTCATGAATCAGAATTTTCGTCTTTAAGCGATTTCTCTTCATCCTGTTCTTCGAGGTTATACGTCTATTTTAGTGTTGCTCTTACCCCAGATATTTCTGAAACTTTTTGGCATACCATCAGATCAAGTTTAGAGGTCATATAAGAGAAACTCATTATATTATAGTCGCATCTTGTTTTGGACAAAAAATGGTTTTATTTAGTTTGATCCCGTAGACTTGGCTTTGAATAACTTTTTTTCCCCCCAAAAGTCAAATCCATTTTCAGCAGATGAATATTTTTATCACCACTGATGGTTTTAAAAAGAATGTGATGTGAATTCTAAAGACCTTGGGGGAAACCAGTGAAATACTGGTCGTATCTGAAATACTGGGCCGAATTGCAGTTTGGAGAATGATTTTCTGGCCATTTTCTTACGTAATCCTCCCAGCGACCTATTAGGTAGGTCTTTTCAGTCCCATTTTACAAATAAAGAAGGTGCAGCTCAGCGGTCCCCTAAAGTTACATGATTTATGCAGAATCGGAATTCCAGTTTTTACTTTAATATTCTTCCTGTGTCGCGGTTGTCACCCCAGTCCAGAGAAGAGTTTCACAAATGATTTGAACAGCGATTACATTTTTTGGGTACACATGTATAATGCATTTAGAAAGGGACAGTGCTAACTAGAATGGTAAGTTCTGGCTTGTTCATTAAAAAGAAAACAAAGTACGATTACTTTTTGGCCATAACCTAGAACACCAAGTTCCTTGGTGGAACTTGCCAGAGTTCCTGGTTTCCCACAAAAGGCAAGGATTGATACCTACTTTGGTCCTCTTTCAAATAAGGCTATGGACTTCGTGCACCTAATTTCTGTGAGGGCCTTGTGGAAAGCTTACATTGGTATTTGTCTGGGAAACAATAGCATTAGACAGAGTGCTGTAGATTCCAGCCCACATCTGCAAACTCTTGCTGGGCAGCCGAGTGACTGGACCTAGCCTGGTGTGCGGAATGCATGTCCTGCGAACTTCAGAACCACAATTACTTCAATTGATTAAAGAGATTTGTTCCCACTTCCTTCTGGGAGCCTGGGGTACACAATGTCTGCATTCACCTCTTGTCTCCAGGGCTGGAGAGAGAGAGGAGCTGAAGGAAGTGTTGGCTGGATTATTTTACCTTCAAATAGCGTACCCTTCTGCTGTCCTAGTGTAAAGCAGAGGGATTTTGAAACGTTTGTGCCTCTAATATCGAGGGTGGGATGGACACTGTGAGCTTTTTTACAAGGTCATCAGACCTCAGTGTGATTTTATTTCCCCACGGTGCCTTGCGCATAGGGGATATACAGTAAACTTTTGTGGAAGCAACATATTTTTCATTTTAATCCCAGTGCTTCACTCTGATACCTTTCTTAAATACTTCTGGAAAGATATGATATGATAACGTGAATAGAGGGGCCTAGTGGTCGTATTTTTCAGTTCGTGTGTGCTCTCTGGATCAGTTAAACTCTCTTTACATAGAATGCCCAGGCACGTCTTAGTTTTAGGCTTGAGGAGCAGTTCTGGTACTGTTTTGATGCATTTCGAAAATAGCAACTTTTTAGTAGAAAACTTGTGTATTCTCTTGGTGCAACTCTTCACGTGGTCCATGAAATCTTTGCGTTCCCATACTTTTTGCACTATTAGAGACTTTTTTTTTTTTTTTTTTAAAGTAGATTCTATGAATGCAGTGTTTGAACTCAGGACCCTGAGATCAAGACCTGAGTTGAGATGAAGAGTCAGGTGCTTAACTGAGCCACCCAGGCGCCCCTATTACAGACTTTTTGACTTGAAATTCATCTGTGTTGTCGGGAACTTGATGGTAGTTCCTAAAATGACAGCTTAATGTTTAAGACCCTCTTTCTACAAACCCCTTATTCTTCAGCCTTCTTAGTTCCTCCCTTTGCAGCAGTTAACTGGGCTGTATTCTTGTTCTTCTTCTTTACCCCAGTCTTTTTTTTTTCTTTAAAAAATTTTTTTTAACATTTAATTTTTATTTCTGGGAGAGAGTGTGAGTGGGGGAGGGACAGAGAACGAGGGAGACAGAGGATCCGGAGCCGACTTTGTGCGCTGACAGCAGTGAGCCTGAGGCGGGCCCAAACTCACAAACTGCGAGATCATGACCTGAGATGAAGTTGGACGCTCAACCACCTGAGCCACCCAGGCGCCCCCACCCCTGTCTTTTAACCATGACCTCCTTTAAAACCTCACTTAAAAATAAATCACATTCTATATTTCTCTGTTGAACGTTACCAACGCTCATTATTCTTTTACCTTGTATTATTTGTGTTGGACTAAAACTTTATTTTGCATTTGGAGGTTGTATTTGTGATTATTCTCAAGTTATTTAAAGTTGTAGCTTTCTAACTAAAAAATCATTTCAAGGACAGTGATACTGTCCTTGTTTTCATCTTATTCTTAATTTTTCCTTTCACTCCTAAGTCTAATATGGTACAAAAATAGAGAACTTGATAAACTGAAATTGATCTCGAAATGTGTGTTGCTTTTTATTCTCTTTCTCTTTTCTTTTTAAGATTTTATTTTTAAGCAGTCTCTCTACACCCAACATTGGACTTGAACTTACAACCCCAAGATCAAGGGTCACATGCTCCACTGACTGAGCCAGCCAGGTGCCCTCCATTGACTCCTTCTTCTCTTATCTTGCAGACAGGCTGGCCGTCATTGCCTCCGTGCCCACCTTAGTCCTCAGCTCTGTATCAGAAAGTAAGTTTCTAAATTTGTGGAGGCTATTATGACTTAACATTTTTTCCTTCGGGAACAGCAACGGGTTGTTGTTTAGATTTGGGGGGTATGTGTGGAAGAAAATAGTTGTAGATGGTTGGCTGAAAATTTAGTGATCGTGGTCATTATTTTTCTCATCTGGTAGAAGAAGGAAGGATTAGAATATTAAATTTTAAATTTGGGAAATATTTTATACTTTCAGAAAAGTTGGAAGACATTTGCTATGTTTACTTAGAGCTCTGTGTATTTTATTTTTTTTATTTTTTATGTAAGAAAAAAATTTTTTTAAGTTTATTCATTTTTGAGAGAGAGAGAGAGAGAGAGAGAGAGAGAGAGAGACAGCAGGGGAAGGGCAGAGAGAGAAGGGAGACACAGAATCCGAAGCAGGCTCCAGGTTCCAAGCTGTCGGCACAGAGCCCGACGCGGGGCTTGAACTCACGAACTACAATACCATGACCTAAGCCAAAGTCAGAGGCTTAACCAACCGAGCCACCCAAGGCACCCCGTTACTGACGTTCTTGAAGAATACGGGCCAGTTGTTTTGTAGAATGCCTTTCAGGTTGGGCTTGTATGATTCTTTGCTATGATTAGAGTCAGGTTACCCATTTTGGGCAGGAGTAATATGTAAGTATGTTATATTCCTGGTTATATTCACATCAAGGGCATGTGATGCCATTTGTCCCATTGCCAGTGATTTTAACTTTGATCATTTGAATAATGGAATGTCTGCTAGGTATTTTTCCACTATGAAGTTATTGGGTTTTTTTCTCTTTTTTATAATTAATGGGTCATCTGTGCGTAGGTTATATTTTCTTGAGGGGGATGGAATGTATTTAATACAGGCATGTAATAAATTATTGGACGTAGCTGTTCAACACTTAGCTTCCATCCACCCCATTGACAAGGGAAACCCAAGAAACTGTTCAGAGGTGCTGAGGTCTTGATTTTTGAGGATGTGAAAGGGAGTCTTGACAAACCAGATGAGAGGAGGTGGTGCTGATGTAGGAGACCACACCCGTGCCCTCGGGAAAGGATGATCCATTTATATAAATGATTTTGAAATATTGTACTGGCTCTGCTGCCTGGCACCAAAGAAGTAGAGCTTCTGTGGCAGGACCTGCGTGGTGGGGAATTGGAAAGAAGAGTTTTCCTCTGCTAGGACTTCCTTGGGTGATTGAGGTTGTTAATAACTGAGTCAAACTTGGCCTAAAGATAAGAGGATTGGACGGACATGTTTTCTTTATACAATGGGTTCATCCAGCCCAGCTTAGCTTTTTTTATTTTAACTTTTTGTTACGTAAAATCTTGAGACAAGTATATTTCTAATCATTTTAAAGTCTTCCATCTTCTGGTTTTATTTTAGTGCTGTTCCTTTGGGAACCACAGCCAAAGAAGAGATGGAGAGGTTCTGGAATAAGAACGCTGGTTTAAACCGTCCTCTGTCTCCTCATATCACTATCTACAGGTGAGCGCTGTGGAACCAGGGAATCTAGAGGTAATGGGTGAAGGTCCTGGAGGTTGGGCCATTGCGCCCCTGATTATTTCCCTCAGGCCTTTTTTATAAGAAGACGACTGTTTTTTGCCTTCTGGCCTTAGAGGGTAATCTGTCCTGAAGAACTACCATTTGGAAAATGGCAAGTCAAAATGTAATTTCTATTAGTCGAAAACCAGTATTTTGAAATGATTTCAAATTTATATAGATGTTGCAAAAACAATACACTCATTTCCTGGATACTGTTGTGCACATTCCCAATTTGTGAACATGTCCAAGTGATTTAAGATCAAGTGCAGAGATGATCGTGTCCCATTACTCCTGTGTTAGCTCTTATGCTGCTGTAACAAGTGATCATAAACCTTGTGGCTTAAAACAGCACATTTGTTATCTTACAGCTCTGTGGGGCGGAAGTCTGACAGGTCTCACTGGGTTAGAATTAAGGTGTTGGGAGGGCTGCATTCTCTTCTGGAGGCTCAAGTGAAGAATCTGTTTCCTTGCCTTTTCTAGTTTCCAGAGGCTACTTCGAATTCCTTGGCTTGTGGCCTCCTCCCTCCATCTTTAAAACCAGCAGTGATGGGTGACATTCTTCTCCCTCCCACCACTTCCGTTCTACTTCCATTGTCACATTTCTTCTCTGATTCCCTTCTGCCAGCCTCTTCCACTTTTAAGGACCTTTGTGATTATGTTGGTACCATCCAGATAATCCGGGCTAGTCTGTTTAGCTCAAGGTGAGTTTATTAGCAAACTTAATTTCATATGCAACTGTTAATTCTCCTCTGCCATTTAAGGTAAAATACTCACAGGTTTCAGGGATTAGAATGTGGACATCTTTAGGAGGATCATTACTCA
Source organism: Prionailurus bengalensis (assembly GCF_016509475.1). Lineage (NCBI taxonomy): Eukaryota > Metazoa > Chordata > Mammalia > Carnivora > Felidae > Prionailurus > Prionailurus bengalensis. The sequence goes on along the minus strand of NC_057360.1, from coordinate 63,515,907 downwards.
TTACTCAAGTAGGCTTAATACTTGAGTGCATGTTTCATAAATTCAAGGACACTCTGTAGTACAGCCATCACAATCAGAAAGTTAACTTTGACCCTGTGTTACCATTTAATTGTCAGATCTCATTCAAGTGTTGTCAGTTGTCCTAATATTGTCCTTTATAGGTCCAAGATCCAACCCAGGATCATGTAGTGCATTTAGTTATCTCTTTAACTCTTTAATCTCCTTTGGTAAGGAAAGAGTCTTACCTTATCTTTTATGACCTTAACATTTTTAGAATGTTCCTCAGCTTGGGTTGTTTGCCTGATGTTTTTGGCAGGAATGCCTCTAACGTGATGCTGTGCTCTTCTCAGTGCGTGGGGCCAGGGATAAACATGGTGATGATTTATCCCGTTACTGGTGATGTCAACTTTTTTTTTTTTGTAATGTTTATTTATTTTTGAGATATCGTGAGCAGGGAAAGGGCAGAGAAAGAGGGGGACGAAGGATCCAAAGCAGACTCCATGCTGACAGCAGTGAGCCCAACGCAGGGCTCGAACTCACGAGCCATGAAATCATGACTGGAGCCGAAGTCGGACGTTCAACCAACTGAACCACCCAGGTGCCCTAAGACACATTTTAACTAATGATAAAAGTTATATCACCAGGGGCACCTGGGTGGTTCAGTTGGTTGAGCGTCCACCTTCAGCTCAGGTGACGATCTCACGGCTTGTGTGAGTACAAGCCCCACGTTGGGCTCTGTGTGGACAACTCGGACCCTGGAGTCTGCTTCGGATTCTGTGTCTCCCTCTCTTTCTCTCTGTCCTCCTCCACTTGAGAGTGCGTGCGTGCTCGCTCTCTCACAAAAATAAATGAACATTAATAAATAAATGTGTCTGCTTCGGTTTCTCTGTAAAGTTAATGAATAAAGATAGTGTGCTTACTAGTTGATCATTATTTTGTGGGGAGACTTTTACCACCATCTGTTGATGGTACTTACCATCAACATTTATTAGTTATTACAATGAGTTATTACTGTGACGGTTGCCAGATTGTAATGTTTCTAATTCCATCATCCCTTCTAGATTTATTTGTAATAAATTAATTAATAGGATGAAGCATACTTTATCGGTGCAGACTCAAGGAATCCTAAAAGGAAAAACTCTTTTCTACTGTGATGACACCCACTAAAGGAAAAACAACCTCCTTTCCTCTCTGCTCTTGATACTTCTGACATCGAATGTGTGGAGGTTTTTCCCACACCAACCAGTTTTCCATCTCTGTGGATACCAGTTGGGTATCCAGGAATTCAGTCATGACGCTTACTGTGTGGAGTTAGTGCAGAGCCTACAGGTTAGGGGCTCAGTCCCTCAGGCTGTCCCCCGCTTCAGATGCCTGTTTGCAAGTCCTGTGCTTTTGACTGACCAGCTATAAGTCAAGAGTTCTCTCTACCCCCTCCTTAGGTTCAATCATTTGCTAGAATTGCTCTCAGAACCTGGAAACATTTACTTAACATTTACTAGTTCGTCATAAAGGGTACTACAGATGATACAGATAAGCCATAAGGTACCCTTTGATGCACCTCTATGTGCAGAAAAGTTCTGAGCACAGGAGCTTCTGTCCCCATGGAGTTGAGGTACACCGCCTTCGTGACATGTGGTTGTGTTTACCAACCTGGAGACACTGAACCATTTACTTTTGGGATTTTTGCGGCGGCTTCATGACATAGGCACGATCAATTATTAACTCAATCTCTAGCCCCTCTTCCCTCCCTGGAAAAAGAGGGAGTGGACCTGAAAGTTCCAAATTTCTAACCGTGGCTTGGTCTTTCTGGTAACCAGCCCCCACCCAGAGTCACCTCATTAGAGCAAAGGACGCTCTTACGGCCCAGGAAATTCCAAGGGATTTAGGAACTGTGTGTCAGGAATCAGGGTCAAAGACCAAATATTAGAACAAAAGATGTTCCTAGCCCTCCTATCTCTAAGGAGTTGATAAGGGTTTTAGGAGCTCTGTGTCAGGAACCAGGAAGAGAGACAGTGTAGATACATATTTCTTATTATTTCCCAGTGCCTATTCTGCCTAAAGGGTTACACTGTTACTCTCTTTTATTTTGATGTTCAGACTGTCCCACACTTAGCCGGTGGGAGTGCTTCAAGAAGGCTCCTGCGAAATCAAGATCTGGGTGCTAGATGTTCTCACTGCTACCAGGATGTCATTGCTTGTAGGCCCTTTTCAGTAGACAGAGCTAGGATATGTGTGGATGCAGATGCAGGTGTCCGTGTAGGTATGTGAGTGTATACATATACGCAGATGCATCTGTAGCTGTTCATCCGTTGTCCTCGGAAGTAGCATCGATAACTGGTAAGCTGGTGTCTTCAAAGAAAAACCCCTCTAGATCTGCTCCTTTCCAGTTCATGCAGCAAAGCAGCTGGAGCCCCGCTACCCTCTCTACTTGGGTTCCTGCCAGGGAGGCTGGCCGTTTCTTTACCACCTCCGCAAATACCACAACCCTTCAGATTTTTTCCAAGCCAGATTCCAGAAATAATTCTGATTGCAGAAATTGGGCATTCTACTAAAACAGAAGGAGACTAGTAGGTGATCTTAAGCCTTGCAACTTGGTGGAACTTTTTTTTTAAGAGAGAAAATATTTGGGGAAAAATGATAATGATGAAGAACTTCTCAAATTACTCTGAATCTGTATTTAAAGCCCTGGCCTTTTTGCTTGGGTCACGTAACGAATGTTAGTAGGCTGGTGGCGTGAGTCTTTCACTACCTTCTAGACATACTTGTGGGGGGAAAAAAGCATCAGAGAGCATGGGGCTGTTTCCAAGGTGATATGTCCAGGAAAGATGTCTGATTTATGTTTTATGGAATCATATTTTCTATTACTAACTTCTTTAGAGTTTTTTTGGAGGAGGCATGGGAGGGAGTAAATGGTCAAGGGAGCACTTTATGAAGTATTATTTATTTCACTAAATTGCATCAATTTATCAAAGCTTAAGTTATCAGGAGAACAAGAGCCACTGAAAAGGATGTTAGAAAACTTTTTAAAACTTAGGGTTGAAACTTAGAGATGAAAGGGGCCGTAACATTTAATTTCCTCATCAACCTCATTGGTGTTTTTTGTTTTTGTTTTTTAAGATTTTACTTTTTAAGGAATCTATACACCCAACGTGGGGCTCGAACTCACAGCCCCAGGATCAAGGGTCTCCCACTCTACTGACTGAGCCAGCCAGGAGCCCCAACCTCACTGTTTTAAGAACGTTCCTTGGGACTTTGGCTATTCCACTAAGCTTCTGTGGGTAGTTGTGTGTGGCTGGCCAACATGCAGCCATGGGCCCCGGCCCTGGGTAACCAAAGCAACTTCACTTTGATCTGTTTTACATACAGTAAAACCTTGGTTTACAAGCATAATTTGTTCCAGACACATGCTTGTAATCCGAAGCACTTGTATATCAAAGCAAATTTCTCAATTAGAAATAATGGAAGCTCAGATGATTTGTTCTACAGCCCAAAAATATTCATAAAGAAATGATTACAATACTGTAACATAATACCAAATAATAAAGAAAATACAAAGTCTAAAGAAAAATAAACTAACCTGCACTTTCCTTTCAAAACCATGGCTGGTGGGAAGGAGACGAGAGGTGGGTTATTGTGTAGGACGTCTTTCACTATCACCAATGGATGTTGGCTACAGTACAGTATTTTTTTTTTTAATTTTTCTTTTAATGTTTTATTTATTTTTAAGACAGAGAGAGACAGAGCATGAGTGGGGATGGGGCAGAAAGAGAGGGAGACACACAGTCTGAAGTAGGTTCCAGGCTCTGAGCTGTCAGCACAGACAGCTCAGATGTGGGGCTCGAACTCACGAACTGTGAGATCATGACCTGAGCCGAAGTCGGACACTCAACCGACTGAGCCACCTGGGCGCCCCTACAGTACAGTATTAATAAACTCTTGTCATGTTCTGTATTTAACGTAACTGGCAATAAGGCAGCAGAGGAAAAGGTCTATATCTGCAGGCAGCCTGACCTAGAATGAAGCAAAGCATTCCTAAGCTTACTCTTGGATGGAAAATAAAGGACTGCCCATAGGTGCTTTGGAGTGACAAAAAATACACAAGTGCCAGAGTGGGCACCTTCCAACGTTCTGAAAAAAATTACTGATTTCTGCCAAACACCGTGGCCTGAGACTGAGCATCCGAGCGTGGGAGACTATCACTCACAATCCTGCAGAGAGAGAGAGAGGAACCGTTGGCTCATTTGAGATCATGTGACGTTCCACATCACATACTACTTGTATTGCAAGACATCGCTCGTTTATGAGGTCAAAATTTACTGGAAATGTTTACTCGTCTTGCGGAACACTCGCAGAATAAGTTACTCGCAATCCAAGGTTTCACTGTATTGGGTTTTTGCATTTTAAGAAAGGTGCTGCTCACCAAAAAAAAAAAACAGAAAAGAAGTTTAAAAGTCACGGTTGTACCTGATGAGTGAATCTCTTCTGCGTTATTTTCACGTGGTTGTCTCTGCCTGGGCTTATACCCCTCTAGCATACAAGGAACTCCCTACCGCCCTTTTCCAGTTTGGGAATTTCTTTATCAGACCCTTCTTTTATTGAAGTTGCTGCAACTTATTATTATATTTTTAAATTTTGTATGTTTATTTATTTTTGAGAGCGAGAGAGTGAGCCGTGGAGGGGCAGAGAGAGGGAGACAGGGCACTGACAGCAGAGAGCCCGACGCAGGGCTCAAACCCACAAACATGAGATCATGATCCCAGCCGAAGTAGGATGGCTGAGCCACCCACGCACTGCAGAAGTTGCTACAACTTACATCTTCTATCCAGTGGCTCTGGGTTTACCTTGAGTCATGTGAAATAAATCCAAGCACACTTTTTTTCCACCATCCATCTATTGATTTTCATGTGCTTATTGGCCATTTGTATGTCTTCTCTGGAGAAAGGAATATTCAAATCCTACGCTCATTTGTTTAATTGGGTTGTCTTATTTTTTAACATTTTTTTAATTGCGGTAAAATATACATAATATACAAAACTTGTCATTTTGACTATTTTTAAGTATACAGTTCAGTGGCATTAAATGTCTTCACCATTGTTGTACAAACCATCACCACTATCCATCTCCAGAATCCTTTTATATTCCTAAATTGAAACTCCATACTCATTAAAGCAATAATTCCCATTCTCTGCCTCCAGCCCCAACCCCTAACCACTGAATTTCTGTCTCTGTAAATTAGACTACTCTGGGTGCCTTGTGAAATGGAATCATACAATGTTTGTCCTCTCGTGCTTGGCTTCTTTCACTTGGCACAATGCCTTCTAGGTTCATCCATATTGTAGAACGTGTCCGAATTCCGTTGCTTTCTGAGGCTGAACAGATGCTTTGGTGTATGTATACATTGCATTTTGTTATCCATTCATCTGTCCACGGACATTTGTGTGGCTTCTACCTTTTGGCTACTGGGAATAATGCTGCAATGAGCATCGGTGCACAGATACCTCTTTGAATCCCTGCTGTCAGTTCTTGTAGGTATATATCCAGAAATTGAACCGCCAGGACATATGGTAATGATTTAATTTCTTGAGGAACCCGCCATACTGTTTCCTACGGGAGGTGCGCTGGTTTATGTTCCCACCAACACTGCCCGAGGGTTCCAATTTTTCTGCATCCTCACCAACGCTCATTCTTTATTGTTTTTGTTTGTTTGTTTTTAACAATAGCCATCCTAACGGGTGTGAAGAGGTATCTCATTGTGATTTTGATTTGTGTCTCCCTAATGATTAGTGACGTTGAGTATCTTTTCGTATCCTAACTGGCCATTTGTATATCTTCCTTGGAGAAATGTTGTTTACTTTGTCGATGGTATTATTTGCAGCACGATTGTTAAGTCACATGCTGAAACTCATATATCCTAGGTCTCTAGCTTTTCCTTGATTAGCATTCTATTAGCAGTCCAAAAAGGAAATAAAATGAATACATTTCAAATCAGGTATTTGTTGATTGTTCAGTGTGCTTGATACTCTTTTAGGAGTTGGAAATACAGAGATAAGATATCATCTGTGTTCAAAGGGATCTCATGTCCTGAAAAAAAAATTTCCTAAGGGAAAATTTTAGTGGCTCTTAGTGATTATCTTTTCTGTAAATGAATTAAAACAATCTTGATTTTCTATACTGGACTCTTACCTAATGTGTGAACAGGAAATCGTGGAAATGATTTGTCTTTGTGATATTTAGGCCTCAGCTAGAAAGCACAAAGGCCGGGGCTGAATTAATCTGAAGATCCATTCACTCCTATGTCTTGGGTTGATTTTGGCTTCTAAAGGCACCGTCATTTTCTCTCCACCCGAGTCTTTCTCCGTGATCTCTCTGCATAGGCTATTTGGGCTTCCTCTTAGCAGGAGAGAGTGTGTTCTGGAAGTCACGCAATGTCCAGTCTGCTACGTTCTGTTTCTTGAGGCGGTCAGTCATGAAGGTTCAAAGGGCTAAACGCTTACTTGCCTGAGTTACAAGGAGTTATAAGGAGTGACAAGTGACAAGATTCTGGAAGGTCACGTGAAACTGGAAATAGGACTGTGGTTGTTTGGGAAATAAAATCTCCTTTACCTACTCAGCACTAAGCTAACCCAGGCTATGGTTTTAACCATTTTTGAAAATTAGGGTAACATTCGACTTCAGCAGTTTCTCCTATCGCTCCCATTTTCCACTTCAGTATGTCTAAATACCAGAGCAGTTCACATGTTTTATCGGGTAGCTCTTTCGGTCATGGGATTTCATTCACTGGCCATGGGCCCTAAGTGCATTCGGAATGCTAAGCAGTGTCTTACAATTTCCCCACCTCTGTTTTTTTCAGTTCTCTCAAATCAATATTTGTTCTGTCTTTTTCAGTCTGATAATCATTCTCTTTGACAAATAAAATAGTTGAGCAATCTGCTTTGTACTCTGTCATCTATTAACATAAAATTGTCCATCCCGGTTAGGAGGCTTTCTTTCCCTGAATACAATTTTAAAAGCCCCTTTTTGTTGTCCTTGACATTTTTGCAAGCCTCAGCTCATTCTGGGTTTTAGTCTCCTGATTTATCTAACCAAATTATGTCATTGTTCTCTGCTTGTCCTTTGTTATGTGGCTCTTCTTCCGCCTTTTATATTTATCCTGTTAAGTCTGAGTTAAGCAGAGTGGTGTCTAGCCAGTTTTTTTGGTTTCTTTGGACATTACTCCTTTCTTACTGTGACCATTTTCATTACATAGTTAGAATTTCTTTTTGAGATTTTTTTCAACTTGCTTGGGTACCTTCCCTCTAGAGTGTTGAAAATATGGTCTGAGTAGGCTCAGCATTTCCTATCTAAGCTGACTCTCTAGGGTGAATGTTCACTTTATCCAAAGACTTCTGTTCTTTCCATTTCACTAACCAGTTCTCTCGAGCATGAGAACCAGGTCCAGAATATAGCAGTGTTAGTTGTCCTTCTGTGGAAACGCTTTGGCAAATTAATGATTCAGAGCGTGATTTAGAAAGGGGTTTGATGACAAAGTATTTCAAAACTACCGTGGATTAGGAAACATACACTAAATCCAGGAAAATTGGATTTAAAAATTTGGGATAGGTAATTTACCAGGGAGTAAATGGTATGCTCAATTTGAATATTTACGGGCATATAGTAAGAGTTCGGGGTGACTGTGTGTTCTGTGAAACTAGATAAACAAAGCTCACTTGGTTTTCCTTTTCCTCCAATCTTGTGACTAGAGCAAGGGAAGACCCAGGTGGTTGTAGTCTGGTGATTATTTTCTAACTTGATGCAACTTTAATTGGCGTCTTTGACCCACCCACATTGTTCCTTCTTAGGAAAGGAGTTTCCTTCTGGTGAAAGGGAGGGATGCTTCTCCTGAAATAAATCAGTTTTCATGTATTCAAACTAGAAAATGGAAACAAGAATGCAAAAGCTGTTTTTGTTTTTATATGTAAATAGTGCCTATATCCAAGTAGTTTATCTTCTCTTCGCCAAAATGGGCTCTGTATTGGGATCCCTGGGTGGCTCAGTCGGTTGAGCGTCCGACTTCGGCTCGGGTCATGATCTTGCAGTTCGTGAGTTCGAGCCCCGCATGGGCTCTGTGCTGATAGTTCAGAGCCTGGAGCCTGTTTCAGATTCTGTGTCTCCCTCTGTCTCTGGCCCTTCCCCTCTTGAGCTCTGTCTCTCTCTTTCTCTCTTTCTCTCTCTCTCTCTCTCTCTCTCTCTCAAAAATAAATAAACATTAAAAAAAAATTTTTTTTTTAAATGAACTCTCTATTGTGTCATATTTTCCTTTTTTTAATTGCCTTTGTGTATTTCTTTGCAGTTGGTCGCTTCCCATGGCGATGTCCATTTGCCACCGCGGTACTGGTATGGCCTTGAGTGCAGGTATGGACACGTGTATTTACGCATACGTGCACACCGGCACACGCGCTTTGAAGAGCTTTGCTGTTTCTGTGTCTCTTAGCACCCCCTCCTGTGCAAATCAGCAACTTGATTTAGAGAAAATGATGAGTCCATTTAAGCTTATTGTTCATTTGTTCCTTTAACAATTCATCATGAGTTCCCAGTAAGCTTATGTTCTTTCCTTAGCCAGGTGTTTTGTTTGTTTGGTTTTTAGTAAGCTTCACACCCAGCGAGGAGCCCAGTATGGGGCTTGAACTCACGACCCTGAGATCAAGACCTCAGCTGAAATCAAGAGTCGGACACTTCACCAACTGAGCCACCTAGGCGCCCCTATCCCTAGCACACTATTATATATTTATTGAAATTACAGAGAACAGAGGTAGAAATGTCATAGAGATGTGTGGGTCGACTACACATTGACCAGACACCGTCCAAGATTAGTCATCAACCTTATTCTTCCAGAAACTCAGCTTTAGCACCCATTCTGTATCACCTAGAATTGATTAGGCCCAAAAAACCAAGTCCTTCTCCAGTCTTGCAAAATCTTGGTTTACGGCCCAGAATGTCTATTTATTTACTCACGTGGTATGAATTGTATGCTGGTCTTAGTGCATCCATTTCAGGTAGTCAGGTTTATTACAGGCAGGAAGGATGCAGATTTTAATCAGGTTTTGGGATCTGATGCATCTTTCTACAATAGAGAGATACTTCACAAGAGGATCAGCTGTATTTTAAATTTTTCCCTGGCTGGTACAGGAAATATGGACATATTTTTGTTTTCTGTGATGTTCTTCAGGGACCGCCCCCCTGGACTCCTGTAGACTGTGGGTTTTTTTTGTTTTTTTTTTTTTAATTTTTTTTTTTTCCCAACGTTTATTTATTTTTGGGACAGAGAGAGACAAAGCATGAACGGGGGAGGGACAGAGAGAGAGGGAGACACAGCATCGGAAACAGGCTCCAGGCTCTGAGCCATCAGCCCAGAGCCTGACGCGGGGCTCGAACTCACAGACCGTGAGATTGTGACCTGGCTGAAGTTGGTCGCTTAACCGACTGCGCCACCCAGGCGCCCCCTGTAGACTGTGTTTTTACAGAAGTGCTCATCAGCGGGACTGCTGGCTCAAGTGTAGGGACCCTGTATTTAGGCAGCTGCTGCTAAGACATTGGCAGAAATTAGCTAATGCCATGTCTTTGCCGTTCAAAGTCACATTTGTTGGTAATCAAGTAGGGATAGGAACTCCTACCTAAGATCGGCTATTATCATCCCTACTTATCATTCCTTTGGTTGGTAAAGGGATGATGGAATCCAGGTAGAAGGATGATTGCTATTGTCTTGGAATCTGTGTGTAGTTTCTGGTTTTTAACCCACTTGGACTGAAAATAATATAACAGACTTCAAGATTAGGTTATGCTAGCTGTAAATTCAGTTACTTTCTTTCTGCCTACTTTGAATCTTAGAATTGCTAGATTGATTCTGTATGCTTAGTTTGGTGGTGTTGATGAGCAAATTTAATCCTAAAAATCATTGAAAGAACAAGAGCAGTTTATCAGGCTTTAGTTTCCCTTTTCATCTCGGTGTATTTATCACCACCGAATGAGACAGAGGATGTTGACTCTTTCATAGACCATACTAATTAAAAAATATTCGTTTGCCAAACATAGCTAACGGTGATACATATTTTTTTCACAACCGTACTTAGCAGTAACTTACTTCTTTCCTATCTTTACCCCCTTGAAAGACCTTGTATTCATCAGCACGTATCCAGTTTATCCCTAACGTTTTCCCCTAATTCCAGGATGGAACGTAGTGGCTGTTGTGTATATGGTAGTAGTTTTCCTGTTTCCCTCAAATGCCGAAGGTCCATTCAAAACTGGAAGGGAACCTATTTTCAATAGGTGGGTGACGCAGGCAACCCGGTCAGCTCTCTGAACCTCAGTTTTATTCCTTGTTAAAATGAGCATCTTATTAATGCCTCTCCCAGAATTGATGGGATTTCAAGAAACCACACTCTGGATGTTGACTTAGGAAAACAGGAATGAGAAGTACGATAAATGTAATGGCAGCGGTCTCTTAGAAGATGAAGTGCACTGGACCAGATGGTGAATTTGGCCTGAAATGAAGTCAGTCCCAGCATCTGTGATCTTTGCATTCTTGTGGCTCTCCTCCAGTCTGTTCTTCACTTAACGGCGGGAGAAACAAAACCTTATGAAAATAAATTGAATCATGTCACACTTAGAGTCACCCTATCACTGCATTTGCCTTTGCGCTTAGATTAAAATTCAAATCTCCACCGTGGCATAAAGTGCCCTGCCTCGTCTGGCCTTGCCTCCCCTTGCTTCCTGTGCTCTGGCCACACTGGTCTTTGAATTCCTTTGAATGCGCAAAAGCCTTTCTCACCCCAGAATCATTGCATGATTGCATTGACCAGAATCATCAGGTCATAATCCCAGGGTCAAGGGATCAAGCCCCACATCGGGCTCCGTGTTGAGTGTGGAGCCTGCTTGGGATTCATTTGTTTCATTTATTTTCTCTCTCTCTCCCCCCTAAAAAAAAAAAAAAAAAAAAGTACTTTGCTACCACCATCTCTAATGAAGGAGTTTCTAGTTCTAGTTCTTTTGTTAATTTTCTGTTTCACAGCACTGTTCCTTCATAGTTCTTATTGCACTGGTTGCCTCTTTCAGAGCTTTTATTACATATTTGTAATTCTTTTGTTTGCTTACTTTTTATAAATCTGTCTCTTTTATTAGACTGCTAACTCTACAGAGAGTGGGGACTGCATGTACCTTCTTTACCCTCCATACCCACTGGCAGACACGCAGTAGGTGCTTAGTAGATCTCCGTTTACTAAATGAATACAACCATCTAAGTCATTTTGCTCATGGGGGTCATTTCAGAAATGTTCATTTTTCCTGCCTTCTAGTTCATCTCCTGCTTGCATTAGACATTAAATAGTGATAGTAATGGCCCCTACCCTCAAGGGCAGAGGAGTCTAAGGAGTAAGATTAATAAATATATATAATGCTCTGCAATAACTTTTTCATAGAAATATGGGGTCCCTGAGGAGACACCATCTGTGAAGGAGTTGGAGAGCTTGAGAGAAGGATGAGGAGGAGAGTTCATTAAGAGGTGGTAGAGGAGGACATTCCAACAGAGAAACTACCTTATGGCCTAGGGGTTGGGAAGTGTCCAGAGTCACTGGATGGTGATGACTGGGTCTGGTTGTTTGAGAGTAGTGTTTACGGGAGAAGTGGCAGAAGGTAAGGCTGGAAAACGTGCTAGACAGTGAAGGACCTTGACTGCCGTGTGGGGAAGTTGGAACTTGAGCCTGTAGATCTTTGGAAGTCATAAAAGTTTCCTGTTTTCGGGGTACCTGGCTGGCTCGGTCAGCAGAGCACTTGACTCTTGATCTTGGGGTTGTGAGTTGAAGCCCCACATTGAGCATAGAGCTTTGCATTAAAAAAAAAGAGGGGCGCCTGGGTGGCGCAGTCGGTTGGGTGTCCGACTTCAGCCAGGTCACGATCTCGCGGTCCGTGCGTTCGAGCCCCGCGTCAGGCTCTGGGCTGATGGCTCGGAGCCTGGAGCCTGTTTCCGATTCTGTGTCTCCCTCTCTCTCTGCCCCTCCCCCGTTCATGCTCTGTCTCTCTCTGTCCCAAAAATAAATAAACGTTGGGGGAAAAAAAAAAAAAAAAAAAAAGAAAAGTTCCTGTTCTCATTCCAGTAATAGGACAGGCTGGCTGGGACAAGTCCACTGTAGAGATTTTGCAGCCAATATGTAAATTGTGAAAAGCATGTTGAACCAAAAAGTGTGATGACGGTAGTTTGACTTTAAAATAGAATTTATTGCAAAGGGACTTCGTAAACAATCCTTTAAAATATGGGAAGAGATGGCCAGTAATACTCTTCCATTGCTTAGATGCTGTAGGGAGTAAAACACTCATGGCTTTTCATAGTGACAGATGGTATAACAGTCCTGATGCGATCAGGTCAGTCCCTTGAGAGTGGCAGGTAGCGGAAGCTGCAGCAAGAGTGAGGCTGGGGGAGGCAGTCAGGATGCGGCAACACCACCGGAAACCCCGTGAGTTTAGAAGAAGCCCGGGTGGGTGCAAAATAGCAGGTATTCAGAGGAATTGCAACTACAAATGAAGCTTACAGTGACCTCAGAGGGGTGTGGGAATGGTCCTGAAGGTCTGGGGTTGTTAGTAAATACGGGTCAGGTCAGAGACCTTCAGTGAGAGATTGCCTGAATGCATACACGAGCCTTCTGCTCAGGCCGTCTGTTTCTTTTCTAGAAAAGCCAAAGGCCTTACAGATTTATAAAGTAACTAATGGAACTTGAAAATGACTGCTTTTTTTCTTCTGGGCTTGTCATGAGATGGGGCATTAGTCATTGATTCTCGAATGTGTTAGGAATCCTAGTCACTGAGGCAGTGGAGACAAAGTAACAAGAGTAAACTTTGGGAGTAGGACAGATCTGTGTTCGGTTCCCAATGTGTCACTAACCAGGTACTATACAGGCTCACTTCCTTTCCTGCTTGTATTAATGCCTAGTTAGGATTGTGGGAATTAAACACTAGATAGAAAGTTCTGGCTGTAAATCAGAGTCTTCATGACCCCTCCCTTGATAATTTGCTAGAACGGCTCATCAGAACTCCTGAAAACACTTTACTTACATTTAGTGATTTTTTTTAAATGAAAGATGCCCCTCAGAAGAGCCAAATGGAAGAGGAATGTAGGACAACACATAGGGGTGGACGGGCGGCTGTCAGTGTGCGTGGAGTTCCCATGCCCTCTCTGGTGTATTTAAAATAACACCAAAGTTCAGCTGAGTAAAAGTGAGGATCTGATTGGCTTTATGAATTGATTCATGAATTGGGCAGCATCCCTTTTAGCAAGGAGATGCTCTGCTGAGCTAAACAAAAGAAAGGTTTTTAAAGGTAGAGAGAAGGCATTAAAAAAAAAAAAAAAGAGGGGCGCCTGGCTGGTTGAGTGGGTAGATCATGTGACTTTCAATCTTGGCGTTGTGAGTTTGAGCCCCACATTGGGTATAGTGATTAGTTAAAAATAAAATCTTAACATGCTTATTTATTTATTTTGAGAGAGAGAAGAGAGAGAGAGCGAGCAGGGGAGGGACAGAGAGATAGTGCGATAGAGAATCCCAAGCAGGCTCCGCGCTGTCAGCACAGAGCCGGATGCGGGGCTTGAACCCACGAACAGTGAGATCATGACCTGAGCTGAGATCAAGAGTCAGATGCTTAACCGACTGAGCCACCCAGACGCCCCCAAAATAAAATCTTCAAAAAAATCTTCAAAAAAAAAAAAAGGAAAGGAAGGAAAAGGAAGGAAAAATGCATTGTTTAGGCAAGGTTGCCCTCCTGAGGGGCATGGAAGGTATCTATCAGTAAATTTCCTATCAGTAAATTTACTCAGATTGACCAGGAAATTCCGTGTTGACTGGTTACACTGCTGGGAAGTTGAAACTGCAGTTAGCTTAGGTATCAAGTTAGGTTTGCTGCTTTGCCCTAAGCGTCACCATGGTCGGCCTGTGGGTTTTTCTAACACCACCCTTTCTGCACCTGATGTGTTCAACAACTTGAAAGCAGCTCAAAACCTGTCGTTCAGGGGGTTTTATGGAGGTTTCTCACTTAGGCAGGATTGATCACGTTATTGGCCATATTAGCTCAAGCACCAGCCACTCCTTTGCAGAGATGTGGGGGGTGGGGATGGGGAGGAGGGGGTGGGGATGGAAGTTCCAACCCTCCATCCCTGCCTTGGTCTTTCTGGCAACTAGCCCCCGTCCTGAAGCTGTCTAGGGGCCCCCAGCCACCGGTCATCCCAAGACACTCTTCCCACTCTAGAAGTTCCAAAGGTGTCAGGACTGGTGTGCCAGGAACTAGGGGGAGAGACCAAATATATATTTCTTACCATAGCACATCTTTGAACAAGGAATGTCCATCAGTTAATTCAGTCAAAAGTGACTTTGGCCAAACCTTTCCTCATTATAAGTGAAAAAATATGAGAGGAAACCAAATATGCGATTTCCCAAATTCCCCTCTGATGCCTAGTATACCAGGAAGCTGGTGATAGCCTCTCCTCCAATGACCTCAGTGCCCAAGGGGGGGCTCCTCTAACAGCTAAACTATGTAAATTAGGAAAACAAAGCCACTGAAGTTGTCCCATCTAATCAGTCAGACAAATTAAGTGGTGCTTTCCCTGGGCTGTGGGGACCAGCTCTGGCCTGCTGCACTGCAGTAAAGCGCTACATACAGAGCCCCTCAGGTTGGCAGCAAGTCCTGTGGCCACTTCCAGAAGCCATCCGAAGCCCTTTCAGACCCTTCTTCCCAGCACGGCCCTGCAGATGTCCCTGCAGATGAGAACGGAAACCTGTGCAAGAGCCTTGCTGGAGCCGTCCACGTGATGGTTCACCCAGCCCCGGTGACAGCACCTGATTGTTCTTGTATCCGAAGTGCTCGCACACTAATCTCATCATGTCCTGTTGTGCCTGTCGGCCTCCCTGCAGCCTCTGGCGGGGTCGGCGGCAGGAGGGTTCCTGCACTGAGAAAAAGTAAAACCCTTCGGAGAAGCATTTGCTCTTCTGGAGACCATCGATTTTGCCAGGCCACTTCATCCTGGTAATGCGAGGACAGAACCGTAGCGCTTGTGAGTAGGAAAGGCCGAGAACAAGCTCTTCAGCTGCAGATGATGAGACATTTTCTGAACGGTGCGGAAGTATCCCAAGCATTCACAGAAAGAATAATCGCCACCAGGCCTGTATTCGGAAATTCACGTCTAGTATTTAATTCTCACCATCCTAACTGGCATTAATACAAGCAGAAAGGGAAGTGAGGAGTAAGTGGCTGGTTAGTGACAGTAAGAACTGGACTGCTTTGTCTTACTGCACAGGTTGTGCTGCTGCTTTCTCCACGCCGCCTCAGTGGCCAGGATTCCTGCTGTGTCCGTAACACGCCACATTTGAGAATCAGTGACTGATGACCCTTCCCTCTCATGCCAAGCCCAGAAGAGAAAAGCAGCCACTTCAGAGTTCCACTGATTACCTATAGGTCTGTACGTAAGGCCTTTGGCTTTTCCAGAAAGGAAGCTGACTGCCTGAGCAGAGGTTTGCCCGTGTATGCGAGCAGTCTCTCACTGAAAGGCTGATCCTTCCGCCTGGCCCGTGTGAGAATCTGTGGACCTGGAAATGATGATGGTGACGGCCAGTCTGATAGCCGGGGTTGGAGAAGTTGTGCAGTATCCAACAGTGTATACATCCCATTAGTAAGTCATTGTGGTTATTGACAGCTGAAATTAAAAAGAAAATTCCTCTTGCCATTATGTGAATAGTTTTTTTGTTTTTTGTTTTTCCAGATGGCTGCTAAATTGTCAGGACATAAATACTTGAGTTGTTTGGATCTAATTAGTTAAGAAACAAAACTGTTAGGTATCTCTTTTGGCTTAGGGATACCCTTAAAAAAAAAATTACTGAAAACACTGAGGTACCATGAACTGAGAGAGTTTGAGAAGATTTGAGAAGATATGGCCCAAGAGGATTCAAGGATCTTTGGATAGATTTGGTCTGGATAGATAGAAAGTTAGAAGGTCACAGGACCCCTCCACTGTTCTTGGAATTTCAGTGCAAACCTTCATCCGAAACTTTGATAGGCACACATATGCCTAAGATACCAGACAGACTCCGCTCTGATCTGTGCACACCATGTAACAGCAGTCTTAACTGCTGAGTCCCAGGAAGGGCCGCTCATAGCAACACTCCCCTCCCAGAAGACCAGACTGGTCAGGCTGCCTCATCTTAGAATAACACCACCTACTCTGGGATAACCTTCCAGAGTCAAAACTAATGGAAATCCTGGGATGTGAACAGCAACATCTTCAGCCTTTGCTTCAATGAATGTCATAGAATTTTGTCAGCTTAATCAATTCGAAAGCAAACAAACGTCTCAAAAGAAATCAGTTGTTCTCGACACCATTCTCCTCCATAACCCCGAGCCAGTTTTTTCAAGATCAGTATTTTTTAAACAGTGGAAACACCAGCAAGTCTGAAAAAACAATTACGAGTCAGGAGTTTATAAGTGCTTAAGAAAAAAGTGTGGTGTTAGCGGAAAGGATCTGAGTTTTGTGTTCAAATCCCAGCCCGTTCACTTGATGCTAAGTAAACTTGGATACGCTTCTTAATGTTTCTGAACCTCATTTCATTCACTGCTAAGTGAAGATGGTGCTAATTTTTCAGATGGTTAGGAGGATTAAATAATTATGTAAGTTTTCAGTAAACGATGGCTGTAGCAATAATTGTATTTGCAGTAGGTGGTATTTTTCTGATATGAAAATGACATGAAATGACACAGTGTCTCTGGATATACACAAAATGGTTATCTCTGAGTAGTGGGATTATGGGGAACCTTTGTAAACCATACTCTTCTATAATGTTGTAGTTCTTTGCGATGTATTTTTGTAATCAGAAAAAAAAAATTAAGTGATGTTTCTGGGAGGTCAGGGAGATCTGGGGATCACCACACAAATTCCAGTCTATGTATAATTAGAGGAGAGACCGTGTTGGCTGGCTGCCTTTATGTTCTTTTTAAAAAGGGCTTTTTTTTTCTGGGGTGCCTGGGTGGCTCAGTCAGTTAAGCGTCCGACTCCAGCTCAGGTCACGATCTTGCAGTTTGGGAGTTTGAGCCCCACATCTGGCTCTCTGCTGTCAGTACAGAACCCGCTTCGGTCCCCTGTCCCCCCATTCTCTCTGCCCCTCGCCTGTACGCACACACCCATACACACTTGCTCGCTCTCTCAAAAATAAATAGACATCAAAAAACAGGGGCTCTTTTCTGAACTGTTTTACACACAACGGTCTGACACCAAATTCATATTTTTCCCATTAACGACAAATTTTTCAATTGTCCACGCACCGAGTGTCCTCCAATTCAGTTCAGTAGTGATACTCACCACTCAGAGTTAGTGCAGACCTCACGGGTTAAGGGGTTCAGCCCTTCGGGCTGATGGTCCCCCACTTCGGGCTCCAGTCACAAGTCCCAGGTTGCCACCTGTACTCCTCGACCCAGTCGCGTAGAGACCTTGGTTTGTGCCGGTCGCTGTGTGAAATGCTGTGGTTACAGAAATGAGTAAGTCATGGCCCTTGCTCTTGAGGACCTCATCGCCAGGTGGATTTCCCTCCCTCAGTTGCCGCGTCCACACTTCAGACTTCACTTATCACTGACCTTGGGATGACGCTCAAATCTGTGTCTTCAGGTCAGAGCTTTAGACCTTGATCCAGCTGCTTACTGCATATGCAACCTTGACGTTCCTCCCGTACCTCCACCTTAGGTGTCCTCTGAATTGAACCTGTCTTTCCCTTCCCGGAGTATCAACGTCAGTCCTCTGACAAACCAAACCTGAATGTGTTTCCCTCATTCCCTGTGTGGGTAAAGGGCATTATCAGTCGTTCATGCAAACCACCACCCTTGACTTCCCTCATTTACCCCATGTCCCCAGATCTTACCTCCTTACATCTTTTTTAGTTGTCCATTCTTTATTCTGTTACTGTCTTCAGTCAGGCTACCACCTTCATCCACCGAAGACCCGGAATTACCCACAGCCTCCTGTTCAGACTTCCTGCCTCCCCTGTGATTACTGTCCTCTGTCCCCTGTGGCTGCCAGGTTGACCTTCTCAAAGGGCATATGTGACCATATCACTGTCCAGTTTAAAACCCTTAATGATTTATCAGTCCCATTAGGAATGGCAGGATTTGGGGCACCTGGGTGGCTCAGTCGGTTAAGTGTCCAACTTCAGCTCAGATCATGATCTTGTGGTTCCTGGGTTCTAGCCCCACATTGGGCTCTGTGCTGACAGCTCAGAGCCTGGAACCTGCTTCAGATTCTGTCTCTCCCTCTCTCTCTGCTCCTACTCTGCTCATGCTCTGTCTCTCTCTCTCTCTCAAAAATAAATAAACATTAAAAAAAAAAAAAAAAGAATGGCAGGTTTTGGCTCAAGTAAACATCTCCTCCTTCTGAGCCGAGGGCAGATCAGTGTTTGTGTATGTGATACAGCCTCACAGTCCTTCTCACTACAACACCTTTTTTCTGGTTGGTTGTTTCAGGTGTACAGTATATTGATTTGACAACTCTGCATTTCTCAGTGCTCAGTATAAGTGAAGTCACCACCTGTCCCCGTACAATGTCATTACAGTATTACTGACTATATCCCCTGTGCTGCACTTTTCATTTCTGTGATTTGTTTATTTTATAACTGGAAATTTGTACCTCTTTTTTTCTTAAAATTTTTTTAATGTTTATTTTTGAGAGAGCATGAGCGGGATAGGAGCAGAGAGAGAAGAAGACACAGAATCTGAAGCAGGCTCCAGACTCTGAGCTGTCAGCACAGAGTCTGACACGGGGCTTGAACTCACGAACGGGAGATCATGACCCGAGCGGAAGTTGGACGCTTAACCGAGCCACCCAGGCGCCCCAGAAATTTGTACCTCTTAATCCCCCTTACCTATTTAACCTCTTCCCCCATCCACCTCCTCTCTGGCAACCACTAATTTGTTCTGTGTATTTAAGAGTCTGTTTGGTTTTTTAGATTTCACGTATGAGTGAAATCATATACTGTTTGTCTTTTTCTAACTTATTTCACTTAGCATAATACCCTCTCACTCCAGCCATGTTGTAGCAGATAGCCAGGTCTCGTTCTTTTTTATGCTTGAGTAGTATTCCACTGGGTGCATACACCACATCTTCTTTGTCCATTCACCTACCAGTGAACACTTGGGTTGCTTCCATATCTTGGCCATTGGTAAATAATGTTGCCATAAACATAGGGGTACATATATCTTTTTGAATTAGTGAATTTTTTTAAGTTCATTTATTTATTTAAAAAAATTTTTTTTTGATATTTATTTTTGAGAGAGAGAGAGGAAGACACAGAATCCGAAGCAGGCTCCAGGCTCTGAGCTGTCAGCACAGCGAGGCTTGAACTCATGAAACGTGAGATCATGACCTGAGCTGAGTCGGATGCTTAACCAACTGAGCCACCCAGGGGCCCTAAGTTCATTTATTTATTTTTTTAGTAATCTCTACACCCAATGTGGGACTTGAACTCATGACCCTGATGTCAAGAGATACATGCTCCTCCAATTGAGCCAGCCGTGTGGCCCTGAATTAAATTTTTGTTTCCTTTGGGTAAATACCCAGTAGTGGAATTACTGGATCACATGTCATTTCTGTTTGTCATGTTTTGCGGAACCTCCATACTGTTTCCCACAGTGTTTGCACCGATTTACATTCCCATCACCAGTGCGCAAGGGTTCTCTTTTCTCCACATCCTTGCTGACGTTTGGTATTTCTTTTCTTTTTGATACTAGCCATTCCGACAGGTGTGAGGTGATGTGTCCTTGTGGTTTTGATTTGCGTTTCCCAGGTGACCCTTGGCGTGCATCTCTTCGTGTGCCTGTTGGCTGTCTGCATGTCTTACTGTAACACTTGAGACAGTCATTATTAATTGGTACGGATTGGCGCTGAGGTGAACTGCGTTTGATTGGTACCAGGATGAAATCTCATCCTTTTTTTTTTTTTTTAATGTTTTTATTTATTTTTGAGAGAGAGAGAGAGAGAGAGAGGGACTGAGTGCGAGCAGGGGAGGGGCAGAGAGAGGGGGAGACACAGACAAAGCAGGGTCCGGGCTCTGAGCTGTCAGCACAGAGCCCGACGCGGGGCTCGAACTCACGGACCGCGAGATCATGACCTGAGCCGAAGTCGGACGCTCAACCGACTGAGCCACCCAGGCGCCCCTGAAATCTGTCATCCTTGACTGGCAGGATCAAGTTTAAACTGTGTAGTTTGGCATGTAAGGCCCTCTTTGATGTATCCCGCCACTCCCCACTTTGCTGTCCCCTTATCTCTTTTCTCAAAACTCAGCTCAGGGGCGCCGGGGTGGCTCAGTCGGTTAAGCACCTGACTCAGTTTCAGCTCAGGTCATGATCTTCAGGTTTCGTGAGTTGAACTCTGTGGCAGGCTCTGTGCTGACAGTGCAGCATCTGCTTGGGATTCCGTCCCCTTCTCTCTGTCTCTCTCTGCCCCTCCCCTGCTCACACTGTCTCTGCCTCCCTCAAAAATAAATGAATAAACTTAAACAAAAGATTTTTTGAACTTAGCTTAAAAGCACCTCCGCGAGAAAGCTTTTCAGGGTACTCTGCTCCTCCCACCAGATGGATCTTGATTGTTGTCTTTTGAGTTCCTTAGCTCCCTGTGCACACAGATACCTTGGTTGTGGGCTGGTGCCCTTTAGCACCTTACTTGGTCCTGTGGATTGATTTCCCTAAGTAAAAAAAAAAAAAAAAAAAAAAAAAAGCTGGACACTAAGCTTCCTAAGGGCAAAGACCAGGTCTTCATTTTTCTGTCTGCAAGCTTCATACAGATTTAGTACGAAGGATGCTTTTCGTAAGTGTCTGTGAAATGGAGGCGTGTGTGTTTGCCACACTTGACAAGAGTGGAGTAGAATGGCCTTCTAGAAGTTACACTCCCTGCACGCTGTCTTCCAACTCCTGCCGCTGTAAATATTTCACGTTCTTTTTTTTTTTTTTAATTTTTTTTTTTTCAACGTTTATTTATTTTTGGGACAGAGAGAGACAGAGCATGAACGGGGGAGGGGCAGAGAGAGAGAGGGAGACACAGAATCGGAAACAGGTTCCAGGCTCCGAGCCATCAGCCCAGAGCCTGACGCGGGGCTCGAACTCACGGACCGCGAGATCGTGACCTGGCTGAAGTCGGACGCTTAACCGACTGCGCCACCCAGGCGCCCCAATATTTCACGTTCTTTAGGATCTTCTTGGAGGGGCGCTTGGGTGGCGCAGTCGGTTAAGTGTCCACTCTTGATTTTGGCTCAGGTCACGATCCCTGGGTTGTGGGATCGTACCCCTCACTGGGCTCCATGCTGAGCGTGCAGCCTGCTTAAGATTCTCACTCTCCCTCTGCCCCCTCTCCCTTGTTTGCTCGCTCGAAGAAAAACAGATCTTCTTGGAAAGAGTTTGCGTAGCCATCCCAATAGCCTGACTTGCACAAGATTCCTTCTGGTGCTCAGTTGCCACAGTTCTGGTCCCTCTTCTACCTTGAGTGGAGATGGAAAAGTAGATGCTTGTTAAAATAAAGTTAATAGCCTTTCACCGTGCTGTTGAGAATCACTCTGTAATGAGCCACAGTTACCGGTGGAAATGTGTAGGGGTGGGAACTAGGTGGCAGCTATTGGAGTAGAGATTGTTTCTTATGACCGCTTTATTGAGACATAATTCATACACCATGCAATTCACTTATTTAAAGTGTAGAATTCAGTTTTTAGTATATTCCCAGAGTTGTGTAACAATCACCACGATAAGATTTAGAACATATTTTTTTTAAATATAATTTATTGTCAAGTTGGCTAACATACAGTGTATACAGTGTGCTCTTGGTTGTGGGGGGCAGATTGCCGTGATTCATCGCTACATACAACACCCAGTGCAAGTGCCCTCCTCAATGAAAATTTAGAACGTTTTAATCATTGCAAAGGGAAACCCCATATCATTTATCACTCCCCATTTCCCTCCCAATCGTCTAGCCCAAGGCAAGCACTTACCTACTCGGTCTGTGTAGACTTGTCTGTGTGGAACATTTCATATAAGCAGATTCTGCAATATGGGGTCCTCGGTGACAGGTGTCTTTCACTTAGGATAACGTTTCCAGATTTCCTCCGTGTTGTAGCATGTGTCCGTATACGGCTAGACTGTGTTTAATTTACTCATTCGTCGATTGATGGGTATTTGGGTTGTTCCCAGTTTTTGGCTACCGTGAGTAATGCTGCTATTGTGTATAAGTGTTTGAGTAGACTTCTGTTTCATTTCTTTTGTGTGTATACCTGGAAGTGAAATTGTTAGGTCATGTGTTAATTCTGTTATCATTTTGAGGAACGCCAGACTGTTGTCCAAAGTGACTGTAACACCATTTCACATTCCCACCGGCAGTGTTTGAGATCCTAATTTATCTGCATCCTTGCCAACACTTGTTATTATCTGTCTTTTTATATTTATGTTACTAAAGACAGACTGAACGCTTTTGATACTTATATAAATGTGCATATTTTATGTAAAGGTGTGTGTAATTTTATATTTAGATATAGCATCCTAGTAGATGTGAAGTAGCTTCTCACTGTGATTTTTTTAAAGATTTTTGAAAATGTATTAGAGAGAGAGGGAGGGGCAGAGAGAGACAGAGGATTTGAAGTGGGCTCTGAGCTGACAGAGACAACCCAGTGTGGGGCTTGAACTCACAAACTGTGAGATCATGACCTGAGCCAAAGTCGGACACTTAACTGACTGAGCCACCCAGGGCTGCTCATTATGGGTTTGGTTTGCGTTTCCCTAATGGCTAATTGTGTTGAGCATCTTTTCACGTACTTATCAGCCATTTATTTATCTTTACTATTTAGATCCTTTGCCTATTTTTTTAAGTTTATCTTTTTTAGTAATCTCTGTTAGCAGTGTGGGGCTCGAACTCCTGACCCCGAGATTAAGAGTCTTACCCTCCTCTGACTGAGCCAGCCAGGTGCCCCTCCTTTGCCTGTTTTTAAATTGGGTTGTGTTTTTTTTTTTTTTAATTTTTTTAACGTTTATTTATTTTTGAGACAGGGAGAGACACAGCATGAACGGGGGAGGGTCAGAGAGAGGGAGACACAGAACCGGAAGCAGGCTCCAGGCTCCGAGCCATCAGCCCAGAGCCCGACGCGGGGCTCGAACTCACATACCGCGAGATCGTGACCTGAGCCGAAGTTGGACGTTTAACCGACTGAGCCACCCAGGCGCCCCTGAGTTGTCTTTTTATTATCGAGCTGTAAGCGTCTTTGATGTATTCTGGATACAGGCCCCTTATCAGACAGATGATTTACAAACAGCTTCTGTGTTCTCCTACTTTTTCTTTTGAGTGTAGTTGACACACAGTGTTGCGTGTTTCGGGCGTACAAACACTGACTTAGCTTCTCTGTACATTATGCTGTGCTCGCTGCAAGTGTAGCTACCATGTCACTATATGTGTCTGCGTCGCTGTTACGGTGTCATTGACTTTATTCCCCATGCTATCCTTTTATTCGTCTTTTGACTTTGTTGATGACATGGTTCACAGCAAAAAAAATTTTAATTTTGATAAAGCCCAATTTATTCTTTTGTCACCGATGGTTTTGCCATCATATTAAGAAGCCAGTGCCTAATCTAGGGTCATAAAGATTTACTCCCGTGATTTCCTGAGAGTTTTACTGTTTTAGCTCTTCCATTTAGCTCTCTGATCCATTTTGAGTTACATTTTGTGTGTGTGTGGGGTAGAGATTTGAACGACTTAAAAAATGTTTCTCAGTCTTGACATAGGACTGAATATCCTGTTTTTATTTTTTCCTTCCAGAGATGATAATCTAGATGCGGTCAGAAGGTGACTTCTGGAGTGGCAGGTGTCACTCTTATAGAGAGGGATGTTGACGGGAGGAATAATGTGCTAACGTGTGTGGCAGATTTCAGAGATTAGGGTCAGGTGCCAGGCAGCCTCCCGCTCACCACAGACTTGAGCATTAGTTTAAATCTTGCCGTTTCAGGATGGGTGAGAATCGTACGACAGGTGCCAGGGGCTGTCGTAGAACCAGTTTTGTGTGTGACGTTAGCCGTAGCGGGTGGGCAGCTCTAATGGGCTTATTTGGTTTTCTCGTCAGGGGTCTCTCTGTTTGGTTTGTCGGCCCTCTTGGTCCCTGGGAACTTTGAGTCTCATCTGGAACTTGTCAAGTCCCTGTGTCTGGGGCCATCGCTGATCTACACAGCCAAGTTCGCTCTTGTCTTCCCTCTCATGTATCACACCTGGAATGGGATCCGACACTTGGTAAGTTCATTGTTTACGCGCTTTCGGGGTGAAGGGAATATAGGGGAACGTAGGGTTCTCTCCTTTGTTGCCTGGGTTTGGTGCTGCCCCTGAAGTTAGTTGTGCTGACCTTTGCCCGGGGGCCGCTTGGGGAAAGCTCAGCGGGTCCCCGGGTCCCGTGCCCTGCTCGGCAGCCCCGCCGAGCACTGGCTGTAGGCCAGCCAGACCCTTGCTTGGTCTCACTGCGAACTCGTCCGTTGTGTGAGGCGCGTCACTACAAGAGACCCCTGAAGCCAGGACGTCCCTCTGGCCTAGGAGGCGTACTTAGTACACGTGTAATTAACTGGCGCCTACTGTGTGTCAGCCTCTGTTCTAGAGCCTGGGGTTTCAGTTATGAGCTAGATGGTTGCTGATTCCTGTCAATCCAGGTGACAAACTGCTGGAGTCAAATATATTAACTTCTGTTAACTTCTGTTATCTTAACATTGGATCGAGTTGACTTTTTTTTTTTAACTGGAAATAAGGGGTGGAGTGCTTGGTTTTTTTGTTTGTTTGTTTGTTTTTGTTTTTTAGTGTTTATTTTTGAGAGAGATAGAGTGTGTGTGTGTGTGAGTGGGGGAGGGCAGAGAGAGAGGGAGACACAGAATCCGAAGCAGGCTCCAGGCTCCGAGCTGTCAGCACAGAGCCCGACGCGGGGCTCAAACCCACAAAGCACAGGATCATGACCTGAGCTGAGGTCGGCCGCCCAACCGACTGAGCCACCCAGATGCCCGAACTGTTTTTGGGCTTTTGTTGAGCTGTTAGAGAGAATGGGGCCACCTTTAACAGCAGCTGGGTAGCGAGGATCCCAGATTTTAATATTGGGGTTAAAAATTTGTTGATGGCCTAAAAGCTGTCCTGGTGTTGCCTCCTGTGTGACCTTGGGTCAGTTCAAAACTAGTGTTTCCGTCTCTATTTTATAAAGGGATTAAAGCTTAATCACGCCTGCCCCGGGTCAGAGATTAGTCTCTCCTCCAGCGTTTTAAGATTTTGTGATCTCCCTACCCCAGCCTTGCTTTCTTTCCCAGGAAGACAGTTTTGATTCCATTGTTTCTCATCTTCCTTCCTTCTGAACCTGAGTCATCTGCCAGATGGATACTTTTGCCTTAATGTGACCTTTAAACCTTCCACATCAGAGTCTAGAGACAAGCACTTTCTAAATTTCAGTCTGGTCCAAAAGACACTTTAATGGAATCAGAAAAGTGAGGGACTGAATGACCTATTTAATTAAGTGTATCTATCAACTGTTCCCTGGGGTGGTGTCCAGTTTGATTCACAATGACTTCACTGCCCTCTGGGAGGGGATAGGGAAGGAGGGCATTTCCATTAAGGACTTCTTATTCCGCAGAACAGATCTCTCTAATGAAAATCAGCCGATCAGCTTCCTCTGGTCACATCCTGGCTCAGGCGGGGTTTGCCCTGTATCTGCTTTGGTCTCAGTAAGAGGGGGGGTTAGGGGAAGAGGTCTTGCAAAATCTCAGAATGCAGTCAAGGTTTTTCTGCCCTGGTTCCTGCCTGTAATGGTAATCTCTTTGTTGACACAGTGGGGAGCCTAAAGGCTTTTCTTAAGCCCTTAAATCTGCTTTTATTTTTTTTCTTGTGGCGAGTGCTGGCTCTGAGTGTGGGACAGGATTTGGTCTACTCTGCACGGCAGTGCCAGCTCTCGCCCTCTGAGCCTCTCTGAGCCTCTCTGAGCCTGATAGCTGCCTTCCCTGAAGACCTGATGGGGCGTGGTCAGTGGCATTGATGTAGGAGACTGAGAAGTGACAGGGTCTCTGGTGTTCTGAGGAGTGTCCCTCCATCACTACCAGCCAGTAGGGCTCCTTTTTTCTGTTTTGTTTTGTTTTGGGTTTTTTTTGTTGGTAAAACACCGTTCCTATGTAGGCAGAACAGCTCTATGTGGAATCTGCTTGACTCCTAATCTGGTCCAGGTAGAGAGAGGCCTGACTCCTACTCCCTGACCCCGCGCTGGGCTCTCCCTGACTTTTCTCTGAAGTGCTCCTGACTTAGCTTAACCCAGAGTGTGGGCGTTGGTGCTGTGCAGGGGGCAGCCAAGTGTGGAAAGTGTAGAACCTAGAAATTCTGCTTTTGCCCTAGGGGATCTTTTAGTGACTCAGAGTACAGTATGTTAGTGTCCCTGGGGTACAAGAGAGTCGAGATCAGTGTTTTTAAACCCCTGGTTTTTGTTGCAATGGGTAGAAAATCAGGTTAGTGGGTTATTACCCACAAAACCAGAAATTAGGGGTGCCCGGCTGGCTCAGTCGGTGGAGAGTGCGACTCTTGGTCTTAGGGTCGTGGGTTCAAGCCCCACATTGGGCATAGAGGTTCTTTAAAAAACAACAAAACAGGAATTTAGTAGGATGCGGCATACAGAACGTAGCACACACACGCTAATGGTAAATATCGCTTATTCTTTCGTGAACTTTCGCTATAAATATACTGACAAACAGAACTGAGACGTCGTGGTCTAGATCCCAGAGTATTTTCTTAGGGTACTGGTTCTCTGACAGATGTGACTTCTCAGCGGGGGTCCCGTGAGCCACCGTGTCTGAGGAATCACGTGTAGTGCGCCCCCGTTGTGGAGCTTCGCGCTGTACGTGAATAAGTTGTTTCAGAAGTCTTGCAGCTAAACGGCCACCAAATTCACTTGACCATAGAAGTTTTCTCGTGCAGTAACTCTCAGCATTCTGAGGGACTAGTTTGTGGAGGGACACACTTGGGGAAACACTGATTTGGTGGTGGTGTCACGAGGGAAAGTTACATCTCTTCAGTCTGGAAGCTTCTGTATGTAGGGGCCGAGGATGCCTTTCCTGTCCCCGGGAGAAGGGGGGGGTGGGTGCCATGTCGCACGGGCTTTGAGAAGGGTGGAGGTGGGTCGGGTGTGAGAGAAGCACTTTCCCCCTTGACCCGGGCTGAGGGCGGTTGCCCTCCATGAGGTGGGGCTCCTGTGTCAGAAAGGACAGTAGCCAGGACCCTGATTGCTGAAATCCTTTCTTGCTTGCTTTCTTCTCCTTCTTTTTTTTTTTTTTTTTCTTCTTTTTTCTGCAGATGTGGGACCTCGGGAAAGGTCTGAAGATCCCCCAGCTGTACCAGTCTGGAGTGGCTGTCTTGGTTCTTACTGTGTTGTCCTCTGTAGGGCTGGCAGCCATGTGAAGAGTGAAGTTCCCAGCATTGTCTTCCCATAAATGATTCACTGACCTGTCTTCCTGTTGGTGACTCTCTTCTCCAGCCGAGGCGCAGTTCTCCTGATTTCCTCAGACCCTTTGTGCTCGCACATCCCCTTGGAGCTCAGTAGCAGTAGATACCTTATAGAGCCATGGCAGTGGGAAAGGGCCCAGTTTCCCCTCGTTTCTAAAGATGGAATGACTCAAAAATTCCCTTTTCCTGCCCCCAGCCTACAGCCTACTCCGGGCCTGGGAGCCCTCATTCTCTGTCCATATTGGGCCTTGATTTGTGCTGACGGTCAGCTTTTGGCTCCTTCTTCCTGAGACAGTGGAAACAATGCCAGCTCTGTGGCCTCTGCCACGGGGACCGGGAGTGGGGCTGTGGGCGCCACCGCCTGTGGGTTGCTAGCTTAAAGGACAGTTCTGTTCACTGGTCAGAGCCCAGGGTCTTCAGCGCCCACACAGCATGACCGAAAGCACAGGGGTGGGGGTGGCGGGGAATTAGCCTGTCCCAGCTAGAGGGAGATAAAGAGAATCAGTTGACTCTTGAAGCAGGTGCTCGGGGAGGGGGGGGGGGGGGAGATACACAGCTCTTGATGCAAAAGGAAGACCCAGAAAGTTATCGCTGAACCTATGAAGGGTTATTTTTTCCCCTGCATTTCTGGAAAAATGAGCCTCTTTGCTAATCCAAGTTCGTAGGGCATCTTTTTCTGAAACTGAATTAAAAAAATCGTTTTGTCTTTGACTCTCCTTGAAATCGAGAGAAACCCAGAGAACGGCGGTCGGGGAGGAGCCAGTTTCCTCCCCACTCCCTCTGCTCTCAGGCGTTCACATCCCCCAATCTGACCTTTCACAGGAGGGAAACCGCTCGTCCCTCTGCCACTGACCACTGGAACGGTCTTTAGGGAATCAAATGCAAGTAGCCAGAGATCGAATATCATACAGAAGCCTCAGAGACGGAAGGAGCAAGAGAAAGGAAGCTTAGCATGTGGAAGCTCGGCGTTCCCACAGGCTCCAGAATCCCGCTGAGAACTGCTTATAAACCTCCTGGTGCAGTTCAGCACGCTGTGAGCCAGGAAGGGAGCCAGAGCCCCAGAGGTGGCAGCTGAGGGATCATGAGCTGGGTACATAGACTGGGAGAGAAAGGGGGGCCGAGACGAGACAGGAGGGATTATTCAAGACCCGGCAAAAATTTATAATTTAATGGGAAGACTTGCTGCTTTGAAAATCTATATGAGCCAGGCTCTTGGGTCCCTAACTCCCTTGGTGGGAGTGCTGTTTTGATATTCTTTGGAAACTCAGGGGTAACATCTGTCTTGTCTGTCTGACTTGTTGGCCAACTGGTTAATGCTGTGGGTTGGAGAGGAGGAACAGGGACTGTGTAACTGGTGGCCGTTGGGCAGGAAGACCTCGTTTAAGCCAAGACCGCGGGGACCTGCTGCCCCAAGAGTCTTCCTCCCGGCCCCCAAGGGGTCTTTGGCTTTCCACGCTGATTGCTTCTCCCTTTTTGTGCAACTAGCCCTGAAGAGTCTTTGTAGCCTTCCTCCGCTTAAACCCTATGTCCTTTGTCCTTGTCCTTGGAGTGAGGGACAAATGTCCATGAGGGAAGGTTTTGGCATCGGAACCGGGAAAGGTTCGGCAAGGGCATTGCATTGAACGGTCAGCACCAGGACGATGTAGAACAGGAGAATGGTAAACAGGTGTTAGAAGCCGGGAAGCGGATCTTCACTTTTTTGGTGGCTTCTTAACCATTTGACTGGTTGGGGTTGGGGTCCAGTGGTCATCAAGTTTGTTATTCTGCCCTCAGTTCCTACTTACCATCTCTCTTTGTTTTTTAGGGTTTTTTTTTTTTCCCCCTCTATCTTCTAATCACTTTTGTATCTTCAGTTTTCAAACTATGGATGTACGTTTGCTTGAGTTTCACTTTTATAGCTCTCTCTAGTTTGTCTTCCTGGTGTGTTCACCATCCTCAGGTGTGAAGTCTTACACAAAGGTAGTGTCTTCTGCCCGTGTCTGGCTTTCCTTACCTTTTCTCCCCCATCTTCTCCAGACACACGCATGCAGCCTCTACTCAACGCCTGTACTTCCGACCCAGAAGTTGTAGTAGGAATGCTCGGGGTGAAAAATGAGGGGTGGCAGTGAGGGACTGGTGGTTTGAGATTTCTTTTGCTACGATTCAGACCAACTTACTCTTGGTCGCTTTTGGAGTATAAGTGACTCAACCTGTGTAAACACGTATTCCACCTCAAGCCCCTGTCATGTTCTTATTCCTATTCTGTTTCCTCCAACCCTCCTCCTACTAACGGGTTACCGGGGGCAACCATAACAGGAGGAAAACATCCAAGTCACTAAAAGATTCAACAAATGATGTTTATTTTCCAAACGTACCTTTATTCCCACCCTGAAATCTCCCCGTTCTATATCCCTCACCAGGGGTCTTGCTTCCTTCGCTCAGTCTCCAGACAGGTTTTCTCAGTGGGGTCCCTGGGTGTCTCCGGAGTTCCAGGTTTGTACGTCTGGACCTCAGCTAAATTAGGACCTGCCCAGTGCTCCGGCATGCGCGGGCTCCCAGGTGGGCTCTTGGGAGAGATGGCTGGGCTTTGGGGGCCTGGAGTGTGACCTGCAGAGGGGTGTGAGCTTTGGGGTTGGTCTGGGGAACTGAGGTTTACAGCTGGGGAGTTGGGGATTATGGTGGGACTTGGTGCTTGTTGTACGGTCTTTGTGATCCACTTCCCGAGTTTCCTCTGGCTGTCTGGGTCCTGAGGCTGTCGGGTAGAATGCAAGAGTTATGTTTCTGGTCAGGCCTAGATCGTTCCTGGTCCTTAGAATCCTTAGAATCCTAGCTCCCTTTCTCCCCGTACCATGGACAAAAGGTCAGGTCAGGTCATTTTACACTGGGCAGGGGGGAGGGCGTAAGATGTCATTAGCTCCTCTCCTTAGGTGTCAGAAGACGGGGACTAGACAGGCTAAGACAGAGCTGGTTAGAGGCTCCCCCTGCTGGGATAGTGATGCCGTCACAAGAGGCATTTTTGAGGTTGAAAAGAAGCGGGGGGGTAATAGGATTTGAGGTTGGGTGGGAGGAATAGATACCTTGCCGAAGATTTCAGGACGCAGCCCGTTGGAGGCCTTGAGTAAATCCGGATTTTTCTGTATCCACTTGGTGAGGGAGGCAGCACCAGCCACTGTACGGGAGGTCAGGGTCACCCGGGCGGGGGGCACCTTCAGAGGCATTTGCCAGGTGCCCATGAAGGATCCCCAAGGACTTGCCTAAAAGGAAGATGACGCGGTCCTGCGGCAGGGTCCCCACTCCCAGTACCGCACCTGTTGGCAGGTCCGTTGTCTCCCTTCCACCCTGTACCCTCGGGAGGCGTGGCGACGAAATCAGTCAGAGACACAGCCTCCCCACCCTCGCTTTACCCCCTTTCTCATTTAGGCCACTCTTATTTTTTTCAGCATATTAACTCTGAGGGCCTAAATTAAATCCTGTGTCCTTGGGCTAAGTCTGGCAGAGTGCCCACTGCATAAGTATCATCACGTGAAGGTGTTCATCAGTGTAAGGAATTCTGGGTGCTCACTCTGTCATGTTGGATAAACTGGCAGTTTGGGGGTGGTCGTGTTGCAGTGGTGAATTAGATGGAATTTTAATTTCCAGATAGTGGCTGTGCTAGATTGCAAACCTCCAGTCTCGGTCACCCCAGTTCTGTGCCTCAGTTCTTTACCTTTCTCAGTAGGGATGAATTTCAGTATCTCACCTTGGAACGGGGCACCGAGGGCAGCAGATGGCCACGATCATTGGCGATAAACTGAGTGTAGCCTTCGTGGGAAGAAATTCTCTAGGGTAGAAGCGAGGAGAGGAGCGTTTGTGAAAATGGAGTGGAAAAGAGAGAAGGTGTCCTAGGGGCTTGAGGTAAGGGCTGAGGGAGAGGAGGGTCTTAGACTTTAGAACAGGCTAAGGAGTTCGGTGCCAGTCAGTGACAGAGAACATGGGGTAAAGAATCAGAAACCGGCCTTGCAGGAGCCCTGCCCATGAATACCTCTTTTGTTGGCTTGGCGGGAGACCAGTTCTGCAGATACTTGGGTGAGAAAGCTTTTTCGTACTGTGGAGAGAAAGACGAGAATCTCTGTGAGGCTCAAAGGCCCCATGCCCAGGAAATGATAACGAGGCGAGTCCTTGAGAGCGGAGGACCAAAGACCTGAAGGCTTTAACTCACTGTAGAAGGGATGTACTCTTGGTCTGCATGTGTGCTGTTCAACATGGGCCACTAGCCACATGTGGCTACTAGACACTTGAAACGTGACTAGTCTGAATGGTGGTGCTTTGGAAATAGAAAATACAATGAAGACAGTACAAAAAAGAGAATGCACACATTTAAAGTATTGATTAAACATTAAAATAATATTTTGGACTTACTAAGTGTATCATTAAAGTTAATTTTATTTCGGGGGCACCTGGTGGCTCAGGCAGTTGAGAATCCTACTCTTGATTTCAGCTCAGGTGATGATCTCCTGGTTTGTGGGATCGAGCCCTACATTGGTCTCTGTGCTGAGAGTGCGGAGCCTGCTTGGGATCCTCTCTCTGCCCCTCTCTGCCCCTCCCCTGGTCATGTGCGCGCACACACACACATACTCTCTCTCAAAATAAAATAAACTTAATTTGATTTCTTTTTAATTTTTTTCATGTAGCTACTAGAAAATTTTCAGTTACGTTGCGACTCGCATTATCTTTTTACTGGGGACCCCTGGTCTAGAACAGGGGTCAGCAAAGTGGCCCGTGGGCCAAACCCATCCTCCAGTCTGTCTTGGGATGACCTGAGAAAGCTAAGAATGTTTTTTATAGATGAATATTTGCGATTGATATGATAAAAGGTAACACTAGCTTTGTATCCCAATTAACTAAAATGTTTTCTCATCCCATAAGAATTCCATTTTTTTCGGGGCTCCTGGATGGCTCCGTCAGTTAAGCGCCTGACTCTTGGTTTCGGCTCAGATCATGATCTTGCAAGTTCATGAGTTCCAGCCCCAGATTGGGCTCTGTGCTGACAGTGCGGAGCCTGCTTGGGATTTTCTCTCTCTCCCTCTCTCTCCCTCCCTTCCTCCTTCCCTCCCTCTCTCCCTCTCTCCCTCTCTCCCTCTCTCCCTCCCCCACCCTGCTGGTGCTGCCTCAGTCTCTCTCGAACTTAAATAAACACGATCTAAAAAAAATCGTTTTTTCATTAGTATTCCCCAAAAAATGCAGTTACTATATTTTCAATCTTGTCAAAATTTTATGGAAAAATATTTTGCTGATGTAAGTACCCACATAATATCTCTGATTGTGTCTCTTGGCCCTAAAAATAAAATATTTATCCCTTTGCCCTTTACAGAAAAAAAGACTTGCTGACCTCTTGTTTAGATCCTACAAACTTAACCCTGAAATACCTTTTGCTCGTCATTGGGCCCTCTACCCTGAGGAGCTAAGGAGGTGAAAAATAGTCTCACCCCACTTTCAGCTGTCCATTCAATAATCAGAATCCCATGGGAGGGTCAGTCCAAACTTGGAGTCTGGAAGGCAAGATGAAATGTTAGAGATGGGAAAAGAGCTTACCTGGTTTGCACTGTAGTTGGTGGCCATGATCCTGCCACTTCTCGCTGTTTACCTTTGTTGCCTGGCAACTGCAGAAGGCAGACCTTCCGGGACTGCCGGTCCCTTCTACTTGTTCTTTGCTTTCTCCGATGACACTGCTCCAACCTTTCCCGTGACACTTAGGTTCATTTTCGTTTTAGGGATGTGAGAGAGTAAATAAACATGAAAAAATTAGCTAAATAGCAGCCCTCTCTCTTCTTTAAAAAAAACTTTTTTTTGAAGTTTGTTTTGAGAGAGAGTGAGCAGGGGAGCGGCAGAGAGGGGGAGAGAGGGAATCCCAGTTAGGCTTTGCACTATCAGCACAGAGCCCAACATGGGGCTTGAACCCCTTGAACCATGAGATCGTGACCTGAGCCGAAATTAAGAGCTGGGTATTTAATCGACCGAGCAACCCAGGCACCACCCTCCCTTCTAAACTCGTGTAGACTCATTTGTATTGTGAAGATAATAGGGCCTCCCTTTACAGGGTAAATGAGATAAAGTGCAAAGTGTCTACACAGTGTCATTGCATAGGAGGTACTCAGTACGAGGGCAACTGTTTATAGGTCCCCTACTTCATTTTCTCAGACAGAAATAATGTTTTATAACGCGACTTAGATTTATCCCCAGAAGGAAAAAGCATCTCTTGTCCTTTGTCCTTAAATGGCTCCTGTCTCCTCCATCACTTCAGAATCTCAGGGCTTAAGAACACAGATACTTGGTGTTGGCAGGGATGGGGTAGGATCGGGAGCCGGTGGGGGGAGATCGGGCAGGGATGGTGAGAAAACCATGGTGTGGAAGGCACCAGATTTGGGGAATTAAGTGGTGGTGCCAGGGCACAAACCTAATGTTTGTGGGACTGGGCAAGCCCTCTGAGACTCCTGTAAAATGGCATCAGCATATCCATTTACTGGGTTGTCAGAATTCATGAGAAAGTGGCACTGCCACATAAGTTGTAAAGTCTGTTTACACATGAGATGTTGAGATGAAAAAAGTCAGTTCAAAGAAATGATGATGGAGAACCAAGAGAGCATCATAAGGGAGAGTCGTCAGTCCCTTCTCCCTTCCTCTCCCCCCACCCCCACCCAAGTCACCACCCCAACCAACACACCGGGTATAAGAACACTCCTGCGCTTCTAGAATTGGAGGTACAAAGAGCCTTGGTTCTGTAGGCTCTGGCAGTTAACCCCGGGATAACCTGAAGTCTGGAAAGGACGTGTGTGCTCATTCCCTGCGGTCCTCAGCACCCTAGGGTGATACCATTAAGAACCAAGGACTGTGCTCTAGGGTATCCTTTGTGGTCCTGAAAGCACAGTGACAGTTAAGCAACTGCATTTCTCATGGAACTTCTGCCTTCAGCTGGTTCGCTCTTCTGATAGAGTTGTAATTATCTGATGACCGCATTCTTATTTTTAAGAATTAACTAGTTGTTGTTTAATGGGAGAAGTAATGTACTGGGGGTGGGGGGAGTTCCAGTTTTACAGAAGGATGTCAAGTCTCCACCTGACTTCAACCCCCAGTCTTGCTCCTCAGAGGCAATTACTGTTACTATTGCTGTCGTAACTACTTGACCATTTAGGTTATTTCCAGCCTTTTGCTGTTATAGACGTGCTTGCAATGAAAATCTATATATGCATATATATCTTTATGAATAGATATAGATAGACCTGTATGTATTCTTACGAACGTACGGGATTGATAGGATACGTTCCTAAACGTGAATCGGAAAGTCAAAAGGCTTGTGCATTTAGAACGTTGAGTAGACAATGTCACGTTGCCAAAGATACTATGCCAGTTTGTACATCTCCTGGAAGTGCACGAGAGGGCTAGTCCTCCACTCTCTTTCTAAAACTATTACTAATGTTTTTCCTGTTTTTGTCAATCTGACAATAACAAGCATAGTTACTATATACCAGCCACGGTTTTAATTGCTTTTTATTACATTTTCTTACTTGGCTCTCGTAACCACCCCAGCCAAGGAAACCGGGGCATACCCAGGAAGGATTAGAGCCAGGATTTCATCCCAGGTATTCTGACTCTACAGCCATCAGTTTTAACCACTTCCACCATATTATCTCTTAAAGTTGGAGGTAAACCGCGGTAAATCATTGGGGGCGCCTGGGTGGCTCAGTCGGTTGAGTGTCCAGCTCTTGGTTTCAGCTCAGATCATGATCTCACAGGTCATGAGTTCAAGCCCTGCATCAGCGTCTGGGCTGAAAGAGTGGAGCCTGCTCAGGATTCTTTCTTTCTACCTCTGTCTCTGTCCCTCCCCTGCTCCTGCTTATTCTCTCTCTAATTAATAAACTTAAAAAGAAGGACAAACCATGGCTTATCATTGTTTTAAATTTGCATTTCTTCAATTATGATTTTTTCCCATATGTTTATTAGCCTTTTTATTTCTCATATTTTTTTTCCCTGAAAATAACCTTCTGTGTCTTTTGCCACTTGCAATTGGGCTGTTGATCATTTTTTATTAATCTTGAACTCTTTATATATTAAGGAAATTAGTTCTTTTGTCAAATATGCTGCAAACATTGCAAACATTTCCTGCCAGTGTGCTTGTCATTTAATTTTTTGTTGTGGGCTTTTTTTTTTTGGCCATGGATGTGTTTTTAATATTTACATAGTCAAATTGATTACTCTTTCTGTGCTTCTGTATCTTAAGCTTTGAATGGCTTTTTGTAAATTTGAATGTTTAAAAAAATAATTCATAGTTTCATTTTTTATATTTAATTTTTTTTTAATTTATTTTGAGAGAGAGAGAGACCAAGTAGGGGAGGGGCAGAGAGCGAGGGAGAGAATCCCAAACAAGGCTCCACGCTGTTAGCGCAGAGCCCAAAGTGGGCTCAGTCCCATGAACCGTGAGATCGTGACCTGAGCTGATACCAAGAGTCAGACACTTAACCAACTGAGCCACCCAGGTGCCCCTAGCTTTAAATTCTTCCTGGAATTTATTCTGGTGACTAGACTGAGATCAGGCCCCAGATGCCTAACTAGCTGTCTTGGAATCATTCATTGAATATACCATGGTTTCCTTGCTGACTTGAAATGCCACCTTTATTTTATTTCCTAATTTATTTAGGTCTATTTCTGGATCCTCTAACCTATTGTTCTTGGGGGGAGGGTAACCATTTTAGGTTGTCTCTTTAAAATCCAATCCGGGCTTGGACCCGTGTCAACTCTCCAGTTAGAATTTCACAAAGACTAGGAAATTGTAAATAATAACAGGCAATTTTCAAGCTTCTTATAAAATTGTACTGAAATTTTAGTCTTTCTTCAGATTGATTGGTTGACTTCCGGAACAGGAGATGGTCTTTCATGGGACCAGATTTAACTCTTTCAAAGTTGGAAGGCCCCATAAGGGTCCCAGTCACAAAATATGCCTCAAGATATTTTCATTGTTTGCTTCAGTTCTGTGATGCCTGAAATTAGACCTCAGGAAGTCTTTCATTTGGATTCCGATCACTCATCACTCGCTGTGGAGTTGCAAGTCTGCTTTGTATCTGTAGGTAATGTGTAAATTGTTTCTAGCTGAGGGTAACCACCAGCCTGGACCCTGGAGTCAAACTGCCTGGTTTAAATTCTGGTTTTGCCTGAACACGTGACCTTGGACAGTGACGACATCTTTCTGTGTCTCAGTTCCCTTGTGGTGTGAACTGGGGAGAGTCTTCGTTTTGAGCGGTAGACACATCTGATATGCCCAGATAGCAGATGTTTGGGTCTTAAAGAGTTCTAGAATGCAGAAGGTAGAACGTGGTCACGAAGAGAGATTGCTTTTCCTCCATCTGTGTTTTTCCCTGGACTGCTTTCTTCCTCTCTGAAAGCCAGCGTTCCCTCGTTGGCAGCCATCATCCTGAAATAACATAGGCTTTACCTTTCTTTTTAAAGTTTTATTTATTTAAGTCATCTCTACACCCAATGTGGGGCTCAAACTCATGACCCTGAGATCAAGAGTCACACACTCTTCCGACTGAGCCAGCCAGGCACCCTGGGCTTGTACCTTTCTTGCAACCTAGTAAGAGTCTTAACTAATGTCATAGAATTTGGGAAGAAGAAAAAGAATACTGGTCAGTTTAAGTGGAGAGAGACCATAGAAGGTGAAAGTTTCCTGCTTTTGCTTTGAACCAGTAGATCTTAAAAAAAAAAAAAAGTACCTGGAATTTAAATTTAAAAAAAATAGTGATAAAAATTTTTAATTAAAAAATAAATAATAAAAACAAATAAATGAAAATTTAATTAATTAATTAATTAATTTAAAAATAAGGAATAGCTTTCCGAAAACCAATGATCAGTTCTTGTATAGTTTTACAAACTACACTTTGTAGTTTGTGCCTACACAAAAACTAGAAATAATAAATACAAACATGTATTTTATTCATCACTGTTATCTTTTACAATAATTATAGCAAGCTATACTACTTACTTTTAAGATTAAGAAATATGTTTAGGGGGCACCTGGGTGGCTCAGTTGGTTGAGCGTCTGTCTCTTGATTTAGGCTCAAATCA
This sequence comes from Prionailurus bengalensis, assembly GCF_016509475.1. Taxonomy (NCBI): domain Eukaryota; kingdom Metazoa; phylum Chordata; class Mammalia; order Carnivora; family Felidae; genus Prionailurus; species Prionailurus bengalensis. The sequence goes on along the minus strand of NC_057360.1, from coordinate 63,478,322 downwards.
TGATCCCAGCGTTGTGGGAATGAGCCCTGAGTCAGGCCCCATGCTTGAGCACGGAGCCTGCTTAAGATTCTCTCTCTCTCTCTCTCTCTCTCTCCCTCTCTCTCTCTTTCTCTCTCTCTCTTTCTCTCTCTTTCTCTCTTTCTCTTTTCTCTCTCTTTTTCTCTCTCTCTTTCTCTCTCTCTTTTCTCTCTTTTTCTCTCTCTCTCTCCTCTCTCTCTCTCTCTTTCTCTCTCTCTTTCCCCTGCTTGCACTTTCAAGGAGAAAGGAAAAGAAAGAAGGAAGAAAAGAAAGAGGAAAGAAAGAAAAAATGAAAGGGAGGAACAAAGGAAGAAAGAAATACATTTTTGGGGTGCCAGGCAGGCTCAGTTGATGGAGCATGCGACTCTTGGTCTCAGGGTTGTAAGTCTGAGCCCCATGTTGTGTGTGAAGATTACTTAAAAATATATATTTTTTAAGAAACATTTTGAAAAGAAATGTAAAGTTTATTTTTGAGAGGGAGAGAGAGACACAGCATGCGAGTGGGGGTGGGGGGTGGCGCAGAGAGAGGGAGACACAGAATCCGAAGCAGGCTCCAGGCTCTGAGCTGTCAGCACAGAACCCAACGTGGGGCTCAAACCCACAAACCATGAGATCATGACCTGAGCCGAAGTCGGAAGCTTAACCAACTGAAGCCACTGAGGCGCCCCTAAAAGAAATGTATTTTGAATATCATTACATATTAGTGTATCAAGAGCCTCCTTGCTTTTTTTATAACTGCATTACATGGATGATATATTACACTTTAATCAGTGTCCTATTATTGAACATTTAGTTTGTTTCTTGCTATTACAACAATGCAGAGATGAATAACTTTGTACTTGTGTTGTTTTGCATCTCTGAGTATATTTGTGGGATATGTTTATAGAAGTGAAATTATAAAGTCAAAGGGTATTGCATTTTTTTTTTAAGATTTTATTTGAGGTACTCTCCCCATCAACGTGGGGCTTGAACCCACAATCCCTAGGTCAAGAGCTGGATGCTCCACTGACTGAGCCAGCCCGGTGCCCAAAGGGTGTTGCATTTTGATAGACATTGCCAAATTGTCTTCCAAAGAGGTTACACTCCCTCCAGCAATGTGTCAGAGTTCTCAGGCAAATTTTGGAATCCTGATAGATTGATCAGATCTCCCACATTGTTTCCTTTCACCCCATATTCATTCCCAGAAATTAAAGGGATCTAGAGCAACTTCTCCCTCAAAAATTTGCATTGTTAGACAAACTCCCTTATTTGGTGCTTTCTAATTTATAACAGCCAAAAGTCAGCAACTTATACTTTTCATGTATCCCCCCTCCCCACGGTAATTTTTTAAATCAGAAAAATCATTAGTGACCCCTTATGACTAAAACTTTGGGTATCTTATCTATTATGATTTGGCCTCCTGAATCACTGTCTCTGGTCCTACCATCAGCTCTCGAAGGTTTCTTCCAGATAGTTCCAAGGGTACCTTCATGCTACTTTACTGGGGCAGATGGCGGTGAGTCTTAGATGAGAAACCTGGCTTGTGGCTATTTTCCTGGGCTAACAGGATCTTATCCCACCGAGTACTGGCCCAACCTTGAACTATCTATCTCCCCTGGCTTTTGTATATTCTCTCAGAGTTCCAGACATAGTACAGTTCTAGACACAGCACAGAAGAAATGGAGGGCCCAAATACACAAGCTATTTCAAAGTTTCTCTATAGATTACAAATTGCCAATTCTGTTTTCTTCCTGCGAGGAATCTAAGGCTCCCTCTATTGGAAACTACTACATCTCCCCACGCACACCGGAAAAGAATATTCTTGATCAGAACCCTTCGTGAGGAATCTGGAGAACAAACTGTACGCAACCAACATGAGCAGACACCGATATGTGTCACTAGTGGTGAGAGTTAAACTTACGTGTCCTTGCACAACTAAGAACAGCGACGGCTGTGATGGACACAGTGTGGCATGTGCTAAGCCATGTGCTCGGACAGCACGCGGGGTGGCCCTACCTTTGAGAACAGATATGATTATTCTCCAGCGTATTGAGATGTAATCTCCACAAACCAGTAATATGTATTCTTTTATGTCAGGTTTCGTAACCCTGTAAATGTAGTACAGCCATCAGCGAGAAGAGTTCGGGGAGAATATTTAAGAAGTAGACTGCGTCCTGATTGTCAGGTACAGACGTCAGCTAGGACTAGCAGGTGTAAAAGTACTCAGCAAGAGATTTTTAATCTTTTTATTTTTTTTATAATGTCTTAAATGTTTCCTTATTTTTGAAAGAGAGATCGGGAGCATGAGTCGGGAGGGGCAGAGGATCCAAAGCAGGCTCTGTGCTGACAGCCCCAACGCAGGGCTTGAACTCAGGAACCTCAAGATCAAGACCTAAGCCGAAGTCGGAGGCCCAACCCACAGCCCCCCAGGCACCCCCTCAGCAAGACTTTTTTTTTTTTTTTAAAGGAGAGACTCCTAGATGGGTTTGCTGTTTCTCCATATTAGGAGTTTTTCAAACACACTGCTACCACGTTCACACCACTGCTGACACCAGATGTGTGTGTGGGTTCCACACCAAGCAAATCTGTGGCTCCTCCAGCTGGGTGCCCTACAATTGAACTCAGTTCTGACACTGTCCACCTAGAGATCGTATCAGGTCCCTGAGGCGAAGGGCTCAGTCCCACAAGACCGCGCCTCTCCAGCCACCCCCAGTTCAGGTGCCAGTTGCAAGGTCCAGATTGTCACCTGATAGCTATAAGCGAGAAGTTCTCATGACGCCTTCCTTGAGTTTAATTTGGTAGAGCGGCTCACAGCACTCAGGAAAGCTATTTACTTACTGTTTACCAGCCTCCCGTAAAAGGATATGATTAAGGACACAGAGGAACACCCAGATGAAGAGATGCTTAGGGCAAGGGATGTGGGAAGGGGTGTGGAGCTTCCCGCCCTCTCCAGGCAGGCCCCTCGCTGGCACCTCCCCGTGTTCGCCAACCTGGAGAGCCCTCCAAACCCTGTACTGTTGGGATCTTGATGGAAGCTTCATCGCGTAAACATGATCAATCACTAACTCCACTTCCAGCCCTTCCTCCCTCTCTGGGAAATGGGGGTGGGCCTGAAAATTCGAGGCTTCTAATCTTGGCTCTTGTCTTTCTGGTGACCAGCCCCTCACCCAAGAGCCCACCCAGAGTCGCCTCATTAGAACAAAAGACACTCCTACTCCCCAGGAAATTCCAAGGGATTTAGGAGCCCTGTGTCCGGAACTAAGGTCAGAGACCACCTATTGGCACAAAAGATGTTCTTAGTGCCCTTATCACGTAAGAAATTACAAGGGTTTTAGGAGCCCTGTGCTGGGAACAGGGATGGGAGGGGCCGAGACCAATATATCCATTTCTTCTATGTTCTCACACAGACAATAGCCAAAAAGAGAGAGAACTTACGTATTATATAAAAGTTTTAGGATCTGGGGCGCCTGGGTGGCTCAGTCGGTTAAGCGTCCGACTTCAGCTCAGGTCACGATCTCGCGGTCCGTGAGTTCGAGCCCCGCGTCGGGCTCTGGGCTGACGGCCCGGGGCCCGGAGGCTGCTTCCGATTCTGTGTCTCCCTCTCTCTCTGCCCCTCCCCCATTCATGCTTTGTCTCTGTCTCAAAAATAAATAAATGTTTAAAAAAAAAAAAAGTTTTAGGATCAAGGTGACCATTAGAACAAGAATATAAACTCTTCCTAAATGCCAGGAAGTATGTTAAAAAAAAAGGTGGGTGGGGGGAGGAGGGAGAGGAGGAAACAAGTGAAAGAGATCACATGGCATAAAACTAAAACATATAACGAATGTAACATAGTAAGGCAGATCTGAAGTCAGACATATTGATCACGTTAATAAATATACTAACAAGTCCACCATGCCCATCAAAGGAAAATGATTTTCACGTCGAGTAACGAAACAAAATCCAACAGTATGCCGTGTCAACGAAACACATCTGAGATGAGGAAAATCAGGAAGGCTATAAATAAATGACAAAAACAAAAACAGGCCAGAATTTTTTTTTTAAACATAAGCAGGGATTACAGTTGTAATTATCCAGGAAAAGAGAGTTCTGACTAAACTGTTTTAAGAGAGAAAGTTCTACCACAATTTAAAAAAAGGAGAAAGAATTAGATGTAACACAGGGAGAAACATAGGCATACCAATAATTGCAGATTTTAACAAATCTTCTCAGATGCAGCGAGCACGAAATTAGTAAGGGTGTAGAAAACCTAAATAACATAATAAGTAAGATTTAATGTACATGAAACTCTGAACCTTGGTAATACAGGATACACTTTTCCCCCAAATGCATTCTCAGGCATTCACAAAATCCACAAGAATGTAGCACATTCACATCAAGAAAATCTCAGTGAATTTCAAAGGGGAAAAAAAAAATAAAATCGTAGTCTCTGGCCACAGTGTAATATAACAAGGTATCAACAACAAAAAACCCAAAAGGCTCTTCTAACAGGAAATGTTAAAAACATGCTGTGAAACCACTCCTGGGTCAAAGGGGAAATGCAACACAAATTGTAGAGTTCTTTTTGAAAATAGTAATAATGAAAACCAGAATCTCTGGGAAATAGTTAAAACAGCTATCAGAGAAATATTTATGACATTAAACACCTATATGGATCAAAGTAAAAAGGAATGAATAAACATTACAACTCAAGAAACTAGAAAAAAAAAGTAAACCAATGCCAGCAGAAGGAAGAAATAAGTAAAAAGAAAGGCAGAGATTAATGGGCTCAAAAGCAACAGAAACAGAAAGTAACACTAATAAACGCAGTTTCTTGGGAACAATAAAATTAACTTCTGAGCTAAACTACTCAAGAAAAAGGTGAGACAGCACATATACATGAAATTAGAAATGAGACATAGAAGAGGAAATTTTAAAAATATTCTCTGTAAATATATTTGAAAATATTTTTAATATCTCAAAATTTAATTTCAATATTTTAATACTTTATAAAATTTTTAAAATAAAAATTTTATTTAAAATTAAAAAAATTTTATTCATTTTTGAGAGACAGAGAGACAGAGCATGAGCGGGGGAGGGGCAGAGAGAGGGAGACAGAATCTGAAGCAGGCCCCAGGCTCTGAGCTGTCAGCACAGAGCCCGATGCAGGGCTCGAACCCACAGACTCCCACAGACCATGAGATCATGACCTGAGCCAAAGTCAGATGCTTTACCAACTGAGCCACCCAGGTGCCCCAAGGTTTTATTTTTTTAATTTTTTTTCCAAGGTTTTATTTTTTTTTTTATTTTTATTTATTTATTTATTTTTCAACGTTTTTTTAATTTATTTTTGGGACAGAGAGAGACAGAGCATGAATGGGGGAGGGGCAGAGAGAGAGGGAGACACAGAATCGGAAACAGGCTCCAGGCTCTGAGCCATCAGCCCAGAGCCCGACGCGGGGCTCGAACTCACGGACCGCGAGATCATGACCTGGCTGAAGTCGGACGCTTAACTGACTGCGCCACCCAGGCGCCCCCAAGGTTTTATTTTTAAAAGTAATCTCTACACTCAACGTGGGGCTTGAACTCATGACCCTGAGATCAAGAGTCACACGTTCCACTGACTGAGCCAGCCAGGCACCCCTGAAAATCTACATTAAGTGAACAATTTTGTAGAAAAATCCAATTTAACAAAATTGACCCCTGTGGGGACAGAAAGTCTAAACAGACTATTTAACATTAAAAAAAAAAAATTACTAGCTAGAGTTACTACAAAACAAAACAGGTTCAGACAGTTTCACTAGGGGATTCTATCAAACTATTAAAAAATAAAACCTTCTTAAACTATTCTAGAGAATGATAAAAGAAGGAAACTCCCAAATTGATGTTATGAAATGAGTTATGAATTCCCAAACCTGAATTTTGGAACCGTGACAAAGACTATAACAAAAAAGAGCAGTATAGGTCATTTCACTTGTTAATAATGATGCAAAAATCTTTTTTTAAAGTTTTGTTTAAGTAGTCTCTACACCCAACATGGGGCTTTAACTCACGACCCCAAGATCAAGAGTCTCACGCTCTTCTGACTGAGCCAGCAGGCGCCCAGATGCAAAAATCGTATATAGGGGCGCCTGGGTGTCTCAGTGGGTTGAGCTTCCAACTCTTGGTTTCCACTCAGGTCATGATCTCAGGGTCGTGGGATCGAGCCCCATGCCGCATCCGGCTCTGTGTTTATGCAGAGTCTGTTTAAGATTCTCTCACCCTCTGTCCCTCTCCCCTGCTTGCACTCTCTCTCTCTCTAAAAGAAGAATAAAAACAACAAAACCCCCAAAATCTTATATAAAACGTTGCAAACAGAATCCAACAGCACATTAAAAAAAAAAAAAATATATATATATATATATATATATATATATATATATATATACACACACACACACACATATTTATCATGACCAAATGGATAACTCCATGAATACAAGAATGGACAATCAGGGGCACCTGAGTGGCTCAGTTGGTTAAGCGGCCGACTTCGGCTCAGGTCATGATCTCGCGGTTTGTGAGTACGAGCCCCACGTCGGGCTCTGGGCTGACAGCTCAGAGCCTGGAGCCTGCTTCGGATTCTGTGTCTCCCTCTGTCTGCCCCTCGGCCGCTTGCACTCTGTCTCTTGCATTGTCTCAAAAATAAACATTAAAAAAAATTTTTTTTTAAGTGGACAATCAAATTAGGAAATCTAATATCTATCCTATTAATTGATCCATAGTGAACCAAAACATATGATTATCTCCACAGGTGCAGAAACACAGATTTTAATACATAATAACAACAAAAAGCCAAGCGAAAAGTCAACTGAGAAAAATAGTATAAATTATAGACAAAGAGTTAACATCTCTGGTAAAAAGAGAAGAAAACCAGAAGAGAAAGACCCTGATAACCTAAGAGAAAACTGAGCTAGAGATACAATCAGACATCTCACAGAGAAAGAAAGAAATTGCTGTGAACCATATGAAAATGTTCAACATTGTTTACAACTGTAAAAAAATGCACATTAAAACTACATGGAGATATCGTATCTCACCCGTGAGATTGGCATAAATCCAAAATCCAAAATGTAGATAGCACGCTCTGCCGGCCAGGCTGTGAGGAAAACAGGCTCTGTGACTCGGTGGGTGTGGAAATGCAGACTGGTACAACCTCCATCACAGGGAGTTGGGCGATGTCTGGCCAGCTGACCACAGCCAGCAATACCTTTTTATTAAGCAATGCCACTTCGAGAAATCTGTCCCAACGATACTCCAGCAAAAAATATGAAAAGAAGTGGGCACTATTAAACACAGCATTATTTGTAACAGCTGGAAACAACCTAAACAACTGTACTATGCAACTGTAAAAAAGCAAAGAGGGGCTGGCTCCGTTGGTAGATCATGCAACTCTTGATCTTGGGGTCTTGAGTTCAAGCCCCACCTTGAGTGTAGAGCTTACTTAAGAAAAAAAAAAAAGCAATGAGGTGCGCCTCATTGGCTCACTCAGTTGAGCCTCCAACTTTGGCTCAGGTCATGATCTGGCATTTTGGGCCTGAGTGGGGTCTCTGTGCTGAGGGCTCAGAGCCTGGAGCCTGCTTTGGATTCTGTGTCTCCCTCCCTCTCTTCCTCTCCCCCACTCGCGCTGTCTCTCCCTCTCTCTCTCTGTGTCACTCTCTCTCAAAAATAAACATTAAAAATTGTTTTAAAAAAAGTAGGGAGGCAGAGGCTACTATGGAATGATCATCAAGAAATACTTCTAAGTGAATAAAGCAAGGTGTCGGACATGTGAATAGTATTTCTAACATAAAAATGATGTAAAATAAACGGTATAATTAAAGAGTGATGACCGGGGAGAGAGAAGAAATAAGGTGGAAAAGACAGGGATAGAAGATAAACTTTGACTATGCCTTCTTTCACAGAGTTTGGAACCATGTAATTACATAAGTATAAAATTAGTTTAAAAGCGAAAGCAACTCCTAAAATTAAAAAAAAAAATGAGTTGCATTAACAAAAGAGGTTTTTTGTTGTTTTTTTTTTTAAAGAGAGGTGTCTACAGTACAAAAGCTGTATAGACGAGTTAACAACTCTGCTTCCCCTGGGTACAAAGTTCCACCTTGTCTTTTGTGAGGCGAAGTCTCCCCCTAGTGGAGGCTGGTTTTACAACTAGTCCCGGCCACCCCGCGCCACAAAAGAAGAAATCTGCCCACTTTCCCCTGCCTCCCCGTCTGTAAATTACGTTGGTAGCAGACTGTCCAGCAGGAGAACGTGGTGCAGGGTACTGAGCAAAGAGTCAGGGGCTGAGTCAAGTTTTAGAAGGAAGTAGGGGTCGGGGTGGGGGGACGAGGAACTAACTGGAGAGGCTCTAAGAGCCTTGATGACTTGGGGGGGGGGGGGAACTTGAGCTTCCGGTGGGTGGAGGTTTCCCACCGCCTCCGGCCAGAAGGAGGTGATTAACATGCTGACGTCACTGTGCTCTGGGGCAATAGCTTTTCTGGGGAGAAGTGGACGGCGCGGGTAGGGATTCTCAGGAGCCAGGTTAGGCGTCATGGGGATGAATTCCCGACGTCCCCGCCGTCCCTCCGGACTCCCCCAGAGCCCCAGTGACGCGATGATCAGAGGCGTGAACGCTTTGCCTTCCCAGAGACTGATGGGGGGAAAGGCCGTGGCACGGCCTCTCCGGTTCCTGGCAGGGAGGGCAGAGCCTGGCCCACCCTGAAAGTGGCCCCTGGGGGTGGGGGGTTGGGGAGGGGGATGGGAGGGCCCTTGTGTCCTGGCTACCCTAGCTCTCATCTGACCTCACCTACAGGAAACTACCCGGCTGGAAACTCCCTCAGCAGGGAAGCCTTTACGTGGAACTTCTTCAAACCCCCCCCCCCCATTTTTTTTTTAAATTTATTTCTTTGGAGAGAAGGTTCACGGGTGGGGGGAGGGGCAGAGAGCGAGGGAGAGAGAATCCCACGCAGGTTCCATGCGGTCATCGCGAGCTCCGCGTGGGGCCGGGGCAGAAGTGGGGCGCTTAGCGAACTGAGCCACCCAGGCGCCCCGCGTCTACTCCGGTCTCTGAGACTCAGGTACGCAGGCTTCCACGTTCCGTCACACTGTGGCCCTCCCCTTGGTGAGGAACGTTGGGGGCTGCCACGTCAGGGCGTGTATCTCCAGTCCCCTTTGCACTTCTCAACCGCAATACTAGAAGCAAGGAAGACAGTCTTGTTTCCTGAGTTCGACTGCTGGTCCTACAAAACCTAGCTCTTCAATTCGGCTCTTTTGCTCTTTCGCATAGCTAGCTGGAGAATGCCGTCCAGGGAGCCACCCTGGAATAATTATTTCTGCCCATTCCTGCACCTCTCTTTGTCCTGCCTGCACTTCTTCTCTTCATTTTTATTTTTATGAGACAGAGAGCACGCAGCACGTGAGCAGCGGAGAAGGCAGGAGGGAGAGTGAGACTCTTAAGCAGGCTCCAGGCTCAGCACGGAGCCTGATGTGGGTGGGGCTGGCTCCCAAGACCCTGGGAGCAGGACCTGAGCCAAAGTCAAGAGCCAGATGCTCAGCGGCCTGAGCCACCCAGGCGCCTCCCACTTCTTCTCTTTAAAAGGTGAATTTCCAGGGGCTCCTGGGTGGCTCCTTGGTTGAGTGTCCAACTCTTGGCTTTGGTTCAGTTCATGATGTCACTGTTGGTGAGTTCAAGCCCCTCATCGGCGGGCTCTTCACTGACAGTGGGGAGCCTGCTTGGAATTCTCTTTCTCCCTCTCTCCTCGCCCCTCTCCCGCCCATTCTCTCCGTTTCTCTCTCAGAATAAATAAATAAACTTAAACATTTTAAGGAAAAAAAGGTGAGCTTCCAGACACTGAAATTCTGGAGGGAAAAAAATTGGACTAACTAGCTGTGGCAATGCTTCTGGGGTGCAAAATGCAACATATTTCTCTAGGAGTCCATTGACAAGGAAGATAGCTGATGGAGAAAGGGTATTTCTTTCCCTGAGCATGTCGCTAAAGGACAGCCCCCAGATCATAATTCTCTTTAAGATGGTAGTTTTTAATATAACAAAAAGTATTAGGAACCCTATACGAAGGAGTGTTGTTCTGCCTTGAAAAGGCAGGAAACTCTGGCACGTGTCACAACATGGATGAACCTTGAGGACATTATGCTAAGTGAAATAAGCTAGACACAAAAAGACAAATAGTGGATGATTGCATTTATATGAGGAACTTAGTCAAAATCGTGGACACGGGAGATTGAATGGTGGTGGCCATTCTACTGGGAGGAGGGGGATGGACGGTGGTGTTTAATGGGTCCGGAGGGTCAGTGTTGCCAGACGACAGGACTTCTGGAGATGGAAAGACGTGACCGATATGCAGCAATATGAACGTACTTAATGTTTTTGAACTACACACTTAAAAGGGTTAAGGGGTGGCTCAGTCGGTTAAGTGTCCCGACTTCGGCTCAGGTCATGGTCTCGTGGTTCGTGGGTCCAAGCCCCGCGTCGGGCTCTGCACTGACAACTCATAGCCTGGAGGCTGCTCTGGATTCTGTGTCTCCCTCTCTCTCTGTCCCACCCCCGCTTGCTCTCTGTCTCTCAAAAATGAATAAATGGTGTTTTTTTTTTAATTTTTTTTAACGTTTATTTATTTTTGAGACAGAGAGAGACAGAGCATGAACGGGGGAGGGTCAGAGAGAGGGAGACACAGAGTCCGAAACAGGCTCCAGGCTCTGAGCTGTCAGCACAGAGCCCGATGCGGGGCTCGAACTCACGGACCGCGAGATCGTGACCTGAGCCGAAGTCGGCCGCTCAACCGACTGAATAAATGTTTTTTAAAAATATATATATTTTTTAAACATTAAGATGAGGGGAGCCTGGGTGGCTCAGTCAGTTAAGCATCTGACTTAGGCTCAGGTCATGATCTCACAGTTTGTGAGTTTGAGCCGCTCTTAGGGCTCTCTGCTGTCCTCGCAGAACCCGCTTTAGATCCTCTGTCTCCCTCTCTCTCTGCCCCTCTCAAAATAAAGAAACACTAAACATTTTTCTTAAATGGTTAAGATGGTAAGTTTGATGTTATGTGTATTTTAGCACAATAAAAAAAATGGAAGAAAAACAATTGGTGAGTACTGTGAGCTTCACTGCAGGCTGCCAGGGGTACCGAAGGAGGGTACCAGGGCCTGATGCTGGCAGAGGCTCTCTCGCCTCAGTTTACCCAGCACCAGCAGGAGCCCTTCTCTCCAGAGCCTCCGTATCCTTCCTTCCACATGCATAGATCACACAGTCATCATTCAGGCCCCTTGTCTGAAACATCTGGCCTCAAACCACTCCCAAATGTTACCCTTTCCTTTTTATTTGTCAACGAACCGGGCACAGAGTCAGTCATTTCCTAAAAACTCTAGATCAGACTACTTTCCTCATTATCAATCCTCAGTTTTTGAGCAATTACAAAATGCCGGTGTTTTAACTTACTTTTCCAACAACCCCGTGCAAAATTGGTGAGGGAGAGAGGCAGAAAAATGTTCACCTTTAGCCCAGAAGACTGACCCACAGCCTGCGTCGTCCCGATAAGGATCAAGTGAGTGTCGGGTGCTGCGTTCTTCAAGGGTCTCATGACTGCCCGTGCCTCTCACCGATTGTTAACCTCGAGCTGAATGATAAGCACCACAGACATCTTGCGAAAGTGGTTTTAGGAGTAGAAATTCGGAGAAATGTTTATGATCCAATACTTCCTGCATGTCTGTCGCCTCCCACTTGAGCGTATGACCACCAGCTTCAGACAGCCAAAGCGTGGCTCTTTCAGCCCGCGGCTCCTGTCCCCGTGCTACGTGCTGAAATAAACTAAGTTACGCAGTAAAATGTCTCAAGAATTCTTTCCCGACTGGCGCGCTCAATGATCCCGCAAGAGAAAGAGAATAGCATTAGTGCATTTTACATAGGACAAAACGGAAGCATAGGAAGGTTAAATACTTTGTCCACAGCAGCACAGCTAGGAAGACGCAGAACCGGCTTTCACGTTCCTGGACTGGCCTGGCCCTGAAAGTCCAGACTCTGAAATCTGGACGCTCTAGCCCTCCTTGAATCTGATTGGGCTACTGACGGGAAACAGGCTTCTCAGATGCTTAATTTCCTAAGGCACACGGACACTTCAAGGGTGGGACAGGGCTATACTATGCAGCATCACTTCAACCTATTTGACCACTGGGCTTCTTTTTCACGAAGCATCTCAACGAACTCTCCCGGCTGCAGTTTTGCAAAACTTTGCATCGTTAAACAGTGTAATAAGCAACACTGCTTTTGAGAGAGAGGGAGACACAGAATCCAAAGCAGGTTCCAGGCTCCGAGCTGTCAGCTCAGAGACCGACACGGGGCTTGAACCCACAAACCGTGAGATCGTGACCTGAGCCAAAGTCAGATGCTTAACCGACTGAGCCACCCAGGCGCCTGAGAAAATTTTTTTTTCTTGTGATAAGGATTTTAAGGTCTATTCTCTCAGCAACTTTTATTTTTTTTTTTTATTTTTTTTCAACGTTTTTTTAAATTTATTTTTGGGGCAGAGAGAGACAGAGCATGAATGGGGGAGGGGCAGAGAGAGAGGGAGACACAGAATCGGAAACAGGCTCCAGGCTCCGAGCCATCAGCCCAGAGCCTGACGTGGGGCTCGAACTCACGGACCGCGAGATCGTGACCTGGCTGAAGTCAGAAGCTTAACCGACTGCGCCACCCAGGTGCCCCTCTCAGCAACTTTTAAATATACAATACAGTACTATTAACTCTACTCACTATACTGTACATCACATCCCGAGAACTTACTTATTTTATGATGGAAACTTTGTACTTTTTGATCTCCCTAACCTTTTTTGCCCATCCCTAACCCTCACCTCGGGCAACCACCAATCACTTCTCTGTATCTATGAGCTTAGTTTATTATTTTTGTTTTTTTTAGATTCCACATATAAGTGATATCATATGATGTCTGCCTTTCTCTATCTGACTCATTTCACTTAGCATAATGCCCTCAATGTCCATCCATGTTGTCACAATGGCAAGATTTAATTCTTTTTATTTATTTTTAATTTTTTAATGTTTATTTTTGAGACAGAGAGAGACAGAGCGTGAGTGGGGGGCGGGCAGAGAGAGAGGGAGACACAGAATCTGAAGCAGGCTCCAGGCTCGGAGCTGTCAGCACAGAGCCTGGTGTGGGGCTAGAACTCACTAACCATGAGATCATGACCTGAGCCTAGGTCGGACGCTCAACCAACTGAGCCACCCAGGCACCCCAAGATTTAATTTGTTTTAATGGCTGAGTAATACTCCATCACACACACACACACACACACACACACACACACACACACACTCACCTTTATCCATTCATCCATCGATGGGGAATTAGGTTGTTTTCATGTCTTGGCTATTGAGTAATGCTGCAATCAACATGAAGGCCCATATATCTTTTCAAATTAAGTGTTTTTGTTTTCTTTGGATACCCAGAAGCAAATTGCTGGATGATATGGCAGTTCTATTTTTAATTTTTTGAGGAACCTCCATACCGTTTTCCACAGTGGCTGCATCAACTTACATTCCCACTAGTAGTGCAGGGGGGTTTCCTTGTCCCCATATCCTCAGTAGTACTTGTTACCTCTGGTCTTCTTGAGGACAGCCATTCTAACAGGTGTGGCGTAGTATCTTATTGTGATTTTGATTTGCATTTCTCTGATGATGAGTGATGCTGAGCATCTTTTCAGGTACCTGTGGGCCATCTAGATGTCTTCTTTGGAAAAAAATGTCTGTTCTTAGATCCTCTGCCCATTTTTTAATTGGAATGTTTGGGGTTTTTGCTATTGGCTTGAATGAGTTCTTTACATATTTTGGATATTAACCCCTTATCAGATGTATGATTTGCAAATATTTTCTCCCCTTTACTAGGTTGCCTTTTCATTTTGTTGATGATTTCCTTTGCAAGGATGAAGCTTTTTAGTCTGCTGTATTTCCACCTTGCTTATTTTTTACTTTTGTTGTGTTTGGTTTTGGAATCAGGTCCAAGAAGTTATCACCAAGGTAAGGAGTTTACCACCTGAAGTTTTCTTTTGGGAGGTTTACAGTTTCAGGTTGGCACTAAATAATCTGAAGTGCTTGTTATGTATTCTTTCAAATTGTTATGTCTTCTGGTACTGTATACATTACTCGGCAACTTGCCTTCTTCATTTAACATATCATTGAGATAACAGAGTCCTTAGTTGAGAGAAACACAAACGGGGCACCTGGGTGGCTCAGTCGGTTAAGCATCCGACTTCAGCTCAGGTCGTGATCTCGTGGTCCACGAGTTCAAGCCCCACGTCGGACTCTGTGCTCACAGCTCAGAGCCTGGAGCCTGTTTCAGATTCTGTGTCTCTCTCTCTCTGACCCTCCCCCATTCATGCTCTGTCTCTCTCTGTCTCAAAAATAAATAAAGGTTGAAAAAAAATTTTTTTAAATGAAAGAAACACAAACTGGGGTGCTTGAGTGGCTCAGTCAGTTAAGCGTCTGACTCTATTTGAGCTCAGGTCATGATCTCATGGTTTGGAGATCAAGCTCCACATTGGGCTCTGTGCTGAGTGTGGAGCCTGCTTGGGATTCTCTCTCTCTCTCTCTCTCTCTCTCTCTCTCTCTCTCTCTCTCTGCCTCTCCCCCACTGGTCTCTTGCTCTCTCTCAAAATAAATAAACAAACATCTAAAAAGAAAGAAAGAAACACAAACTAAATCTGGCTAATTCAGCAGGAAAGTAGCTTATTAAAGGCCATTGTGTAGTTCGTACAATTTCTGGAAAGTAGGAGCATTAGATTTTAGATTATTAGATTTTAGGTTATTCCCGATTGTCCTGCGAAATGGCTACCCTGAACTGTCACTGCCACTGGGCACAACCACCGCATCTTGCACGTGTGACTCACTGGTACTCTCTCGGCTGGCTCCATGGACACATGACCTGTGCGATCGCCTGTGGCCCTGCACTCGGAAAGGCCACGCTCTTGGTTGAATACTCTGCTGTTTCCATCTTGAAATTCCTAATAATCGTTTAACAAGGGACCCCGCATTCTCATCTTGCACTGGGCCCTGCAAATCGTGCAGTCAGTCCTGGGTTCTGGACATTGGGTGCCTGCTCTTAGAGTCACTATCACCTCTAGAAACGGGACGAAGTTGCCCCTGTTGTCATTAACCCTCACCAGGATGCCTTCACGCATGCCTTCCATGCCGCTCTCCCTCCCCTGTTTCCAATTCAAGATGTGGGACCCCTGCTTCTAACCTGCAGGTTTTCCAGCTACAATGGAGCTAGAAGAATGAATATCTAGTCTTTTATGGTGGGAGGAAAACCGTATCTTCTAAGGCAGAGGTGGGTGGTAGTCCCCCAAACATAGGAAGTAGGTTCAGATGCTCAATAGTTGAATGGAATCACAGCTGCTCAGTAAGATAGAGCCACATGAGTATGTATAGATTTGTCACATCCTTTGAAATAGCTGTCTAGGGGTACCTGGATGGCTCAGTTGGTTAATCGTCCTACTCTTGGTTTTACCTCGGGTCATGATCTCACGGTTCGAGAGTTTGAGCCCCGCATCCGGCTCTGTGCTGACTGTGCGGACCCTTCTTGAGATTCTCTCTCTCTCCCTCTCTCTGTTCCTCCTCGACCTGTGCTCTCTCTCTCTCTCACTCTCTCTCTCAAAATAAATAAATAAACTTAAAAAAAAATAGCTGTCAGGCACCAGGTGGCTCAGTTGGTTAAGCATCCGACTCTTGGTTTTGGCTCAGGTCATGATCTCATGGCTTGTGAGTTCCAGCCCTGCGTTGGGCTCTCTGCTGTCAGCACAGAGCCTGCTTCAGATCCTCTGTCCCCCTGTCTCTCTGCCCCCCCTCTCTCTGCCCCTCCCCCACTCGCACACACACTCTCTGTCTCTCAAAAATAAACAAACATTAAAAAAATAGCTGTCTTCACAGACATCTTTGTACATTTGACCTTATGTACTTACGGTTTTATTTCAGTAAGCTGGATTCTTAGAAGTGGAGGATCTGGACAACTGTGAATATGTTGTGTCTATGTTTAGTATATATTGCCAGATACTTTAAAAAAATTTTTTTTTCAACGTTTTTTTTATTTATTTTTGGGACAGAGAGAGACAGAGCATGAATGGGGGAGGGGCAGAGAGAGAGGGAGACACAGAATCGGAAACAGGCTCCAGGCTCTGAGCCATCAGCCCAGAGCCCGACGCGGGGCTCGAACTCACGGACCGCGAGATCGTGACCTGGCTGAAGTCGGACGCTTAATCGACTGCGCCACCCAGGCGCCCCACCAGATTACTTTTTAAAATATACAGTAATTTAGATTCCCACCAGCAAGATACAAAAGTGCCTTTTTCTTCCATCCTTTCAGTCTCTGAATATTATCACTCTTTTTATCAATCTCATGAGTGAAAAATGACATTATCAGTATTCTTTTGACTTCTGGTTTCTTGACTACTAGCACCTTTTCATATTGTTTATTGGCTACACGGAGTTCCTTTTTGATGGTTTGCCTGTTCCCATCCTTTGCTCATTTTTCTTTTGTTCCTTTTGTTTTAATGTTTATTTTGAGAGAGAGAGTGTGAGAGAGCACGATTAGCAGTCCTGCAAGGGGTGTAGGGAGGGACGGGGGGGGGGGGAGAGAGAATCCCAAACAGAGAATCCCAGCATGGGTCTCGAACTCACAAACTGTGAGATCATGACCTACCTGATGCCGAAATCAAGAGATGCTTAACTGACTGAGCCACCCAGGCGACCTGTTTTTTTCCTCTTTCTTATCAAGTTGTTGGTACCCTATGTGTATTAGAGATACTCTTTATTAGTCATATGTGTTGGGTTATTTCTCAGAGCATGTTTTTAGTTGTTTTTTGTTTGTTTGGGTTTTTAAATTCTATTTATGATATGCTTGAACCCACGAACCCTGAGATCATGACCTGGGCCAAAGCCAGACACTTAACTGATTGAGCCACCCAGGCACCCCTGGCTTAATTTTTTTTAAGGTAGTTAAATATGTCTTTTCCTTTGTGGCCTCTCTGTTTTTGTTATTCTTAAGGAAGTTTTATCATTCATTTCTGTGTTGACTGGTTACAATAAGCACATGTTACTTTTGTAAAAATTATATATGTATTTTTTAAAGGAAAAAAATGTAAAAGCCATGAAAGAATATCTTATGAAGACTTGTATTCTTAGACCCAAATCTATTACCAGCTAGTTACAGCCTCAGACAACTCACCACGCCTCTCAGTATTTCCTTGTGTTAATTTTACCAACTGAGAATAATAGCACCACCCTGCTGACTTCACAGGGTCACTATAAAGATAAAATGAGATTTTAAAAAAGTAAAGGCTTGAGGGACGCCTGGGTAGCTCAGTCGGTTAAGCGACCGACTTTGGCTCAGATCATGATTTCGCGGTCTGTGGGTTTGAGCAGCGCATTGGGCTCTGTGCTGATGGCTCAGAGCCTAGAGCCTGCTCCCCATTGTGTGTCTCCCCACTCTCTCTGCCCCTCCCCCTCTCATGCTCTGTCTCTCTCTAGAAAAAAATTAAAAAAAAATAAAGGCTTGAAAAGTGTCAATAAGGGTTGTAAAAATATGATGTTATTAACATGCATTCCCTCATTACTTGAAAGGTAATGGGGTGAGTAAAAAGATCACTACATTAGGAACTCGTGTTCCATCTTAGGCCAATTACTGAGTGGTACACTTCTAAGCAACTTATTTAACTTCTGTGAGATTAACTTGCCTCATCCCTAAAATGAAAGAGTTGGTCTGTACGTTCCCTTCCAGTGTTAAGGATCTGAAGATACTACAGCAAAATCCCTAACAAGAAAGTTATTTAAATTTCTTTTTGTAGTAAAGGCATATTCTTAGGATTAAGTGTTTAAATATGTATCTTAAAGCTGCATCAATGGAGAATGGGTTGGAAGAGGACAGCTGTGGGTGCAGACACTCATTAGGAGGGTCTGCGGTAGTTTAAGTGAGGGATGGTGGAAGACTGAACCAGGATGAGAGCAAAGGAAATGAAGAACAAGTGAATGAGGCTTCAAAGTCTCACCCGATCTTTTGATCCACCTTAAGGTGTTTGTTAAGTCACGGCAAGTACTGAAATGATGGATAGATGCAGGTATAAAAGCTTTAGCATCAAAACCAAAATTAATCTATTTCCCATCCTGATCCACATTTGTTACCCAGTTTGATTTCTTAAGGCCAGGACTCTTTCTAATGCATACTAGCATTTTGACATATGTAGTGGCTCACAATTTACTTAAAAAAATTTTTTTTAAATGTTTATTTTTGAGAGAGACAGAGACAAAGAGTGCAAGTGGGGGAGGGGCAGAGGGAGAGAGGGAGACACAGAATCTGAAGCAGGCTCCGGGTTCTGAGCTGTCAGCACAGAACCCGATGCAGGGCTTGAATTCACAGACCGTGAGATCATGACATGAGCTGAAGTCGAACGCTTAACCAACGAGCCACCCAGGCGCTCCCCCCCCCCCATTTACTCTTTATACTCAAATATGCAGGGGAGAAAAAGTGGCATATTCACAACTGATCTTTTTCCTAAGCCTCTGTCCCACAAGATGGGATGAAATAGGGGAAAATTTAACGCCCAATTAAATATCTCTGTTTTTTCTTGTTTTGCACAGTAGTGGTGACTGTGTTCCCAAAGATGACCACATCAATATCTCCCCTCCCAAAAGCTCTTTTGCAATGTGACCTAGACAATTACCCTTCAACAGATGGAGTCTACTTCCTCTCCCTTTGCATGGGGGTTAGCCCTCTGACCTGTTCTGACCAATAGAACCGGATGGAAGCACTAACATGTAGCTTCTGGGGTGCAAGCCTTAACAGACCTGCAGCTTCTGTCTCTTTTGGTTGGAACGTTTCTTCTTGGAAGTCAGTTCCATGTCCAGTCACCTTGCCAGAGATCAAGGCCATCGTGGAGAGAGGCCAATGGCTATTT
Organism: Prionailurus bengalensis; assembly: GCF_016509475.1. Classification (NCBI taxonomy): domain Eukaryota; kingdom Metazoa; phylum Chordata; class Mammalia; order Carnivora; family Felidae; genus Prionailurus; species Prionailurus bengalensis. Next base: position 63,459,359 of record NC_057360.1, on the reverse strand, counting down.
TGATCGTTCCAGCTCAAGCCAAACTCCCATCAGAACAGCCCAGCCTAAGCCCCAGCCAAACAAAAGAACCACGAGAAATGGTGAATTATTTCAAGCCACTAAACTCTGAAGTGGTTATGTAGAAAGAACCAAAACATAGTGTGTGGAGGCTAACTCAGTCGTTCTTGGTAAAATGATCGCTCGTCATTCCTTTAAATCTTTCATGAAGACTGTAACAAGATATTCCACAACACGTGCTGTTCTTACATGTGATGCGGACACTCCTCCCATTGAGGGCTGGAGTCAATATTCAAGTCTCCTCTTGAATTTGGGGGTGCCTATCGCTAAGGTGGAAGTGATACTAAGTTTTAAAAAAAGATGATCTCCTCTGCTTGGTTCTCTCGGGAGCCTCTCTCTTGGCATCCAGCCACCCTGATGTGTGGAAGCTGGGAGACCCTATGGGGAGGCAGCCTGTAGGTGTTCCTGCTGAGATCCTAGCCCACAGCCAGCACAAGGGAGGAGTGACTCTGGATGATTCCAGCACCGACCTGGCAAGTCACCTCTAAGCCTCCGTCTTCCCAGATGGAGTCCCAGAGATTTTGGACCAGACAAATGCTGTTTCTACTCCTTCCAAACTCTTGACCCTGTAGTGGTTTGTTACACAGCAGGAGATCATTAGAACACTCCCTAATGCCACTCAAGGTGGCACCTAGGTGAGTGTGGAACTACCATGGTAGCAGAGAAAAGGAGGCAACCTCAGGTCCCTGTGACTGGCCTCTGGGACCTTACTGCCCTCAGCTGTGTTGGCCTTGGGTACAAGGGCGGCGGATTTGGATGACCCCACCGCGACACCCCGGCTCTGCTCCGATTCCCTTCCGCGGCGTGTTACCGGCACTGCCGGGAAACGACACCAGCCCTTCCCCACCCTCTGGTAGTGACTCAGCCTCGCAGGCGGGAAGCCTCCCGACCGACGGGGCGGACACACGAGCGGGGAGGGGGGGGCGTCCGCGGGCGTGACCGCGGGCGGGAGGCGGGGCTGGACGTGACCACGGACCCGGAAGCCGGGACTTCCGCGGAAGACAGGCGGGCGAAGCCGGACGCGACACGAGGACTGGGGGAGCGATGACGTCCGCCAGCGGGAGGCGGGGCCGGACGTGACCGGGGGCGGGGGAACGGGGACGTCCGCCGGCGGAAGGCGGGGCCGGACGTGACCGGAGGCTAGGGAGGTGGGACATCCGCGGGCAGGAGGCAGGAGGCGGGGCCGGGCGTGACAGAGGGCGGGGCGTGCGGGCGGAGACCTCGGTGGGCGCGGTCGTTGGGTGTCCTCGGGCTCCCGGGGAACGCTGGCTCACCTTTTCTCGGGCCTCAAGCGTCTCATCTGGGATTTGGATTCCCGGGATGTTTGATGAGGCTGGCGAGGTTGGCCGATGTGCAGGGTCGATGTCCCGGAGAAGACACTTCCGTGTCCCAGGGCACGTGGGTGTGGCTGGCGCACTGCGGGCACCCGCCCTGAGCCTGGGGGAGACGGGTCAGGGGTTAGGCGCAACTCGGACGCCCCCAGAAGTAGGAAGGCGAAATCACCACGTGACGAATAAGTTTTGGGGAAATAAGCGTTAATGTGGCCCCGTTTGTCTTTGTAATGAAAAGGTACTCATAATCTCGCCTCTGCCTGACTCTTCCTGGCTCTTCCTCTTCCTGGCTCATTTGACATGATGCCGCCCGTCTTTTTACCGTACTCGCAATTCGGGTTGCACTGACCTTTCTTTTACGAACGTTTGTCATTTGGTAGCTACTATGTTAACGTGATAAAAATAAGTTCATGGGAGTGCGGAACCACTTCAGAGAAAACTTGGCCTCCGTTTTCACAAAGGAAAAAAAAAATAGGATAGGCTTCAGTGGTGCGAAGGGGAAAATGGTTTTTGTTTTCGTTTTGTTTTTAAATGGAGCCCTGAGGCATCAGCTATTATACTTGGGACTCTACCTCTCACTCACTATATGCTACCTTAAAGCCATTCAACAAGGAGTCCAGTAGGTATCTGAAACTCAATACTCAACGGACTCCTCTTTTTCAGCTGTATTTTTCAGGTACTGCGTGGTGAACGCCCCCCTCGTGTCTCTTACAGGGCCACTTTGGTAGTTGTGTATCTGCTCGTGTATGTGGTTTGACAAACCAGTTTTTTTTTTTTTAAACAAATGGCTTTAAAAATAATAATAAGTTCAAACATTAAAGTACATGCAAGGAAAAGTAAATCTTTCCACCTCTGCCCTCAGTTCCCCATTCCCTTTCCCAGAAGCAACCAGTTACCAGGGTCTTGTAGGTACTGCACAGATAATCTACGCATGTGTGTATTTCTCTATGCATATGATGTGGTTTGAAGGAGGGCTCAGCAGCCAACAGCCCAGACAGAATTCTTGATACATTTGCATAATAAAAGGTGGTTCTATTATAACAGGGGGACAGGATCCCTGAGCAGAGAGAGCTGCCCCGGGATTGTGAAGGCAATTGATTTTTATACTTTGGAGTTGGGGGTGGGGTGGGTAAAGACCAGATGAGGTTTCCAAAAGGATTTTCTGACCTTAGAGAAGATTTGGAGGAATCTGGAGGCCTGCCTAGGGTCAAGCTAAGATTTTTCCCTTTAGCAAGGCATTAACATAAAGACGGGGAGTTCCTCGAAGAATGTTATACTCTCCCTGTCTCAAGTATTTGTCAATGGGCTTTAAGTATAAGGAAATTTAATTTTACCTCTAGTTTCTTTTGCCTTGTTCTCCACATCACTTACATATATGTCCTCCATTTTTCCTTCCCCAAACACCACATACTACACACATGGCTCTGTACCCGAGTCTTTCAATTATCATAAGTTGGAGCCCCTGAATGAGTCCAAAAGTGAGGCGTTATGCAAGATTCTATGGTTGGGCTTTAACGTGCTTTCAGCTTTTTGACAAGTTAGGCAGGAGTCCCAGCTATGGGAATTATAGATGCATTTCTGGCCTCTGCCATGCACCGGCTGTTCCTAAACAAAGGGAAAAGGTTTGTTTAGTCTTCTCACTGGAGTTGGGCAGGAATGGTGATGCCTGAGAGTCCTGACTCAGCCACGTGGAGCCCATCCCCCCGCCGCAGTGTGTGCGGCTCTTACCTGAAGCACCAAAACTTGAATAGAACTACTGGCCTGTGTAGCGTGGCCTCTTTGAAAGCCAAGGCTGCTTTTGCATCAGTGGGGGTTCCCTGGGGCCTCACCAAATAGGTAGTGGTGATGCTTGTTGCCGGGGAGGCCACGTTCGGGCAGACAGGCTAGAGCAATGGAATATGGAAAGGGCCCACAGTTAGCACTTTGCTGAATACAAACAGGCCCATCAGGCAACCCACTTCAAAATAACCCCCTCAAAGTATTCATAGGCCGTAACTAACCACTGGACGGACTATTTACAACTAGGCACTGTTACCAAAAAAGGGAAAATTCCAAAAGTCACCATACCTCCTTACTTTCCCCCCCCCTTTTTTTTTCAACATTAAAAAAACTTTTTGGGGGCACCTGGGTGGCTCAGTCGGTTGGGCGTCCGACTTCGGCTCAGGTCATGATCTCATGGTTTGTGAGTTCGAGCCCCACGTCGGGCTCTGTGCTGACAGCTCGGAGCCTGGAGCCTGCTTCGGATTCGGTGTCTCCTTCTCTCTCTGCCCCTCCCCAACTTGTGCTCTTTCTCTCTATGTCTCTCAAAAAATAAATAAATGTAAAAAAAAATGTTAAAAAAATAACTGTTTTGAGAGAGAGAAAGAGAGAGAGCGAGCATGTGCACATGAGCAGGGCAGGGGCAGAGGGAGAGATCCCAAGCAAGCTCCGACACGGGCTTGATCCGACAACCCTGGGATCATGACCTGAGCTGAAATCAAGGGTCAGATGCTTGGGGCGTCTGAGTGGCTCAGTCGGTTAAGCATCCAAAGTCGGCTCAGGTCATGATCTTGCGTTCGTGAGTTTGAACCCCACGTTGGGCTCTGTGCTGACAGCTCAGAGCCTGGAGCCTGCCTCGGATTCTGTGTCTCTCTCTCTTTCTGCCCCTCTACCACTCAAAAAATAAATGTTTTTTTAAAAATTAAAAAAAAAAAGAGTCAGATGCTCAACCCAACTGAGCCACCCAGGCGCCCCTCGCTTTCCCTGCTTAAAAGAAGCCCCCCTCCCACTCTCTTTGCAGACAGAGTCTCCTCCGCTGTCCTGCCCACCACTCCCCTGTGGCGGATTCAATAAAAATCTCCTTTGTTCTGCCTCAGGTGAAATCTTTCACCTCTCATGCCACCAGCTTCGGCCCATCAGTACCCCACGTTTGGGGGCCCCCATCCAACCGGACAGACACCCCATTTAGGCAACGACAGAAGGTTCTTGGTTCATCATGAAAATGAAGTCAAGGACATGCACGCAGCACGGCGGATGGGTGACACAAGCTGGAAAGTTTATTAAAGCGAAAAGTACACTCTTGAGATAGGAGAGAGGCCAAGCTCAAGAGAGAGAGAGCTGCGTGCCTTTGGTGGTTGTGATGTGGAAGACGTTGGGGTTTGGAGTCAATGGCCAAGAAAGAATTCTTGAGATGTCTTCAGTGCAAAAAAAGTGGTTTATTAAAGCACAGGACCAGGACCTGTGGGCAGAAAGAGTTGCCCTGGGATTGTAAGGGGCAGTTGATTCTTTTTAAATTTTTTTTTTTAACGTTTATTTATTTTTGAGACAGAGCGTGAACAGGGGACGGTCAGAGAGAGAGGGAGACACAGAATCCGAAACAGGCTCCAGGCTGTGTGCTATTAGCACAGAGCCCGACGCGGGGCTCAAACTCACAGACCGTGAGATCACGACCTGAGCTGAAGTCGGCTGCTTAATCGACTGAGCCACCCAGGCGCCCCAGGGGCAGTTGATTCTATCCTTGGGGGTTGGAGGAGGGAAAGGCAAGGGAAGTTTCCAAAAGGACTTTCATATGCTAAAGAGGCCCAGCGAGGGTCCAGCTAATGTGGTTTTTCCCTCTAGCAAAACATTAACATTAAGACAGTTTGGAGTTCCTGGAGGAATGACCTACTTTGCCAGCCTTTATAAGGAAATTTAATTTATCTGCATTTCTTTCTGCCTTTGTTCCCCACATCAGTTGTTTCATTTTTTTTTTTTTAGACTGTTGTTAACTAGGGAATGGAATATGTGTTGCCTGAGGTGGGAAACAGGGTTTTGCACTTTTGCTTCGTAATCTGGTCAGGGGTTTCCTGTCTTGGCATCCGCCATCTTGGGCCTGTCTGGTTTGATCCGGCTTCCTGGGGAGTGTTTCCCGGACCGGCCTCAGACCTTCCCACAGCTGGCCACGACTTCTTTATTGCTGGCCTCCGGGTGTCCTGTCAGAGCCTCACTAACTGTGTATGCTGACCTGCAGACTACCCATTTCAGGCCCAAAACACAAGCGACCCAGCCATTTCCTTATTTCTAAGCAAGCCTCGCAGATTCTATCCTGAAACTCCGCAGAAGGCTCATCACACTTTTCCTCGGACCTGGGGCGACAGCAGCCTGGGTTCTGCCTGATGGCAGAGAGGGGACTTGTTTGCTCCCGCAAAGAAGGTCTGTGTCCCTGCCCCCCGAATTTCCCTTCTGCATTCCGCCAAGGATCAGACTTCGGAAGATGCTGACCAGTCTGGGTAGCACAGGCCTATCACCCTACTAATTCTTTGTGCTCTCCATAAAGCCCTGAAATATTCTGACCAACAGGGAGGGACTCATTTCAAGGTGCACAAAGCTCTGAGGAATTTGCCCTTCTCCCCGACTGGCCCAGGTTTCTGGCGTCTACTCAGAAAGCAGCTAGCGGAATGGGTAACCTAGGAATGCTAGGTTAGTTGGTCTGGAACAAGGGTGAAGAAGAGCAGTCGACCACTTTGGGCTCAGGATAGAGAAGAAAGCAGGGCCACTGAGGGAGCTGTAGTTATTCCTTCCGTGCTGCTGTTTGGCTGCTGTTTCGCCATGTACAGCCGCAATGGCCGTATATCCATTCTCTGCCCTATTGTGCATTGCAGGGACACGCGTTTCCCAAGCTTGCAAAGCAAAAGCCAAATTTCTTAATATGTCTCACAGGGAATTCGACTGCCCCCTAGCTCACGCTGATCCAGTCACAGGGGTCTTTTTGCTATATCCGGAATACAGTAGCGCCTGCCACAGGACCTTTGCACTTGCTGCTGCGCTTGCTGGAAGCTGGGCACCCAGATGTCTACAAGGCTAGTTTCCTCACTTCTTGTAGGTTTTAACTCAAAAGTCACATTCTCAGGACCCCTTCCTTGGCCGTGCTGTCTAAAACTTCCCATGCTTCCCCCCCCCGCCCCCCACACACGCATATCGCTGACACTTCCTATTCTGCTGCCCTCTTTATTTCCTCTTAGTATTTGTTATCACTGAGCATACTATATGTTTTATCTTGTTATTGTCTGTCTCACCCACTGGACCGTAAGCTCCATGCAGGCAGGGATTTGTTTTTGTCTCTCGTTGTCATTACCAAATCCCCAGGGGTTAGAACAGTACCTGGCACTTAGGCACTCTGTACATATTTATTTAATAAAGAATGTATGATGGCATTGTTTGTCCTGGCAAGGAGTACGTGACAGCCTGGTATCCATCATGGGGGAAGGGGAAGTAAAATGGGTGAGTGCTCACTATAAAATTATTTACAGTAGTTAGAAACAAAGGACTAAATGTGCGTACAACCACGTGGGTAGACCCTAAAGTTACAGCGCTGAGTGTTACACACCTATCAACTGCACACTTTACAAGGATACATACAAATCCAAGATACATATCAAACACATTAGAGGGGGTGGGAGTAAGGAATAGGGATAAAGGAAAGAAGATTAAGACAAAAATAAAGAGTTTTGTACCCATCCATGTGGACAGAGGACAATGAATTGAGATTAACACTGTACCTGAGGTCCGCCCAAGAACTAATTAATGTTGTGAATATATATTTTTGTTTCATACAAACTTTTTTTAAAAGTTTATTTATTATTGAGAGACAGAGAGCGAGAGCATGAGCATTGGAGGGACAGAGAGAGGGGGAGACACAGACTCTGAAGCAGGCTCCAGGCTCCGAGCTGTCAGCACAAAGCCCGATGCGGGGCTGGAACTCAGGAACCGTGAGATCGTGACCTGAGCTGAAGTTGGATGCTCAACCAACTGAGCCACCCAGGTGCCCCTTGTTTTTGTTTTGTTTATTTTAGAGAGAGAGAATGAGACCGCATGAGCAGGTGAAAGAGGCAGAGAGAGAGAGAGAAACAGAGAGACAGAGAGAGTATCTTAAGCAGGCTCCATACTCAGCACGGGGCTCAGGACCTGAGCCGAAATCAGGTCAGACGCTCAACCCACTGAGCCACCCAGGCACCCCAAAAGGTTTTTAATATTTAAAAAATAGTTTTTATGAAGGAAGTGGCCTACAAATGTCCAGGTGCCTATGGCCAATGAAAGTCACAATATAGATCTGCTACAGTTAAGACAATGAGCATATTCATCACCCCCTTCAAACTTCTGCGGGCCCCTTTTTATTTATGTATTTAAAGTTTATTTATTTTGGAGCTCATGGGTGGCTCATTCAGTTAAGCTTTGGACTCTTGATTTCAGCTCAGGTCATGATCTCACATCGGGCTCTGTGCTGACAGTACAGAGCCTGCTTGGGATTCTCTCTCTCCCCCTCTCTCTGCCCCTCCTCTGCTCATGTGCTCCCTCTCCCTCTCTCAAAATAAATAAATAAACCTAAAAGTAAAACTGAAAGAAATACACATTAAAAAAGTAATAAAAATACACAAAATACATTTGAGAGAGAGAGAGGTAGGGGTAGAGAGAGGGAGGGAGAGAATTCAAAACAGTGCAGAGCCTGATGCAGGGCTGAACCCATGAACCTCGAGATCATGACCTGAGCTGAAATCAAGAGTCCAAAACTTAATCGACTGAGCCACCTAGGCACCTCTGGGCCCCCTTTTTTTTTTTTTTAATTTTTTTTTAAACATTTTTATTTATTTTTGAGACAGAGAGAGACAGAGCGTGAACAGGGGAGGGTCACAGAGAGAGGGAGACACAGAATCTGAAACAGGCTCCAGGCTCTGAGCTGTCCGCACAGAGCCTGACGCGGGGCTTGAACTCACGGACTGTGAGATCATGACCTGAGCCGAAGTCGGACGCCCAACCGACCGAGCCACCCAGGCGCCCCAAGGGCCCCCTTTTAATCCTTATCACCTGCTATCCTCCCATTTCCCAAGCAACCTCTGATCTGCTTCTGTCATTATAGTTTTCATTTTCTAGAATTTTACGCAAATGGACTCCTATAACCCTCTTTTTTGGTTGGGCTTTCACTCGGCATAATTATTTTGAGGTCCATGTTGTATCACTAGTTCACTCCTTTTTGAGGAGTATTCCTTTGCATGGGGATACCACAATTTACCTTCATCTGCTCATTGGCATTTGGGTTGTTTCCAGTGTCTGGCTATTACAGATAAAGCTGCTATGAACATTTGTAGACAAGCCTTCGTATGGGCATTTATTTTCTTTTTGCTTGGTAAATACCGAGGATTGGAATGGCTCAGTCGTATTTTAGCAGTTTAACTTTCAAAGAAACTGCAAAGTGGGCTTTTACATTCATACCAACACGTATGAGTGTATCGATTCCTCTGCGTCCTGGACAGCCTGATACGGCAGGCGTTAATAACAGCGCCTAGTGAAATCCCAGCGTGTTTTTGATTTGCGTTTCTCTGGTTAACCACGTCGAACACCTTTTCGTGTGAGCATTTGCTACTCCTCTGTCTTCTCTGGTGAGGTGTCCGAGGGAGGGGTTGGATTGCGAGCATAACTCTTTAACGAGAAGAAAATGTCTCGTTTTCACCTGGTTGAGAACCGAGGGCCTTAGGATCCCCGTGGGGAGGGGCAGAGAAGAGGGAGGGAGGAGATCGCTGTCGTCGACTGAGAACCGGCGGGGTGGGGGCAGCGGGCACGGGGGAGGGAGCCCAGTGAAGGCAGGTTGGGCTGGGGGCCCGGCTCCTGGATCCCGGCACCCGAGAGCCGAGAGCCGGACCGTCGCCAAGCACTGGCTGGGTCCCCGCACAGCTTTGGCAGATTTTCCGCGGGAGGTGCGACCGCCGCGGCCCCGGCCGGAGGGGGCGGAACCGAGCAGAGGCCGAAGCGCAACCTGCTCATCGGGGGTCCGCAAAGGAACCGAGGGGCTTCGCTCACTGAGCAGCCAAGAACGCTCTCCCTTTCCCGGCCGGAAAAGGACCCCGCAGCGGAGCGCGCCGAAGGGCTGCGGCGGCGCCTGCTGACCCGCGCGGGGCCGAGCCACCTGCCCACCCGCCTCCGGCTCCCGGGCGCCGGTAGTGTCCCCGCGGGCTCGGCGGATTCCTCCGCAGGACTCCCGACGGGGGTGGGGGTTTGTAAAAAAAAAAAAAAAAAAAAAATGTACGGTTGTTTCCGCCCGGTTTCGAACCGGGGACCTTTCGCGTGTGAGGCGAACGTGATAACCACTACACTACGGAAACTGGCCGGCAGCGGGAGCCTGGAAATCCGCCTTGGAGCTCTGCGGCTGGGAGCCGCTGGCCGGCCGGCGGCGGTGAACCCGAGCGCGCCTCCCCGGGGAGCCCCCGGCCCAGCGGGCCCCGGCAGGTGTCGCCGTGGTGGAGAGTCGCAGTCTGCCCCGCAGATGCTGGCCGCGCTGGCGACGTGCGGTAACTACAGGTGGGAAGGGACAGGTGACGGACTTGGCCAGGGTAGGGAAAGCCAGCTTCTATTCGAAACAATACAAATACACTTGATGTTCGCCCAGCACGCAACTTAGAAGGCACTTAGGCGGGAAAACTCCGTTTTCTCTTTCCTATGTCTTTCCTCCTGTGAGTCTCATTTCTGCTCAAACACTTCCTGTCCGCTCCCCACCTGGGTGGGAGGCCTCCCCACGCCCAGCCTGGGACAGCAGCTCAATTCTGACACCATGATCGCAGACACAGCGTCAGATCCCCCAGGTTAAGGGCTCGGTCCCACCTGACACCCCTTGCCCCCCTTCAGGTACATATCACAAGGGCACGCTGTCACCTGTGCTTCTGACCAACCAGCTACAAATCGGAGGTTCCCACCACCTCCTTCTGGGATTTGACAATGTGCTAGAATGACTCACTGAACTAAGGAAAACAGGTTGCTTACCAGAGTGTCCCTTTATTATAAAAGGATGCAACTCAGGAATAGGCTGACAGAAGAGATGCATAGGGCGGGGTGCGGGAGAAGGGGCATAGATAGGGGCTTTGTTGCCCTTTCCGGGCCCTCCCTGTGTTCCCCAAGCTCCCTGAACACCCTACCTAAGGGATCTTTTGCAGACTTCATCAAGGAGGCATGACCCATTATTAACTCAGTCTCCAGCCTCTCTCCAGAGTGGTGGGGGGGGGGGGGGGGGGGAGGGTGTCACTGAAATGTCCAAACTTTTAATCACAATGGTTTTTCTGGTGACTGGACCCCCATCCTGAGACTATCCAGGAGCCCACCAAGAATCACCCCCTTAAAACATGACACATGCCTCTCCAGGAAATTCCAAGGGATTTAGGAGCTCTGTGACAGGAACCAGGTCAAAGAGCAAATGTTAGAACAAAAGATGCTCCTAGCACCTTTAAAAAGAATTGTTTTTTAATGTTTGGTTATTTTTGGGAGAGAGAGAGAGAGAGACAGAGAGTGAACAAGCAGGGGAGGGGCAGAGAGAGAGGGAGACACAGAATCCGAAGCAGGTTTTTTTGTTTTCCTAGCATTTTTCTTTCTTAGGAAATTACAAGAGTTTTAGGAGCTCTAGCCCGGAGCCTGGGACGAAGACCAAAGTATACATTTCTCGTTATGTCACAGTATCACATTGCCCACGCATTTGGGCGGGGCCGCATTATTTTATAACACTGACTATTAAGTCAGACAGATGCTAGCACCTTCTCTCTCTTTCACTCGGGGCCAGGAAGGAGTTGGGGCTCTCGGCAGAGACCAAAACTAAGACTCAGAAAGTTGGAGAACGAACGAAGGCAGGTTGAAACGTAGGGGGCAGGGCAACTCGGGATGAGGTTACAGGATGGTCACCTCAGAAAAGGTCGTCCAGGGACAGGATCGCACCCGCCGCCCTGAGTTCAAAGCTGAAGGTGGCCGCCGACGGTGCCACGTGCGGTCGCGGGCAGGGCTTCCCAGGTAGGTCTTGTCTTGTTCAGGCGCTCGCCGCAGAGAGGGAAGGCTGTACTTCACGCTCGGCCCTGCTGGGCCCAGCACCGGCCCTCGCCACCGCCCGGGGCCCGGCACTGTGATCCAGAGCCTGGTAACAGGACGGACTCGGGTGATTGCAAAAGCCGGACGCGGAAATCATCACCACCACCTTCGGGAGCCCAGCACTTTGCTTCGTGTCTCCCAAAGCCCCACTCCAGCTGAAAGCCACTCTTTCTTTTACCCAGAGTTGAGACCCAGGTCGAGAATTAGGCTGGACCCTGTGCTGGCTTGAAGGGACCCTTCCCTTGGACTGAGGGAGGGGGGTGCCAGGGCGGGGGAGGGAATTCCCATCCACCAGCCCTCCGCCTGACGGTAACAGCTTCTCGGCAACCTCTTCTGTAAGCTAGTTTCATTACTTCTTTCTGAAACATATCTTATTTTTTTTTAATTTTTTAATGTTTATTTATTTTTGAGACAGAGAGAGACAGAGCATGAACGAGGGAGGGTCAGAGAGAGAGGGAGACACAGACACAGGATCTGAGGCCGGCTCCAGGCTCTGAGCTGTCAGCACAGAGCCCGACGCGGGGCTCGAACTCATGGACGGTGAGGACATGACCTGAGCTGAAGTCGGACGCTTAACCGACTGAGCCACCCAGGTGCCCCTGAAATATATTTTAAAGGTAGGGGTGCCTGGGTGGCTCAGTTGCTTAAACGCCCAACCCTTGGTCTCAGCTCAGGTCATGATCTTGTGGTTTGTGGGTTCAAGCCCCGCATTGGGTTCCGTGCTGGCAGCACAGAGCCGGCTTGGGATTCTTTCTCTCTCCCTCTAGCTCTGTCCCACCCTTGCTTGTGCTCACGCGCACGCTCTCTCAAAATAAGTAAATAAACAGTACAAAAACTTTTAGGGTCGCCCTGGGTGGCTTAGTTGGCTAAGTGTCTGACTCAAGCTTGGGATTCTCTCTCTCTCCCTCTCACTCTGCCCCCCTCCTCTGCTCGATCTCTCTCTCTCTCTCTCTCAAAAAATAAAATAAAACATTAAAAAATTTTAAAGTAAAAATGCTGATCATTTACTCAAAAGTGTAAATGAAGAATGGCAGTGAGCTCCTAGTCTCCCTAACTGTAATTCTCAAAAGAAACAAAGCACAGCATCCAACATCCGGCTGCTGGGTCCATTGACACCTGAGGGGCAGGGAGGCTGTGAAGATTGAAGATGTCCTTCAAGTAGGAGCCCCGCCCCCGCCCCGTGGAGAATCACTGATTTGTGATTAAACTTTCACGCTGACACGTGCACCGTACTTCAGAATCTGCTAAATCTAGAAAGGTTATGCCAATAGACGCACAGCATTATTAATGATAAAACCTCTCTCACTTTGAAGTCCTAAAAATAGTTACAATTACAGTTCTAGGCAGCCCAATAATTTTACATTTTTGGTCTTTCCACTGGTGGCCGTCACCAGGCGCTCAGGGTACCGTATAGGGAAGCCCAGAGTCATGTAATGCACTTCCTGGACTTGCGAAGTCGGGAAAGTCACACTTCATCCCTTTGGATTTCTTGCAAAATAGGAATGTATTTCTCTATGGTAACTCACTGCTTGATTTTATTTGTGAGCCAGGAAATAAGATGAATAAGCCAAAGTGATGTGGTAACAGATTGGTTAAATGAACGGTGAATTAGGTCCTATTCTTCTATGACGGATGGGAATAAATCACCACTATACTAATGAGGAAGGAAATGGCACTTTTCATCAAATCGGTTCTCTATATCTTCCTTCTGCTCTGGGTCCAGCTACCTACAGGGCTTTGTTTGCTCTTGTGCCATAGCTCCCTGGTGACCACCAGCATCCAGTCCCCAGCTGGCGGCCGGAGAGAGTGAGAGACCAGCATAGGAGTCACACAAGGTGGAAATGCCAGAAACACTGCGGGCTTTCCACCCCTCCCCCTCCCAAGTCCACAAGGTGGTGGAAGGTGGTCATAGACAGCCCCTCTTCCCACTGGGGACGAAGAGGTGGCCTGGGGGGTGTGGGGCCCACGTGTGGGAGTGGGCAGAGCAGAGCAGAGGCTTGGCCTTGCAGAAGCGGTGGGTCAGCAAAATCCAACCGCGGGCTCAGGCCAGAGGCCTGCCTGCCTGGCTCCTGCTGGCGGAGAGGGCAGTAGGCGATCGCAAGGAGCCCTCTGTTGGCGTCTATCCTACAGGCGAAGCAAAAAGAGCGATTAACCGGGTCCAGGGTCCAGCCCGACGCCTGGCTGGGAGTTGTAGCCTGGGCTTCCTGAGCTCTTAGGCCTTGTGCAGAAAGCATCAGGAAAAGGGCTGTGAAAGGTAGGGAAATATAAAGCTTTTCCCTTTCTTCCATGGCCTCCCTCCCAACTTGTCATGGTGTCGTTTTTACTTGCTATTTAATGTCGTTCTGTGTGAGGAAAAATTAAAATAATTCGCACAAATGTTACCTGTCATCTTTATATTGTACAAGGCCCATTTCTTATCCTCTACTTTATCTGGTTTTTTCTTAAAAATTTTTTAACATTTATTTATTATTGAGAGACAGGGCATGAGCATGGGAGGGGCAGAGAGAGTTGGAGGAGACAGAATCCAAAACGGGCTCCAGGCTCTGAGCTGTCAGCACAGAGCCCAACGCAGGACCCGAACTCACACACCAGGAGATCATGGCCTAAACTGAAGTTGGACACTTAACCGACTGAGCCACCCAGGCGCCCCTCTTCTGCTTTATCTTGAGCTCCTAGAGTCAAGCTTCTCTCCTCCCCATAGGTCCTTGGACTTTGACGTGTCCCCAAGATTGAGCAGGCACCCCTATGCAGAACATGTCCCATTTACTAGCTGATCCTGACAATCGGGTGACCAAAGGGAAACACATTTCCTGGGAAACTGTAGCATCATCATGTTCTGTTCACTCTCCCTTGCTGCCTCAACTTCCCCTTAAAAGTTTCTGCTAAGCTCTGCTTACCTCACCCTATGACAGAAATGCCCTTTGCTGTTTGATTTTGAGATATTTGCAGATTTCTGAGATTGGAGCATTCTCTCTATTGTGGTAGTCTTTTTTTTTTTTAATTTTTTTTTCCAATGTTTATTTATTTTTGGGACAGAGAGAGACAGAGCATGAACGGGGGAGGGGCAGAGAGAGAGAGAGAGAGAGAGAATCGGAAACAGGCTCCAGGCTCTGAGCCATCAGCCCAGAGCCCGACGCGGGGCTTGAACTCACGGACCGCGAGATCATGACCTGGCTGAAGTCAGACGCTTAACCGACTGCGCCACCCAGGCGCCCCTGTGGTAGTCTTTTTTGAGAAGTCTCTCCTTAACTAAGTCCGGATTTGGTTTTAGTTGGCAGTGCAAATTCAAAAGCATTTAACTCATAGGCAGAATCACCAGAATCATGCACATAAATTAAAAAAAAATGTATTTCAATTCTAGTTAGTTAATATATGGTGCAATATTGGTTTCAGAAGTAGAATTTAGTGATGCATCACTTACATACAATACGCAGTGCTCATCACAAGGCCCTCCTTAGTACCCATCACCCAATTAGCTCATCCCCCCCCACCTTCCCTTCAGCAACCCTCAGTTTGTTCTCCGTATTTAAGATTCTCTTATGGTTTGCCTTCCTCTCTTTTTTTCCCCTCTTGTCCCTTATGTTCATCCGTTTTGTTTCTTAAATTCCACATATGAGTGAAAACCTACGGTATTTGTCTTTCTCTAACTTATTTCACTTAGCATAATACATTCTAGCTCCATCCACATCCTTGCAAATGGCAAGATTTCATTTTTTTGATGACTAATAATCCATTGTTCATATATATATATATATATATATATATATATACATACACATATATATCACATATCTCACATCTTTTTTATCCATTCATCTGTCGATGGACATTTGGGCTGTTTCCATAATTTGGAAATTTCCATAATTTCCACAGTTGTTGATAGTGCTATTAACATGGGGGTGCATGTGCCCATTCAAATCTGTATTTTTGTATCCCTTGGGTAAATACCTAGTAGTGTAATTGCTGGGTCTTAGGGTAGTTCTATTTTTAACTTTTTGAGGAACCTCCATACTGTTTCCCAGAGTGGCTGCCCCAGTTGGCATTCCCACCGGCAGTATAAGAGGGGTCCCCTGTCCCCGCATTCCCAGAACATGTTGCACAGACTTAACTCAACTGTTTTTATTTTACTCCTGAATATGCCCATCCTACCGCCATTGTCTGCCTTCAGCTTGCTGATATGGAAGGAAGGACTGGAAGGAAAAGGAACTCTGGCTTGTGCTGTCTTCACCTTTCCTTCTGTGTCATCCTTTCCCCCCTAAGCAGTTGGCTAATACAGGAAGTAAGGGAAGAAAGGATATGATAGGATTATTTGGTCTTTGGTCTTTTTGCTTAGAACGCCATCACCTTCTTATTGCGTGTGAAGCAAATTCTGCTTGGAATGGAAAGCGTGGCCTCGGGGCTGGCAGGTCAGTTTATTCTGTCACCAAGACGACGTGCTTACTGTGCACTCGCCTTAAGTCTCTGAACTCCCATTGCGGCGGTGGGTCCATCCCGAATTCTGTGTTCATCAAAGGTAGCAAATGCTAGGTACAAATGCGCCACGAGGAAGGTGGACACGAATGTTGCTGGTATCTTCTCTGCTCATACGCAGGCGCCCTAGTTCCGGTGGACTCTGTTACAAAACCCACATTTAAAGGTTGTTTAAAATTTCAAGGACATTTCCCGGACATCCCCCCCGAATTCCAAGAGACAGAATCAGTCCTAAGCTCCTTTTCCAGGAGGCGCTACTTAACGTTTGCTGAGCGCCGCTCCCTGGTGGTCTAGTGGCTAGGATTCGGCGCTTTCACCGCCGCGGCCCGGGTTCGATTCCCGGTCAGGGAAGCCTGTTTTCTTTCTGATCACCACCGACATTCTGCTGTTGCGGCCAACAACTCGGTTTTGACCAAGGCTCACGTGCGCGCACCTCACATGCCATCCTGTCCCGAGGTGTGTCAATATCACGGGAATGGGGTACACGGGGTGTATGTGAAGAATGAAAAATTTCTCTAAGCCTAGCCAAACTCGCCTCTGCCTCACTCTATTGGGAATTATGGATTTGTTTTTTCCATCTAAGAAAATTTCTACATGAAACGAGTTCTATCAAATAGACCCACATCTATTACGGTTTGATTGGCATAGGACGGTTTTAGTAATGGATGTAATTTTTTCCCTGTTCATTGAAACCCTAAGGTACATGCGAGAGGTGTAGACAGCTCAGGTGATTTTACCAGATCTGGGGCCGTTTGGTCTTTTGTAAGGGCAAGAATACATTTCTATATGTTGATTAGTTCATTTTACCTGTAAGACAGGAACTATAATGCAAAGATGAATAGCAACTCATATGACACCAGTCTTTGGCTCCCTGGTGACTTTGTTCTCAGCACTGATTTCAGGATCACCTGGGAAAAGCTTGAGAGGCAGGCAGATTTTGCGAGGCATCGTCTTATTCCGGGGATCCCTGAGCTTGGCCTTGGCGGGCAGGAGTGGGGAGCCACGGGAGCACTGGCTGGCCTGCAAGGCTGCGTGCAACCGGCCTTGGGGGTAACCAGGCTCAAGAGCCGTAACAGTAGCAAAATGTCAGCGGTGGACAGAAAGGAAAAAAAAAAAAAAAAAGAAAAAAGAGTAAGGAAGGCGAGACCAGCTTCCCTGACTGGGAATCGAACCCGGGCCGCGGCGGTGAAAGCGCCGAATCCTAGCCACTAGACCACCAGGGAGAGGTGTTTGGGGCACCTGAGCAGCAACTCCTAGAATAAGATCTTAAGAATGATGCAGCCACCTGTTAGGGGCCTTTAGAAACGTCTGGAGAATGCTCTGTAGGGGAGTGTGTGGTGCTGGATGCAGCGACTGCCACGTGGGTCAGAGGGTGGCAGGAAACTTTAGTGGCAGAAAAGTTGCAAAAAAGACTGTCACAAGTCAAGCCAGGGAAGAGGACACTTTTTCCTACATTTTTGTCACCGACTCCCTCTGACCACAGGGCTCGCTCGTGTTTTTCTTTTTTCCCCCTCTTCATTCCTAAAATGTTTGTGCCTCTCTCACTTCTAGATTCCCCGTGGTTGATTGAGGAAACCCATGTCTCTCTTTTGCTCCCTCACCCCCCAAAAAGGATCCTGTTCCTGATCTTCTCCGATTATGGCCCTCCCCGGTGCAGAGGGAGGAACATTCAGGGCCAAGGGGACATGCCCACCGGAAGCCGCACCCCTCTCCCCGGCCTAGCTCTGTTATTTGGGACCTAGAATGACCTGCACAAACGGCTGACGTTTGGTTAGGGCGCCCCTCTCCCCCACCCGCGTGGTGGAAGTGGATTAGCCTCCGGTGCGTGCAAGTAAGGCTCGACAGGTGGCCAAAGGAAGGTTGTTTGCAGGGGTTTGAACAGATCCTGGTGCCCACACACCTGCACAGGACCCCTCTCAGTGCAGGAAGGAGCTAGAATTGAGAGGAGAGGGTCTTTCCTGGGCCACGGTGGTCAGGCAGAACTATGACGAGTCTCACAATTCTAAATGCAAATCTGGACCCACAGGTCCTTAAGAAAATATTTTTGTCAATGTAGATGGAAAGCTCTTATTGTATGTTACTGCTTATGAGCTTAATTGATCAATTTAAAACATCTAGACATATGGTATGTGGCCCTCCATTTGTACTGTTCCCCGCAATCACAAATATGAGGCACTAATGGAGGGTCTTTTGGGCTATTCCCTTTTGTATTCCTTCCAGGCCCACCCCCAACAGAGCTCTCAGCTCCTTACCCACCACTGGGAGGATCTAAAGTCATGCTCCCCCAAACTAAGTCATCTTCCTCCATTCCCCCAACCAGGAACCTTTCCCACGGCCCCACCCCACAGCACCCTTGGAAATAAGCCCAGAACCTTTTCTACCCACCATATCTGTGGAACGTACGGTCCTTTCTGTTTTAACCTCTGTGGCTCTCCCTCTGGTGAGGACACTGCCAAGTTCTTTGGGGGGTATTTTCGCCTCAGCAGCTCAAGCAGCCCGCGTGTGGATTAAGGTAGTGGGCTAGCAGGTAACAGGTATGCAGTTTCTCCTTAAAATTGTATTCAGTAGCATGTTTCCAATTAAAAAAAAAGAAATTATAAAGTTGTTTCTGTTTCTTGTAATTTGAGGAACCCTCAGATCTTCTGCTAGGAGTTAATGAGAGGAGGGAGAAGAAAGCACCTGCTTGCGTGGTGTATCAGAGTTCTTCAGAGACACAGAACCAATCGGAGATCGACATCCACACGTATATTTGTATCTATGTCTGTGTGTATATCGATATCTATACCTGTACCCACATGTATATCTGTATCTTTATCTATATCTATATATGTTTCTGTATCTGAAGATCACATGATCATGGAGTGTCGAGGTCTGCAAAGTGAGCTGGCAAGCTGGAGGCCCAGGAGAGTTGGTGGGTCCAGTTGGAGTCTGAAGGCCTGAGAACTAGGGAAGCTGCTGGTGTAGTTCAAGTCCAAAGACCAAGGCCAGTACGCTCGAGACCCAGGAAGAGCTGGTGTTGCAGTCCAAGTCCATAAGCAGGAAAAACTCAATATCCTAGTTCAAAGGCAGTCTGGCAGGAGGAGTTGTCTCATCTGATTGGATGAGGCCCACCCACATTAGCCAGGGCAATAAGCTTTACTCAGTCTACTGACTTAAATGTTAATTCCATCCAAAAACATCCGCACAGAAACACTCCAGGGGCACCTGGGTGGCTCAGTGGGTTAGGCCTCTGACTTCGGCTCAGGTCATGATCTCACGTTCGTGAGTTCGAGCCCAGCGTTGGGCTCTGTGCTGACCACATGGAGCCTGCTTCCGATTCTGTGTCCCTCTGTCTGTGTCCCTCCCCATCTCTCTCTCTCTCAAAAATAAATTAAAAAAAAATGAAAAACAAAAAAAAAGAAACACTCCAAATAATGTTTGACCAAATATCTGGGCACCCCATGACCCAGTCAGGTAGACACATATAATTAAACATCCTAGAAGGTGATGCCTTATACTAAACACACAGAAGAGAGATCTGCCTTGGTTAGGCTTCAGTGTAGGATAGTTGCTTCTTCAGAGCACTTTTGCCTTTGCCTCTGCTCTCTCTGCGTATAGTGCAAAGTTGCTTTCATCCGGTCACATAAGAGGGATGAATTAAAAAGAAAAAGTCCGTTCTGACAGAGCAACAGCAGGGCTGGAGAATAGCAGGTTACCAACACACCTCCCCCAGGGGACTCGAACCACCAATATATTGATTTATGGTCAAACCAGCTGACCATTGGACTTCAGGGACTCTGCGGCTGAGTTTTTTTTTTTTTTTTTTTTTTTTAAGTGGAATGCATATAAGTTTAACTATTTTAGAGTGGAACTATCCAGTTACAGAACTATTCAGTACATTGTTAATGTACTAAGTAACTTTGTGTAACTACCTTAACTATCTCGTTCTAAAACATATTCATCATCCCAAAATAAAGCCCCACATCCATGAAGCAATTACTCCTCGATACACGCTCCTCCTGGAAGCCATCATCTTGCTTTCTGTTCCTATGGACTTATCTATTCGGGATATTTCATTTACACGAAATCATACAACAGGTAACATTCTGTCTGTGGCTTCTTTTACTTAGCTTGTGGTTGGAGTTCCTTCCAGCTGCGACATGTATCATTTAAATGTTAATTCCATTCCTTTTTATGGCTGATTAACATTTCATTGTGTGTATATGCGACATGTTTATACATTCACCCACTGATGGAACTTTTGGTTGTTTCTCCCTCTTGGCTGCTGTGAGTAGTGGCGCTGTGAACATTCACATGCAAGGACTAGTTTGAGTATCTAGGTTTTTTTTTTGTTTTTTTTTTTTTTAACGTGTATTTATTTTTTGAGAGGCAGAGACAGAACAGGGGGAAAGAACCGAGGAGGGATAGAGAGAGAGGGAGACACAGCATCTGAAGCAGGCTCCAGGCTCTGAGCTGTCAGCACAGAGCCTGACACGAGGCTCAAACCACCTGAGACACCCAGGCGCCCCTCGGTGCCCCTGGTTTTAATTACTCTGGGTATATACCTAGTAAGTAAAATCGTGGGGTCATTTACATTCTCACCAGCAATGTTTGGTGGTCCTCATTTCTCCTTCCTGCCAACACTTTCTATTTTCTATTGTTGTTGTTGTATTTAAAGTGACAGCAATCTTAGTGGGTATGGAGTTAACACCACATGTGTTCTAGAATGACTAAAATTAACAAGATTCGTGATACCAAAGGAAAAAGAGGGCCTTCGGTATGACCCCATTTATGTAAAATCTAGAAAATGCCAACTAATCTACAGTGGCAATAAGCAGATCCGTAATCGCTCGAGATGCGCAGGTCAGTGGGGACGTGACTTAGCAAAAGGCAGAAGGGGGGAATTATCAAGGGCTATAAGGACACTTCTGGGGATGATGGGTACGCTCATTATTTTGATTGTAATCATGGCTTCAGTAGTACATACATATGTCAAAACATCACACTGTATATTTTATTTATTTATTTTTATTTATTTATTCAATGTTTGTTTATTTTTGAGAGAGACAGAGAACAAGCAGGGAAGAAACAGAGAGAGAGAGAGAGAGACACAGAATTGGAAGCAGGCTCCAGGCTCTGAGCTGTCAGCACAGAGCCCAATGTGGCTCAAACCCAAGAACCATGAGATCATGACCTGAGCCGAAGTTGGACACTCAACCAACTGAGCCACCCAGGTGCTCCTTTATTATATATTTTAAACATGGGCAGTTGGTTGTATGTTAAATACTAAAGTGTTAAAAAAAAAAAAAGAAACAAGGTGAGGGGTGCCTGGGTGGCTCAGTCAGTTAAGCATCTGACTCTTGATTTAGGCTCAGGTCATGATCTCACGGGTTCCTGAGATGGAACCCCACGTGAGGCTTTTCACGGACAGCGTGGAGCCTGCTTGGGACTCTTTCTTTCCCCTCTCTGCCCCTCCCCCACTTGTGTGAGCTCTCTCTTTCTCTCTCTCAAGAAGAAAAAAAAAAAACACCAAAAAAAGGAAACAAAGCCAAACAGTTTTACATATACCTTTTGGAGGTCACTAAAGTCTCTTCATTTTAAACGGTGCCATAAATTGAACATGTAGGGGACTGATTACACCATTCTCTTTTTTTAAGACTGTTTTAAAAGGAGACTTTCTGAGACTTTAAATTTCTCACACCTGTGACAAAGTCCTAAGTCATTAGCAATGTAGATTCCCAGATGGCAACAGATGACCCTTCACCGCTACACAGCAGTTCTCCGGTTGTTAGACTCCCTTTCCAGAGTATTCAAAATATCTTGCCTGCTTTCCAACCAACAAAGCCCTTTCACCTATTTCAGATACCCATATTTTTCTGTTACTAATGTCTAAATATTAGTGGTCTTGGATAGAAACTGCATAAATAAACTTTAGCAAATGAAGCAGAAAAGGAATTAATTGAGAGATCACTGGGTGGTCATAGATTTATGAGAATTAACAACCAGACTCAGATAAAGGGAATAACCAAAGGGGAGCTAGGAGGCCAGAAATATAGCCAAACTCATGCCAAAGAAAGAGTCTGGGAAGGAAACTACAGAATCTGTCAAAACTACATGCTAGCTTTGACTTCCTGGATAAAGGAATTCTAAACTGTTTATGAGTCTACACATCATTGAATCAGAATCTGGGGGAGTACCTTATAGCTAAAAGAACCAAGAATTTTTCCTCCTCTACACTGCTTATAATGAAACACTAGAAAGGAGACATGAAGTAAGGACTGAGTATTCAGTTTTCAGCTGAAATTTGGACAAAATGTAAGGCTTGGGACAGTTTCCATCCAGCAAATGCTTCAGGAAGAAAGAGGAGCCAAGGAGATCAAACCCAGGTGCTGTCAGGAAACATGGTCCAGGGGAAAGAGGAACCTAAATCTGTATCTACAGAAGTCTTTATTAACACCTCAAGAAGATCGAAGGAATGCCTCCTAGACTTTTTCAAAAAGAAAGAAGGCCTTTTATGAATCTTAAGGGCTTGCCTCAGAGACCTTCCTGTTAAGAAGGCTTTTAAGGATCTTAAGGACATTGACCCACAGCAACCTTACCAGGGGCCCAATGTAGAAAAGGGCTGATCTCAAAGAGATTTGTGAGTGTGGCTTTGCCTAATAAGTGAAGTATATATTGATATATTTATAAGAAACTCTTCAAGCTTTTAAAGGAAGTATATCAGCTTGGACCAAAAGGGACAGAGGCAGTACAAAATTGAAAGAAGCCTTTGGACCTGCAAACTCCTATGAGCAGGAAGCAGGCTGAGCAAATGATCAGCTGTGAACACCGACTATTCCTCTGGAAAAGTAAGCAGAATTCAGGAAGCAGAAGTGAGGAATTCCCAGGGAGTAGTAATGGGGCTTAATCAAGGAACTGGCCACATGAATCTGACTGGATGTCAGAGTTGATGCGGACCAGTGGTCTTCAATTTCTCTCTTTCTAATGGGAGTGTCAACAGAGGTTGACCCATGCCTGTCCCAACACTGTATGTTGGAGATGTGGGGGCCGGATAACTTATTCTTTCACTCAAAAGTCTTTTGACCAAGAAGAAACTACTCACGGGGCCTCAGGTATAGCAGGAACAACTAAGAAATGAGATAAGGAGCTTATGAAGAGAGGGGAAACATGGAGTTCTGCAGGCAAAGGAAGCATGTTTGTGGCTCAAAGGACAGTAGTCTCTGGGTGGACTGTGAACCACCAAGCTTTAACCTAACAGCAGAAAGTCTAACTCATTACAAAGATCAGGCAGAGTCCATGGGCTGGCATTTCCTATTGAATAATTTGTGGCCGAACACCAGACTGTACTCTTGGGTTAACTGCCAACTCCTGGGTGCAGCACTTTGGGGAGCTCAACTCTAGGCAGTCAGAGACCCTGCCCTGCTCTCCTGAGTCTGAAAACCTGGCAGTACAACGGATTTGGATGATTCCAGAAGCCAAGTTCTTTCGGCCAATATGGGGCGAGTACATAGAATAGCCTTGGAGCCTCTATAGCTTTGTAAATGGCAGGAGAAAGATTTAGGGACTATGGTGCCCCCATTTGTTCTGGAAATTCCCCCAGGGGGCACAGCTGGATCAAACTGATCTTGGTAGGAATTTCAGAAAGTAGGTTATGAACTGAAAAAGTATGGTAACTGTATCTGTTTTCTCACTCATCATTTTATTTACAGCTCTTTACAGAGTGCCTGGCATGTAAGAGTTGTCAATATGTTTGTTGAATGAATGTATGTGTGCATGAATAAATAGATGAATAACAGGTACATATTTAGAGACTGGGGACAAGCCAGGATTTTGTGTTTTTCGAAAAGCCTTCAGGGAGAAAGTTTGATTTAGCCGACAGTTTCGTTTCCGTGGTCTTCCTGTCTGCGGACTTCTGAGCTAAGAAGGGCATCTGAGAGATGGGAAAAAAAAGTCAGCTTTGGCTGAGGGGAAAGTCCAGCTCACAGGAATTCCTGGCATGAGAACACACAGACAGGAGTCCTGGCAACACATACCTTGTACTATAACAGGACTTCTCAAGGTGACCCGGGTCCAGTCCCCGAGGGAACCTGGCAGTGGGCTAACAGGAATGGAAGGCAGAGAAGTTAAATTGGAAGAACTCGATGACGGATGGATTTGCTGGGTGAGGGAAAAAGACTTGAAGGAAAGTCCCCTTCCCATCTGGCTTGTTTCCCTAAAGGTGGTGGTAATGCCATTCACTAAGAGAGGAAACACTGGAAAAGACTCTCATGCCTCGGGGATGAGGAGAAGGTGAACTCAGCTTGGGAGAGGATAACCCTGAGGGCAACGGGTCATGTGAAGCAGGCAGGTGGAGGCGTGGGTAGGTTTAGAACTCAGAGAGGTTCTGGAGACACAAATTTGAAAGTCAACAAGATCACCAAAAGAGCACAATATGAAACGAGAAGCGTTGGAGCCCCAGTCAGAGCCTTGAAGGTTTATTTCTAGGACCTTCACTGCAGCCTTATATCTAAGAGCAGTGTCAGTTCTAAGTAAGTAGCAGGATAAACGTGAGAGCACATTAATGCAGGAAATGAAACTTTAATTCCTTTTAAACGCGGCCAGAGATCATTGGGTTTCTCCAGGTGCTTGCCATCTGCTACAAGAATTAACTGAACTCAAAAGAGCCTTAACTGTTTTCTGTACTAGCAGTGCTCATTTGCAAAGGCCCACTTGCTGTGGAATTCTGCAAAAAAAGCAGCTCGAAAAAGGTTTTGATTTTAGAGGAAAGGGAAGTACAGGTACCTAGTTTCTCCATAGAAAGCTCCCGATCCTAAGATGTGGCACTCGGAGAATCTCTCTTAGTAGACAAGTAATTCGCGGAATTTTGGATTGGAAATGGAACTCTGATTTTTAAAATGAAGGAAAAAAAAAAGCGAGGCTATCACTTCAGGCGTCCCTGGGTGGGATCGAACCACCAACCTTTCGGTTAACAGCCGAACGCGCTAACCGATTGCGCCACAGAGACTACCCACAATCCCTAGCAAAATTTCGCACATCCTATGTATGTGTAGACCATTAACCCAACACTAGCGTTCCGCCATCTGGGTTCGTTTCTTCATCTTGAGATTGCAAGTAGGTTCCAAGTTATGTGATTCTAAAAGCCAGAACAGTAAACCATCCCTGTCATACAACAGTTGAATCCTTGCTTCCTTTCTTCCCAATCTCTTAGCATCAGCGGGAAGCGACGTCCTCTTTCTCCCCAAGTGGAGATCTGGACCTGAGTTAAGACCCGATTCACCACCGGAGGAAATGGAGAATGGCGGGATGGAGTGGAGGACTAAGCAGGGATTAATGAGTGCTGGGGAAACAGCTTGCTGCTGATTTGAACTGACATCCCTGCTTGGGACATCAGCCTGATGTTCTTACTTCGCTAAACTTCTATGAAACCCACTTACATTACCTCTCTCTGAATTATAAAACCCAGATGCCGAGCGTTTATTTAAAAACGTAACTTCAAAAGGGCAGTGATCTTCAAAGCTCTTCCTGAATGTGATTCTCAAGTAATAGCGAATATTCCAAGGGGGAGGGAAGACAACCTCTGGAGACCGGACATACAGACTAGGTTGAACACTTCCCCCAGTTCTCCTCCCTCCACTCACAATTGTGGTTCAAAAATATCGCCAATGGGCCCTGGCTCTCGGTAGAGAATTTAGTAATTTATAATAAGTAAAACTACATTTTTTCTTAAACATTTTTAAATTTAATAAATTTTTTAATTAATTAATTTTTAACTTTTACATCCAAATTAGTTAGCAGATAGTGCCACAATGATTTCAGGAGTAGATTCCTTAATGCCCCTTACCCATTTAGCTCATCCCCCCTCCCACAACCCCTCCAGTAACCCTGTTTGTTTTCTATATTTAAGAGCCTCTTATGATTTGTCCCCCTCCCTGTTTTGGTATTATTTTTACTTTCCTTCCCTTATGCTCATCTGTTTTGTCTCTTAAAGTCCTCATATGAGTGAAGTCATATGATTTTTGTCTTCCTCTGACTAATTTCGCTTAGCATAATACCCTCCAGTTCCACCCACATAGTTGTAAATGGCAAGATTTCATTCTTTCTGATTGCCGAGTAATACTCCATTGTATAGATATACCACATCTTCTTTCTCCATTCATCCATCGATGGACATTTGGGCTCTTTCCATACTTTGACTATTGTCGATAGCGCTGCTATAAACATGGGGGTGCATGTGCCCCTTTGAAACAGCACACCTGTATCCCTTGGATAAATACCTAGTAGTGCAATGGCTGGGTCGTAGGGTAGTTCTATTTTTCATTTTTTGAGGAACCTCCGTACTGTTTTCCAGAGTGGCTGCACCAGTTTGCATTTCCACCAGCAGTGCAAAAGAGACCCTCTTTCTCTGCATCCTACCCAACACCTGTTGTTGCCTGAGTTTTTAATGTGAGCCATTCTGACAGGTGTGAGGTGGTATCTCATTGCGGTTTTGATACAACTAAAATGTTTTACATCGAAACCAATCTGCAAGTTACTTTGAATCAAGAAAATAAGTGTTAGTAATGAACGTAATTTGACTGGTTGGATGAAATTCTAAGAACAGGTAAATTTTCAGAATTTTGTAGAGCCTGTGGGCATTTGGCGAAACCCTCTGCCATTTCCAGGGGTAGATACCGTGACTCAGAAATTCCTGGCTAGAGAAACACAGATCGTTCATTGCACAGACTTAGGCTCAGAAAAACACGAGTACAGGTACACCGCATATAGTTAGTCTTCTAGATGTAAACAGGTGGAAACTTCAGCTGCTTGTAAAACCAGATCAAAGTCATCTTCACGAAGTAGAAAATATTAGCATGCCATTTCTCTGCTAGACAACAAAGCAGATATGACTGAAACACACTGGTCCCTCAGGGATACATCTTCAGTTGACTCAAAAGATTTTATAAAAATTCACAGGCCAAGTTACCTAGAGGTACAGGGGTCATGGCAGATGGCTGAGTCAACAGACCCGAAGGGCTTTTTCCCACCCATATATTTTCTTACCAGGCTCTGAGGATCCACGTCCTGTACTAAGGAAGAAAGCCCAGTAGCTTCAGAGAATACATGGGTACTGAAACGAAAGCCAGCTTTCCCATATGACCAGCAGCTAAAAGCCTAGGAAGAAAATACAGAAAATACAGAGCACAGAACGGATTTCCCAGGATCAGAAACAATATGAGGCACTGTTTGCAATATAGCCAGGACGCCTTGGGGGGAGGGGGGGAATCAAATGGTGTGAAAAAGATTGGCAAAAGGGAAGAGTTCTCAAAAAGGGAAAAAAATCAAAATAAAAGGTCTTCAGAGAAAGGAAAAACTAAAGAAGTCAAGACAAGCTAGTATAAGGAAGATGTATTAAATAGTTTTAATGTAATGAACGTCGCACTGGGATACAGGTTGCACACAACGCAGGAGTGTGCGATTCACCTTGGAGAGCACCCATAGAAGAAGGGTACCGAGCTGGTGAGAAGGAACGGGAAGATCCTGGCTAGGTGTAAGGTAAGGCCGGAACGGGAAACTAGTAAACGTGAAATCTTGGTGGCGGGCAAGAGGAATGAGGGACAGGGGTGGGGAGAGGAGGGGGAGGACCGTACTTCTGGGTAACACGCCGGCCGCTCGGTCATATGACGGAGGGTATCAGTCACGCAACTGGAAAAACACGCACACGAGAAGTCCACTCCGTCCTCCCGTGTGATGCACAGGTTCCCACCTGCTTGAGGTTGGATCTTCCTCACCGGCTCCACCTGTATCTGCGTGCTCTCTCACCTTCATTGCCTGATGGTCCCAATGAAGGGACTTGGCGAGAATTTGCTTTTCACATCCAGGTTCGGATTCCACGGTCGGTCTCAGTTCTCCCATTCCCCCAAACCACCACTCCCGTGGGACACAGTAAGCGCCGCAGGGAGGATTCCACCTCTGCCACCGCTGGTTCCGCCGCCCCGGAACGAACACCACTGCCACCCTTCATCCACACACCGCGACCTCTTTCCGGCGCGATGCCCGCTTTGCGCAAAGAGGCAGCGTGCAGGAAGTACCGAGCGCCAAACCCCTGCGTGAGGGGATCTGGGTCCCCTCCGAGTCTGGGCCAGGATGCCGTGCGGGGGAGGGGACAGAAACCGGGGGGGGGGGGGGGGAGGAGTCGGGAAGGGGGTGGCCCGTGCCGGGCGCCCGTGCAGGGCAGGGAGTCGAGGGCGGCAGGCAGGGGCAGGCGTGGGGAGGCAGCCGGAGAGGGGTCGGGCGCCCGGGTGGCCGGCCGCCGCCGTCCTCGTTAGTATAGTGGTGAGTATCCCCGCCTGTCACGCGGGAGACCGGGGTTCGATTCCCCGACGGGGAGGCAAGACGCCCTTTTTGGTGGCCTGCGCAGCTCTGGGTCCCACCTCTTGCTCCCGAGGGGCAGGGGCGCTTCTTCTCGGCCGTCCGTCGTCCGGCCGGCGGCGCGTGCCCGGCCTGCCCACCGTCCACCGGCCCCAGCCCTTTGCGTGGCTCGAGGCCGGACGCTGGGTCGCCACCGCGCAGCCGGGGCCTCGTGTGGTCGGTCCCCGCGGCAGCCACGGCGAGCTCCTCGGCGACGTGCCGCCCAGCCGCACAGCCGCCGTGGGAGGCAGATGGGTCCGGTCCCGTCTGGATGCGGGAGGTGGTGTGGCCTGGCACCCGCCCCCTCTGCTCCTTCCCGCGCCCGGCCAGGCCGGGCCGGGCCGGGCCGGGCCGCTAGCTGCGGGCCGCGGAGGACGCGGAAGACGCCGGGCCGGGGACGTGGCGGGGCTCCCCAGCCGGCCTCCGAGGGCCCGAGAGCGGCCAGGCGGCCAGAGCGCCCTCCAGAGGCGGGCGGCGGTGGGCGCCGGGCGCCGGGCGCGGGGCGCAGGGCGGGCGGACGGGCGGGCGTGCCCGGCGACCGGCCGGCGCAGCTGAGTCGGAGGGGCGAGGCTGGGGCGCCGGGCGGCCGGAGCCCGTGGTGGCCGGAGCCCGTGGTGGCCGGGCAGAGCTGCGGCCGGGCGGGACGTCGGGGCAGGGATGCGCCGGGCGGCGGCGGCAGCGGCAGCGGCGAGAGAGCGCCAAGGCGAGAAGGCGCCGGAGCGCACCCTGGGCCGGCCGCGTCGGGCCGGCCCGGGCCGTGCAGCGTTGGTGGTATAGTGGTGAGCATAGCTGCCTTCCAAGCAGTTGACCCGGGTTCGATTCCCGGCCAACGCAGCCGGCCGACCTTTTGCGCCGCTCCGGGGCCCTCCTGGCCAGGCCCGCCGGGCGCTGGCAGTGGGGGACGGCGTGCCGGCCCGCTGGGCGCTGGGCGCTG
Source organism: Prionailurus bengalensis (assembly GCF_016509475.1). Taxonomy (NCBI): domain Eukaryota; kingdom Metazoa; phylum Chordata; class Mammalia; order Carnivora; family Felidae; genus Prionailurus; species Prionailurus bengalensis. Next base: position 63,430,349 of record NC_057360.1, on the reverse strand, counting down.
GGCGCTGGGCACGTGGCCCGAGGCGGCGTGCGGGTGCGAGGGCGGCCGGCGCGCAGCGTTTTGCGGGTGCTGCCAGCGGTCCGGGTGGACTGCGTGGGGCCCGCGGGCGGCTGGACGTGCAGAGGCAGGGGCCTCGGGGCCCAAGCGGAGCCGCGTGGGGGGAATGGAGGCGCTGGGTCCAGGGGGTGCAGGCCAGGCGCGCAGCCTGTCGCTCCCTGGTGGTCTAGTGGTTAGGATTCGGCGCTCTCACCGCCGCGGCCCGGGTTCGATTCCCGGTCAGGGAAGCCTTTCTTCTTCCTCTGGCCCTCCGGGGCCTGCCCTCCCGGCCGGCCGAGCCGAGCCACCCACCGCCCCGGCCCCAGTGCACCCGCACCACCCCCTTTTAGCCCACGCCAGCACGCCAGGCCGAGCTGGCTAGCTTGTCGCGGGCCCCGCCGCCACGATGGAGGGGTGCACACAAGGCCACCTGCCACGCCCCGACGGGCAGCCCCAGCCTCGCCCTGCCACCTCGGCCCGTCCGAGCCTTTTGGCCTGGCTGGCCCACCGGAGGCCCTCGGCCTCGCCTCTCCCCTTCGCCCCCACCCGCGCACACGCTCGCCTGGCACCTTCGCTTCCACAGCCCGAGACGCGAGTGGCCGGGGCGGCCTCTGTCCCCCGCCGGGACCACCAGTGTGCGCAGGCGCCCCTGCCCCCCGAGTGTGCTCGGACCCCCACCGCCCCCTCCGGTGGCGCTCCTAGCTGGCCGGGCTGACGAGCCATCCTGTCCTCCCTCGTGAGGTGCCCGCGGTGGCGGTGCTGGGCGCGTGGGTCAGGTGAGCCACGCGCAGCCCTGAGTCCCGTCACCTGGCCGAGCAGCCCCCCTCGGGCCTGCGACCTCTCGGGCGGCTTCCCTGCCCCACGCCGGGGCGGGAGCGCCACGACCTGGCTGGCTGCGTCTCTCCCCGGCGACGGAGAGCGGACCCCAGGGGCACGCCGGTCTTGGGCGCCGATGGGAGCGCAGAGTCCGACCGCCGTGCCCGGGAGGTGGAGGAGGGAAGAGGCATCCGGGCACGGCCCGGACCCACCCACCCCCCCCCCCCCGGGGCACTGGAGGTGAGACAGCGGGGAGGTGCCGTGGGAGCCCCGGGGGAAGACAACCCAGCAGCCAGGCAGGTGGGCGGCGGTCGACGCACCCCGGGGGACTGGGCGCACTTGTCGCCAACTTGTCATTCCACTTGCAGGACCCGTCGGTCCTTCCATCCTAGGCGCCGTCCGTCCTTCTGTCCACCCCTGTCTGTATCCGTCCTCTTCTGTGGATGCCTCCCAAGGTCCATCGCACACCTCAGTCTCCTTCCCGCCCCAATTTGGACACCCCTGTCCGCCGGGGATTTGCTCTGTGATCAGAGGTGTCCCCTCTCGAGGCCAAGCGGTCAGCCGGTGCGCCGCGCACACCTGCTGGGGCACACTCGCTTCAACCGCACAAGCCCCCTGCAGCGGTGCGGAGGAGTCGCGGCGGCCGTGGGTCTCCGGGTGCTTCCCGTGCCCGCGGGAAGTTTCCTCGGAGTCCTTGCTTTTGCGTGTGTGTGTGTGTGTGTGTGTGTGTGTGTGTGTGTGTCGGGAGGGGGTGGCTGGTGGGAGGGGCGGCGGTGCGAGGTGGTGCCGAGGGAAAGGGAGGAGCGTGTGGGTGGCAGCGCGAGTTGGTGCGTGGATGCGTTCCTTGCAGTGAATCGGGAGACTGGAGCGAGGCGAGCGTCGTTAAAGAGAAGAAGGGCAAGGCAGGTGTGTGGGCGGGCGCGGACGGGCCCTTGGCTCCGGGGCGGGCGGAGTTTTGTCCCCAGGGCGAGCGAGCCACGGAGGAGGAAGGGAATGTGCGGCAGGGGCGGGGACGGACCCCCAGAGAGGAGCAGAGGTGGCTTTGGCCAGGTGCTCTGAAGGTGGGAGAGAGGCTTCGAAGCGGAGCGCGCAGTTGGCGCTGCGGGGGCCAAAAGGGGATGGCGCGTTGCATGGGCCGGGAATCGAACCCGGGCCTCCCGCGTGGCAGGCGAGAATTCTACCACTGAACCACCCATGCACCCACGGACGTGGGCCACAGAGGGCTTCCCCAGCGGCGCCGGCCGCCTCCGTTGCCGGTCCCCGCCAGTAGTGAGCGTGAGCGTGAGCGTGAGCGTGAGCGTCTGCTCCGTGGGAGCAGGAGGCGGGCGGTCTGCAAGACAGGCTCCAGGCACGCGGAGAGCCAGCCCCTAGGGCGCGGCGCGGCGCGGCCCGGCTCGGACGTCCGGGCAGAGGAAGGCACGGAGGCGGACTGGGCTCATCCCGTGCTTTGTCCCTCGTCCGGGGCCGCCGCCACAGCCTGCCCGTGTCCCCAGAGGCAGCCAGGAGCTGGACCCAGCCTGGCCAGCGCCCGATCCCCAAACAGCCGGAGCCATTTGTGGCCGGTGCCGGCAGGCGAGGGACCTTGCCTTCAGCTACTCCCAGCCCCGAGCCAGAGTCCGTTTGGCGGATGGTTTTCTCGCGCGTGCAGTGTGTGTCCCGGCGGAAGGGGTGGGGAACGGACCTCTCGTGTGTGGAGCCATGGGGCCAGGGGCCGGGGCCGGGGGCAGGGGGCGGGGCCGGGTGGGCTGTGTGTCTTTGTGTCTGTGTGTGTGTGTGTGTGTGTGTGTGTGTGTGTGTGTGTTTGCGCTCGCGCCGGCGTCTGTCGGAGTTAGAGGCCAGGTAGCGCCGCCTGCGCCTCTGAGTGCGTCTCGGGCCAAGAGAGCAAAGGCCTGAGCGCGCTGGCCGGAGCCTCTCCCTAGGGGTCCGGCTCGGTGCCTTGGCAGGTTGGGAGGCAGGAGGGCGGTCTTGGATCCGGGCGGAACGCTGGGGCGGAGTGGCCGGCCGGCGGCGGCGGCCTCCCCGAGCCAGGAGATGCGCTGTGGTGCCCGGCTGGATGGCCTGGGGGTCTAGGGCTTCCGCTCACTGCTCCCTGCAGCCACCTTCCCGGCTTGGACTCGTGAGCCAGGCCCACAGAAGGGAGGGGTCCGCGCCGCCGGCTGGCCAGCAGCCGGCTGCGCTGTATGGCTCCCGGGAGGCAGACAGGCAGGCAGGTAGGTGTGGCCAGGGGAAGGCCCCTAGGTGGAGAATCGTGTGGGCCGCCTCGGGAGGGTGTGGAGAGAATGGACTAGGGCCGGGGGAAAAGCACGGGGTGACGGTGGGGTGGGTGCGTGTTCCCGGTGGCGGCGGAAGCGGACGGCTGGCTGGAAGGGCCAGGCGCTGTCCAGCGGCCACAAGTGGGAGCGGGAAGCGCGGGGAGCTTTGCAGCCTGGGCTGGTTCGCGAGTGCCGGGGTGAGGAGGGCAGGGGCGGGAATAGACGAGAAGGAGGACCAAAGAGCCTCCAGAAAGACGCAGGTGCGAAGTCAGCGAAGCCTGCGGGTGTGGGAAAGGCGCTCGAGGCGCGGGGGAGTGCGTGTGTGTGCGCCCGCGCGCGCCCGCGTGCGCGCGCGCGCTCAGAGCCCGAGGCGGCGAGGGTGGAGGGGCTGGAGCTCGGTCCCGGGCAGCGTGTGCTCGGGTGCGGGGCGGGCCGCGGCCGCGAGAGGGTGTGGTCCAGGCCCCGGTGGCGTGGCTGCTGTGTGGGGCGGGCCAAAAGGTGGGCGTGTCAGGAGTGGGATTCGAACCCACGCCTCCAGGGGAGACTGCGACCTGAACGCAGCGCCTTAGACCGCTCGGCCATCCTGACGGCGGGTGTGGGCGCGTCGCCGCTGGCCTGGCTGGGACGCGGCGCTAACGCTGGTGTCCTTGGCCGACATGGCGCCCGGCTGGCGGCTGTGTGCGTGCGCAAGGGGCGAGACACGCGCGGCGGCCCCGGAGGAGCACGGCCAGCCGCCTCGCCGCCGCCGCCGCCGCCGCCGCCGCCGCCGCCGCCAGCGCGGCTCCCGTCGCTGTCGCACCCCCACCCCCAGCTCCCTGCAGGCCCCGTCCAGCGTCGGCGCCCCTTGCCCTGCTCCCCACCCCGCCTGCCTCGCCCTCGCCGTCGCCGTCGCCCTCGCCCTCGCCCTCGCCGCCCCGCTTGCCGTCTGGGGCCTTTTCTCCCGGCGCGATGCCCGCCTGGCAGACGAGAGAGAGGCAGCGCTCGTTGGGAGTACTGAGCGCCGTCCGGTCCGTGTGTGGGCCCCGGGTCCGGGCGGACTCCGAGTCGGGGCCGGGGGCTGCCGTGCGGGAGAGGGGGCCGAAGCGGGGCTGGGGTCGGGTGGGGCGTGGCCCGTGCCGGGCGCCCGTGCAGGGCAGGGCGTCGAGGGCAGGCAGGGGCAGGCGTGGGGAGGCAGCCGGAGAGGGGTCGGGCGCCCGGGTGGCCGGCCGCCGCCGTCCTCGTTAGTATAGTGGTGAGTATCCCCGCCTGTCACGCGGGAGACCGGGGTTCGATTCCCCGACGGGGAGGCAAGACGCCCTTTTTGGTGGCCTGCGCAGCTCTGGGTCCCACCTCTTGCTCCCGAGGGGCAGGGGCGCTTCTTCTCGGCCGTCCGTCGTCCGGCCGGCGGCGCGTGCCCGGCCTGCCCACCGTCCACCGGCCCCAGCCCTTTGCGTGGCTCGAGGCCGGACGCTGGGTCGCCACCGCGCAGCCGGGGCCTCGTGTGGTCGGTCCCCGCGGCAGCCACGGCGAGCTCCTCGGCGACGTGCCGCCCAGCCGCACAGCCGCCGTGGGTGTCGCTCGGGTGGGAGGCAGATGGGTCCGGTCCCGTCTGGATGCGGGAGGTGGTGTGGCCTGGCACCCGCCCCCTCTGCTCCTTCCCGCGCCCGGCCAGGCCGGGCCGGGCCGGGCCGGGCCGCTAGCTGCGGGCCGCGGAGGACGCGGAAGACGCCGGGCCGGGGACGTGGCGGGGCTCCCCAGCCGGCCTCCGAGGGCCCGAGAGCGGCCAGGCGGCCAGAGCGCCCTCCAGAGGCGGGCGGCGGTGGGCGCCGGGCGCCGGGCGCGGGGCGCAGGGCGGGCGGACGGGCGGGCGTGCCCGGCGACCGGCCGGCGCAGCTGAGTCGGAGGGGCGAGGCTGGGGCGCCGGGCGGCCGGAGCCCGTGGTGGCCGGAGCCCGTGGTGGCCGGGCAGAGCTGCGGCCGGGCGGGACGTCGGGGCAGGGATGCGCCGGGCGGCGGCGGCAGCGGCAGCGGCGAGAGAGCGCCAAGGCGAGAAGGCGCCGGAGCGCACCCTGGGCCGGCCGCGTCGGGCCGGCCCGGGCCGTGCAGCGTTGGTGGTATAGTGGTGAGCATAGCTGCCTTCCAAGCAGTTGACCCGGGTTCGATTCCCGGCCAACGCAGCCGGCCGACCTTTTGCGCCGCTCCGGGGCCCTCCTGGCCAGGCCCGCCGGGCGCTGGCAGTGGGGGACGGCGTGCCGGCCCGCTGGGCGCTGGGCGCTGGGCGCTGGGCACGTGGCCCGAGGCGGCGTGCGGGTGCGAGGGCGGCCGGCGCGCAGCGTTTTGCGGGTGCTGCCAGCGGTCCGGGTGGACTGCGTGGGGCCCGCGGGCGGCTGGACGTGCAGAGGCAGGGGCCTCGGGGCCCAAGCGGAGCCGCGTGGGGGGAATGGAGGCGCTGGGTCCAGGGGGTGCAGGCCAGGCGCGCAGCCTGTCGCTCCCTGGTGGTCTAGTGGTTAGGATTCGGCGCTCTCACCGCCGCGGCCCGGGTTCGATTCCCGGTCAGGGAAGCCTTTCTTCTTCCTCTGGCCCTCCGGGGCCTGCCCTCCCGGCCGGCCGAGCCGAGCCACCCACCGCCCCGGCCCCAGTGCACCCGCACCACCCCCTTTTAGCCCACGCCAGCACGCCAGGCCGAGCTGGCTAGCTTGTCGCGGGCCCCGCCGCCACGATGGAGGGGTGCACACAAGGCCACCTGCCACGCCCCGACGGGCAGCCCCAGCCTCGCCCTGCCACCTCGGCCCGTCCGAGCCTTTTGGCCTGGCTGGCCCACCGGAGGCCCTCGGCCTCGCCTCTCCCCTTCGCCCCCACCCGCGCACACGCTCGCCTGGCACCTTCGCTTCCACAGCCCGAGACGCGAGTGGCCGGGGCGGCCTCTGTCCCCCGCCGGGACCACCAGTGTGCGCAGGCGCCCCTGCCCCCCGAGTGTGCTCGGACCCCCACCGCCCCCTCCGGTGGCGCTCCTAGCTGGCCGGGCTGACGAGCCATCCTGTCCTCCCTCGTGAGGTGCCCGCGGTGGCGGTGCTGGGCGCGTGGGTCAGGTGAGCCACGCGCAGCCCTGAGTCCCGTCACCTGGCCGAGCAGCCCCCCTCGGGCCTGCGACCTCTCGGGCGGCTTCCCTGCCCCACGCCGGGGCGGGAGCGCCACGACCTGGCTGGCTGCGTCTCTCCCCGGCGACGGAGAGCGGACCCCAGGGGCACGCCGGTCTTGGGCGCCGATGGGAGCGCAGAGTCCGACCGCCGTGCCCGGGAGGTGGAGGAGGGAAGAGGCATCCGGGCACGGCCCGGACCCCCCACCCCCCCCCCCCCCCGGGGCACTGGAGGTGAGACAGCGGGGAGGTGCCGTGGGAGCCCCGGGGGAAGACAACCCAGCAGCCAGGCAGGTGGGCGGCGGTCGACGCACCCCGGGGGACTGGGCGCACTTGTCGCCAACTTGTCATTCCACTTGCAGGACCCGTCGGTCCTTCCATCCTAGGCGCCGTCCGTCCTTCTGTCCACCCCTGTCTGTATCCGTCCTCTTCTGTGGATGCCTCCCAAGGTCCATCGCACACCTCAGTCTCCTTCCCGCCCCAATTTGGACACCCCTGTCCGCCGGGGATTTGCTCTGTGATCAGAGGTGTCCCCTCTCGAGGCCAAGCGGTCAGCCGGTGCGCCGCGCACACCTGCTGGGGCACACTCGCTTCAACCGCACAAGCCCCCTGCAGCGGTGCGGAGGAGTCGCGGCGGCCGTGGGTCTCCGGGTGCTTCCCGTGCCCGCGGGAAGTTTCCTCGGAGTCCTTGCTTTTGCGTGTGTGTGTGTGTGTGTGTGTGTGTGTGTGTGTGTCGGGAGGGGGTGGCTGGTGGGAGGGGCGGCGGTGCGAGGTGGTGCCGAGGGAAAGGGAGGAGCGTGTGGGTGGCAGCGCGAGTTGGTGCGTGGATGCGTTCCTTGCAGTGAATCGGGAGACTGGAGCGAGGCGAGCGTCGTTAAAGAGAAGAAGGGCAAGGCAGGTGTGTGGGCGGGCGCGGACGGGCCCTTGGCTCCGGGGCGGGCGGAGTTTTGTCCCCAGGGCGAGCGAGCCACGGAGGAGGAAGGGAATGTGCGGCAGGGGCGGGGACGGACCCCCAGAGAGGAGCAGAGGTGGCTTTGGCCAGGTGCTCTGAAGGTGGGAGAGAGGCTTCGAAGCGGAGCGCGCAGTTGGCGCTGCGGGGGCCAAAAGGGGATGGCGCGTTGCATGGGCCGGGAATCGAACCCGGGCCTCCCGCGTGGCAGGCGAGAATTCTACCACTGAACCACCCATGCACCCACGGACGTGGGCCACAGAGGGCTTCCCCAGCGGCGCCGGCCGCCTCCGTTGCCGGTCCCCGCCAGTAGTGAGCGTGAGCGTGAGTGTGAGCGTGAGCGTCTGCTCCGTGGGAGCAGGAGGCGGGCGGTCTGCAAGACAGGCTCCAGGCACGCGGAGAGCCAGCCCCTAGGGCGCGGCGCGGCGCGGCCCGGCTCGGACGTCCGGGCAGAGGAAGGCACGGAGGCGGACTGGGCTCATCCCGTGCTTTGTCCCTCGTCCGGGGCCGCCGCCACAGCCTGCCCGTGTCCCCAGAGGCAGCCAGGAGCTGGACCCAGCCTGGCCAGCGCCCGATCCCCAAACAGCCGGAGCCATTTGTGGCCGGTGCCGGCAGGCGAGGGACCTTGCCTTCAGCTACTCCCAGCCCCGAGCCAGAGTCCGTTTGGCGGATGGTTTTCTCGCGCGTGCAGTGTGTGTCCCGGCGGAAGGGGTGGGGAACGGACCTCTCGTGTGTGGAGCCATGGGGCCAGGGGCCGGGGCCGGGGGCAGGGGGCGGGGCCGGGTGGGCTGTGTGTCTTTGTGTCTGTGTGTGTGTGTGTGTGTGTGTGTGTGTGTGTGTGTTTGCGCTCGCGCCGGCGTCTGTCGGAGTTAGAGGCCAGGTAGCGCCGCCTGCGCCTCTGAGTGCGTCTCGGGCCAAGAGAGCAAAGGCCTGAGCGCGCTGGCCGGAGCCTCTCCCTAGGGGTCCGGCTCGGTGCCTTGGCAGGTTGGGAGGCAGGAGGGCGGTCTTGGATCCGGGCGGAACGCTGGGGCGGAGTGGCCGGCCGGCGGCGGCGGCCTCCCCGAGCCAGGAGATGCGCTGTGGTGCCCGGCTGGATGGCCTGGGGGTCTAGGGCTTCCGCTCACTGCTCCCTGCAGCCACCTTCCCGGCTTGGACTCGTGAGCCAGGCCCACAGAAGGGAGGGGTCCGCGCCGCCGGCTGGCCAGCAGCCGGCTGCGCTGTATGGCTCCCGGGAGGCAGACAGGCAGGCAGGTAGGTGTGGCCAGGGGAAGGCCCCTAGGTGGAGAATCGTGTGGGCCGCCTCGGGAGGGTGTGGAGAGAATGGACTAGGGCCGGGGGAAAAGCACGGGGTGACGGTGGGGTGGGTGCGTGTTCCCGGTGGCGGCGGAAGCGGACGGCTGGCTGGAAGGGCCAGGCGCTGTCCAGCGGCCACAAGTGGGAGCGGGAAGCGCGGGGAGCTTTGCAGCCTGGGCTGGTTCGCGAGTGCCGGGGTGAGGAGGGCAGGGGCGGGAATAGACGAGAAGGAGGACCAAAGAGCCTCCAGAAAGACGCAGGTGCGAAGTCAGCGAAGCCTGCGGGTGTGGGAAAGGCGCTCGAGGCGCGGGGGAGTGCGTGTGTGTGCGCCCGCGCGCGCCCGCGCGCGCGCGCGCGCTCAGAGCCCGAGGCGGCGAGGGTGGAGGGGCTGGAGCTCGGTCCCGGGCAGCGTGTGCTCGGGTGCGGGGCGGGCCGCGGCCGCGAGAGGGTGTGGTCCAGGCCCCGGTGGCGTGGCTGCTGTGTGGGGCGGGCCAAAAGGTGGGCGTGTCAGGAGTGGGATTCGAACCCACGCCTCCAGGGGAGACTGCGACCTGAACGCAGCGCCTTAGACCGCTCGGCCATCCTGACGGCGGGTGTGGGCGCGTCGCCGCTGGCCTGGCTGGGACGCGGCGCTAACGCTGGTGTCCTTGGCCGTCATGGCGCCCGGCTGGCGGCTGTGTGCGTGCGCAAGGGGCGAGACACGCGCGGCGGCCCCGGAGGAGCACGGCCAGCCGCCTCGCCGCCGCCGCCGCCGCCGCCGCCGCCGCCGCCAGCGCGGCTCCCGTCGCTGTCGCACCCCCACCCCCAGCTCCCTGCAGGCCCCGTCCAGCGTCGGCGCCCCTTGCCCTGCTCCCCACCCCGCCTGCCTCGCCCTCGCCGTCGCCGTCGCCCTCGCCCTCGCCCTCGCCGCCCCGCTTGCCGTCTGGGGCCTTTTCTCCCGGCGCGATGCCCGCCTGGCAGACGAGAGAGAGGCAGCGCTCGTTGGGAGTACTGAGCGCCGTCCGGTCCGTGTGTGGGCCCCGGGTCCGGGCGGACTCCGAGTCGGGGCCGGGGGCTGCCGTGCGGGAGAGGGGGCCGAAGCGGGGCTGGGGTCGGGTGGGGCGTGGCCCGTGCCGGGCGCCCGTGCAGGGCAGGGCGTCGAGGGCAGGCAGGGGCAGGCGTGGGGAGGCAGCCGGAGAGGGGTCGGGCGCCCGGGTGGCCGGCCGCCGCCGTCCTCGTTAGTATAGTGGTGAGTATCCCCGCCTGTCACGCGGGAGACCGGGGTTCGATTCCCCGACGGGGAGGCAAGACGCCCTTTTTGGTGGCCTGCGCAGCTCTGGGTCCCACCTCTTGCTCCCGAGGGGCAGGGGCGCTTCTTCTCGGCCGTCCGTCGTCCGGCCGGCGGCGCGTGCCCGGCCTGCCCACCGTCCACCGGCCCCAGCCCTTTGCGTGGCTCGAGGCCGGACGCTGGGTCGCCACCGCGCAGCCGGGGCCTCGTGTGGTCGGTCCCCGCGGCAGCCACGGCGAGCTCCTCGGCGACGTGCCGCCCAGCCGCACAGCCGCCGTGGGTGTCGCTCGGGTGGGAGGCAGATGGGTCCGGTCCCGTCTGGATGCGGGAGGTGGTGTGGCCTGGCACCCGCCCCCTCTGCTCCTTCCCGCGCCCGGCCAGGCCGGGCCGGGCCGGGCCGGGCCGCTAGCTGCGGGCCGCGGAGGACGCGGAAGACGCCGGGCCGGGGACGTGGCGGGGCTCCCCAGCCGGCCTCCGAGGGCCCGAGAGCGGCCAGGCGGCCAGAGCGCCCTCCAGAGGCGGGCGGCGGTGGGCGCCGGGCGCCGGGCGCGGGGCGCAGGGCGGGCGGACGGGCGGGCGTGCCCGGCGACCGGCCGGCGCAGCTGAGTCGGAGGGGCGAGGCTGGGGCGCCGGGCGGCCGGAGCCCGTGGTGGCCGGAGCCCGTGGTGGCCGGGCAGAGCTGCGGCCGGGCGGGACGTCGGGGCAGGGATGCGCCGGGCGGCGGCGGCAGCGGCAGCGGCGAGAGAGCGCCAAGGCGAGAAGGCGCCGGAGCGCACCCTGGGCCGGCCGCGTCGGGCCGGCCCGGGCCGTGCAGCGTTGGTGGTATAGTGGTGAGCATAGCTGCCTTCCAAGCAGTTGACCCGGGTTCGATTCCCGGCCAACGCAGCCGGCCGACCTTTTGCGCCGCTCCGGGGCCCTCCTGGCCAGGCCCGCCGGGCGCTGGCAGTGGGGGACGGCGTGCCGGCCCGCTGGGCGCTGGGCGCTGGGCGCTGGGCACGTGGCCCGAGGCGGCGTGCGGGTGCGAGGGCGGCCGGCGCGCAGCGTTTTGCGGGTGCTGCCAGCGGTCCGGGTGGACTGCGTGGGGCCCGCGGGCGGCTGGACGTGCAGAGGCAGGGGCCTCGGGGCCCAAGCGGAGCCGCGTGGGGGGAATGGAGGCGCTGGGTCCAGGGGGTGCAGGCCAGGCGCGCAGCCTGTCGCTCCCTGGTGGTCTAGTGGTTAGGATTCGGCGCTCTCACCGCCGCGGCCCGGGTTCGATTCCCGGTCAGGGAAGCCTTTCTTCTTCCTCTGGCCCTCCGGGGCCTCCCCTCCCGGCCGGCCGAGCCGAGCCACCCACCGCCCCGGCCCCAGTGCACCCGCACCACCCCCTTTTAGCCCACGCCAGCACGCCAGGCCGAGCTGGCTAGCTTGTCGCGGGCCCCGCCGCCACGATGGAGGGGTGCACACAAGGCCACCTGCCACGCCCCGACGGGCAGCCCCAGCCTCGCCCTGCCACCTCGGCCCGTCCGAGCCTTTTGGCCTGGCTGGCCCACCGGAGGCCCTCGGCCTCGCCTCTCCCCTTCGCCCCCACCCGCGCACACGCTCGCCTGGCACCTTCGCTTCCACAGCCCGAGACGCGAGTGGCCGGGGCGGCCTCTGTCCCCCGCCGGGACCACCAGTGTGCGCAGGCGCCCCTGCCCCCCGAGTGTGCTCGGACCCCCACCGCCCCCTCCGGTGGCGCTCCTAGCTGGCCGGGCTGACGAGCCATCCTGTCCTCCCTCGTGAGGTGCCCGCGGTGGCGGTGCTGGGCGCGTGGGTCAGGTGAGCCACGCGCAGCCCTGAGTCCCGTCACCTGGCCGAGCAGCCCCCCTCGGGCCTGCGACCTCTCGGGCGGCTTCCCTGCCCCACGCCGGGGCGGGAGCGCCACGACCTGGCTGGCTGCGTCTCTCCCCGGCGACGGAGAGCGGACCCCAGGGGCACGCCGGTCTTGGGCGCCGATGGGAGCGCAGAGTCCGACCGCCGTGCCCGGGAGGTGGAGGAGGGAAGAGGCATCCGGGCACGGCCCGGACCCCCCCACCCCCCCCCCCCCGGGGCACTGGAGGTGAGACAGCGGGGAGGTGCCGTGGGAGCCCCGGGGGAAGACAACCCAGCAGCCAGGCAGGTGGGCGGCGGTCGACGCACCCCGGGGGACTGGGCGCACTTGTCGCCAACTTGTCATTCCACTTGCAGGACCCGTCGGTCCTTCCATCCTAGGCGCCGTCCGTCCTTCTGTCCACCCCTGTCTGTATCCGTCCTCTTCTGTGGATGCCTCCCAAGGTCCATCGCACACCTCAGTCTCCTTCCCGCCCCAATTTGGACACCCCTGTCCGCCGGGGATTTGCTCTGTGATCAGAGGTGTCCCCTCTCGAGGCCAAGCGGTCAGCCGGTGCGCCGCGCACACCTGCTGGGGCACACTCGCTTCAACCGCACAAGCCCCCTGCAGCGGTGCGGAGGAGTCGCGGCGGCCGTGGGTCTCCGGGTGCTTCCCGTGCCCGCGGGAAGTTTCCTCGGAGTCCTTGCTTTTGCGTGTGTGTGTGTGTGTGTGTGTGTGTGTGTGTGTGTCGGGAGGGGGTGGCTGGTGGGAGGGGCGGCGGTGCGAGGTGGTGCCGAGGGAAAGGGAGGAGCGTGTGGGTGGCAGCGCGAGTTGGTGCGTGGATGCGTTCCTTGCAGTGAATCGGGAGACTGGAGCGAGGCGAGCGTCGTTAAAGAGAAGAAGGGCAAGGCAGGTGTGTGGGCGGGCGCGGACGGGCCCTTGGCTCCGGGGCGGGCGGAGTTTTGTCCCCAGGGCGAGCGAGCCACGGAGGAGGAAGGGAATGTGCGGCAGGGGCGGGGACGGACCCCCAGAGAGGAGCAGAGGTGGCTTTGGCCAGGTGCTCTGAAGGTGGGAGAGAGGCTTCGAAGCGGAGCGCGCAGTTGGCGCTGCGGGGCCAAAAGGGGATGGCGCGTTGCATGGGCCGGGAATCGAACCCGGGCCTCCCGCGTGGCAGGCGAGAATTCTACCACTGAACCACCCATGCACCCACGGACGTGGGCCACAGAGGGCTTCCCCAGCGGCGCCGGCCGCCTCCGTTGCCGGTCCCCGCCAGTAGTGAGCGTGAGCGTGAGTGTGAGCGTGAGCGTCTGCTCCGTGGGAGCAGGAGGCGGGCGGTCTGCAAGACAGGCTCCAGGCACGCGGAGAGCCAGCCCCTAGGGCGCGGCGCGGCGCGGCCCGGCTCGGACGTCCGGGCAGAGGAAGGCACGGAGGCGGACTGGGCTCATCCCGTGCTTTGTCCCTCGTCCGGGGCCGCCGCCACAGCCTGCCCGTGTCCCCAGAGGCAGCCAGGAGCTGGACCCAGCCTGGCCAGCGCCCGATCCCCAAACAGCCGGAGCCATTTGTGGCCGGTGCCGGCAGGCGAGGGACCTTGCCTTCAGCTACTCCCAGCCCCGAGCCAGAGTCCGTTTGGCGGATGGTTTTCTCGCGCGTGCAGTGTGTGTCCCGGCGGAAGGGGTGGGGAACGGACCTCTCGTGTGTGGAGCCATGGGGCCAGGGGCCGGGGCCGGGGGCAGGGGGCGGGGCCGGGTGGGCTGTGTGTCTTTGTGTCTGTGTGTGTGTGTGTGTGTGTGTGTGTGTGTGTGTGTGTTTGCGCTCGCGCCGGCGTCTGTCGGAGTTAGAGGCCAGGTAGCGCCGCCTGCGCCTCTGAGTGCGTCTCGGGCCAAGAGAGCAAAGGCCTGAGCGCGCTGGCCGGAGCCTCTCCCTAGGGGTCCGGCTCGGTGCCTTGGCAGGTTGGGAGGCAGGAGGGCGGTCTTGGATCCGGGCGGAACGCTGGGGCGGAGTGGCCGGCCGGCGGCGGCGGCCTCCCCGAGCCAGGAGATGCGCTGTGGTGCCCGGCTGGATGGCCTGGGGGTCTAGGGCTTCCGCTCACTGCTCCCTGCAGCCACCTTCCCGGCTTGGACTCGTGAGCCAGGCCCACAGAAGGGAGGGGTCCGCGCCGCCGGCTGGCCAGCAGCCGGCTGCGCTGTATGGCTCCCGGGAGGCAGACAGGCAGGCAGGTAGGTGTGGCCAGGGGAAGGCCCCTAGGTGGAGAATCGTGTGGGCCGCCTCGGGAGGGTGTGGAGAGAATGGACTAGGGCCGGGGGAAAAGCACGGGGTGACGGTGGGGTGGGTGCGTGTTCCCGGTGGCGGCGGAAGCGGACGGCTGGCTGGAAGGGCCAGGCGCTGTCCAGCGGCCACAAGTGGGAGCGGGAAGCGCGGGGAGCTTTGCAGCCTGGGCTGGTTCGCGAGTGCCGGGGTGAGGAGGGCAGGGGCGGGAATAGACGAGAAGGAGGACCAAAGAGCCTCCAGAAAGACGCAGGTGCGAAGTCAGCGAAGCCTGCGGGTGTGGGAAAGGCGCTCGAGGCGCGGGGGAGTGCGTGTGTGTGCGCCCGCGCGCGCCCGCGCGCGCGCGCGCGCTCAGAGCCCGAGGCGGCGAGGGTGGAGGGGCTGGAGCTCGGTCCCGGGCAGCGTGTGCTCGGGTGCGGGGCGGGCCGCGGCCGCGAGAGGGTGTGGTCCAGGCCCCGGTGGCGTGGCTGCTGTGTGGGGCGGGCCAAAAGGTGGGCGTGTCAGGAGTGGGATTCGAACCCACGCCTCCAGGGGAGACTGCGACCTGAACGCAGCGCCTTAGACCGCTCGGCCATCCTGACGGCGGGTGTGGGCGCGTCGCCGCTGGCCTGGCTGGGACGCGGCGCTAACGCTGGTGTCCTTGGCCGTCATGGCGCCCGGCTGGCGGCTGTGTGCGTGCGCAAGGGGCGAGACACGCGCGGCGGCCCCGGAGGAGCACGGCCAGCCGCCTCGCCGCCGCCGCCGCCGCCGCCGCCGCCGCCGCCGCCAGCGCGGCTCCCGTCGCTGTCGCACCCCCACCCCCAGCTCCCTGCAGGCCCCGTCCAGCGTCGGCGCCCCTTGCCCTGCTCCCCACCCCGCCTGCCTCGCCCTCGCCGTCGCCGTCGCCCTCGCCCTCGCCCTCGCCGCCCCGCTTGCCGTCTGGGGCCTTTTCTCCCGGCGCGATGCCCGCCTGGCAGACGAGAGAGAGGCAGCGCTCGTTGGGAGTACTGAGCGCCGTCCGGTCCGTGTGTGGGCCCCGGGTCCGGGCGGACTCCGAGTCGGGGCCGGGGGCTGCCGTGCGGGAGAGGGGGCCGAAGCGGGGCTGGGGTCGGGTGGGGCGTGGCCCGTGCCGGGCGCCCGTGCAGGGCAGGGCGTCGAGGGCAGGCAGGGGCAGGCGTGGGGAGGCAGCCGGAGAGGGGTCGGGCGCCCGGGTGGCCGGCCGCCGCCGTCCTCGTTAGTATAGTGGTGAGTATCCCCGCCTGTCACGCGGGAGACCGGGGTTCGATTCCCCGACGGGGAGGCAAGACGCCCTTTTTGGTGGCCTGCGCAGCTCTGGGTCCCACCTCTTGCTCCCGAGGGGCAGGGGCGCTTCTTCTCGGCCGTCCGTCGTCCGGCCGGCGGCGCGTGCCCGGCCTGCCCACCGTCCACCGGCCCCAGCCCTTTGCGTGGCTCGAGGCCGGACGCTGGGTCGCCACCGCGCAGCCGGGGCCTCGTGTGGTCGGTCCCCGCGGCAGCCACGGCGAGCTCCTCGGCGACGTGCCGCCCAGCCGCACAGCCGCCGTGGGTGTCGCTCGGGTGGGAGGCAGATGGGTCCGGTCCCGTCTGGATGCGGGAGGTGGTGTGGCCTGGCACCCGCCCCCTCTGCTCCTTCCCGCGCCCGGCCAGGCCGGGCCGGGCCGGGCCGGGCCGCTAGCTGCGGGCCGCGGAGGACGCGGAAGACGCCGGGCCGGGGACGTGGCGGGGCTCCCCAGCCGGCCTCCGAGGGCCCGAGAGCGGCCAGGCGGCCAGAGCGCCCTCCAGAGGCGGGCGGCGGTGGGCGCCGGGCGCCGGGCGCGGGGCGCAGGGCGGGCGGACGGGCGGGCGTGCCCGGCGACCGGCCGGCGCAGCTGAGTCGGAGGGGCGAGGCTGGGGCGCCGGGCGGCCGGAGCCCGTGGTGGCCGGAGCCCGTGGTGGCCGGGCAGAGCTGCGGCCGGGCGGGACGTCGGGGCAGGGATGCGCCGGGCGGCGGCGGCAGCGGCAGCGGCGAGAGAGCGCCAAGGCGAGAAGGCGCCGGAGCGCACCCTGGGCCGGCCGCGTCGGGCCGGCCCGGGCCGTGCAGCGTTGGTGGTATAGTGGTGAGCATAGCTGCCTTCCAAGCAGTTGACCCGGGTTCGATTCCCGGCCAACGCAGCCGGCCGACCTTTTGCGCCGCTCCGGGGCCCTCCTGGCCAGGCCCGCCGGGCGCTGGCAGTGGGGGACGGCGTGCCGGCCCGCTGGGCGCTGGGCGCTGGGCGCTGGGCACGTGGCCCGAGGCGGCGTGCGGGTGCGAGGGCGGCCGGCGCGCAGCGTTTTGCGGGTGCTGCCAGCGGTCCGGGTGGACTGCGTGGGGCCCGCGGGCGGCTGGACGTGCAGAGGCAGGGGCCTCGGGGCCCAAGCGGAGCCGCGTGGGGGGAATGGAGGCGCTGGGTCCAGGGGGTGCAGGCCAGGCGCGCAGCCTGTCGCTCCCTGGTGGTCTAGTGGTTAGGATTCGGCGCTCTCACCGCCGCGGCCCGGGTTCGATTCCCGGTCAGGGAAGCCTTTCTTCTTCCTCTGGCCCTCCGGGGCCTCCCCTCCCGGCCGGCCGAGCCGAGCCACCCACCGCCCCGGCCCCAGTGCACCCGCACCACCCCCTTTTAGCCCACGCCAGCACGCCAGGCCGAGCTGGCTAGCTTGTCGCGGGCCCCGCCGCCACGATGGAGGGGTGCACACAAGGCCACCTGCCACGCCCCGACGGGCAGCCCCAGCCTCGCCCTGCCACCTCGGCCCGTCCGAGCCTTTTGGCCTGGCTGGCCCACCGGAGGCCCTCGGCCTCGCCTCTCCCCTTCGCCCCCACCCGCGCACACGCTCGCCTGGCACCTTCGCTTCCACAGCCCGAGACGCGAGTGGCCGGGGCGGCCTCTGTCCCCCGCCGGGACCACCAGTGTGCGCAGGCGCCCCTGCCCCCCGAGTGTGCTCGGACCCCCACCGCCCCCTCCGGTGGCGCTCCTAGCTGGCCGGGCTGACGAGCCATCCTGTCCTCCCTCGTGAGGTGCCCGCGGTGGCGGTGCTGGGCGCGTGGGTCAGGTGAGCCACGCGCAGCCCTGAGTCCCGTCACCTGGCCGAGCAGCCCCCCTCGGGCCTGCGACCTCTCGGGCGGCTTCCCTGCCCCACGCCGGGGCGGGAGCGCCACGACCTGGCTGGCTGCGTCTCTCCCCGGCGACGGAGAGCGGACCCCAGGGGCACGCCGGTCTTGGGCGCCGATGGGAGCGCAGAGTCCGACCGCCGTGCCCGGGAGGTGGAGGAGGGAAGAGGCATCCGGGCACGGCCCGGACCCCCCCACCCCCCCCCCCCCCGGGGCACTGGAGGTGAGACAGCGGGGAGGTGCCGTGGGAGCCCCGGGGGAAGACAACCCAGCAGCCAGGCAGGTGGGCGGCGGTCGACGCACCCCGGGGGACTGGGCGCACTTGTCGCCAACTTGTCATTCCACTTGCAGGACCCGTCGGTCCTTCCATCCTAGGCGCCGTCCGTCCTTCTGTCCACCCCTGTCTGTATCCGTCCTCTTCTGTGGATGCCTCCCAAGGTCCATCGCACACCTCAGTCTCCTTCCCGCCCCAATTTGGACACCCCTGTCCGCCGGGGATTTGCTCTGTGATCAGAGGTGTCCCCTCTCGAGGCCAAGCGGTCAGCCGGTGCGCCGCGCACACCTGCTGGGGCACACTCGCTTCAACCGCACAAGCCCCCTGCAGCGGTGCGGAGGAGTCGCGGCGGCCGTGGGTCTCCGGGTGCTTCCCGTGCCCGCGGGAAGTTTCCTCGGAGTCCTTGCTTTTGCGTGTGTGTGTGTGTGTGTGTGTGTGTGTGTGTGTGTCGGGAGGGGGTGGCTGGTGGGAGGGGCGGCGGTGCGAGGTGGTGCCGAGGGAAAGGGAGGAGCGTGTGGGTGGCAGCGCGAGTTGGTGCGTGGATGCGTTCCTTGCAGTGAATCGGGAGACTGGAGCGAGGCGAGCGTCGTTAAAGAGAAGAAGGGCAAGGCAGGTGTGTGGGCGGGCGCGGACGGGCCCTTGGCTCCGGGGCGGGCGGAGTTTTGTCCCCAGGGCGAGCGAGCCACGGAGGAGGAAGGGAATGTGCGGCAGGGGCGGGGACGGACCCCCAGAGAGGAGCAGAGGTGGCTTTGGCCAGGTGCTCTGAAGGTGGGAGAGAGGCTTCGAAGCGGAGCGCGCAGTTGGCGCTGCGGGGCCAAAAGGGGATGGCGCGTTGCATGGGCCGGGAATCGAACCCGGGCCTCCCGCGTGGCAGGCGAGAATTCTACCACTGAACCACCCATGCACCCACGGACGTGGGCCACAGAGGGCTTCCCCAGCGGCGCCGGCCGCCTCCGTTGCCGGTCCCCGCCAGTAGTGAGCGTGAGCGTGAGTGTGAGCGTGAGCGTCTGCTCCGTGGGAGCAGGAGGCGGGCGGTCTGCAAGACAGGCTCCAGGCACGCGGAGAGCCAGCCCCTAGGGCGCGGCGCGGCGCGGCCCGGCTCGGACGTCCGGGCAGAGGAAGGCACGGAGGCGGACTGGGCTCATCCCGTGCTTTGTCCCTCGTCCGGGGCCGCCGCCACAGCCTGCCCGTGTCCCCAGAGGCAGCCAGGAGCTGGACCCAGCCTGGCCAGCGCCCGATCCCCAAACAGCCGGAGCCATTTGTGGCCGGTGCCGGCAGGCGAGGGACCTTGCCTTCAGCTACTCCCAGCCCCGAGCCAGAGTCCGTTTGGCGGATGGTTTTCTCGCGCGTGCAGTGTGTGTCCCGGCGGAAGGGGTGGGGAACGGACCTCTCGTGTGTGGAGCCATGGGGCCAGGGGCCGGGGCCGGGGGCAGGGGGCGGGGCCGGGTGGGCTGTGTGTCTTTGTGTCTGTGTGTGTGTGTGTGTGTGTGTGTGTGTGTGTGTGTGTTTGCGCTCGCGCCGGCGTCTGTCGGAGTTAGAGGCCAGGTAGCGCCGCCTGCGCCTCTGAGTGCGTCTCGGGCCAAGAGAGCAAAGGCCTGAGCGCGCTGGCCGGAGCCTCTCCCTAGGGGTCCGGCTCGGTGCCTTGGCAGGTTGGGAGGCAGGAGGGCGGTCTTGGATCCGGGCGGAACGCTGGGGCGGAGTGGCCGGCCGGCGGCGGCGGCCTCCCCGAGCCAGGAGATGCGCTGTGGTGCCCGGCTGGATGGCCTGGGGGTCTAGGGCTTCCGCTCACTGCTCCCTGCAGCCACCTTCCCGGCTTGGACTCGTGAGCCAGGCCCACAGAAGGGAGGGGTCCGCGCCGCCGGCTGGCCAGCAGCCGGCTGCGCTGTATGGCTCCCGGGAGGCAGACAGGCAGGCAGGTAGGTGTGGCCAGGGGAAGGCCCCTAGGTGGAGAATCGTGTGGGCCGCCTCGGGAGGGTGTGGAGAGAATGGACTAGGGCCGGGGGAAAAGCACGGGGTGACGGTGGGGTGGGTGCGTGTTCCCGGTGGCGGCGGAAGCGGACGGCTGGCTGGAAGGGCCAGGCGCTGTCCAGCGGCCACAAGTGGGAGCGGGAAGCGCGGGGAGCTTTGCAGCCTGGGCTGGTTCGCGAGTGCCGGGGTGAGGAGGGCAGGGGCGGGAATAGACGAGAAGGAGGACCAAAGAGCCTCCAGAAAGACGCAGGTGCGAAGTCAGCGAAGCCTGCGGGTGTGGGAAAGGCGCTCGAGGCGCGGGGGAGTGCGTGTGTGTGCGCCCGCGCGCGCCCGCGCGCGCGCGCGCGCTCAGAGCCCGAGGCGGCGAGGGTGGAGGGGCTGGAGCTCGGTCCCGGGCAGCGTGTGCTCGGGTGCGGGGCGGGCCGCGGCCGCGAGAGGGTGTGGTCCAGGCCCCGGTGGCGTGGCTGCTGTGTGGGGCGGGCCAAAAGGTGGGCGTGTCAGGAGTGGGATTCGAACCCACGCCTCCAGGGGAGACTGCGACCTGAACGCAGCGCCTTAGACCGCTCGGCCATCCTGACGGCGGGTGTGGGCGCGTCGCCGCTGGCCTGGCTGGGACGCGGCGCTAACGCTGGTGTCCTTGGCCGTCATGGCGCCCGGCTGGCGGCTGTGTGCGTGCGCAAGGGGCGAGACACGCGCGGCGGCCCCGGAGGAGCACGGCCAGCCGCCTCGCCGCCGCCGCCGCCGCCGCCGCCGCCGCCGCCGCCAGCGCGGCTCCCGTCGCTGTCGCACCCCCACCCCCAGCTCCCTGCAGGCCCCGTCCAGCGTCGGCGCCCCTTGCCCTGCTCCCCACCCCGCCTGCCTCGCCCTCGCCGTCGCCGTCGCCCTCGCCCTCGCCCTCGCCGCCCCGCTTGCCGTCTGGGGCCTTTTCTCCCGGCGCGATGCCCGCCTGGCAGACGAGAGAGAGGCAGCGCTCGTTGGGAGTACTGAGCGCCGTCCGGTCCGTGTGTGGGCCCCGGGTCCGGGCGGACTCCGAGTCGGGGCCGGGGGCTGCCGTGCGGGAGAGGGGGCCGAAGCGGGGCTGGGGTCGGGTGGGGCGTGGCCCGTGCCGGGCGCCCGTGCAGGGCAGGGCGTCGAGGGCAGGCAGGGGCAGGCGTGGGGAGGCAGCCGGAGAGGGGTCGGGCGCCCGGGTGGCCGGCCGCCGCCGTCCTCGTTAGTATAGTGGTGAGTATCCCCGCCTGTCACGCGGGAGACCGGGGTTCGATTCCCCGACGGGGAGGCAAGACGCCCTTTTTGGTGGCCTGCGCAGCTCTGGGTCCCACCTCTTGCTCCCGAGGGGCAGGGGCGCTTCTTCTCGGCCGTCCGTCGTCCGGCCGGCGGCGCGTGCCCGGCCTGCCCACCGTCCACCGGCCCCAGCCCTTTGCGTGGCTCGAGGCCGGACGCTGGGTCGCCACCGCGCAGCCGGGGCCTCGTGTGGTCGGTCCCCGCGGCAGCCACGGCGAGCTCCTCGGCGACGTGCCGCCCAGCCGCACAGCCGCCGTGGGTGTCGCTCGGGTGGGAGGCAGATGGGTCCGGTCCCGTCTGGATGCGGGAGGTGGTGTGGCCTGGCACCCGCCCCCTCTGCTCCTTCCCGCGCCCGGCCAGGCCGGGCCGGGCCGGGCCGGGCCGCTAGCTGCGGGCCGCGGAGGACGCGGAAGACGCCGGGCCGGGGACGTGGCGGGGCTCCCCAGCCGGCCTCCGAGGGCCCGAGAGCGGCCAGGCGGCCAGAGCGCCCTCCAGAGGCGGGCGGCGGTGGGCGCCGGGCGCCGGGCGCGGGGCGCAGGGCGGGCGGACGGGCGGGCGTGCCCGGCGACCGGCCGGCGCAGCTGAGTCGGAGGGGCGAGGCTGGGGCGCCGGGCGGCCGGAGCCCGTGGTGGCCGGAGCCCGTGGTGGCCGGGCAGAGCTGCGGCCGGGCGGGACGTCGGGGCAGGGATGCGCCGGGCGGCGGCGGCAGCGGCAGCGGCGAGAGAGCGCCAAGGCGAGAAGGCGCCGGAGCGCACCCTGGGCCGGCCGCGTCGGGCCGGCCCGGGCCGTGCAGCGTTGGTGGTATAGTGGTGAGCATAGCTGCCTTCCAAGCAGTTGACCCGGGTTCGATTCCCGGCCAACGCAGCCGGCCGACCTTTTGCGCCGCTCCGGGGCCCTCCTGGCCAGGCCCGCCGGGCGCTGGCAGTGGGGGACGGCGTGCCGGCCCGCTGGGCGCTGGGCGCTGGGCGCTGGGCACGTGGCCCGAGGCGGCGTGCGGGTGCGAGGGCGGCCGGCGCGCAGCGTTTTGCGGGTGCTGCCAGCGGTCCGGGTGGACTGCGTGGGGCCCGCGGGCGGCTGGACGTGCAGAGGCAGGGGCCTCGGGGCCCAAGCGGAGCCGCGTGGGGGGAATGGAGGCGCTGGGTCCAGGGGGTGCAGGCCAGGCGCGCAGCCTGTCGCTCCCTGGTGGTCTAGTGGTTAGGATTCGGCGCTCTCACCGCCGCGGCCCGGGTTCGATTCCCGGTCAGGGAAGCCTTTCTTCTTCCTCTGGCCCTCCGGGGCCTCCCCTCCCGGCCGGCCGAGCCGAGCCACCCACCGCCCCGGCCCCAGTGCACCCGCACCACCCCCTTTTAGCCCACGCCAGCACGCCAGGCCGAGCTGGCTAGCTTGTCGCGGGCCCCGCCGCCACGATGGAGGGGTGCACACAAGGCCACCTGCCACGCCCCGACGGGCAGCCCCAGCCTCGCCCTGCCACCTCGGCCCGTCCGAGCCTTTTGGCCTGGCTGGCCCACCGGAGGCCCTCGGCCTCGCCTCTCCCCTTCGCCCCCACCCGCGCACACGCTCGCCTGGCACCTTCGCTTCCACAGCCCGAGACGCGAGTGGCCGGGGCGGCCTCTGTCCCCCGCCGGGACCACCAGTGTGCGCAGGCGCCCCTGCCCCCCGAGTGTGCTCGGACCCCCACCGCCCCCTCCGGTGGCGCTCCTAGCTGGCCGGGCTGACGAGCCATCCTGTCCTCCCTCGTGAGGTGCCCGCGGTGGCGGTGCTGGGCGCGTGGGTCAGGTGAGCCACGCGCAGCCCTGAGTCCCGTCACCTGGCCGAGCAGCCCCCCTCGGGCCTGCGACCTCTCGGGCGGCTTCCCTGCCCCACGCCGGGGCGGGAGCGCCACGACCTGGCTGGCTGCGTCTCTCCCCGGCGACGGAGAGCGGACCCCAGGGGCACGCCGGTCTTGGGCGCCGATGGGAGCGCAGAGTCCGACCGCCGTGCCCGGGAGGTGGAGGAGGGAAGAGGCATCCGGGCACGGCCCGGACCCCCCCACCCCCCCCCCCCCCGGGGCACTGGAGGTGAGACAGCGGGGAGGTGCCGTGGGAGCCCCGGGGGAAGACAACCCAGCAGCCAGGCAGGTGGGCGGCGGTCGACGCACCCCGGGGGACTGGGCGCACTTGTCGCCAACTTGTCATTCCACTTGCAGGACCCGTCGGTCCTTCCATCCTAGGCGCCGTCCGTCCTTCTGTCCACCCCTGTCTGTATCCGTCCTCTTCTGTGGATGCCTCCCAAGGTCCATCGCACACCTCAGTCTCCTTCCCGCCCCAATTTGGACACCCCTGTCCGCCGGGGATTTGCTCTGTGATCAGAGGTGTCCCCTCTCGAGGCCAAGCGGTCAGCCGGTGCGCCGCGCACACCTGCTGGGGCACACTCGCTTCAACCGCACAAGCCCCCTGCAGCGGTGCGGAGGAGTCGCGGCGGCCGTGGGTCTCCGGGTGCTTCCCGTGCCCGCGGGAAGTTTCCTCGGAGTCCTTGCTTTTGCGTGTGTGTGTGTGTGTGTGTGTGTGTGTGTGTGTGTCGGGAGGGGGTGGCTGGTGGGAGGGGCGGCGGTGCGAGGTGGTGCCGAGGGAAAGGGAGGAGCGTGTGGGTGGCAGCGCGAGTTGGTGCGTGGATGCGTTCCTTGCAGTGAATCGGGAGACTGGAGCGAGGCGAGCGTCGTTAAAGAGAAGAAGGGCAAGGCAGGTGTGTGGGCGGGCGCGGACGGGCCCTTGGCTCCGGGGCGGGCGGAGTTTTGTCCCCAGGGCGAGCGAGCCACGGAGGAGGAAGGGAATGTGCGGCAGGGGCGGGGACGGACCCCCAGAGAGGAGCAGAGGTGGCTTTGGCCAGGTGCTCTGAAGGTGGGAGAGAGGCTTCGAAGCGGAGCGCGCAGTTGGCGCTGCGGGGCCAAAAGGGGATGGCGCGTTGCATGGGCCGGGAATCGAACCCGGGCCTCCCGCGTGGCAGGCGAGAATTCTACCACTGAACCACCCATGCACCCACGGACGTGGGCCACAGAGGGCTTCCCCAGCGGCGCCGGCCGCCTCCGTTGCCGGTCCCCGCCAGTAGTGAGCGTGAGCGTGAGTGTGAGCGTGAGCGTCTGCTCCGTGGGAGCAGGAGGCGGGCGGTCTGCAAGACAGGCTCCAGGCACGCGGAGAGCCAGCCCCTAGGGCGCGGCGCGGCGCGGCCCGGCTCGGACGTCCGGGCAGAGGAAGGCACGGAGGCGGACTGGGCTCATCCCGTGCTTTGTCCCTCGTCCGGGGCCGCCGCCACAGCCTGCCCGTGTCCCCAGAGGCAGCCAGGAGCTGGACCCAGCCTGGCCAGCGCCCGATCCCCAAACAGCCGGAGCCATTTGTGGCCGGTGCCGGCAGGCGAGGGACCTTGCCTTCAGCTACTCCCAGCCCCGAGCCAGAGTCCGTTTGGCGGATGGTTTTCTCGCGCGTGCAGTGTGTGTCCCGGCGGAAGGGGTGGGGAACGGACCTCTCGTGTGTGGAGCCATGGGGCCAGGGGCCGGGGCCGGGGGCAGGGGGCGGGGCCGGGTGGGCTGTGTGTCTTTGTGTCTGTGTGTGTGTGTGTGTGTGTGTGTGTGTGTGTGTGTGTTTGCGCTCGCGCCGGCGTCTGTCGGAGTTAGAGGCCAGGTAGCGCCGCCTGCGCCTCTGAGTGCGTCTCGGGCCAAGAGAGCAAAGGCCTGAGCGCGCTGGCCGGAGCCTCTCCCTAGGGGTCCGGCTCGGTGCCTTGGCAGGTTGGGAGGCAGGAGGGCGGTCTTGGATCCGGGCGGAACGCTGGGGCGGAGTGGCCGGCCGGCGGCGGCGGCCTCCCCGAGCCAGGAGATGCGCTGTGGTGCCCGGCTGGATGGCCTGGGGGTCTAGGGCTTCCGCTCACTGCTCCCTGCAGCCACCTTCCCGGCTTGGACTCGTGAGCCAGGCCCACAGAAGGGAGGGGTCCGCGCCGCCGGCTGGCCAGCAGCCGGCTGCGCTGTATGGCTCCCGGGAGGCAGACAGGCAGGCAGGTAGGTGTGGCCAGGGGAAGGCCCCTAGGTGGAGAATCGTGTGGGCCGCCTCGGGAGGGTGTGGAGAGAATGGACTAGGGCCGGGGGAAAAGCACGGGGTGACGGTGGGGTGGGTGCGTGTTCCCGGTGGCGGCGGAAGCGGACGGCTGGCTGGAAGGGCCAGGCGCTGTCCAGCGGCCACAAGTGGGAGCGGGAAGCGCGGGGAGCTTTGCAGCCTGGGCTGGTTCGCGAGTGCCGGGGTGAGGAGGGCAGGGGCGGGAATAGACGAGAAGGAGGACCAAAGAGCCTCCAGAAAGACGCAGGTGCGAAGTCAGCGAAGCCTGCGGGTGTGGGAAAGGCGCTCGAGGCGCGGGGGAGTGCGTGTGTGTGCGCCCGCGCGCGCCCGCGCGCGCGCGCGCGCTCAGAGCCCGAGGCGGCGAGGGTGGAGGGGCTGGAGCTCGGTCCCGGGCAGCGTGTGCTCGGGTGCGGGGCGGGCCGCGGCCGCGAGAGGGTGTGGTCCAGGCCCCGGTGGCGTGGCTGCTGTGTGGGGCGGGCCAAAAGGTGGGCGTGTCAGGAGTGGGATTCGAACCCACGCCTCCAGGGGAGACTGCGACCTGAACGCAGCGCCTTAGACCGCTCGGCCATCCTGACGGCGGGTGTGGGCGCGTCGCCGCTGGCCTGGCTGGGACGCGGCGCTAACGCTGGTGTCCTTGGCCGTCATGGCGCCCGGCTGGCGGCTGTGTGCGTGCGCAAGGGGCGAGACACGCGCGGCGGCCCCGGAGGAGCACGGCCAGCCGCCTCGCCGCCGCCGCCGCCGCCGCCGCCGCCGCCGCCGCCAGCGCGGCTCCCGTCGCTGTCGCACCCCCACCCCCAGCTCCCTGCAGGCCCCGTCCAGCGTCGGCGCCCCTTGCCCTGCTCCCCACCCCGCCTGCCTCGCCCTCGCCGTCGCCGTCGCCCTCGCCCTCGCCCTCGCCGCCCCGCTTGCCGTCTGGGGCCTTTTCTCCCGGCGCGATGCCCGCCTGGCAGACGAGAGAGAGGCAGCGCTCGTTGGGAGTACTGAGCGCCGTCCGGTCCGTGTGTGGGCCCCGGGTCCGGGCGGACTCCGAGTCGGGGCCGGGGGCTGCCGTGCGGGAGAGGGGGCCGAAGCGGGGCTGGGGTCGGGTGGGGCGTGGCCCGTGCCGGGCGCCCGTGCAGGGCAGGGCGTCGAGGGCAGGCAGGGGCAGGCGTGGGGAGGCAGCCGGAGAGGGGTCGGGCGCCCGGGTGGCCGGCCGCCGCCGTCCTCGTTAGTATAGTGGTGAGTATCCCCGCCTGTCACGCGGGAGACCGGGGTTCGATTCCCCGACGGGGAGGCAAGACGCCCTTTTTGGTGGCCTGCGCAGCTCTGGGTCCCACCTCTTGCTCCCGAGGGGCAGGGGCGCTTCTTCTCGGCCGTCCGTCGTCCGGCCGGCGGCGCGTGCCCGGCCTGCCCACCGTCCACCGGCCCCAGCCCTTTGCGTGGCTCGAGGCCGGACGCTGGGTCGCCACCGCGCAGCCGGGGCCTCGTGTGGTCGGTCCCCGCGGCAGCCACGGCGAGCTCCTCGGCGACGTGCCGCCCAGCCGCACAGCCGCCGTGGGTGTCGCTCGGGTGGGAGGCAGATGGGTCCGGTCCCGTCTGGATGCGGGAGGTGGTGTGGCCTGGCACCCGCCCCCTCTGCTCCTTCCCGCGCCCGGCCAGGCCGGGCCGGGCCGGGCCGGGCCGCTAGCTGCGGGCCGCGGAGGACGCGGAAGACGCCGGGCCGGGGACGTGGCGGGGCTCCCCAGCCGGCCTCCGAGGGCCCGAGAGCGGCCAGGCGGCCAGAGCGCCCTCCAGAGGCGGGCGGCGGTGGGCGCCGGGCGCCGGGCGCGGGGCGCAGGGCGGGCGGACGGGCGGGCGTGCCCGGCGACCGGCCGGCGCAGCTGAGTCGGAGGGGCGAGGCTGGGGCGCCGGGCGGCCGGAGCCCGTGGTGGCCGGAGCCCGTGGTGGCCGGGCAGAGCTGCGGCCGGGCGGGACGTCGGGGCAGGGATGCGCCGGGCGGCGGCGGCAGCGGCAGCGGCGAGAGAGCGCCAAGGCGAGAAGGCGCCGGAGCGCACCCTGGGCCGGCCGCGTCGGGCCGGCCCGGGCCGTGCAGCGTTGGTGGTATAGTGGTGAGCATAGCTGCCTTCCAAGCAGTTGACCCGGGTTCGATTCCCGGCCAACGCAGCCGGCCGACCTTTTGCGCCGCTCCGGGGCCCTCCTGGCCAGGCCCGCCGGGCGCTGGCAGTGGGGGACGGCGTGCCGGCCCGCTGGGCGCTGGGCGCTGGGCGCTGGGCACGTGGCCCGAGGCGGCGTGCGGGTGCGAGGGCGGCCGGCGCGCAGCGTTTTGCGGGTGCTGCCAGCGGTCCGGGTGGACTGCGTGGGGCCCGCGGGCGGCTGGACGTGCAGAGGCAGGGGCCTCGGGGCCCAAGCGGAGCCGCGTGGGGGGAATGGAGGCGCTGGGTCCAGGGGGTGCAGGCCAGGCGCGCAGCCTGTCGCTCCCTGGTGGTCTAGTGGTTAGGATTCGGCGCTCTCACCGCCGCGGCCCGGGTTCGATTCCCGGTCAGGGAAGCCTTTCTTCTTCCTCTGGCCCTCCGGGGCCTCCCCTCCCGGCCGGCCGAGCCGAGCCACCCACCGCCCCGGCCCCAGTGCACCCGCACCACCCCCTTTTAGCCCACGCCAGCACGCCAGGCCGAGCTGGCTAGCTTGTCGCGGGCCCCGCCGCCACGATGGAGGGGTGCACACAAGGCCACCTGCCACGCCCCGACGGGCAGCCCCAGCCTCGCCCTGCCACCTCGGCCCGTCCGAGCCTTTTGGCCTGGCTGGCCCACCGGAGGCCCTCGGCCTCGCCTCTCCCCTTCGCCCCCACCCGCGCACACGCTCGCCTGGCACCTTCGCTTCCACAGCCCGAGACGCGAGTGGCCGGGGCGGCCTCTGTCCCCCGCCGGGACCACCAGTGTGCGCAGGCGCCCCTGCCCCCCGAGTGTGCTCGGACCCCCACCGCCCCCTCCGGTGGCGCTCCTAGCTGGCCGGGCTGACGAGCCATCCTGTCCTCCCTCGTGAGGTGCCCGCGGTGGCGGTGCTGGGCGCGTGGGTCAGGTGAGCCACGCGCAGCCCTGAGTCCCGTCACCTGGCCGAGCAGCCCCCCTCGGGCCTGCGACCTCTCGGGCGGCTTCCCTGCCCCACGCCGGGGCGGGAGCGCCACGACCTGGCTGGCTGCGTCTCTCCCCGGCGACGGAGAGCGGACCCCAGGGGCACGCCGGTCTTGGGCGCCGATGGGAGCGCAGAGTCCGACCGCCGTGCCCGGGAGGTGGAGGAGGGAAGAGGCATCCGGGCACGGCCCGGACCCCCCCACCCCCCCCCCCCCCCGGGGCACTGGAGGTGAGACAGCGGGGAGGTGCCGTGGGAGCCCCGGGGGAAGACAACCCAGCAGCCAGGCAGGTGGGCGGCGGTCGACGCACCCCGGGGGACTGGGCGCACTTGTCGCCAACTTGTCATTCCACTTGCAGGACCCGTCGGTCCTTCCATCCTAGGCGCCGTCCGTCCTTCTGTCCACCCCTGTCTGTATCCGTCCTCTTCTGTGGATGCCTCCCAAGGTCCATCGCACACCTCAGTCTCCTTCCCGCCCCAATTTGGACACCCCTGTCCGCCGGGGATTTGCTCTGTGATCAGAGGTGTCCCCTCTCGAGGCCAAGCGGTCAGCCGGTGCGCCGCGCACACCTGCTGGGGCACACTCGCTTCAACCGCACAAGCCCCCTGCAGCGGTGCGGAGGAGTCGCGGCGGCCGTGGGTCTCCGGGTGCTTCCCGTGCCCGCGGGAAGTTTCCTCGGAGTCCTTGCTTTTGCGTGTGTGTGTGTGTGTGTGTGTGTGTGTGTGTGTGTCGGGAGGGGGTGGCTGGTGGGAGGGGCGGCGGTGCGAGGTGGTGCCGAGGGAAAGGGAGGAGCGTGTGGGTGGCAGCGCGAGTTGGTGCGTGGATGCGTTCCTTGCAGTGAATCGGGAGACTGGAGCGAGGCGAGCGTCGTTAAAGAGAAGAAGGGCAAGGCAGGTGTGTGGGCGGGCGCGGACGGGCCCTTGGCTCCGGGGCGGGCGGAGTTTTGTCCCCAGGGCGAGCGAGCCACGGAGGAGGAAGGGAATGTGCGGCAGGGGCGGGGACGGACCCCCAGAGAGGAGCAGAGGTGGCTTTGGCCAGGTGCTCTGAAGGTGGGAGAGAGGCTTCGAAGCGGAGCGCGCAGTTGGCGCTGCGGGGCCAAAAGGGGATGGCGCGTTGCATGGGCCGGGAATCGAACCCGGGCCTCCCGCGTGGCAGGCGAGAATTCTACCACTGAACCACCCATGCACCCACGGACGTGGGCCACAGAGGGCTTCCCCAGCGGCGCCGGCCGCCTCCGTTGCCGGTCCCCGCCAGTAGTGAGCGTGAGCGTGAGTGTGAGCGTGAGCGTCTGCTCCGTGGGAGCAGGAGGCGGGCGGTCTGCAAGACAGGCTCCAGGCACGCGGAGAGCCAGCCCCTAGGGCGCGGCGCGGCGCGGCCCGGCTCGGACGTCCGGGCAGAGGAAGGCACGGAGGCGGACTGGGCTCATCCCGTGCTTTGTCCCTCGTCCGGGGCCGCCGCCACAGCCTGCCCGTGTCCCCAGAGGCAGCCAGGAGCTGGACCCAGCCTGGCCAGCGCCCGATCCCCAAACAGCCGGAGCCATTTGTGGCCGGTGCCGGCAGGCGAGGGACCTTGCCTTCAGCTACTCCCAGCCCCGAGCCAGAGTCCGTTTGGCGGATGGTTTTCTCGCGCGTGCAGTGTGTGTCCCGGCGGAAGGGGTGGGGAACGGACCTCTCGTGTGTGGAGCCATGGGGCCAGGGGCCGGGGCCGGGGGCAGGGGGCGGGGCCGGGTGGGCTGTGTGTCTTTGTGTCTGTGTGTGTGTGTGTGTGTGTGTGTGTGTGTGTGTGTGTGTTTGCGCTCGCGCCGGCGTCTGTCGGAGTTAGAGGCCAGGTAGCGCCGCCTGCGCCTCTGAGTGCGTCTCGGGCCAAGAGAGCAAAGGCCTGAGCGCGCTGGCCGGAGCCTCTCCCTAGGGGTCCGGCTCGGTGCCTTGGCAGGTTGGGAGGCAGGAGGGCGGTCTTGGATCCGGGCGGAACGCTGGGGCGGAGTGGCCGGCCGGCGGCGGCGGCCTCCCCGAGCCAGGAGATGCGCTGTGGTGCCCGGCTGGATGGCCTGGGGGTCTAGGGCTTCCGCTCACTGCTCCCTGCAGCCACCTTCCCGGCTTGGACTCGTGAGCCAGGCCCACAGAAGGGAGGGGTCCGCGCCGCCGGCTGGCCAGCAGCCGGCTGCGCTGTATGGCTCCCGGGAGGCAGACAGGCAGGCAGGTAGGTGTGGCCAGGGGAAGGCCCCTAGGTGGAGAATCGTGTGGGCCGCCTCGGGAGGGTGTGGAGAGAATGGACTAGGGCCGGGGGAAAAGCACGGGGTGACGGTGGGGTGGGTGCGTGTTCCCGGTGGCGGCGGAAGCGGACGGCTGGCTGGAAGGGCCAGGCGCTGTCCAGCGGCCACAAGTGGGAGCGGGAAGCGCGGGGAGCTTTGCAGCCTGGGCTGGTTCGCGAGTGCCGGGGTGAGGAGGGCAGGGGCGGGAATAGACGAGAAGGAGGACCAAAGAGCCTCCAGAAAGACGCAGGTGCGAAGTCAGCGAAGCCTGCGGGTGTGGGAAAGGCGCTCGAGGCGCGGGGGAGTGCGTGTGTGTGCGCCCGCGCGCGCCCGCGCGCGCGCGCGCGCTCAGAGCCCGAGGCGGCGAGGGTGGAGGGGCTGGAGCTCGGTCCCGGGCAGCGTGTGCTCGGGTGCGGGGCGGGCCGCGGCCGCGAGAGGGTGTGGTCCAGGCCCCGGTGGCGTGGCTGCTGTGTGGGGCGGGCCAAAAGGTGGGCGTGTCAGGAGTGGGATTCGAACCCACGCCTCCAGGGGAGACTGCGACCTGAACGCAGCGCCTTAGACCGCTCGGCCATCCTGACGGCGGGTGTGGGCGCGTCGCCGCTGGCCTGGCTGGGACGCGGCGCTAACGCTGGTGTCCTTGGCCGTCATGGCGCCCGGCTGGCGGCTGTGTGCGTGCGCAAGGGGCGAGACACGCGCGGCGGCCCCGGAGGAGCACGGCCAGCCGCCTCGCCGCCGCCGCCGCCGCCGCCGCCGCCGCCGCCGCCAGCGCGGCTCCCGTCGCTGTCGCACCCCCACCCCCAGCTCCCTGCAGGCCCCGTCCAGCGTCGGCGCCCCTTGCCCTGCTCCCCACCCCGCCTGCCTCGCCCTCGCCGTCGCCGTCGCCCTCGCCCTCGCCCTCGCCGCCCCGCTTGCCGTCTGGGGCCTTTTCTCCCGGCGCGATGCCCGCCTGGCAGACGAGAGAGAGGCAGCGCTCGTTGGGAGTACTGAGCGCCGTCCGGTCCGTGTGTGGGCCCCGGGTCCGGGCGGACTCCGAGTCGGGGCCGGGGGCTGCCGTGCGGGAGAGGGGGCCGAAGCGGGGCTGGGGTCGGGTGGGGCGTGGCCCGTGCCGGGCGCCCGTGCAGGGCAGGGCGTCGAGGGCAGGCAGGGGCAGGCGTGGGGAGGCAGCCGGAGAGGGGTCGGGCGCCCGGGTGGCCGGCCGCCGCCGTCCTCGTTAGTATAGTGGTGAGTATCCCCGCCTGTCACGCGGGAGACCGGGGTTCGATTCCCCGACGGGGAGGCAAGACGCCCTTTTTGGTGGCCTGCGCAGCTCTGGGTCCCACCTCTTGCTCCCGAGGGGCAGGGGCGCTTCTTCTCGGCCGTCCGTCGTCCGGCCGGCGGCGCGTGCCCGGCCTGCCCACCGTCCACCGGCCCCAGCCCTTTGCGTGGCTCGAGGCCGGACGCTGGGTCGCCACCGCGCAGCCGGGGCCTCGTGTGGTCGGTCCCCGCGGCAGCCACGGCGAGCTCCTCGGCGACGTGCCGCCCAGCCGCACAGCCGCCGTGGGTGTCGCTCGGGTGGGAGGCAGATGGGTCCGGTCCCGTCTGGATGCGGGAGGTGGTGTGGCCTGGCACCCGCCCCCTCTGCTCCTTCCCGCGCCCGGCCAGGCCGGGCCGGGCCGGGCCGGGCCGCTAGCTGCGGGCCGCGGAGGACGCGGAAGACGCCGGGCCGGGGACGTGGCGGGGCTCCCCAGCCGGCCTCCGAGGGCCCGAGAGCGGCCAGGCGGCCAGAGCGCCCTCCAGAGGCGGGCGGCGGTGGGCGCCGGGCGCCGGGCGCGGGGCGCAGGGCGGGCGGACGGGCGGGCGTGCCCGGCGACCGGCCGGCGCAGCTGAGTCGGAGGGGCGAGGCTGGGGCGCCGGGCGGCCGGAGCCCGTGGTGGCCGGAGCCCGTGGTGGCCGGGCAGAGCTGCGGCCGGGCGGGACGTCGGGGCAGGGATGCGCCGGGCGGCGGCGGCAGCGGCAGCGGCGAGAGAGCGCCAAGGCGAGAAGGCGCCGGAGCGCACCCTGGGCCGGCCGCGTCGGGCCGGCCCGGGCCGTGCAGCGTTGGTGGTATAGTGGTGAGCATAGCTGCCTTCCAAGCAGTTGACCCGGGTTCGATTCCCGGCCAACGCAGCCGGCCGACCTTTTGCGCCGCTCCGGGGCCCTCCTGGCCAGGCCCGCCGGGCGCTGGCAGTGGGGGACGGCGTGCCGGCCCGCTGGGCGCTGGGCGCTGGGCGCTGGGCACGTGGCCCGAGGCGGCGTGCGGGTGCGAGGGCGGCCGGCGCGCAGCGTTTTGCGGGTGCTGCCAGCGGTCCGGGTGGACTGCGTGGGGCCCGCGGGCGGCTGGACGTGCAGAGGCAGGGGCCTCGGGGCCCAAGCGGAGCCGCGTGGGGGGAATGGAGGCGCTGGGTCCAGGGGGTGCAGGCCAGGCGCGCAGCCTGTCGCTCCCTGGTGGTCTAGTGGTTAGGATTCGGCGCTCTCACCGCCGCGGCCCGGGTTCGATTCCCGGTCAGGGAAGCCTTTCTTCTTCCTCTGGCCCTCCGGGGCCTCCCCTCCCGGCCGGCCGAGCCGAGCCACCCACCGCCCCGGCCCCAGTGCACCCGCACCACCCCCTTTTAGCCCACGCCAGCACGCCAGGCCGAGCTGGCTAGCTTGTCGCGGGCCCCGCCGCCACGATGGAGGGGTGCACACAAGGCCACCTGCCACGCCCCGACGGGCAGCCCCAGCCTCGCCCTGCCACCTCGGCCCGTCCGAGCCTTTTGGCCTGGCTGGCCCACCGGAGGCCCTCGGCCTCGCCTCTCCCCTTCGCCCCCACCCGCGCACACGCTCGCCTGGCACCTTCGCTTCCACAGCCCGAGACGCGAGTGGCCGGGGCGGCCTCTGTCCCCCGCCGGGACCACCAGTGTGCGCAGGCGCCCCTGCCCCCCGAGTGTGCTCGGACCCCCACCGCCCCCTCCGGTGGCGCTCCTAGCTGGCCGGGCTGACGAGCCATCCTGTCCTCCCTCGTGAGGTGCCCGCGGTGGCGGTGCTGGGCGCGTGGGTCAGGTGAGCCACGCGCAGCCCTGAGTCCCGTCACCTGGCCGAGCAGCCCCCCTCGGGCCTGCGACCTCTCGGGCGGCTTCCCTGCCCCACGCCGGGGCGGGAGCGCCACGACCTGGCTGGCTGCGTCTCTCCCCGGCGACGGAGAGCGGACCCCAGGGGCACGCCGGTCTTGGGCGCCGATGGGAGCGCAGAGTCCGACCGCCGTGCCCGGGAGGTGGAGGAGGGAAGAGGCATCCGGGCACGGCCCGGACCCCCCCACCCCCCCCCCCCCCGGGGCACTGGAGGTGAGACAGCGGGGAGGTGCCGTGGGAGCCCCGGGGGAAGACAACCCAGCAGCCAGGCAGGTGGGCGGCGGTCGACGCACCCCGGGGGACTGGGCGCACTTGTCGCCAACTTGTCATTCCACTTGCAGGACCCGTCGGTCCTTCCATCCTTTGGCAAAGGGGCCGGCGTGTTTCCCAGCGGTCCCTTTCGCCTCTTCCGCGCCCCACTCCACACCCCCGATGAGCGACGTCCTCCAACCCCCCCCCCACTCACGCACACGTTTCACAGTTTCACTTTTCACAGTTTCCCATCTCGCCTCACCCTGTGCCTCGCCATGGTAGGCGCCGTCCGTCCCTCTGTCCACCCCTGTACCCGTCAACTTCTGTGGATGCCTCCCAAGTCCATTGCACACCTCAGTCTTTCTCCTGCCACATCATTCCCCACCGCACGCCTGGCTGAATGGCAGAGCTCGACCCTGGGCTCAGGTGGTTGGCGGAGGGAAAGGGAATGTGGGCACTGTTGGTTGGCCAGCACCCAGGCAGCGGAGGTGAGAGAGGGTGCAGATATAGGGAATGGAGGGGGAAAACCCAGCGGCCACGCAGCCTGGAGGGGGGCAGAAGTACCTCGGTGACAGGGAGGTCCTCTATCTATGGTGTTATTCAATTTGAGGCCCTGTACTCTCCATGGTATGGCACCGTTGCCAGCGTGGTACCCAGAAATAAATTCCTCCCCCTGTGTTGTGCTACCCCCAATCAGCAGCACACCCCCCCATCCCCTGGTTTCACTTTTAAGTTTCCTCTCCCCATGTTGCCTTACACCCAGCCTGGGTATGTTCCAAGTCTCTCCTCAGTCATGTATATATCTTCTCCTGATGCTCAAGTTTTTTTTTTTTTAGAGACATTTCCACCACAGACAATCATGCATCAGGTTGGGAAATTGATTATTGAGTCATACATAGATTAAAATTCTAACAGCCAAGGGAATCGTGGGTGATACCAAAGCTTGGTCGCTCCTAGAAATAGTTTTTTCCCAGAACATTAGAGGTAGGATGCTCCTGCTGACACATTGATTTATGAGTTGTAGCCCTTTAAGACTGTGTGGGATGAAATTTCTGTTGTTTTAAGGTCTCACTGTGATTAATATTTTTGGAAGCCCTAGGAATTAAATATCATTTGTGTAATTGCCATCTAGGTCTTGGAATTAATATTCTACGTTATATCTTTGACCTCATGCCTTTCTATATGGCCTGTCTCTGGCTTGTCATATTTTTAGCCTTATTAGCTTTTATCGATATTTGTTGGGGCATCTGGCGGTCCCAGCCAGTAGAGCACATGACTCTCAATTTCAGGGTAATGAATTTTAGCCTGTTGGGCATAAAGCTAAAATAAAGTAAAACCCTCCTGTGAAATGTGCCCTCGTACGCGGAGGAAAGGAACATTTTTATCTTGCAAGGCAAAGGGACACAGAGAAGAATCTGAAAATTTGCAATATTTGAGACAGAGTGCTGGTGAGGATTTGAGGAAGTGGTCCATATCATCCAGTCTTTTGGAAGTCAAATTATAGTACAAAGGTTTTAGAGAATAATTTGGATGTATGTAAATTTTAAATGTGTTTATCATTTATCAAGCAGTTCAACTGTGGGAATTTATCTTAATATTTGCACCGGTGGGCAAAGTTGTATGTTCATCACTTCATTATTGGTGTCCTAGAAAACTAGGCAATATTCCCCATATTCATAGCTAAGAACTTGTTTATGAAATATACAACACAATATAACTGTTTAAAAGAGTCAGTAGGTAAGTACATATATTAATTATACTTTTGTGGCAGTCAGCTTGTAAGATAGTTTTTGATGATCACCACCTCCTGGTTTCCAAACCTGCCACAGTCCTTTCCTAGATTGTAATGGGATTTGTCTTTGTGAATGACAGAACATAGCCAAAATGTAAGTATGTCACTTCTAAGATTTGTTTAGAAAACGCTATGGTTTCCACCCTGGGCTCTCTCTCACAACTTTCTTTGGGGAAAGCCAGTGAACATTTTGCGCTGATTCACAGGCAGCCTAGGAGTGGCCCAAAGGGGGAGGAACAGGGTTTAAGTGAACCACCACCCACACGAGTTGGGTCCCCCCCCAGTTGTAGTTAAAGCTTCAGGTGACTGCAGGCCCAGGCAACGGCTTGACAGCGACTTCACGAGGACGCGGAAGCAGAAACCGTGAAGCTAAGTTGTTCCTGGATTCCTCACTCCAGAAGCTGTGACATAATACATGTTTCTTCTTTGAAGCTGCTAAGGTTTGGAGTAATATAACATGTGCTCCGTAGAGAACAAGCTAACGATATATCAGTTGTCTGCAGATAACTAATACAAATTACATGTTAAAAAAGTAAATTGTACCATAGTGAATTTATAATATGAAAAATGATAAATCATGAAAAATCATGAATCATATAATTATTTTCATAGAAACTCTCGAAATTCAAAATACAATAATATGGCAAGTAGGGGCTCATATCATTTGTCCCCCAGTCTTATTTAAATGTGCTTAGGGGGCCTACATGGCTCAGTCGGTTAAGGGTCCGCATCTTGATTTTAACGGGGTCATGGTTTTGTGGTTTGTGGGATCAAGTCCCACATCAGGCTGTGCACTGACAGCACAGAGCCTGCTTGGGATTCTCTCTCTGCCCCAACCAAGCTCATGCTCTCTCTCTTTCTCAAAATAAATGAAATTTATTTTTAAAATGTTTTTAAATGTTTTTACAATTAATTTTTTAAATTGATGTATAAATGGCATGCAATGAAATGGACACATTTAAAGTGCACTATTTTGGTGGCGCCTGGGTGGCTCAGTCGGTTAAGCTTTCGACTTCAGCTCAGGTCATGATCTCACGGTCCATGAGTTCGAGCCCCGCGTCGGGCTCTGTGCTCACCGCTCAGAGCCTGGAGCCTGTTTCAGATTCTGTGTCGCCCTCTCTCTGACCCTCCCCCATTCATGCTCTGTCTCTCTCTGTCTCAAAAATAAATAAACGTTAAAAAAAATTTTTTTTAAAGTGCACTATTTGGTAAGGTTTGATGTTTCCTCACATCCCTCTGTAATCTCCCCCTTCTTGTCCCCTCCAGGCAACAACTGGTTTGCTTTCTGCCACCACTGAGTACTTTTGTTTTCTAGAGCACGCTGTCTGCTAGAATTTCTGTGATTATAAAAATGTTTTATATTTGTGTTTTCCACGATGGTAGCCACTAGTCACATGTAGCTATTGAGCACTTGAAAAGAGGCTCGTCCTGGGGCGCCTGGGTGGCGCAGTCGGTTAAGCGTCCGACTTCAGCCAGGTCACGATCTCACAGTCCATGAGTTCGAGCCCCGCGTCAGGCTCTGGGCTGATGGCTCAGAGCCTGGAGCCTGTTTCCGATTCTGTGTCTCCCTCTCTCTCTGCCCCTCCCCCGTTCATGCTCTGTCTCTCTCTGTCCCAAAAATAAATAAACGTTGAAAAAAAAAAATTAAAAAAAAAAAGAAAAGAAAAGAGGCTCGTCCAAATTGAGAAATCCTGTAAGTGTGAAATACACACTCCGTTTCAAAGACTCAATATGAAGATAAGAGTGTAAAACATCCGTATATTTTTATACCAATTATACATTGAATTAGCATTGGATGGGGTATATTGGATATTATGGATTACGTTGTGTCCCCTCAAAATCCGTATATTGAAAGCTTAAGTCCCAGGACCTCAGAATGGGAGCTTATTTGGAAATAGGATGTCTCTCTCCTATGCAATGAGGATGAAGTGAGTTTGCAGTCGAGTGGGCTGCTAATACAATGTGGATGCTCCTCACCCATATTAAAAGGGGAAATTCAAATACACAGACATACTCACGGGGGAAGAACACCAGGTAAAGTCTGGAGTTCTGCTGCAAGCAAGGAAATAGCAGCAGCTAGGAAGGAGGCCTGGAACATATCCTTCTCTAGCATCTTCAGAAGGCGCATGACCCTGATGACACTTTGATCTGGCTTCCAGCCTCTGAAACTGTGAAACAATAAATTTATGTTGGTCAAGCCAGTCAGTTCATGGTACTTTATTATGGCAGCTATTTAAAATTAATATGTTGGGGTCGACTGGGTGGCTCAGTGGGTTAAACGTCCGACTCTTGATTTGGGCTCAAGTCATGATATCATGGTTTGGGGGTTTGAGGCCCACGTAGGGCTCTCCACTGACCTTGAGGAGCCTTCTTAGGATTCTCTCTCCTTCTCTCTCTGCCCCTCCCTAGCTTGTTTTCTGTCTCTCAAAATAATTAAAAACTTTTTAAAAAATTAATACATTGGATTCAAAAAATATGTTATTAAATTAATTTTAGGGGCACCTGGATGGCTCAGTCGGTTAAGTGTCCAACTTCGGCTCAGGTCATGATCTCGCAGCTTGTGAATTCGAGCCCTGTGTCAGGCTCTGTGCTGACATCTCAGAGGCCTGGAGCCTGCTTTGGATTCTGTGTCTCCCTCTCTCTCTGCCCCCTCTGCTGCTTGCTCTCTGTCTCTGTCTCTCTCTCAAAAATAAACATTAAAATTTTACAAATTAATTTTATATGTGCCTTTTTAAAAATACTCCCTTTTGTTTTTGTTTTCCAACGTTTATTTTTGGGACAGAGACAGAGCATGAACGGGGGAGGGGCAGAGAGAGAGGGAGACACAGAATCGGAAACAGGCTCCAGGCTCTGAGCCATCAGCCCAGAGCCTGACGCAGGGCTCGAACTCTCGGACCGTGAGATCGTGACCTGGCTGAGGTCGGACGCTTAACCGACTGCGCCACCCAGGCTCCCCCAAAAACACTCCCTTTTGAAGAAGGCCCTGAATCTCCCCTCTTCAAACACCCTACAGAACAGATGTACGAATTTCTGAAAAATCAAGCAATCCCATTTTAAACAAAACAACAAGCATATTCCTTATTCTGTGGCATGGCGGCTAAGGTGATATAGACCCCCAGAGGAAACTTTTCCACAGTTAAGGCAACAAGAATGGAATCAAGCTCCCCACACCTATGATGGAACGGATACCTATTCCTACCCTTGCCCCTCTGGAGTGTGTATTGTGACCACATAAGGAGTTGTGATGAGATCACAGTAAAGAATTATGGTGGAGGTGAACTGTAGCACAAAAGTCTGTAAGAATAAATCATGTATTTGACTTTTTCTCTGATTTTTTTATACGAAGAAGGAAATAGCTATCCAATCATCAAACGTACGAGGTGAGCCCTCAGCAAAATTGTCAGTTAGTTGCTTTTTATTTCTCTCCTTCCAACCCTTCCCTGAGCTGCCCTGTCTTCTCACTGGCCCTCTCCCTAATTGCTGGCATTCCCAGCATTCTGGATCTTTGTCTCCTCTGATGAAACCACCAGCCTGAGAAGGTGATTCTCCCTGTGGTGTTAAATGACTGTCCTCAGCTAGGGATGAAGGTTGCTTATAAGAAAACAAAACCCACTCGAACTAGATTAGTGTCTGTAAGCCAATGAGAGGAAACCTCAAAGCTATTTAAAGACGGGAGAAAAAGCATGACGTGAGCCGGCTGAAAGCGAGACTGGAAGTGTGTTTGGCAAGCCACGATTCGAAGACGTGACCACTCGCGTCTGCTTTTTTCTCTACTTCTCTCCAGTTTCGACCAACTCCCTCATTCTCTCTTGCTCTCTCACTCTCTCCCCTTTCCGTCCTCCAATCCTTCCCGTCTCCTTCTCTCAGATGGCTTGTTTTACTTTCACATGACCTAACGTGGATGATTTGAAAAGCTCTTTCAATTAAAGACCTGCCGTAACCTACCTAAAGCGTTTGCGACGCGGTTCAATTTCAAAGAGCATCTGATTGGTCGTTGGTCGTCACGTGAGCTCCCTCCTTCCTGGGTCATGATAGGCCCTGGCCGCCCTGAGGTGGGAGGGGAGTGAAGGAGTTAGGAGAGGGCTTTTCCAACCTGCAAGACAGAGGGCTGTCTCTTCTATCTAGGAGCGGGGCGCAGGGAGTGGAGCACGCGTGTCAGGTTTCTGCTGACGTTGCCTATTGAAAATAG
This sequence comes from Prionailurus bengalensis, assembly GCF_016509475.1. Lineage (NCBI taxonomy): Eukaryota > Metazoa > Chordata > Mammalia > Carnivora > Felidae > Prionailurus > Prionailurus bengalensis. The sequence goes on along the minus strand of NC_057360.1, from coordinate 63,391,094 downwards.
ATATTGGCATTACCTATTGTCCCCTGTGGGTCTGGATGTATTGTGAAAAATACTGTAAAAAGTATATACGTACAATTTCATAAATGCTAGAGAGATCATCCCCATTAGGGAAGAGATGATTTTTTTTTACCTTCCCGTTTTTCACTTCTTAGTTTTCAAAATGCTCTATTATATATGTGAATTTAAATATGCGGCTCACATTACATTTCTACTGGACAACACTGCTCTAGGGTATACTTAGCAACAAATGGATCCCATCAGGTTTACCGGAGAGCTGTTTCTTCTGCTCCCAGTCCTTTATCTGGTGATGCCTATCTACTCCACATCCCTAGTAAATACGGAAAGTCAATCTCTGTTTGGCAAACAGCAACTGGTCCCGCCTTTGATATTTACCTAGAACACTCTCCCATTTATATGTAATCTAGCTCTCAAAATCTCAGGTCCTCTTGATGATCTATTTGGAAGAACTCTCTGACTTTGACACTCGATACTCTCTTCTGAGCACGTTTTTTAATCTGCCCTTCAAATCCACAAACTTCTAGCCATAGACATTTTTGCTGGCAACATGGATGGTTATGCGCCCATCCTGATCCCATGGGAGCTATCCTATTGGGCAGGTGTGCTTGATTTTGCTTTAGGAGAACTAAACAATGCCATATTATTCAATCATGAACAATGACATTGTTCTAGGAATTATAGAGAGCATCTTACTACCATTATGTAGTTCAGCAAAAATAAGTGTTACATTAGGATCTCTGCCTTGGAGAATTCAGTCTGTTGATGTTACTCTTGAGTTGTGGAAAGAGACAATTAGAGAAATGGACAGGATAACCTATAAGTGGTAAGTGCAGATGAGAGAATGAGACAGGGAGGTATAAGGGGACCTAGGTTTTAGCACTGAAGAGAGAGATGCCCTGGGGGCTCCTGGGTGGCTCAGTCAGTTGAGCGTCCAACTTTGGCTCAGGTCATGACCTTGCAGCTCGGTGGGTTTAAGCCCCTCATTGGGCTCTGTGTCAGGATCTGTGTCGGGCTCTGTGTCGGGCTCTGTGCTGACGGCTCAGAGCCTGGAGGCTGATTCAGATTCTGTGTCTCCCTCTCTCTCTGCCCCAACCCACTTGCATTCTGTCTCTGTCTCTCTCAAAAATAAATAAACATTAAAAAAAAGAGAGAGCGATGCCCTGGGTCAACTCACAGCCCTTGTCTGGACTATGGTTTCCTCGCTTACACAAATGAAGGGTTGGACTTTAACTCTTTAGTCTTATGATTCCTTTTTTTTTTTTTTTTTTTTTTACATATATAGTAGGAAAAAAAGATACTCCTTTCCATGGACAAACAATCATGCTCAGACATTTCAACTTTCCTACCTCAGAGAGAATTCCGAATAGTCGTGAACAACTTTCTGAAATGGGGGAAGATATTGTATCTCTTATTATGAGCATGAACCACACCACCTGTATTCCTGCCCTTGTTCACAGGTTGTCTTAATCCTCAAACCACTGTAGATCTTGCATAGACAGAGTGCTCTCTGATGCCTCAGAAATGCCACTCCCGACCTTGGAATGCTGAATAGAATTTTCTATAAGTTCTGATAAATGTGTTGGGGTAGGTGGCCAGGAAATCTTATAGGAGGCATTATTAAAAATTCAAGCCCAGGATACACACAGTTCTGTCTAATCTGAGGCAACAGAGCAAGGCTCTAGGAGATATGTGCACATAAAGGCTCTGGACCTTCTGGAAGGGATAGATCTCTCTTCCTCTGCTCATCACACACTTACACATTGAATTTAGCACATATACCTTTAAAGTTCTACCTGAGGCCAAAGAGCAAGTTCCTTTACTTTCTACACTGTCATGTCAAGAGCTCTGCTTCTGCAAAGTCTGTCCCAGAAGGCTGCAAAAACAACCAATCTTCATAGGTTCTTTATCAATTCCATTGACTTCATTTCCTAATAGCAAAACAAAACCCAAAACCCCCCAAAACAACCCCCCCCAAAAAAAACCCAAAAAAAGACCAACCAACCAACAAAAAACCCTGGGCTCTCTTAGTATATGGGAAGAGTCATTGGTGGGGTGGGGATGGGCGTTCTTTTATTGACACTTGTTAACTAGAGAGTGGAATATTCATTACTTGGGGCAGGAATTTCTTGGATGCAGGGTTTCTGCCTCCCTTTCCTTATTTGGTCAGGTGTTGCCTACCGTGGTATCCGCCATCTTGGGCCTGTCTGTTTTCATCCCGCTTCATGTGGAGTGCTGCCAGGACAGGCCTCTGACTTTCCCCCTAGCTGGCCATGACTTCCTTGTTGCAGACATCCAGGCATCCTGTTAGAACCTAACTGCCTACTCTAACACGGTGACTGGCTTTGTTTCCCACAGTCGCTTGGCCTGATTAAAATTTTAGGTGCTTTCCCTTGACAGGAGGGAGTCCATCTTGTTTGTTAGCTGTTGCTGTCTAATCATTGGGGTCTTTTTTTCTCACTAGTGTTAGCCAGTGAGTACCACCCAGTCCTGAGCTCAGAGGACCTGGCGAGTGAATATCTGTAGATTTGGCCTGGATTCCCTAGTTCAGTGTTTTCCAAAAGCTGTTCCCCAGCCACATAACTCCTTGAGAGAGGTTTTTCAGAATGAAGGGCTCTGTGGTCAAAATAACGCAGACATTCTGCATACACTGTTCCTCTCCTTGTATGTTCATAATGCCCATTAAACGCTCCAAGAAGCCTTATTGCAAAGAGAACTTTCAAACTAAATTTTATAAGGCATTTTTGCCAAACCTCGATAACCACAAAATCTTTTTTCCTCTGTAACTTTTATCAGTGTCGTTCCGACCAGATGTGGCCAACTGTCACCCTTTGGGAAATGCTGACCCAGTGCTTTATTTGGGAAGTCAGAGAGAAGAAGAGAAACTCTGAAGACATCCTGGGCTCCCTGACTGCCATCGGCCTTGGCCTTAGCCCCTGGCTCGAGTGACTTCACAAAGGTTCCCCCACAGGGGACCTGTTTATTCCAAATCTCTGACTTAACAACTCATTTTCCCCATCCCTCCCCTGTGAGGTCTAGCAATTGTATTCATTTTTCCACCTTGGTGTCAAATCACTTTCTGCTGGCTGATGGGACTTCTGCCACAGCAGTGGACGCGGAACCATCTTTTTCTGTGCAGAGAGACTTTCAAAGCTCCAAGGGAAACTGGAGAAATTATAAAGTCAAATGGAGCCAGGGCCCTCAGGGCAAACGGCCTCTCATCTCAAGGTGTAACAGCACTGGTCGTGATGGGGTTTTAGGGTGAGGGTGGAATTTGGAGCTGAGGGCCAAGAAAGATTTCTTGAAGACATCTTTGGTGCAAAAAGGTGATTTTATTAAAGCACGGGGGCAGGACCCATAGGCAGAAAGAGCTGCTCTGGAGTTACGAGGAGTGACTGGCCCTACACTCTGGACTTGGGGGAGGCAAAGCCAGAACGTAAGTTTCCAAAGGGGTCGCCACACGTCAAAGACCCACAGATCACTGGAGGCCCAGCCACTGCCAAGTCATGGCTGCCCTTCCCTCCCGCAAAGCATCAGCATCAAGACAGTAGGGGTTCCTGGAGAAATGTTCTACTCTGCCAGCCTCAAGTATTTGTCAATGAACTGCAAGTTATAAGGAAATTTAATTTTACCTGCCATTTCCTTCTGCTTTGGTTTCCCACACCACCGTGGAGGGGAGGGTGATGTTAGGGCTCCAGGAAACTGAGTCTATAGGTTTCTGGAGATTAGGCCATTGATAAGATTGCCCCTCTCTCGCAATCCACCAAGATCCCCGTAAACTGATGGAGACTCTATCATCCAACCATCTGTTCTCCATCCCCTCCCCTGTCCTGGGGCAGCCAGGAGTGCCCGCAGAACGTCACAAACATCCCACCTGGAGGGGGGTGCGTGCCAGCCTGTACTTTGCCCCCAGCCTGCCCCATCGTCCCTCATCAGTAGAAGCATCTGTTCAGGACATAGATTTCCTCCTCCTCTAGCCCCTCTTCTGACAGCAACCTGGCTAAGGAGCCTTCCACCACCCATTAGCCTCCGGAGGAAAAAAAAAGAGCCTGTGATCTCCAGACCTAACCGGTAACAGGCCTCACCTTCACTGGGTTTCTGAAGATCAAGGCATGGTCTCAGCCCACCCAGTTCTGTAAGGACTCACGGCAAATGTATTTTTCACAGATTTTAGACAGAGGCTCCTCAAATAGATGAAAATTCAGTACATTCTGCTTCTACTTTCAAAATAAGTCCAGCAAACTTACCACCAGCAAGTGGGTCCAAGCCACTGTCGTCCCTCGCTCGGATTACTGCACAGGCTTCCGACCGGTCTCCCTACACTCGCCCTTGACACCCTACAGTCTGCTCTCACCACGACAGCCAAAGCGGTCCTTCTAAGATGTGCGTTGTATTTGCCGCTTCCTTGCTTAAACTAAGCAAGAGCTTGTCCCTGCACTTGAGAACAAATGCTAAAGCTTTGCAGGGCTCCACGACGTGATCCATGATCTTGACCTCACTGTCTGACCTCATCTACTGCTCTTCCTTGAACACACCAATTAGACCTCTGCTCAGGGCTTATGTTAACTTCTGTTTCTGGAATGTTCTTCCTTACAGATATCCACATCATGCCTCGTCATGGCCTTGATTCAAATGTCACCTTATCAGGGAGGCCTCCCTGATCATTCACTAGAACTCCAACCCACCCCTTCACCATCTCCTAATCCCTGTCTCCTGCTTTATTTTCCCTCATTGTACTTCCTGCCAATCGACGTACCCTGTGTTCCCTTGTTTAACTATGTGTTGCCTGACTACCCTGCCTCCCATCAGAATGACAGCTCCAGGAGAGCAGGGCCTTTGAATTTGCTCACTGCCTTAGAGTGTCTGGCACATGATAAAGCACTCAATAAAAATTCTTCAGCGTTTGACATCAGAAATGTAAACCTAGAAAGTCCTGTATAAACGATATAGTCCACACTCCTCGCCGACGCGAGGTTCAAACCATGAGATCCTGACCTGAGCTGAAGTCGGACGCTCAACAGGCCGAGCCACCTAGGTACTGATAGTGCGCTCAGTATCACAAGCATCCCTCCACTTCATGCTGTCCAGGTAAGTTATCGCTTAAAAAATCTGTTCTACGTCTTAAGACACTCAGGCTAAGTTATGAAACGTAAGTGGATATATTTCAGTGCATGGGAGAAGACGGCCCTGCAACATATGCTCCTCTATATTGGAAACTTTCTGAATTAAAAAGTAAAGACGTGAAATGACTTTGGAAGAGTACCTGTGATGTACTGTGTGGGTCATGTCCAGGTACAGAGGTGCTTACTTTAGGCCTACACCTGGAACTCTGGGGGGTGGGTGGGTGGGGTTTTGAGTTGCTGAGGGCTGGGAGAGAGTGCTGGAGGAACTTGGACAAGACAGTCCCTGAACAGGCCAGGACACAGATCCCAAGCCGGGCCACCTTCCCTTCTGAGGTGAGGACCCTTCTCTTGCAGACCTTTGGCTACAAGTGTCCAGAGTGTGACAGCCAGGCCGGACCGGCCTAGACTCTAAGAGGGAATGAACTTAAAGCTGACGCCTTCTTTCTTCCGGGGCTATAGACTAGCTTTCTCCTTTTTGAGGATGGTTTGGTTTTTCCACTATGGGAGGCATTCACCGCACACTTCTTCTCACATTCCCTTTTTTTCCTGGACCGATCACCTGGACTGATCCCAGTATAGCTGATCTCTCCAGCAGCAAACCTTGCTCCTTCGCACCACTGCACCGGGAGAAGGTTGACTAAGAAACCCCGTCCAGAAGCTGGACTGACCTCTGCATCCTGACTCCCACCTCCTTCCAAGGGCCCCCTGAGCTTTCCACAGGGTTCTCGGGCCTGAGGAGAAAATAGCCACTTATGGACACAGGTTTTCAGTTTCTCTTTTTTAAAAAACTGGTTTCCTTTGAGTTAGGCAAATAACAATATATTACCAAACAGCCAACTTTACTGAAGCTTCAAGCCCTGAGACGCTGCGCCTGTTTAGTGTAGCCGTTAGTGTCTCTGCCTGCCACCTGGGACAGTCAGGTTCCATTGGCCGTCGGGCAAATGACAAGGACATTTTGTTTTCTTTCCTCCATTTCTACCCTCATGTCTCGAAAAGTTTCCTCCTTTTGTCATGCAGAGCCTTTCCAGCAGGCCTCTGGGACGATGCCCCTCCGGACGCCAGCGACAAGGACGTGGCTCAAGAGGAGGGCGTTCCCACAGTTCAGGAAGATCCTCCTTCCGGCGCGCCCCTCCCCCTCCCCGGCCCCGCCCCTGCCCCCGCCCCCGCCCTCGCCCGTCAGAGGAAAGGGACTTGATTAAGGAGGGAAATCAAATCCAATCAATGCAGGCTTCAGCTAGCTGGTTTCGGTTATTTCAGTGTTGCAAATCCTGGAATAGAAAAAGACTGAATTAAAACGACCGGATCAGAAAACAAAAAGCTGCGTTGCATTGGCCGGGAATCGAACCCGGGCCTCCCGCGTGGCAGGCGAGAATTCTACCACTGAACCACCAATGCTGTTGGCTAACGCTCGGTGGTGGCATCCCTTAGCTTCATCTCTGTCCCGAGCTCCGTTCCACGATGTGAATCAGGCTCCCGCTTGAGTCACCACTGAGTCACCAGTTTGAAAATATTGTCTTTATGTTCCAAGACAGAGAACGTTAGGACTCAAAAAAGAACAACATAAGCTATTTAAAGTCCTGACTCTGAGGCTCTATTGGCATGACGATGACACGCTTTCGGCTCTCCCGGCTCATCAACCACCCAGGGGGCGCATTTGTCCTCGTGGGGAGTTGCGACCTGAAGTGGTTTCGGATCTCGCTTCGGGCCGGCGGGGAGGAGCTGGAACTTTCCCCTCCACGCCGAGCCAGGAGCGGGTAACCGGCAGGCGGCGCGACGGCGCGGGATGAAGGGCTCCTGGAGGCCGAGCCAAGCAGCCCGGAGTCCCAAGGGCTCAGGCGTCCGACGCGGCCCGCGAGAAACCACCAGCGAAGTGGCCGTGGGCACCGACCCTAGCCCCACGTGCTCGTGGGTCGGCGTGCTGCAGGGAGGCGGGGTGGCGGCTGCCAGTCACCCACGACCAGGGCACGCGCCCAGCGCCCGGCTAGGTGGCCTTCAGGACCGCGCGCGGCTGGTGCGCGCGTAGCTAAGAGGCCGGCGCACCACCTGCTTGGACGCCACGCGCGCAGGTTCGCGGTCCCGGCGGTGCTGGAGGACCTGAAGCACGGACCCTTGCAGGGGGCCGAGGGAGGGCGGCAAGGCCTGGGTGCGCGTGTCCCCCCCCCCCCCCCCCCCCAGGGGCAGGAGACGTCCTCCTACCCCCAGGAGGTCTCTTCCATGGTGCTGGGCCAGGTGCAGGAGATTGGTCACGGTGCCCGCCTACCTCAACGACCCGCAGCACCAGGCCACCACGGACACCGGTGCCATCGTGGGGCGCCACGGCGGCCACCATTTCAGACGGGCTGATCAGTGCGGCGCGGGGGAGCAAAATGCGCTCATTTTCGACCTGGGTGGGAGCACCTTCGACCGTATGCATTCTCGCTGCCGACGCGGGTGTCTTCGAGGCTCCTGAGGCTGGGTGGGGAGGGCTCGACGACAGGTTGGTGAGCCGCCTCGGGAAGGAGTTCCAACGGAAGCACGGGAAGATTTCCCAAGAGGACAGGCACAGAGTACAAGTGTCGGGAAGTCCTTGCCTGGCCGGAGCACAGCCAGCTGGCAGAGAAGGAGGACTATGAGAATCAGAAGAGGGAGCTGGAGCAAAGTCTGTCACCCCACCTTCCCCAGGCCCTACGTGTCCCTGGGGGTAGCCGCTGTGGAACTGACACTGGCCAGGGAGCCCCCCACCCCTCCCCGGTGGCGGCCTCCTCACCGAGCAGGTTCCTGGCAGGTCATCTGTGATGGTAAGGCCTGGGCTTGTGGGCCCTCTGTCTTCTGTGATCCTGCCCTGAACTTGAAGAATGGGAGTGCAGAGGAATCTTCCAATCAGGGAGCTTTCTTCTCGCCGTGGTGTACCACTGAGGTCTGTGCCCGTGTCGCTTGTTAAAATCCTTTTCTCTCCCATTTCAGACGGGCAGAAGTCATCATTATTAACATTTGTGTGGCACTTCAACATCGCTTTTGCCTACTTTGGTGCTGTTGTACCTGCATGTATGGATTTTGTTAATATATGGGTTTTGTGAAACATACATGGAAATAAACATTTAAAACTCCTCCTTAGGGGCGCCTGGGTGGCGCAGTCGGTTAAGCGTCCGACTTCAGCCAGGTCACGATCTCGCGGTCCGGGAGTTCGAGCCCCACGTCAGGCTCTGGGCTGATGGCTCAGAGCCTGGAGCCTGTTTCCGATTCTGTGTCTCCCTCTCTCTCTGCCCCTCCCCCGTTCATGCTCTGTCTCTCTCTGTCCCAAAAATAAACGTTTTGAAAAAAAAATTAAAAAAAATAATAAAAAAAATAAATAAAACTCCTCCTTAGTTTTCAGTCCAGTTAAATACATAAAGAGGCAAGGCTTTCAGATGGAAGCAGAAACTGTCAGGGTGGGTGCTGAAGGAAGGAAGTGAAGAAAACTCACAAGCCTGTGCGTGTGATTTCCACAGGGGAAAACAGGCTAAGGGAGAGTTTGAGGCAGACATGTCCAGTGGGTACTGAAGTCTGAGGGTTGATAGGAGCGAGCTGTGAGTTACCTGCTGCAAGAGGAAAGGAGATGAGAGTTGGAAAAGTAGAGAATGGAGAGAACCTTTAAGTCCCAGCAAGGTTCCCATGTGTGACCCTAAGATTAAAAAAAAATCCTGTATTGGGATTCTAGTTTAGTTTGTCTGTCTATATGTCCTAATACACTGACAAGATAGTTTATATGATAATTAGCTGGCTCTAATCGAGTTACTTTATCCATTGTTCCTTTTTTAAGCTTGTTCATTTATTTTGAGAGAGAGAGAGAGCGTGCGCATGTGGGGGAGGGATAGAGAGCGAGGGAGAGAGAATCCCAAGTAGGCTCCACACTGCCATTGCTGAGCCTGATGCTGGGGCTTGAACGCACGATCCATGAGAACCATGAGAACTGTGAGATCATGACCCCAGCTGAAATCAAGAGTCTGAGGCTTAACTGACTGAGACCCTTATGTGCCCCTATCCATGTCGTGTTAGAGAATAAACCCCACGTCCTGGACTCTGGAATGTAGAGTATCCTGTCTCTGGAGAGTACATCTAGGGGTGTAATTAAAGTTACTATTGAACTTGTGTGTGAGAGGTTTCTGGTTTCTGCTGATGGGCCCTAAGGGTGATGATTAATCGTAATAATGATGCCAGCCCTGTATCATAATAGCAATACTGAAACCAGATTGCTTAGGTTTTCAGCTCTGTTCCTTTATATCTGGTGGAAGTTAAACTTCCCAAGGTTTGGGGGCACCTGGGTGGCTCAGTCAGTTAAGTGTCTGACTTCGGCTCAGGTCATGACCTCATGGTTCATAGGCTCGAGTTCTGCATTAGGCTCTGTGCTGACAGCTCAGAGCCTGGAGCCTGCTTCAGATTCTGTGTCTCCCTCTCTTCTCCTCCCCCCCACCCCCAAATAAAAAAGCATAAAAAAAAAAAACCAAACACTTCTCCGAGGTTCAGTCTCTCCTTCTATATAGAGGGGATGATGATGAAATAGGACCTATTTCAGGATTGGTAAGAGGGTTCAGTTAATTAGTACATGCAAGAAATGATAAAGTTATGCATACAGCATATGAGCAACACATATTAGCTATTACTAATTATTTTAGTTGAGCGTCAACTATGTAGCAGGTACTTGACATACACAATCTAATTTAATCCTCGCGGCAACATCACAGGGTTTTATTTCTTTGGGGAGATGAGGATTCTGAGGTTCACAGAGGTTAAGCAATTTACTCAAGGTCGCATAGCTGTTAACTGTGGGGGAGGGGCAGGTTGGAATTGAGAATCCCATCCTGCCTGATTCTAGAGCCTGTGCCTTGTCACCTCACAAACAGGCCATGACTCTACTTGTTATCAAAACTTCCCAGTCTGTCATGAAATTGGCTATGTTATTCCTTTAGAACACAGTTGGAGAGAAAAGGTATATATTTTGTTTATTAGTTATATTTTTCACTGATACATGTTTTTTATAGCACGTGGCTGAGGCTGGGAAATATCTTCGGGCTCAATTTTAGTGCCAGTTGAGCAAATGCCGATAGAAGAGCAAGGATAAACTTGCATCAGCTAGTTCCCAATTAACCCAGTCCACACTGGGTCTCTCCTGCGAGCAACGGGGAGATAGACTTTTATCTCAGAACTGCAGGAAGGTTTGGCCAGAGCAAGGCTGCATTACAGTTGGTTCAGGGGCGCCTCTTGCGGGTGACGAGGAGATTGAAGAACAACCCACTTGGCGCCATACTTGTCACTTCCCATTTTTAACTGCTCTCTTTTCCTGCACCTGGGCTTAGTGCTGGCCATGCTGGTTTCACACTGAGAGAACTTGCCCAGAAAAGATGACATCACATACACGTTCTATATTACACTTTCCCTTCCCAGAATTTCCTCCCAACTTCCAACTTGGACTTCCCAAGAGGAATGATACTCATGTTGCTGGGTGAATCGGGGAGACCCTGGGCCCTGGGGCCTTGACCCAGTCAGACCTGAAGGAGTCACCAAAAGTTCTTGGTCTTGTCACAAGAATGAATCCAAGGACAGACATGCAACACAGAGGTCGGGTGACACAAGTGGGAAAGTTTATTAAAGCGAAAAGTACACTCTTTTTGAGAGCAGGCTAGCAAAGGGGCGTGGAGAGAGAGACAGAGAGAGGGAGAGAGTGCCTTCTAGAGGTGGGGTTTGGGTTTCTATCTTTTATTGACAGTTGTGAGCTAGGGGGCAGAATATTTATCACTTGGGGCAGGAAGCAGGGGTTCCTGCTTTTTCTTCCTAATTTGGTCAGGGATTTCCTGTTATGGTATCTGCCCTCTTGGGCCTGTTGCTTTGATGGAGCTTCCTGTGGAGTGCTCCCTGGACAGGCCTCTGACCTTCACACAGCCTGCCACAGCTTCTTGGTTGCTGGCCTCCAGGTATCCTGTCAGAGCTTAAGTAACTTCCTATTCTAACACTCACAGGGTTAAGATAGTTTGTTAGCATTCCAACAACATATTCTCTCTCTCTCCTTAAAAATATATACAGGGTGTAAGAAGGAAAATCGTCTTGTGTTGTGAAAACATTTCAGATCCTCTCATTTGTATGGGATCTATTTTTCCATAGAGGGATTTAAACACACTACTTCATCTACTTTTGAATGAATCTGTTGTTAATGGTTTAGTTTCTTTGGGGACTATTTCTTGTAAGCCTGATAAGGCTTTTTTTTTTTTTTTTAATTTTTAAAAAATTTATTCTTGAGAGAGAGAGAGAGGGACAGAGCATGAGCGGGGCAGGGGCAGAGCAAGAGAGGGACACAGAATCCGAAGCAGGCTCCAGGATCTCAGCTGTCACCGGATCCCGACGAGGGGCTCGAACTCACAAGCCGTGAGATCATGACGTGAGCCAAAGTCGGGCGCCCAAACGACTGAGCCGCTCAGGTGTCCTTGATAAGACATCTTTATATTGTATATAGTTGTCAAAGGACAGAATTTTAACTGAGTAAATCTGAAGATCTAATTGGCTTTTGTAAGTGATTCAAGAATTGGACAATGTCCACTCTAGCAAGTCAAGGAGAACTCTGAGGCCTTTTACAAAAATAAATAAATAAATAAATAAAATCGAAGGTTTTTATAGGCAGGAGGGTGGGTGACAAGTTATTAGCAAAAGAAAAGAAAGGATTGCTCCAGATAAGGTCACCCTCCCTTAGGGGCAAGGGCGGGGTTTCCTACCCTAATTGGTGCAGACTGGAAAATTCCTGACTGGTTAAGACTAAATTTCAGGGATAGGTTTAAACTGCAATTAGGTTAGAATTTAAGCCCCAGTTTGGTGACTTGGCCCAGCATAAGTGACTCCACCTTGGACCTGTCCTTCCTTTCTTTCTTTCTTTCTTTCTTCTTTTGATGTATGTTGATTTTTTCTTTTTTTTTTTCTTTTTTTTTTTTTTTGAAATTTTACATCCAAATTAGTTAGCATATAGTGCAGTAATGATTTCAGGAGTAGAATTCAGTGATTCATCCCCCACATATAACAACAAGTGTCCTCCTTAATGTCCCTTGCCCATTTAGCCCATCCCCCACCCACAACCCCTCCAGCAGTCTTCAGTTTGTTCTCTATATTTAAGAGTCTCTTATGTTTTGTCCCCCTCCCTGTTTTTATATTATTTTTGCTTACCTTCCCTACTGTTCATCTGTTTTGTATCTTAAAGTCCTCGTATGAGTGAGGTCACATGATATTTGTCTTTCTCTGACTGACCAATTTCACTTAGTATAATACCCTCCAGTTCCATCCACGTAGTTGCAAATGGCAAGACTTTGTTCTTTTTGATTGCCGAGTAATACTCCATTGTATATACGTGCCACATCTTCTTTATTCATTCATCCGTGGATGCATTTGGGCTCTTTCCATACTTTGGCTATTGTTGATAGTGCTGCTATAAACATTGGAGTGCATGTGCCCCTTCGAAATAGCAAACCTGTATCCCTTGGATAAATACCTAGTAGTGTAATTGCTGGGTCTTAGGGTAGTTCTATTTTTAATTTTTTGAGGAACCTCCATACTGTTTTCCAGAGTGGCTGCACTGGTTTGCATTCCCACCAGCAGTGCAAAAATGTTCCTCTTTCTCCTCATCCTCCCCAGCATCTGTCCTTGCCCGAGTTGTTAATTTTAGCCATTCTGAAAGGCATGATGTGATAGCTCATTGTGGTTTTGATTTGTATTTCCCTGGTGATGAGTGATGTTGAGCATCGTTTCATGCGTCTGTTAGCCATCTGGATGTCTTCTTTAGAAAAGTGTCTATTCATGTCTTTTGCCCATTTCTTCACTGGATTATTTGTTTTTGGGTCTGTCGTTTTCTTTTTAACATAGTTTGATTAGTGTAATAACAACCATGTCACCCAGTTCCTCCCCAAAAGTATTACAACAAATTAAATCAAAATACGTGCCCATTACTTAGAAATGAAATCTTGCTACAATTCCTCTAATGTAAAAACAGCGTTTTCTTGCCCTACTCTCAATTCCTCACAGGCAGCCACTTTCAAGTGTCTTTTGTTTCGGGTTTTTTTTGTTTGTTTGTTTGTTTGTTTTTTAGGGCCTTTTTATTGTGCAATAACTTTTGATTGACAGAGAGTTGGGAAGATACTACAGAAAGTTACTATATATCCTTCACCCAGCTTCCCCTAATGTTAAGATTTTTACAGGAGTGCCTGGGTGGCTCGGTCGGTTAAGCGTCTGACTTCGGCTCAGGTCATGATCTCACAGTCCGTGAGTTCGAGCCCCGCGTCAGGCTCTGTGCTGACAGCTCAGAGCCTGGAGCCTGTTTCAGATTCTGTGTCTCCCTCTCTCTGACCCTCCCCCGTTCATGCTCTGTCTCTCTCTGTCTCAAAAATAAATAAACGTTACGGGGCACCTGGGTGGCTTGGCCGGTTAAGCGTCCGACTTCGGCTCAGGTCATGATCTCACAGTCTGTGAGTTCGAGCCCCGTCAGGCTCTGTGCTGACAGCTCAGAGCCTGGAGCCTGTTTCAGATTCTGTGTCTCCCTCTCTCTCTGCCCCTCCCCTGTTCATGCTCTGTCTCTCTCTGTCTCAAGAATAAAATTAAAAAAAAAAAAGGATTTTTACATAACCATGGTGCACTTATCAAACCCAAGAAGCTGACATTGGTACAATACAGTTAAGTGAACTATAGACTTTATTCAGATTTCATGTTTTTCCACTAATTTTTTTTTTCCAGAAGCCAATCCAGGATACCATGTTGCATTTGGTTATCATATCTTCCCTGATGTGGAAAATGTTGGGGTTCAGAGCCAATGGTCACGAAAAAAATCCTTGAACCATCTTTGGCGCAAAAAGGTGGTTTATTACAGTATGGGGACAGGACCCATGGGCAGAAAGCTGTCCTGGGGTAGTGACAGGTGACTGATTATGTAAGTTCAAGTTGGGAGGGGATTAGGGATAGCAGAAGTCTCTAAGGAATGTTGGAAACAAGGTTTCTAGGACCTTGAGGGGGCTAGCTATTTTTAGGAAAAGGTCATTTATTACTGTTTAGTAAAAAAAAAACCTCAGTCGTGAGACCCTTCGGATGCATATCTGGGGGCCATATACCTGGAGGATGATTGCCAACATGTATCTTGGGGGGCAGCGAAAATGAAGTTTCCAAAAGAATTTTTGTATGTTAGACAGGATCCTGTGGGGTTGGGCTAAGGTCACCTTTTGCCCCTAGCAAAGTGTCAACTTCAAGGCAGCTGAACTCCCAGAGGAAGTTCACTCTGCCGGTCTCAAGGCCTTATCAATGGGATGTAGGCAGTAAGGACATTTAATTTTTTTCTTTTGCCTTTGTTTCGTACATCATTCCCGACAATCTGTGACAGTTTCCCAACCTTGTGTTTCATGACCTTGACATTTCCAAGACCACTGGTCAGTATTCGGCAGATTGTCCCTCGATTTGGGTTTATGTGATATTCTTTCATGATTAGACTGAGGTTTTTAAGAAATGCCCATCTCCATGAATTCGATCAGTGGGACTGTGACCTTGATCACATGGTTAAGGTTACACTTTGTTTTTTTACATGTCTCTCTTGTGAATGCATTGCCATCGGCTTTAGCGTAGACACCTCTGTTCTAAGCGCGGTGTCTGACGTAGTGTGAGTACTCATCTGAAACTGCCTTGGTGAGAAGCAAGGGAAAGGGTAGTCCAAGTTCAAGATCAGCCTGTGCAAAGGCACCTAAATTAGATCGGTACTGTTCAAGCTTTCCGATGCGTGTGCATCACCTGGAGACCTTAGGAACTTTGGATTTGGTGGGTCTGAGGTGGTGGCCTGCGACCTGCATTTCTAATAAGCCCCTAGGTATTCACCTAAGCCTCCCACCAGCTCAGTGTACTTACTATACTGCTGGGAGCTTCCTGAGGTCACGGTCTGGTCTAGTAAATAACAAAAAATGCAGTTTGGCAAAGTTTCACCAATTTCACCAATTGACCTAGAGATCCTTCCAATCTCACACCTGTGAACCTCACACATTCAGCTTGACAGCTCGTCCCTCTTCCCAAAAGGGCAACAAGGTTTTTTTTTTCATAGCCACTTCCTCCTCCATCAGAAAGCATCTTATCTGTGACCTTCAGGAAAAAGGAGCTCTCGAAACACCCAACTCCACGAGTTTACCTTTCCTCTGTATTACTTTCCCAGATTTTTTCTGTTGATTTATTTTCCTGAGTTTTGGTGACACAGCAAACCTACTGAATTAGAATTGGTGGTGGTTTTAGCGCAAGCAGGTAGGCGGGTTTCAACCCCATGTCTGGACGCCAGCAAGGGAGAAGTCAGGGTCAGCTATGGGGAAAGTCAGATACCTGTCCTGGCAACATTCCAAAACTAAAGCCAGAAGAAAGCCGGATCAAATCAGACAGGCCCAAGGCAAAGAAGGCCTGCAACCCTGCTCCCAAAGAAATCCCCTCCCCAAATAATATTCCACCGCATGGTAAACAGCTGTCGATGAAAGATAGAGACCCAAACCCTGGGCCCTGCTCTCCCTTGAGCGGGCTGCTCTCACATCTGGAGAGTGCACTCTCTCTCCCTTTAATGATCTCTTTTCCAGCACTACTCAACTAGTGTCTGGTCTGTTCTTGAATTTTTCTCTTGGGAGGAGCCTAAGAGCCTGTGGTGACATCCCAGGGAGGGGCTGCGCGGAGGCCTCAGGGCCAAGGGGTCTCCCCAGTCCACCCCGCGACAGATGAACGGCCTGCCCTAATATGCTTGGCACATAGGAAGGGCTCAATATATTGTTGTTAGATAAAGGAGTGGATAAATAGGTACCAAGAGGACGGAGTCTAAGGCAGAAACACTTTTTTTTTCAGTTAGGGATAGATCTTAGTGTCAATTGTTTCCTGATTTCCTAGACCAGTCTCCTGCCTGTAACAGAAAAAAATAGATTGTTTCATATTTACAATGAAGCATAATATTCATATGTAGGCACTCAGGACAAAGAGGTGTCGATCAATCAATACTCCCTTCTCCGTGAATTCAATTCTATTTGTTGGTGGGAAAAAAAGTAAAAAGGAACACTTTGTCAGAAGTGGGATTCGAACCCACGCCTCCAGGGGAGACTGCGACCTGAACGCAGCGCCTTAGACCGCTCGGCCATCCTGACTTCGCATCAAGTGCCCTCTTATTTTCCTTTAGTATTATTCTACAGTATTGTATCATGACGTTAACATACATCAAAGCTGTATTTATTGTTTTATATAAAATTAGAACTCTCCATGGGGTCCTTGTCAAAGCACGGAAAATAAAACTGTCTCCGACTCCTCTTTCCTACTTCACCATCCTAAACGGTAAGGATCCATTTTAACTTTCGCCCTTCTGAGCCCTCCAATCACTCCTCTAGCGCGGCGGAATCTCGCCAGGGTGGGCCCCTTGCCGGCCGGTCTCCTTCAGACCCTCCGTCCCAAATCGTCGGTACCGAATCCCACGCCCCGCGGATCCAGCGCTGGGACGAGCCCAGTGGCAGAGCTGGGAGCGCGGACAAGAGCAGGGGGCGGGAAAAATCCCTGGGCCGAGCGAGGCGTCTACTTTCCTGCTGGGCTCCGCGCTGCCCCGGCCTCCAGTCCCTGTCCGTAGCCGGAGGATCGACTAGGAGTAAGGCCGAGGTCCATTCTCGTTAAGGGAAAACTCCACGCACTTCAGAATCGTGGAACACCGTGGTCCAAGAAGCCACGGCCTCCATTTGCCTTATATAGAAAATTCCCAGAACTCGGGAACGTCAGCGTTGGTGGTATAGTGGTGAGCATAGCTGCCTTCCAAGCAGTTGACCCGGGTTCGATTCCCGGCCAACGCATCAATTTTCTTCTTCCCGAGGAAAGCCACTCGGGATGCTTTTGGCTTTTTTTTTTTTTTTTAAAAGCCTAAACCCAAACTAGGAACCGCGGGCACTGCCTTCTCTCCCGGACTCATCTGTCGCTGTGGAGCCCCTTCTCCTCCCAGCCGCGCTTGGGTCCAGTGTCCGACTCGGAAGGCTTTCTTTCCTGTCTGCCGCTCCTCCCCGCCTTTCTTTCCCCGCTGCCACCTCTGGAGGAACCTGCGCGACGCCGGGTGCCAGGTACCGAGTGCCGAGCGCCGGGAGCCGGGTCTCCGGAGGGCCCTGCGTGCAGGTGCGCGAGGTCCGTGCGGCTGCCCTGCGAGTGCGTCGGGAGAACTGCGCTTGCAGGTACGACAGTAAACTAAATAATTAGCAGAAGTCAATAAATGGACACCCAGCTCAGCCACTGAAGAAAGTCTAAGTACGCTGGGAGCAACTTGGGCATATGAATCCCCTTTTTCAACTGTAAACGTTATGAAATCTAAGTACGCATCCAGTTTTTCCGATGAAAATTTAACGCCCGAGTGTGCAACCTGCTGTCTGTTGAGTGTCCAATACATACTGGTTTGAAGACAAAGTATGAAAAAATTCTAATATCTTCATATTGGTTACACGCCCAAACAATATTTTGGAGATCTTGGGCTAAAGGAGATGTGGTATTAAAAGCCACCCGTTTCTTAATTTTTAATGTGGCTGCAAGAAAATGTAGATTACATGTAGGGCATTCGGCATGCGTCGGTTGCGACGCGCCAGTCGAGGCAGTAAAAAAGGCACAGCGTTGCCAGCAGCCAGTAACATTTCACGGAAGTGTCCTGGCAAGTTAGAAGTAAGTTTGTAAACAATGACTTGGGAGCTTATTTCGCGGTTTTCCTCGTTAGTATAGTGGTGAGTATCCCCGCCTGTCACGCGGGAGACCGGGGTTCGATTCCCCGACGGGGAGACTATGGGACATTTTTTTTTTCTCCCTCCCACCCCACTTCCTTGTTTCTATACTCTCTTATTGGAGAAATAGAAGTTATTCCTAAATGTGATTTCAGATTCTCTCCAAAAGTATGCTCGTCACATGCGAATTTCGTGGATGATGGGCAAGAGTACGGGTCCTGCGTTTATTTTGACCCTGGTTCTTCACTCTGGAAGCGAGTTTCCACCTGATCTACCACTGAAAGTTGCCACTGGGTGCAACTTTCTCCCAACCGCGTAATTTCCGGCTGCCCGCTGGAGGAGAATCCCGGGATCCAGGCTGTGCCTTGAGCTCTGTATTCCAAACGTCCACTCTCCACCTTGCGGTCTCCCGCTCCCAGGACTCAGGAGGCGCTCCTGCTTTCTTCCTCCCGGGCTTGTTGCTAGTCTGCTGTGGCCGGCCAGCGTTCTCAAGTTCACACTCTTTGAGCCGCCTTACTACGACCAACTTGTGCCCACAGAAGGGAGCACTGGCCTCAGAATCAGAACACCTGCTCTTTTGTCACTAAGAGGCTGTGTGCTTCTGCGCAAGTCATTTTTCTCGGGGCTTCGGCTTCTTCATCTGTAACGTGAAGGAGCCAAGCTACAGTTTCTGAGACCCTTTGCGGCTCTAAAGTCCTTTGATGTAGTGCCCTGCGGAGCACCTGGGGCACAGCATGTGCTCATTTTTAGAAAAGACAACATTTTTCCTGCATATAAGAGTAATATATAGTCCTTCTAGAAAATATGGGAAATAAGCAAACCACAAAAGAATAAGAGGCACCCATATTTCCATCACCCAGGAAATCCCCATTGTTAATGTTTTGCTGTGTGCTTAGCTCTTTGGCATTTAAAAAAATTTTTTTTTCCAACATTTATTTATTTTTGGGACAGAGAGAGACAGAGCATGAACGGGGGAGGGGCAGAGAGAGAGGGAGACACAGAATCGGAAACAGGCTCCAGGCTCCGAGCCATCAGCCCAGAGCCCGACGCGGGGCTCGCGGGCTCGAACTCCCGGACCGCGAGATCGTGACCTGGCTGAAGTCGGACGCTTAACCGACTGCGCCACCCAGGCGCCCCCTTTGGCATTTTTTAAATGCAAAGTTGGAATCACGGTGTGCGTACTGTTTTTTAACCTGCATGAGTGTTTACTTAAAAATCTGAATATTTCTATATTCATTGAATGTTAGTCTAAAACGTTACTTTAATGGCTTCGTCGCGCTATATTAAATGGCCACATTATAGCTTCTTCAACGAATCTCCTAATTTTGAACATTTCTTTTGCGGCAGTTTTTCTCTCTTCTGGTGGAGGAGCTCTTGGAATCTCTGCCTGGTACTCTTTTCACCCTCCAGCTATTATTTTCACCATGGCCTCCCTGAAATCTGTGCTGGGTAGATACTTGGTTGGAGGGTAAGCCAGAGATACGAGAGATTTATTTGCAGATTTGATTTTCCGGAATCAGGCTATCTCTTCTCTGAGATTTGCTCCTTCAATATCCAGCCGGCCTAGCAGCCTTCAACTTTGCCTCAATGCATGAGGTATAAGACTGGTTTTCTGCCTGAATTTATGTGCCCGCGTCTCATTTCCTGGAAAGTGCCCTCAGAACGAGGATCCTGCCCTTATGATTCCTCCTTCCATAGCTTGAATCCTCTTTTTTTTTCTTTTTAAATTTTATTTATATCCAAGTTAGTTAACATATACAATGTTCTTTATTTTCTATCTCCTTTGATCGCTTTCCAGTGCCTTATAGATTTTTTTTTTTAATTTGTCCAGAGTTTATAATTATTATGGGCACAGTGGTTAGTACCACACAAACTCCCCCACCAGTATGGAAAGGAATTAACTTTTTAATTGTATTCATAGCGTTTTTGAACAGAAGTTTCTAATTTTTATGGAGACAAACACTTTCCCTGGTAGTTTCTTAACTTTTTTCATAAGTAGAAAACTCTTACCCACCCCAATATCAGATCAGTTTTTACCTTTATTTTCTTAAGTGTTTCCTTTTGCTTTTTTGGTATTATCCCTTTAATTCTTTTTGAAACCATTTTGAGATGTAACATGGGTAAGTATAACTCTATTCCCATCCCTCCACCTGGTGATTCTCCATTCAATTCATTGCATAGCCCACCCCTCAACCATTGATTTGAAATGACATCATTGATGGGTACTACCTCGTCCATCCCTCTCAAAGAAGACAACACAAAAACTCTGGGACACACTTGACTCCAGTCCCAGCTTGGGTCCATGAGCTAAACGTGAAACCAGAAGATATCAAGCTTCCTCCCGGATACTGTGAATGACTGGGTGTCAGTGGCTTACAGTCCCTTAGGCTGCTGTCCCTTGTTGTCTCTTCTTGCTCATGTTTTTGATATTTGGCTATGTGAGTGGTGCCCCGGTCTGATTTCCAAGACAGTTTTGACTCCATCTTGGATTATGAGCTGTTTATCACGAACCCAGTAGATTGCATGCTTTCTCTTAGGTATCGTGGATCAACAGGATGGTATAAACCTTTCTCTGTTCCACTGTTGGGATCTTTTCCACAGGAATTTGAGAAGAGTCCAACACAGGGACCTGGAACCCCTCCCTCCTCCCGCACCCGGGTTGTCTTTTAAGAACAAAAAGCTGCACAGATCCTTGGTGGCAAGGTATATATTATCACAATGTGCCCACAACTGTAGCCCAAGACTACAAAGTTCTTTAGATCGTTTCATCCCCTCAGTATCTAACAGTCCCGCATCAGAGGTGGAGGTGGAAGCGTTATCTGCTTTTGTTTTAATTTGGAGTTGGTTTTATTTTATTTTTGCTTTTCAGTTTATTCACTGTAGTGGATATGTCCCCTGGTTTGCTCAGCACCCAGTCCCCTACCATTCTGGTTTGCTTTCCTGTGCTATTGAGGCTGGGAAGCTAAAAACTACATTTCCTAGATTCCTTTGCAGCGGGGGTTCTGGTTATGATTTACGTTCCACCAACCAGATGTACTTTAGTGAGATCTGATTTGTAACTGAGTTACATGGGAGAGACACGGGGATACAATTTGGGTGGTGTAAATAGTGGCCAATGCAGCCCATGTTCTGGAGCCAGAGACCGGAGACTGGGGAAGCTTTTTAATTTGTTTTATAGCAGGTTTTGCTGGGTAGTGTGGTAGCCCGATATACAGAATAGTTTGGGGAGCTATTCCTGGATGTTAGCCTAGAGTCTGTTTCTTCAGGACTCTGTATTTCAGGAGGATTCTGTATTTCAACTATTCCCTACTAGTCCTTAACTGCACGTATAGATCTGTGTGTTTACGCGTCTCATAAAACCGATTTCCAGGCAACGTAAGTTGTCGTGCAAATCCTATTTAACCTTTCAAATCATCTCCAAATTGTTTGATTTTTAATAATTGTCGGTTTTGTTTGATACAGCTGTCACTGGCTAAATGATGCCTCTATCTGAACCCTGCTTTACCCGCGTCAAATTCCCCCACTTTCTGTCCAATACATTGATAGTCGTGCAGTGACTTGTGTAAGCTGAAAATTTTTTCCTAAAATTAGGATATTGAATCCTTTGACATCTTCTGTTAAACTAACAGCAATCGTGGGGTGCCTGGGTGGCGCAGTCGGTTGAGCGTCTGACTTCAGCCAGGTCACGATCTCGTGGTCCGTGAGTTTGAGCCCCGCGTCGGGCTCTGGGCTGATGGCTCAGAGCCTGGAGCCTGCTTCCCATTCTGTGTCTCCCTCTCTCTGCCCCTCCCCCGTTCATGCTCTGTCTCTCTCTGTCCCAAAAATGAATAAATGTTGAAAAAAAAATTAAAAAAAAACTAACAGCAATCGTGATAAGTTTTTTTTCCCCATCCTTTGAAATACTGTTTGAGGGTTGCTTAGATCTGTTTTCTCTATCACACAATAGTCATTTATTGGAATGATATGTGTCATCAGGCTGGATGAGGCAACTAACGGGATTGTGAGGTACATGGGCTCTGTTGTGCTTCCCGTGTTTGAACTTGGCTCCCCTTCTCTGTTTCCTCATATGTAAAAGGGGGTAATGATGACGATTATAATTCTCAGATGAGTTAATAAGTGTTTAGAATGGTGTCTGGCAATGAGCAAGCATTAATTATCTTCTTTATTACTAACGCAATTACCCGCGGTGGGAGGATGTTTGGGGTTTGAAAAACAAACAAACCTGTTCCATGAAATGAAGGTGAACCTGGCACAAAAACAGACACATAGACCAATGGAATAGAATAGAAACCCCAGAACTAGACCCACAAACGTATGGCCAACTCATCTTTGACAAAGCGGGAAAGAACATCCAATGGAAGAAAGACAGTCTCTTTAACAAATGGTGCTGGGAGAACTGGACAGCAACATGCAGAAGGTTGAAACTAGACCACTTTCTCACACCATTCACAAAAATAAACTCAAAATGGATAAAGGACCTAAATGTGAGACAGGAAACCATCAAAACCTTAGAGGAGAAAGCAGGAAAAGACCTCTCTGACCTCAGCCGTAGCAATCTCTTACTCGACACATCCCCAAAGGCAAGGGAATTAAAAGCAAAAGTGAATTACTGGGACCTTATGAAGATAAAAAGCTTCTGCACAGCAAAGGAAACAACCAACAAAACTAAAAGGCAACCAACGGAATGGGAAAAGATATTCGCAAATGACATATCGGACAAAGGGCTAGTATCCAAAATCTATAAAGAGCTCACCAAACTCCACACCCGAAAAACAAATAACCCAGTGAAGAAATGGGCAGAAAACATGAATAGACACTTCTCTAAAGAAGACATCCTGATGGCCAACAGGCACATGTAAAGATGTTCAACGTCGCTCCTTATCAGGGAAATACAAATCAAAACCACACTCAGGTATCACCTCACGCCAGTCAGAGTGGCCAAAATGAACAAATCAGGAGACTATAGATGCTGGAGAGGATGTGGAGAAACGGGAACCCTCTTGCACTGTTGGTGGGAATGCAAATTGGTGCAGCCGCTCTGTAAAGCAGTGTGGAGGTTCCTCAGAAAATTAAAAATAGACCTACCCTATGACCCAGCAATAGCACTGCTAGGAATTTATCCAAGGGATACAGGAGTACTGATGCATAGGGCCACTTGTACCCCAATGTTCATAGCAGCACTCTCAACAATAGCCAAATTATGGAAAGAGCCTAAATGTCCATCAACTGATGAATGGATAAAGAAATTGTGGTTTATATCCACAATGGAATTCTATGTGGCAATGAGAAAAAATGAAATATGGCCTTTTGTAGCAACGTGGATGGAACTGGAGAGTGTGATGCTAAGTGAAATAAGCCATACAGAGAAAGACAGATACCATATGGTTTCACTCTTATGTGGATCCTGAGAAACCCAACAGGAACCCATGGGGGAGGGGAAGGAAAAAAAAAAAAAAGAGGTTAGAGTGCGAGAGAGCCAAAGCATAAGAGACTGTTAAAAACTGAGAACAAACTGAGGGTTGATGGGGGGTGGGAGGGAGGAGAGGGTGGGTGATGGGTATTGAGGAGGGCACATTTTGGGATGAGCACTGGGTGTTGTATGGAAACCAATTTGTCAATAAATTTCATAAAAAAAAAAAAAGAAATGAAGGTGAACCACAATACAGATGGGGGAAAGGGGCACCTGCCCCTCCGTCACCTGTTAGCCCCCAATTTCCCCTATGTTCCAGTCTGCGTCCCAGTCTCCAGCCTATCACAGGACGGCCAGCAGAGGCCACAACATGTGGCTGATACTTTGTGTGACGCGTTCCCGCCTGCCCGTTCTCTCTGTTATTTCCTGACTCTCGGTACCAAGTTTGGGTGGAGGCTGTGGTTCCCACAAGTGGCCACAGGCAAGGGTGACTACTGAGTAGTAATGAGTGGTAGCAGACAGCCACAGTGTCGGGGAGCCAAACTGACACTGGGCCTTTGTTAACTGGACCAGGATTCGGGTGGCCCTGTCCTGGGACAGGACAGTCCTATCACCAGGACTTGCAGTAGGCTGGCTTAAATTGGACCCGTAGGTTGGGAGGCATTGAGCTGCCTCTTGACAGTGCTCATGTAGAATTCTTTAGAGTTGGCCAGCAGTGGCATGGGGACTGGCTTTCTGGTGTCTAGGGACAGCCAAAGCAGAACCCAGACGACGATTCTTTCTGAGGGGGAGTTAACGGGTATGGCACTGACCGATCAGAATGTTACCGTCTGTACATTTCCCTCCTCGTCACAGGATTAACTGTCTTCCAAAAGTTTTCTGTTGTCGTCGCCTTTGTTGTTTTTCTAGCAGTTTTATTGACCCGCAGATCCCGTGCAATACGTATGCTAAGCATTGAAGGTCGGTATAGTGTTCCTTTTCCCTGGTGCACATGTAAAACCCTGAACAATCAACAGTTTGGGTATGTTATATATTTGTTACTACTCCATCTAAGCATTTTTCTTTTCTTTAATTTTTTTTTAATGTTTATTTATTTCTGAGACAGAGAGAGACAGAACATGAATGGGGGAGGGGGGAGAGAGAGGGAGACACAGAATCCGAAGCAGGCTCCAGGATCCGAGCTGTCGGCACAGAGCCGGACGCAGGGCTTGAACTCATAAACCATGAGGTCATGACCTGAGCCGAAGTCAGGGGCTCAACGGACTGAGCCACCCAGGCGACCGGATCTAAGCATTTTTCAATTTCCACTCAATTTCTCTTTGATCCATGCATTATGTTAAAAGCATACGTTTGAAAAATTTCCACATATATGAGGGTTTGAAAAGGTTTTTTTTTTTTTGGAGTTGCTTTCTAAGTTAAATCCCGTTATGTTCAAAGAATGTGTTCTAAATAGTGCCAATTCCTTGAAGCCATGTTTTATGGCTTCATATAATAAAGTGAATTTTTGCAAATGTTTGAGAAGAATATGTAGCCAAAAATTATTGGTTGCAGAGTTCTAATTATATATATTTAATTTTTTTTTTAATGTTTACTGATTTTTGAGAGAGAGAGACAGCACAAGTGGGAGATGGGCAGAGAGAGAGGGAGACACAGAATCCAAAGCAAGCTCCAGGCTCTGAACTGTCAGCACAGAGCCCAATGCAGGGCTCGGGCCCACGGGCAGCGAGATCATGACCTGAGCAGAAGCCGGAGGCCCAACTAACTGAGCCACTCAGGCGCCCCTAAATATATATATTTTAAACCAAGCTTATTAATTGTGTTCATATGCTTAATTTTTTTTTCTCTGCTTGACCTATTGAATGCCGAGAATAGTAAGTTGAATTCTCTCACTGTAGAATTTGAAGAATCAACTATAGATGAATTTGTCAGTTTTCTCTCAGAGGTCTAATAATTCTTGCTTCTATGTTTTAACATCATTTTATTAGATACACATGTATTTAGAATTGTTATATGTTTATCATAGTTTAATCTTGAATCATCATGTGGCGACATCTTTATCCCTTATGATGCATTATTTCTTAAACTTTATTTTGTCTGGTATTACTTAGGTATGTGCCAACTTTCTTTTAGACTGTTCCTGTCATATCTTTTTCCATTCTTTTCCATTCAGTCTTTCTGTGGTTTTTTTTTCTGTTTTAATGTCATTCTTCTAAAACAGAATAAAATATATTTTTAAAAAATCCACTCTCACTGGCAAATTTTCTCCATTTATATTTATTGTGATTACTGATATATTTGGATTTATTTCATCATCCCATTTTGTACTTTCTTTTTTATTTTTTTTTAATGTTTATATACTTTTGAGAGAGACAGAGACAGAATGCGAGTGGGGTGGGGCAGAGAGAGAGGGAGGCACATAGTCTGAGGCAGGCTCCAGGCTCCAAGCTGTCAGCACAGAGCCTGATGCAGGGCTCTAACTCAGGAGGTGTGAGATCAGGACCTGATCTGAAGTCAGTCACTCAACCGACTGAGCCACCCAGACACCCCTGTACTTTCTTTTTTAATAACTCAGTTTTTCTTGTATTTTTTTTTTTGCCTCCTTTTAGATTGTTGTCTTGTACTTGCAAAGCGAAACATGGGAAATGTATGCGTGTTTAGAATAAACTGGAAAGTAATTTTTAATTTCTTCTGCCAATCCGATAAACAGGTGAAGGTGAGAGTAGCGGTTCCCAAACTTGGACTTTGCAGATAAGTAGAATTTCCCCTAAAATGTTGGTGACCAATATAGAGTTGCCAACTTTTTATTTTGCCGAATTAGGAAATTAATAAAAACAACCGCAGACACTGCTTTGTATAAAACAAAGAACATTTTAAAACAAACTTAAAAGTGTAAAAAAAAGGTAATCTCAATATAGAGTTCTTTTGGCAAACTTCTCTGAGATACACACACACACACACACACACACACACATAATTTGGGCCTATATGGGTATTGTGTATTCTCATTCTCTGAAGACACCGACCTGCACCCACACTGGAATCCACTGAGTAGGGCGCAGAGGTGTAAAAGGAAGAGAAGGTTCTGGGCAGAGGGTGGGGACTTGGCACCACAGAGAAGGGCTGCCTGTGGGTGCCTGGGTGCGTCAGAGGTGTGGCTTGGTAGAGGGGTTCGGGGGGGCCAGGGGCGGAGGTGATGTGACTCAGGAAGCCTGCGGCTGCGAAATGACCCAAGAACAAGAGAGAAGCTTTCCTCCGGGCTGCAGAGAAGAGGCCAGGCACTGACCAGGATCCCTGTGCTGGTGATGCTGGATGAGGGGTCTCTGCCCTCAGATATTTAGATCTGGATTTGCCAGTGTGAGAGTCTTTAAATTACAGGCAGTTACAAACTCTGTGTTCTGTCCCGGTGCCTAATGCACGAGTAGAAACCTTTCAAAAACAGCTGGGCTTGGAGATTAGTCTTGTTCTACTGGGCTTCCTTGCTTAGACGTTTCATTTCGCCGGGCGTGATTGGACACGTGATACGGTATTTTAAACATTCACAATAGCAAGCTGATTGTGAGTTACCACTCGCCCAGGCACGAGCGCATAAATCGTCTAGATCAGCAGGAAAGTCGACTGTACCTCCCGGAGCAAAGCCGAGTGAACTCGCGAGCGCACAGAGAGACTTCGTGCTGGACTCCCCAAGGAACTGGGCTGCTGCGGCTTCTCGGCATCATCTGGGTGCACACCGAGGCCTGTCCCAGGTCTAGGCAGGTGCCTCCGCAGCGCCGGGGGAAAGGCCTGCTTGGCTGGGGCCACCCGGCGCGCCGGAAGGGGACCGCCCCGCGGGTTCCCACACCAGCCCCGAGCACCGCTTCGGGGCGAAGCAGAAAGCGCGGCCGAGTGTTTTCCTCCGGTGAACTGGGTTGGCAGAGGCCCTGGCTTCCGCCTGTCTCTGTGGCGCAATCGGTTAGCGCGTTCGGCTGTTAACCGAAAGGTTGGTGGTTCGAGCCCACCCAGGGACGTGGCCTGACTGTTTTGAACCGCGGGCGTGGGTGTGGGTGTTCTTCCCGGAAGCCGAGGGGCATCCTCCGCGTGGCCAGGTTCTCCCTCACCCCTGGTCCCTCGCCCCCGTGGCCTGGGTTTCCTAGCAGGAGGTCCGCCTGGGTAGAGCTGCGGTCAGGAGTGAGAATTTTAGCCGCTTGACTTCAGTTCTACGAAAACTGCCTCGTGAAATTGTTGTAAAAATGTTTGGCGACCAAAGGAAGCCAGCACTGGTAACCCGAAGGTGAGTTCGTTACCAAACCTGTGCCTGCCTCGCCTTTGACCTTGTGTTGCCTAACTCATCAAACGGGCTTGTCCGGAGCCTGGGCCCCTAGTCATGCCGCGTCCGACTGGTTGCCAGTTTTTGGAGAGTCTGCTTTCTAAATATCTTCCAAATAGGCACCTGCGTCCCCAGCCTCGCTGCCACTTACTTCCTCACTATCTAGTCCCCCACCCCCCACCCCCGCCGCCCCTTGAGTTACTGCAACAACTACCTAGGTTTCTAGGCGGGTTTCCTGTCTTCAACTCCCCTCTCCCTTCCTTGCACGGAGCTGCCTGAGAGGCTTCCTAAAACTCGTTCTGCCTGAAATCCCTCCACGGCTGGCTGGGGGCCCGGAGGCGCTCTCCTCTGCTAGGAAGGCCGTGCCTTTGATGATCTGGCCCCTGAACTCCCTCTTCTCCCTCACTGGCTCTTTACACTGGAAAAGGGCCGAACCACCTTCTTGAACCCTACTCTGGCTTCGGAATCTTTGCCCAGGGATCTTCAGCGTTCCTCCTCTCTGCCTGGCGAACTCCCCCTTCACCACCACAAGAACACTGCAGCCTTTTCTCCACTCTCTCCTCAAGGCTTTTCTCCCTAGAATGGAGACTCCTCCCGGGACTGACCCTGTGCTCTACATCTCTGTCTTCAGCACTGGGACTCAAGCTGGGCATACTGTAGGCCCTAAATAGATGTGAGGTGGATGTCCAGGGTTTCCCAGTGCACCTGCCTTATGTCTGAATCTCATCCGATATTCATACATCAAGCTTGAATCGTCTTGACCTATAGCTCATAACTTGACCTATAGCTCATAACTCAGTTATGAGCTATGGCATATGGCTCATAACAATTAGGCTGCCCCTATACCTCTGTCCAGGCCCCTGGCTCCTTCCCAGGGGTGCCGTCTCCTGCCCAGCACCTGCTCTGGAACTACTTCTAGCTTTCCCCCCTCCCCTACTCCCATCCCACACCACCTGTAAAAGTCTCCTGTGCCCGTTGCCTCAGCAGGACTGGTGAATTCGCCACTGGCTGATTCACATGAGCTGCGGTGACATGATTTAGTTTAGACACATGATTAGTTTAGACACTAACCCCTGGTAGAATGTCGGACAACAGGAGGGAAAATGGGTTTTTATTATCAGGTCTTCTTACCACGGTTTTTCCATCTTCTGGCTGACAGTAGCACGCAAAATCTTGTAAAATGCTTTATTGGAATCAAGAAATGTGCTTAAAGCTTGTACAAAGAAATAAGATTGCTAAGCTTTCTTCCACAAGCAATGCTGGTGACCCCACCCTTACTCATTGTCACTGACAGGCGGAGGGATTTCCAACTGTCCTAGCTTAACTCAGCAGACCTGAGTGCATAGAGTATCGCTTAGCCAAGGTTTGTTTGGTGAGTGATGTAAACAAAACTGCACCTGAATTAGACACTGAAGCAGAAAGCTGGTTCGCTGTTCCCTGCCTCTCCTCTCTCTGACTGTGGCTTATCCTGGCCAAGTGTCCTGCCTCCTGAGCAGCTGTAGTGGACTCTTTCCTGCCATGTTTTCTCCGTTCAGACCCGAGAACTGAGAGCTCACTGAGCTCAATCTGGGACAGCCATGCTGCCCTCCTTCCTGCGGACGTAGGGATTGTTCTGTGCTTTCTTTTCCAACACCCTCCAATCCCCAACGTCCTTCCAGGACCATCTTCGACTCATGACATCAAGAGGGTCCATCATTATATACTCACAGACCATCCCAATTCTGGCATGGGCCCCCCTGAAAAACTCAATTCTATACCACCCCTGTGATCTTTCTGCCACCCACACCATGGCTCATATCCTAGGAAGACAGGGATCTTCTCTGATCTGTCCTGGACTGCCGTGCTCTTTCTCAGTCACCTGCTTCACTGGTTCTGCCGTCTCCCCTAGACCCTCCACAGCCCCCAAGATCTGTCTGGAAGGAGTTTTAGTGTGCCTCACAACAAATGTAGACCATCAGCCAGCTGGCCCTCGGCCATAATTCTCTTACCTACATATTCGGCTATTTAAGAACAACGTTCGCATGTTGGGTCACCATCCAGATTCTGCATTGTCGTGTTGCTGTGCCAGGGCAGTCGTGCAGAGAGAGCATCTGTGTGGCTCTGAGACTTCAGTTCTGAGGGATGCGGCTACTCACTGGGGCGTCACTGTGGGCACCTGAAGGTCGCCAGCCCTGCCTTCCCAGCAGAGACCGAGAGAAAATGGAGTGGGGTGAGGGACCCTCAGCCTGGACGCTGCCCCCGGAGCTGCCTGTTGGGGACGACGAGGTTGTGAATCCAGAGAGAGGTTCGGGGGTGCCGGTTTTATTGCCCCTGTTTGTCCTACGGGCCGTGGCTCCACGTGACTTTGCCGTCTTTCCACTCCTTCACGGAGCTCTGAAGGTCTCTCTGCACAGCCACATGCAGCCCTGTGTCCACTACAAATAGGAGTGCTGTCACCAGGAAGAAAGCGATTTGGTACCAATGTGGAAGGAACGTTGAGGTGGAGGGAACTGGCGGACCTAACGGGAGAAGCACAGGGATGAGAAAGATGACAGTTGTTAAGGCAGAAGTTTGGTGTCTGTCCAATTATTTCATTTCGTCCAGCGGTTAACTACATAGGCTTTGAATCTTGGGAATGATCCTGGAGAAAAGTTCATTATTCCCGCTCCCTGCACCACCACCACCCCCCCACCCCCCCGGCTCCTTTTCCCCTCAGTCTCTGCATCTGTAAAGTAGACTCCAAACTAGCTAGTGATCTCCTAACGTTGTTGTCAAGAGTCACTGGGTGCTTGGGAGGAAGCACCTGGCACAGTGTCCAACACACCGGAAGTTGCCCAATCAATGTCAACTCGTCCTTGTTACAGAAGGGGAACTTGACATTCAGCGAGACTAAGTGGCTTGCCCACTGTCACACGATGAATGAGCCACAAAACCAGAACCCCGTCTCTAGGCCTTCTCCGTGAGGGGGTGAGAGGCTCCCACCAGGTGGGCTCGTGGTTAAGCCTTGGGCTTGGAGAGGACAGGAAGGCAGGTCAAGATGGCCAGCATCATGTGCGCACATACCCTTGCGGGCATGGTTTGACTGGCGTCAGTGAGGACAGGTGCATTTATGGGGAAGGAAACGCGGTTTCCGTTCCTGCCGTCACATTGCAGAGTGAATGACGCCCCTCAGCCCCCCTCGGAAAGAAGCCTCGGCAATCATCAGGACGCAAAGCAAAAAGCGTAGGATCCTCTGAACTCGTCTTCCCAGGGTAAACGCAGACCCCATGCACAGGGGGCTCTGGGCCCTCTTAGGTGCACAGCCTCACCTTGAACCGTGATGTTCACAGCCTCTGATGACTCATTTTTACTCCCGATAAGCCCCCTGCAGAAGTAGGAGCCACTGTGTTTGCTCGTTGCTTTTGGAATGTAGAAGTCGGAATTCTTATGAAAAAACATCTTGCCCCTTCCGTCCTGGAAATATTGAACCTTCTGTACCATCCTGTTCTTCCAGCTGTGGCACCTCAGCTGGATGGTGTCTCCCTCCTGGAACACCCAGCGGGGCGCCTGAAGCAGCAGCCAGCCTGAAAGACACCGAGACCACAGGCCCCGGAGGCCTCAGCGACGAGAGCAAACACCTTCCCAAGGAGACACCACCCAGATCCTGGGATGTCATGGAGAGCCAGACTGGGAGCCATCCCTGCAGAGCTCCCTTTGGGGAAAAGGCCACTGGGCCCCGCAGGAGAACTCAAGTCGCACCAAGACTTTTTGTCCAATGGGAAAGAGAGACGCACACGTCAAACCGTAAGGTTAGAGCTGAGGGACTTAAGTGATGAGGTAGGTGAGGAGCTATCCACAGGGTCCTTAAGGCCTGTGCTGGGGTTTGCTATGGCAGCTGATAAGCAGCCGCCGTAGGCTTTAGATCAAAGAGTAAACGTTGCACTTGAACGTAATGATTTGCCCCATCCAAGGAAAGGTAGATTTCAGAAAGGATAGATAATTATAGGAATATTCGAAGACTCCTGCCAGTCAGGAGTGAGGTCACTGGATGGCCACGGGAGTTGCTACAGAAATCGTGAAGGAGAACTCAAAATAAAAGTCAGGGAAGGGAGGGGCGCCTGGGTGGCTCAGTTGGTTAAGTGCCCAACTCTCTCTCTCTTTGTTTTTTTTAATGTTTATTTATTTTTGAGAGAGAGAGAGAGAGAGCATGAACAGGGGAGGGGCAGAAAGAGAGGGAGACAAAGAATCTGAAGCAGGCTCCAGGCCTCAACACAGAGCCCAATGAGGGGCTCAAACTCATGGACTGTGAGATCATGACCTGGGCTGAAGTTGGACGTTTAACCGACTGAGCCACCCAGAGCCCCATTAAGTGCCCAACTCTTGACTTTGGCTTGGATCATGGCTCAGGATTTGTGGGATCGAGCCTTACCTATATCAGGCTCTGCACTGACAGCATGGACCCCACTTAGGATTCGTTCTCTCCCTCTCTCTCTCTGCCCCTCCCCCACTTACACGCGCACCTGCATACACGTGACTTCTCTCTCTCTCTCAAAATAAGTAAATAAACTTAAAAAAATTGAAATAAAAGCTCAAATGGCTTTAAAAAAAAAGTCAAGGAGGGGAAAGAGGGGCATGAATGGTAGTGCTCATGGTAACTGCTACTTTCTGAAGGGCCCCAGGGCCCTCATCACTGAGCACAGCCTGCTCGAGAGAAAATTCGTATATCACCAGGATGCTTGTTCTCACAACTCTGTCACCCAGTAACCAGATTTCACACAGAGAGAACACGACAGTCACAGCCAGGAGGTTGACCTGAATAATGAAAAATGACATTGCAGATAAATTTTAAAATGACACAAGAAAACAGTCACGAGATAATGCTAAGTGAAAAAGACAGACTACAAAAGCACAGAAGCACAGAAAAAAAAGGAAAAGAAAGAAAATGTGCTGAAATATTAACAGGGGTTTCCTCTGAAGGATGGGACTATGGTTATTTTAGTTTCTTTTACATAGTTTTGAGATTGAACCCAAAAGACTTTTGTAATAAGAACAGGACAATAAAACTTCCTATAATTAAAAAAAAAAAAAGTCTGCTGCCTTACGCTACACAAAATTGGTAGAACACAAAAATTCTCTGCTTGGGAGATTTGCCAAACAGAAAGTAACCTTAATTACTTATCAAGAGATATTTATCAAAAGATGATGTACCCATATATCCATTTACTTTTTCAGTGAAGAGATACATCATTATTATCATAAGAGTATGGTTATAAGAATATGTACATATATATGTGTGTATATCTAATTGTGTGCAGAGAGAGAGAGAGAGGGAGAGAGAGAGAGAGAGAGACTGGTGATCTCCAAAAAAGTAAAGAGGACTTATCAGAGGAGGAGGTAAGTGGAGTAATAACAATCAATGATAATCAAGAGTTGGCCTGGTGAAGTTAATGCTCATGGTCTCATTTTCATATGGTCCTCATTGACAGGCCTTCTTTTTTTTTTTTAATGTTTATTTATCTTTGAGAGAGACACAGAGTGTGAGTGGGGGAGGGGCAGAGAGAGAGCTGAAGCAGCTCCAGGCTCTGAGCTGTCAGCACAGAGGCCAACACAAGGCTCGAACTCACGAACTCTGTGTGGGATCATGACCTGAGCTGAAGTCAGACGCCCAACCAACTGAGCCACCCAGGTGCCCCTCATTGACGGGCCTTCTAAAGCCAGTTTCTGGATCAAGGTTCAAGGCAAATTTATAATTCTCAGACTTGATTTTTCTCTTACGTCCTGTTGATAATCCCCCCCTTTTATTTGGTCCATGGAGGCCATCTCTCACCTCATTAGTAAGAGACATGCCTCCTTGTAATTCTGTAGTGTGACGACCACGTCAGCTGCGTGACAGGCAGGGGCTAAGGAACCACAAAGATCAGCTCCAGGGGCACCTGGGTGGTTCAGTCGGTTGAGCGTCTGACTTTGACTCAGCTCATGATCTCACAGTTTGTGGGTTTGAGCCCCACATCGGGCTCTGTGCCGACAGCTCAGAGCCTGGAACCTGCCTCAGATTGTGTCTCCCTCTCTCTGCCCCTCCCCGGCTCGTGCTCTGTCTCTGTCTCAAAAGTAAATAACCATTAAAAAATTAAAAACAAAATCAGTTCCAGAGGCCCAGTTCCGTGAAACTCTTTGCGAGCCCACCTCCGTCAGGCCCTCCTTCCCCCCTCCAGCCTTGTTCCATCCACACCCGGTGGGCAACTGAGCCTCGGAAGTAGTCAGGCTTGCGAGGCGACACTGCGGGCACCAGGCTAGGTAGTGTGATTCCAGGGCCACCAGGACGGATCCCTGGGAAATACCTCCCCTCACCTGCTTCCGATGCCTGGATTCTGTAAACACACAAAGACTTTCATGCCATGCTCAGTGTGCATGTATCTCCACTAGGTGATTTGCACTGAAGAGTGAGAGAGGGGGCCCTGATGGGGGGGGGGGGGAGGGGCTAGATATGACCCTAGGCGGTTAGGAAGGTTAGGAGGAGAGCTTAGGGCGCGGTGTGTCTGAGAGTCAGAAGGAAATGGAGCTCACAGAAAAACAGATCCGGCACTTTACTCAGTAAATATTATCGAGCGCCGGTGTCAGGTGCCGACCTTTGGAGGACACCGTGGGTACCGGGCGCATCCTACGTGAGCCGGAGCGGCTGGGACTGCGCCCCGCAGCGGTCCCGTACCCATGACCCCCCCCAGGTTTCGACATTTTGCCAGAGGCCCGCTTATGGTTAGAACCACAACTCTGATATCATTCAGGGGGACCGCAGATGCTGTCATCTCAGTTGTAACCCTCAAGGATGACATCTTCTGGCTCTCCCCGAGTCGTTCAGCGTCTCCCCTCTCACCCTTTGCTGGAGATTCCCTCCTTTCCGTTCCCGACTCACCAGTGTGCACTTCAAGCTGCACCGGGTCGCTGGCTTCCGAGAGGCCCGTCTGGCACTTATACTCGCCACTGTCTTCACTTCTGGCAGCTTCGATGGAGTAGCTGGGGGCCCGATGGGGGATGACGCTCCCGTTGTGCCACCACTGTGCGGAATCGTCCCCAGGGGGGTAGGCCCCCTGGCACCTCAGAATCACACCGTCCGAAACGAGTACCCTGTTCCATTCAGGTTCTAGGACCACCGTGGCCTTCGAGAGGTCTGCTGAGGAGCCAGGAGAGGAGAAGGTGGGTCAGGGCAAGGAGCAGGCCCTACGCTGGCACTCCCCGGGGACGCTCGGAGCCAGAGGGAGCCCATTGCACACCCACCGTCGGCGACTCAGCCTTGGCCTGTGACTCAGACTTGGAGCATCTTGGCTTCAGGGCGCTTAGTCCCATTTCTGGCCTCTCCTTATCTTGAGGAAAAGTGGCCACAGAAGCCTAGCGCCAAGCCCCACCGTGCGGGGGAAGTGCCCCTGACAACCCTCAACAGCTTCCCAGGCAGAAGGCATTTCCCAACACCCTGTGGCCATTACACGCCATATATGTGCCTCGCTTGATCAATCCAAGGGCACAAAGCCAACTCACCAGCTCGCGTGCCAGCAGAAACTGCAAGACAAAAGAGGGAAACAAATACTGAGCAGGGGCAGAGAGCAGGGCGGCCGGAGCGGATGTAAATTCCCTAGCCCATCCCTTTCCTGAGAGTCCAGCGTTGCCAGGAATCAAGGCGTATACGTGGCTAGCTGTCCCGCTGCCCGCCCTCTGTTCCCCCGTGTCTGTGCCCCCTGCTCTCCTCTCCAGCCAAGTCCCTGTCTTCAACACCATATCCTTACTCCTTAGTCCCTAGTCAAACTCCCAAAATAAGGGCACAGCCTGAATTTCCCTGAATCAAGCCATAGAAACAACCTCAACCCGTGTCCCCCCCAAAAGGGTGGAAATGAAAAGTCTTAGCGGGCAAGCCCAGAATGTCAGAATGGAAGAGACAGAAATTAAAGAGCATCTATCTGGTCCACAGTCTTCATCTTACGGATAGGGAAGCTGAGACCCCGCAGGGTGAGGGCACAGGGACCTCACAGTCCCCCTCTACTTCCTGGTTATGCCCACCTCAGAGGGCTCCCATGTCTAGCCCCCAAATGTTTGTCCTGGGAACTAAATCTAGTGCTAGAGATGGGGTAAGGGGTCCTATGCCTTGGGAGGGCTCCCTTCCCTGACCTGAGAAGTGGGATCTGCTGAACCCAGGGCGTTCTGAGCTTCTCCATCAGCCAGAGTGGCCCTGACTTACCCAGAAGGTGACTCTGACTTACCCAGAAGGAGCAGGGCTGTCGGGGACAGCAGCCGCCACATGCTGCCACGGTAGAATGAACAAGTCACTGCAGATGCACTGAGCTCTGAAGGGACGGAGCTGACTCAAAGAGAGGAAGTAAACAGTCTTTCCCTCACCCCCCTCCCCCACGCCCTCAATTCATTACTCTCTAGGTTCCTTTTCCCAGAAAGTCATCTGATTTCTGAATCTGAATTCTGACCCGTGAGCCCCAAGATAGGGCAGGAAGAGGAGAAGAGCCTGGAAGAGGAGCTGAGGGAGGCTCCCCCTTTGGTCCACATAGGTCTACAGCTAAGCGTCTAGTGACACAGGGTCTGTCCGAACGCGCCCCCGTAAATCTCAAGGTTTTTCCCCCACCTGGTAGGTTTGGATCTACTCCGTGCCAAGAACAAGATATCGTGACCCTGGGGATGAGACTCAAGAGGGAGGGCATTCATTGAGGGATCTGGTGCTCTACTTCAGACCTTGTCACTCTCCCGCCTGGCCCAGACCTGCCTCCAGCCAGCCTGGACCTGCCTGCAGTCATTTAAACCGTCAGACCCCTAGAAGTGTGGCCGTCCCGCCCCCCCCCCCCCCCCCCCCCCCCAGCGATCTCTCCACTGATGTATTTTTCAAAATTCAAAAAGCATGTACCTTGGGGTCTGTAATGCGCTTCTTAGGGTGAATTTGACCATGAGATTCACACCTTCTGTTAAAGGAAACCCGGGCAGTGAGACAGAAATGGGGCCCTGGGATGCCACTGATTGGTTGAAGGGAAGGCAGGAAAGGGGGGCCGGTGGGGAAAGCAGCGAGGAGAGGAGGCCGGGAGCTGTTTACCTTCAATCTACCGTTACCATACCAGGGGTGGGCTGAGTCACAGCAGCTCGGGTGAGCTTAGCCCGTCAGGGACCCTCTGGGCTGCTCGGTGAGCCTGTAGCCACCGTCCCAGGGCTCCTGACTGGAAAAGGTGGAGGCGCTGTGGCCAGGAAGTCTTGAGATTGCTAACCTGTTCTGCTTTCCCGAGCGCGCCCCACCCCCAACACCCGCGCCTACCTCTGTGCCCTCCCCCTCCCACCCCCCCGCTTCGCTTTAATCCTGGTCCCAGACACAGCATCAAATGGCTCTGCTTAGCAGTGCCAAGGCCCCAGGAGGTTCCTGGACATCTGGGACAGGGCTCGCTTCTAAAAGCCGCGGGAAAGCCTGGGAGGTGAACAGCAGACAGATGCGATGTTTGACAGGGGTAGCGTGGAGGCGGGGCCGGCACAGGAGCCTGTGACCTCTGCTTTGGACCAGTGCCCCTCCCCGCTCCAAAGTCGTATTAAAAACCACTTCTCAGGACTTGATTTTCGTTTCCTGTTGCTCCCAGGTAGAGTTTACTGGTGCCGCCCTCCCATCCACCCGCCCCCTTCACGCATTCTGCAGCAACCTCTCCGCCACAGGCCCTGGGATTCGATGTGTGCTTAGCATCAACAGTGAAAACGCACCAGGCAGCGGGTCTGGTGCTCCCTTTCAGGTGCCGCATTTACACCTCGCAAAATCCAGATTAGTATCCAGCTAGCTACCTCTCCGGGCACCTCAGGTCCTTATCTGGGAAACCCACGCGCAGAGAGTGCCTTCAGGGCCGTGGAAGGCTTCCCAGGCCGAAGGGGACCCCCTCCGCGCGCGCGCTCTGTTCCTCATAGTTGTCGGAGTGGCTTTCGGGCACGTGAGTCGTGGCGCACGGCATTCACTGTAGCTCTCCTTCTTTGCGGTTGCGTTTTCGCCTCTGACTCAGCTTCTGTCCGTGGTCTTCCAATGGAGGGAGGAATGAATTGCTAGCTGCAGAAAATGGGCTGGACAGGAAGGAGAGAGCACAGGAGGACCGCAAGAGTGGGAAGCGGTCTGCAGGTCTGCATGAAGCATTCATTGAACAAGCCTCAGCTCCAGCCTGAGGTTGTAAGGGCTACTTTTATGGTGTGGGTAGAATGCACATTTCTTTTCTTTTTTTTTTTGAAGCACAGATAGTCTTGGGATCTCTTATACTCGAGTGTTTGTCCTCATCTTTTTGCCTCTTCTTTTCTCCTTTCGTTCTTTCCTCTCCGGCTTCTTCTCTTCCCTTACTTTGCCTCCAACGTTGAAACGCCAGCCACAGCACAAGGTTCTGAGATTATCGAGGTCAATCAGTTATCATCCCCCCACCCCCACCCCGGGACTCACACTTTCTCAGGGGGAGACCACCAGATGCGCCACGGGGACTATAAACAACAGAAATCTATTTTCTCATAGCTCTGGAGTTCAGCGGTCTGAGATCAAGGTGTAGACAGGATTGGTTTTTTTTCCAAGTCCTCTTTCCTTGGCTTGTAGGTGACCATCGTCTCCTTATGTCTTCACATGGTCTTCCCTCTGTGCATGTCTGTGTCCTAATTTCCTCTTCATTTTATTTTATTAAAAAAAATTTTTTTTAATGCTTATTTGTTTTTGAGACAGAGAGAGACAGAGCATGAGCGGGGGAGGGGCAGAGAGAGGGAGACACAGAATCCGAAGCAGGCTCCAGGTTGTCAGCACAGAGCCCGACATGGGGCTTGAACTCATATACCGAGAGATCATGACCTGAGCCAGAGTCGGATGCTCAACCGACAGAGCCACCCAGGGGCCCCTATTTTATTTTATTTTATTTTATTTTATTTTAGAGAGGGAGAGAGAGCATGAGCAGGGGAGAGGGGAGAGGGGCAGAGGAAGAGAGAGACTGAGAATCTTAAGCAGGCTCCACATTCAACATGGACCCTGACTCGGGGCTCGATCCCACCACCCTGGCATCATGACCTGAGCCAAAATTAAACGTCAGACACTCAACTGACGGCATCTCCCAGGCACCCCAGTAATCTCCTTTTCTCATAGGGGCACCAGTCATGTTGGATTAGGATGCATCTTAATGACTTCCTTTGACTTAATCACCTTTCAAAGTTTCTATCTTCAAATACCGTCACTTTCTTGGGTACTGGGGGATTAGGACTTCAAAATCTAAATCTCTGGGAGACACAGTTTAGCACATAACACTGGTCCAAGTAGGGAAAAGGGGGATGTGGCCTGTTTGGTTTCTGCAGTAGAAACCAGTCTCCACTTTCTATTAAGACTACTTGAAGTGGGAGCTTCCTCAAGGGGGGGATGAGATGCTGATATGGACCCTGGACAGTCAGGACAAAGGTCCATGATGCCTTTATAACAGAGATTCTTTTTTAAAAAAATTTAATGTTTATTTATATGAGAGACAGGCAGAG
Organism: Prionailurus bengalensis; assembly: GCF_016509475.1. Lineage (NCBI taxonomy): Eukaryota > Metazoa > Chordata > Mammalia > Carnivora > Felidae > Prionailurus > Prionailurus bengalensis. The sequence goes on along the minus strand of NC_057360.1, from coordinate 63,352,070 downwards.
TAGAAGCAGGAGACGGTCAGAGAGAGAGGGAGACAGAATCAGAAGGAAGATCCAGGCTCTGAGCTGTCAGCACAGAGCCCAACACAGGGCTCGAACTCATGGAGTGTGAGATCATGACCCGAGCCTAAGTCAGAGGCCCAACCGACTGAGCCACCCAAGTGCCCTCATAGCAGAGATTCTTAAAGGGAGTAGCAATTCATTAAAACCCTTTTTCAGGGGCAACTGGGTGACTCGGTAGGTTAAGCAGGTTAAGCATCCGACTCTGTTTCAGCTCAAGCCATGCTCTCACAGTTCATGAGATCAAGCCCCGAGTCAGGCTCTGCACTAACAATGCAGAACTAACAATGCAGAGCCTGCTTGGGATTTTCTCTCTCTCTCTCTCTCTCTCTCTGCCCCTCCCCCCACTTCTCTCAAAATAAATAAACACACACACACACACACACACACACTTTTTCACTTCTACTCAATCTTCAACCAAAAGTTATCAAGTGTCTGTCCCCCCACCCCAGCCCCTGAAATTATTCAGGGAGAGGTCATGAAGAGTTCCTGGATTGCCTCATTGAAAGAGCTTCTTGAGCTTTCTACGGCACTTAATATGGTTGACTTCTCCCTTAATACGGAAGCCCCCGCTTCCCTGTTCTCCTCTCTTATTTAGCCCCTCCTACCCAATCTCCTTTGTCAGCTTTTCTTCCTTTTCACCCTGTGAAAGTTGCTGTGCCAAGTTTCTCTCATTGTTTCCCCTCATCTCCTGCCCCTCCTCTCCCATCTCCTTCCTTGCCTCCCTGAAGCTCCCCTATTTTCTCTCTCTGATAATCAGAGAAATCTTACCCCTACTTTATCTTAACCTAGGATCTCTGCATGGGCTTCACATGGGACTTCTTAAATCACAAGGAAATTTATGTGTATACTTATTTGCATTTTTTCTTAGGAAAAGGATTGAAGCTCTTGTTAAAAGTGTAAAACACCATGCTGGTGCCTCATAAACCTTGTGTTTTGTCCAGACCTGCCTCCTGAGTTGCAGGGTCGTGTGTCCAACGGCCTGCTGGGAGTCTCCATCTAAACTCACAGCTATTTCCAGCTCAACAATGTCAAAAGCTGAGGTCATTATCTCCCCACCCAAAGCCTGCTCCTCTTCCTCTATTTCTTAGGTCCATGAAATGTACCACCCTCCTCCTCCTCAGGCAGATCAAAAAGCTGACTGAGCATCACCCCCAGACCCCTCCTTGTCTATTACCCTCACAGCCAATCCCTTGTCCAAATCCTGTCCATTCCACCTTCTTCACACCTGTCTTACATGCTTCCCTTGCATTTCCGCTACGTTAATGGCGAATCTCCTCGCAGCTAAACTGTTAAAATAACTTCCCAACTTTTCCTTCCACCTTCAATCTCTCTCCTCTCCAATCTATTTATTGGACTATTATCAGGATATTTTTTAAATGTTTTTAAAAATTTTTTTACTGTTTGTTTGAGAGAGAGAGAGAGAGAGAGAGAGAGAGAGAGAGTGCTAGCAGGGGAGGGGCAGAGAGAGAGGGAGACACAGAATCTGAAACAGGCTCCAGGTGCTGAGCTATCAGCACAGAGCCCGACTCGGGGCTCGAACTCAGGACCTGTGAGATCATGACCTGCGCGGAAACCAGGAATCGGAAGCTTAACTGACTGAGCCCCCCAGATGCCCCCAGAGTAATTGTTACAATATGTGAAACTGCTCATGTCATTCCCCAGCTTTGAGTGTTGATGACTGGCTTTTCATTTTATGAACATTATTCTGGCAGCAATCTAAGAAGGTGTAGACTGTTCACCGTGACCAAGTCCTCCATGATCACCCAAGGAATACTGAGTGCCTGGTATGTTTCAGTCACTGCACTAAATGCTGAGGATACAATACAAACAAAGAGGAACAGTTTCCCTGCCCTCAGAGTCCTTACGGTTCACAGGTATTATGAGTACCACAAAGGAGAAGCGCGGGCTTTTAAAGGAGAAGGGACGAGGGTGTCATCCTAATTCAGATCACCGGGGACAGCCCCAACCTCCATGTTGCACTTCTAATAGCAATCAGTAGATACGCGTCCGGATATGGAACCAGTGCCTTTGGAGACGTTGTTTCATTTAGGCTTCACCTCGGAGTTACCACCGCTATTGTTAGCTCCATTTTACAGATATGAAAACCGAGGCCCTAGAAGGGTTAAGTAAGGGATGGAGTTGAGATTCTATCCCAGACTCATCTGAAACCCGGCGCCCTTCCGCTTGCACTTCTCCTTTATGGGACTCACTAACCTCGTGGAACTGTACGTATCCAGCTCTGCGAACACGCCAGCCTATTTCCCTCCATCTGTGGTCACGCTTCTCTGTTTGCCTGAAATGCCTATTTCCCTCCAAACCTGCCTGCTGAACACGCAATTACCTTCTGTGATCCCATTAAAGTGTTCCGTCCCCCCACAGATGCCCTCTGTGGGCATAAACAGAACCGTGTAAACCACCCAGTCTGTGGTATTTTTACAGACCATATATGTATTATAGCAGCCTGAGCTGACTAATACAGGAAGTCAAAGAGCAGACCGGTGACGTAGGCTTCGCCAACCTGTCTCTTCTGGGATGCTGCATCCCGAAGACGTGACATTATTCACGTGTCAGGAAGATGCACTCTTAAGGGAAGAAGACGGTTGGGTCCTAATCATCACAGCGGTGGGACAGGCTGACCTGCCTCCAGTTGCCATCCAATAAATTCCTTTCCTTTACGTAGTATGTCTAGATTCTGATGCAGTTGCTTACAGTCAAGAGTCCTGAGTGATACAGTAGGAAAGGAGGACCAGAAGATGGTAACTAGAGGGGATCAAAGAAAGGAAAGACAAGGAGTTTTGTTTTTGTTCGTTTGTTTTGTTGCCTGAAGTGAAAGACTTGAACTTGTGCTGGGGTCCAGCTCCAGCGGGTCCAGGGGTTCCCGAACGATGAACGGCGTCGGCGGAAAACTGAAAATAAAATAAAACAAAAATAAAATGGACACAGACCACAGCAGTGGGTTAGAGTGGCCGCTTTATTGTGGCAAACGTGGCATTATAGTTGTTAGCGATTTCCTTGTAGCGTGCGTCATCTATGTTTTCTGGCGTTACCTGATTCTGAAAATGTTCCTATGTGTAATCACCCTTTAAGGAATAACGTGGTTATTTTCTCATAACGTTTCCTCCTGCCCTTTGCTTACTGATTAATTTCTTACATTATTTTCATTATGTATCTACGTTTATCCATAATCTATAGAGCATTTGCTTTGCTGTTTTCATGAAAGGTCATCTATCTCTCAACGCCTCAAGTGGAACAGTTACGGGGCCATGACCTCTTAGCTGTTTCCCCAAACCATTGGTGGTTTGGGGAACAAAAGTGTTCGCCTCGGTCCAAGATGCTAGAAGGGGGCCAACAGGGCCTTAGGAACCCACGCCTTACACATTCTCAGAGAGACAATGCACCTAGGAACTAATGAACCGTTCTGTACCTTAACCGACTAGGTTCAGTCATCATCTGGAATGCCTCCTGGAGGCCAAGTGGGCCTAGGGGTTGGAGTAACCTGTGCCCATAGATACACTCCTTAGTTACCCAAGTGGGGCTTTCAAATCCATTTGTTCCTTCCTTGGCTGGGAAATGTAGGAGGCTATCCTTCCTTTAGGTAGAGGAGTCTTTATAGGGGGTGGCAAGGACTAAAGGTAGGGCCGTGCAATTTCCTTGCGGAACTTTATTTTCTTTCCCCAATGGTTCTTTTCCCGGGGGGCCTGTGGAGGGCAAGTCCCCAAAAGACAGTTCCCCAGGTACTTTTATTAAGGCCAAATTACATAAAAGCGGGAATATAAGAAGCTTCGCTGTTGGTGGGCGGCCTACGGTCCCGATCCGTCCACCGCCCGGGCCCCGCCATCAGGCTGGTTGGATAGCTCGGCTTCCGGCAAACCCGTATACAGGCCACTTAAGTTTCTTAATGGCCATTATGATGAATGGTTGGGGGGAAAGTCAGAGGCTCGAGGCACTCCCCAGGAAGCCGGATCAAACCAGACAAGCCCCAGATAGCGGGTGCCAGGGCAGAAAACCCCTGACCAAATAAGGAAGAAAATAGTCAAACATGGCACCGCACCAAGAAATGAATAGTCTAGCCCCTAGTTAACAACTAGCAATAAAAGATAGAAACTCAACCCCAGGGGGAGCAGCTCTCTCTTTCTCGAGCTCTCCGGCTCTCACATCTTGAGAGTGTACTTTTTCACTTTAATAAACTGTCCCCGTTTTGTCACTCATTCACTGGTGTGTCTGTCCTTGAATTTTTTTTTTTTTCTCATGAAGAGACCAAAAACCTTCAGCGACATCTTTGGGACAGGCTGGGGTGAGCCCCGGGGCCTGGAGTCTCCCCCGTTCACCTGGCAACAAAACCAGTTAAAAGCCCATCCTGAATCAAGGGTAGGGGATATAGATCCCACCTCTCGATGGAAAGAGTGTCAAAGAATTTGTAGCGATGTTTGGATACTGTCGCAACCAGCCGCTTTAGTAACTTTTTGGGGATTTCCTGATCCTTTGAGGGTCTGGTGATTAAAGTGGAAATATTTAAAACAGAGAGGGTTGGGTGGCTCAGTCGGTTGAGTGTCCGACTCTTGATTTCAGCTCAGGTCATGATCCCCAGGGCTCAAGTCAAGCCTTGAGTCGGCTCCATGGAGCCTGCTTAAGATTCTCCCAGGGTGCCTGGGTAGCTTCGTTGGTTCAGCATCCGATTTCATGATTCCGCTCAGGTCGTGATCTTGCAGTTTGTGGGATGGAGCCCTGCGTCGGGCTCTGTGCTGACAGCTCGGAGCCTGGAGCCTGCTTCGGATTCCGTCTCCCTCTCTCTCTGCCCCTTCCCCGCTCACGCTCTGTCTCTCGCTGCCTCTCAAAAATGAATAAATGTAAAAAAAATTTTTTTTTTTGGAAACAAAATAATAAAAAAAAATTTTAAAAGAAAGAATAATCACAGGAAGAAGGGAGGTAGTCGATGTTAACTGGAAAGAAGAAAGCCAGACAGACATTACCCATGACTCTCGTCCCAGACTCAAAACTTTGGGTAAGATTATAGCAGCAAAGAAATAGTGTGTGTCATAGCACTGTCTTAGCTCAGGGCTACAGTACAATGCTGAGACATCTAGGGAACAAGGACGTCTTGAACTTGAATCCACGGTAACCCCTGAGTCCTTTGCAACTCAAAAATTGCTCTGACTCAGTTGACTTCACAAGTCTAATACAATGTACAGTGAGGGGGTAGAACTACCCAATATCTATACTTCCTCCTTCCCCACACAGTGCTGATTTTATTCAGGAACTGGCATCACCCCATACGCAGAGGTGTCTCCCGATTGGTCTAAGCCACTGAGGGTGTAGCATTCTCCCGGCTTTTATTGGTTAAGTGGGGGCAGAGGGGACACTGTCCAAACGATCCCTTCAGGCAGAAAGGAATGGCTTTTATACGTCATATTTGGGAGAGAGGATGTCTCTCTTCCACGGGCTGTGAACAAGGACCCATTATGTCTCAAGCTTTGCTGGCAGCTGTTGTTAAGACTGTGAGGAGAGCGAGCATGAGGCAAAATACCAAGGAGGGCAGAGGGGAGGGAGGGGAGGGATAGAATGTGGCCTTGGTGACATCGCTGAACTTCCGAAGCAACCAATTTAGACTTGTCATAATTTGAGATACACTTCCTTGTTGTTTAGGCCTATTGAAGTCAGGGCTTGTTGCTTTCAGAGGAAGGCATCCTAATGGACACGCAGGTATTTACCAACTAAAAGAATAAAAAACTCTCTTTCTTGGGGTGCCTGGGTGGCTCAGTCCATTAAGCTTCCGACTCTTGATTTCGGCTCGGGTCATGATCTCACAGTTGATGGGATCGAGCCCCACACTGGGCTCTGTGCTGACAGCGTGGAGCCTGCTTGAGATTGGGATTCTCTCTCTCCTTCCCTCTCTCTCTCTGCCCCTCCCCTGATTTGTTCTCTCCCTCTCTCTCTCTCTCTCTCTCTCTCTCTCAAAGTAAATAAATAAACATTTAAAAAGAAGAGGGGCATCTGGGTGGCTCAGTTGGTTAAGCATCCGACTTCTACTCAAGTCGTGATCTCACAGTTTGTGAGTTCAAGCCCCATATTGGACTCCCTGCTGTTAGCCTGGAGTCCACTTGGGATCCTCTGTCCCCCTGTCTCTGCCCCTCCCCTGCTTGCATATGTATGTGCGTGTTCTCTCTCTCTCTCTCTCTCAAAAATAAGCGTTAAAAAACCCCTCTTTTTCTGGCAAGACCTCCTAACTAATAAGGGAGAAAACTTGGCATTTAAGGAAGAAGAGAAACTATTCACAGGGAAGCCAGGAGTTGTAGACCTTGATTATGTGACCTGGAACAAGGCACTGAATCTTACCAGATCTCAGTCTCTGAGGTCCATGAGCTGAGAACGTAGATTATATGTTTGCCAAGAGCCCCTCTGGTTAAAGAATTCCGTCTTAATGAACGTCAACTAGAGGAAAGACGACTCCTTCGCTTTTTTGTTAAGCATCCCTGGTCTGCCGAGAAATGAACAATGAAAGCCCACAGAGAGGCAAAAGGAAATTTAATGGCCTTTTAAGGAAATATTCTACCGGTTCATTTTAATAGCAAAATATAGTAATCTCTGAACTACGACTGCAATAGACATCAAAGTCATTTAATGAAAATATTCACCGTTTCACGTCCCATAAAGTTAGGAAAAGAAACAGGAAAGGAAACTGTCAGACTCAGAGAAGGGAGGGGAAAGGCAGAGAGTGTGGTGGGAAGACATGTAATGGGAACAGAAGGTGACGAAACAGCCTGGAGAAGTGAAAGGTGGCAGGAAAGTTACCTGGGTTCACAGACACTGAGTCTCAAATGTAGACGGAAAACACACACATACTAGGACAGGCACGCAGAGGCCTGGAATCGGACACACCTACAGAGACACATACAAGAAGTCATGGGAAAGGGAAGGGTCACCTCTAAACAATGGGAAGTCATCGATGCAAAGGCGGGGGGGGGGGGGGGAAGCCACAAGGAAATAAAACTGACTTTGTGGCGCGACCTTAGGCTACAGCCTGTTACTTTGGCTGTGCGCGTTAAAATCATATAGCCTATTGGGGCGCCTGGGTGGCTCCGTCGGTTACGCATCTGACTCTTGGCTTCGGCTCAGGTCATGATCACACGGTTCGTGGGATCGAACCCCGCATTGGGCTTTGCGCTGACAGTGTGGAGCCTGCTTGGGATTCTCTCTCTCTCCCTCTCTCCCTCTGCGCACCCCCCCCCCCAAAGTAAATAAACTAAAAAAAAATTTTTTTTAAATAATATAGCTTATTGACATAAAAGAGTGTCCCAGAAATTCGATGTTATCTGCTAGAGTGACTTATAAATGCCCTACCTTCTCATCCGATGTCAGAACATGCTTAGAGTCCCCCTGGACTTGCAAACATTTAAAGTTTCAAAAGAAGGCGTTGCTGTGTTATGGGGAGGACATTAGCCAAGGAGGAAGGAAATCCAGTTTCGGTTTCAGCATGACCACTGCTGGCTGTCAAGCCACTTCTCTTCCCTAAACCTCTGTTTCCTCAAACGAGGTAATGATTATGTCTAGCCCCCTTCTATCTTAAATATGCTGGCTTCCCATGTGATTTCCAGACACCGCAGAATGCAGGAGGCTTTGGCTGCTAAAGACCCTAATGAAGGGCCGCCTGGGTGGCTCAGTGGGTTGAGCCGCTGGACTTTGGCTCAGGTCAAGATCTCATGATCCCTGTGTCGGGCTCGGGGCTGACACCTCGGAACCTGGAGCTGCTTCGGATTCAGTGTCTCCCTCTCTCTCTGCCCCTTCCCTGCTCACGCTGTCTGTCTCTCTCTCAAAATAAACGTTAAAAAAAAAAACGTAACAAAGGCCACTGGACAACTTTTAGGAGCTGAGGGAATTTTCTAGCAAAGCTAACAGATTAATACGTCTAAGATTTAAAAAATCAGTTACAAAAACTGAACTCATGCTTTCGCTCACCCACACACTAGTCACTACCTGGGAAAACAAAAGGCGACACCAAAAAAGAAACGTTTCGGAAAAAGAGGTGGAAATGGTTTCATTTGGTTACTGGGTGCCATCCCTTTGGAGATGAGGGGGGGTTGGAGGCATCCACAGGAGTGTGAGCAGAGCCCAGAACCATCCCCAGGAATTCAGTCCCTGTCCCTCTCCACGATGTGTCTGGTCATTGTTTGCTATAAACATTTTCTGCTGGAAAATATGCACGCGAAGCTATAATATATTCTTGCTAAGGAATAAGCAAAACAATTCAGAAGGTAAGAAAGCAAAAGTGAAAGTGACTTCTAATGACCTGTACCCCGTTCCTTAGGGGTAACCACTCAGAAGTCTATTGTGTTCTTCCAGAGCTTTCCCTGTGCATTCAGATTCATGGAGGCGCAGACCTATCTACATATATTTACATTTTGTTCATTTTTGCCGACGTTGTTTACATATTGTATTACATAGGTACACCCTACTAGGTAGTGGGAGGGGGAAAAAGCTACAAAAATATTTTTGAGGGGTGTGTGGAAAGGAAGAGGCAGTGTCGCTACTTTGGCCTGTTATTTCTTTTCATTTTTTTTCAACGTTTATTTATTTTTGGGACAGAGAGAGACAGAGCATGAACGGGGGAGGGGCAGAGAGAGAGGGAGACACAGAATCGGAAACAGACTCCCGGCTCTGAGCCATCAGCCCGGAGCCCGACGCGGGGCTCGAACTCACAGACCGCGAGATCGTGACCTGGCTGAAGTCGGACGCTTAACCGACTGCACCACCCAGGCGCCCCCGGCCTGTTATTTCTAAGAGACTCAGTTCATCAAGGGCACCAGAACGAGATTTCTCTGGTAAGAAGTCGGCCAGCCCCACCGCTGTTTCTCCCTTGGGAACAGAACATGATTTTGTTCAGAAATACGAAGGCCAGGAGCTTTAGGGGAAGCTCAACCTCTTACCAACCTCAGGAGGTGACTTTTCATCAGTCCAAGTCGTACTTCTCCAATTTGATCTACATCGGAGTCATCTGACTGTCCTGCAAATTAGTAGGCCTGGCTCTCAGATTTTCTGATTGAGGTGGGGCCTGGGAATTTGCATTTCTTTCTCTTTTTTTCATACTTATTTATTAAAAAAATTGTTTTCTCAATGTTTATTTTTGAGAGAGAGAGAGAGACAGAGACAGAGAGCAGGGGAGGGGCAGAGAGAGAGGGAGACACAGAATCTGAAGCAGGGTCCAGGCTCTGAGCTGTCAGCACAGAGCCCGACACGAGACTTGAACTAGAGAACTGTGAGATCATGACCTGAGCTGAAACTGGATGCTTAATCGACTGAGCCCCCCAGGTGCCTCTGCTTATTATTATTTTTTTTAAAAATCTCTACACCAACCTAGGGCTTGAACACACGACCCTGAGATCAGGAGTTGCATGCTCTATGAACTGAGCTGGCCAGGTGCCCTGAATTTGCCTTCTTTTTCTTTTTCTTTTCTAAATGTAATTTTCTGTCAAATTAGCTAATGTACAGTGGATACAGTGTGCTCTTGGTTTCAGGAGTAGATTCCCATGACTCGTTGCTTACATACAACACCCAGTGCTCATCCCAACAAGTGCCCTCCTCAATGCCCATCGCCCATTTTCCCCTCCCCTCTGCCTCCCCCATCACCCCTCAGTTTGTTTTCTGTATTTAACTTGCATTTTAAAAAATGTTTTTATTTTATTTTTGAGAGACAGACAGAGCACAAGTGGGGAAGGGGCAGAGAGAGAGAGAGAGAGAGAGAGAAACACAGAATCTGAAGCAGGCTCCAGGCTCTGAGCTGTCAGCACAGAGCCAGATGCAGGGCTCAAACTCACAGACTGTGAGATCATGACCTGAGCCGAAGTCGGACACTTAACCGACTGAGCCACCCAGGCGCCCCTTAGCTTGAATTTCTAATAAGTTTCCAGGCAATGCTGACCCTGCAGATTCAAGAACTACACTTTGAGAACCACTCCCCCTGCCGGTGATGGACGTAGGACAGAACATGTGATGCAGTTCTGGACAATGAACCCTCAACCTGCAACCTGCTGGGGGGCTGTGGAACACAAGAAGCAATGAATTCTCCGTCAGTCTTTGGATATGATGACGTTTGCGGGTGTGATGCTGGGTGCACCTGCTGCTGTTTTGCTCCCACGAGGGAGGGAAGTGGCTGACAGGCTAACGATAACAAAGCAAAGAGGGAAGAATCTGGGTTACTGGTGACATTACTGAGTTATAGCGTAACCAACGCTGGAAATGCCCCATCTTCCTACAACTTTGACATGTGAGATCATAAAAGATTTCTTTCTTGCTTAAGCCATTTGAGTGGAACTTTCTAGCACTTGCAGAGAGACACCTCTCTCTCAGTGTTTAGGGAGACTCCAGCTAATGTAGTTGTACAGCAGTTAACCTAAAGCTAGAATTTGTACATTTTTAGGTTGTTTCTAGTTTTCGGTATTCTCAAGAGTTCTGCAAAGAGCAGGAAGATTTCATTTTATTTTATTTTTTGGCATATTTCCAAAGGCCATGTTTGTAGTGTCGTAGCTCTGCCCATTTCCAAGCTTTCTGATAGTGCTTCCATTGTTTCTTTCCAAAACAATTCCTTTGTTAAAAAATTTGTCGATATTTTTTTTTTTCATTTTTGAGAGATAGGGGCAGAGCATGAGTGGAGGAGGGGCGGGAGCGAGGGAGACACAGAATCCGAAGCAGCCTCCAGGCTCCGAGCTGTCAGCACAGAGCCCGACAGCTTGAACCTACGTAGGTTCGGGGCTTGAACCTACGAACCGCGAGATCATGACCCGAGACAAAGTCGGAGGCCTAACCAACTGAGCCCCCACCCCGGTGCCCCCAAAACAATTCTGTACATTTGTACTCCGTTCAGAAATCTATGAGAATCCATTCAATCACTTTCTTTTTTAAATTAAGTTCTTCATTTTAATTCCAGTATAGTTAACATACAGCGTTATGTTAGTTTTAGGTCTACAACATAGCGATTGGACAATTGTCTACATCACTCAGCGCTCGTAAGGTAAATGTGCTGCTCATTTCGACCGCCTGTTTCCCCGGTCCCCCCACCTCCCCTCTGGTGACCAGCAGTGTGTTCTGTATCGTCCGTTTCTGGGTTTCTCTCTCGCTCGCTCGCTTTCATTTGTTTTCACATTCTTTTTCGTAATCTTTGGTAACTTCATAGACAAGAAATGGGATCTCATCATTTCAACTTTCTGTGATGACTAGTAAGAGTGAACATTTCCCGTGTATTTTATTGGCTGTGTTTCCTCTTTTATATTTCCATTAGGTGGGAAGCACTTAAGCCAGTGTCTAGCACATTTAGGCATTTAATGTCTGTGTAATCAAAGGTCCTTGGATGTCTGTTGGCTCCCCCATCCCACCTGGTTCTCGAAACTCTATGTTTTTCTCTTTAATTACTTATAGAACAAAAACACCTCTTGGGGGTATTAATTAAAATGTTTTTTTTTTCCCAGATTGCAATTGGTAGTTTACTTAGAGCTGGTTTTAGTTTTGTATTACTGAGAAATTTAAAAAGTTTTAGGAGGGGCTCCTGGGGGGCTCAGTGGGTTAAGCATCTGACTGGCTCAAGTCGATTTCATAGTTCAAGAATTGGATCCCCGCTTCTGGCGAGCCCTGCCTCTTTCTCTGCCCCTCACTCACTTGCTCCTTCTCTCTCTCTCAAAAAAAAGTTTTATGAGGATCTTTTCCTCTCCCCCCCCCCCCCAGGCTTAGAAATCTTTCTTCCTTCAGAGAATTTGATCACTGTTCAGTTCTATTGTATTCTGGGTTGCCTATAGTTTGGTTCTTTTTTCTTTTTTTGAAATGTTTTCCTTATTTATTTTTGAGAGAGAGAGTGTGAGCATGAGTAGGAGAGGGGCAGAGATAGAGACACAGACAGAGCCCGACACAGGGCCTGAACTCATGAACCACGCGAGATCATGACTTGAGCAGAAGTTGGACGCTTAACTGACTGAACCACCCAAGGGCCCTTCCTATAGCTTGGTTCTTGTGACTCACTCTGTGATCCTTCTGAAACGCATTTGTGAGTTTTGACAGTGGTCTAACAACTTACCTTATTATGCTCCCAATTTTAAGAAAAAAATGTGGTAAGAAACACATAGCATTAAATTTACCACCTTAACCACTTTGCAGTATAGAGTTCAGTAGTATTAAATCTATTCACACTGTTGTATACCGGATCTCTCGAATTTTCGCATTTTGCAAAACTGAAATTCTTTACCCATGAAACACTAATTCTCCCTCTCCCCTCTTCCAAGCCCTTAGCAGCCACCTTTGTGCTTTCTGCTTCTATGGTTTTAGCCACTTTAGATACTCCTTATGAGTAGAATCATACGGTATTTGTCCTTTTGTGACTCGCTTACTTGCTTAGTTTAATGTCCTTGAAGTTCGTCCATGATGTCGTATGCAAGAAGATTTCTCTCTTTTTTCAGACTGCCTAAGATTCCATTGAATGCATATGCCACGTTTTCGTTATCTGCCTCTCTGCTGATGGGCATTTGCATTGGGCTATTGTGAATAATGTTGCAATGAACATGGGGTGCAGATATCACTTGAAAATCCTGCTTTGAATTCCTTTGCTAAGGTAATGGTGGTGGGGTTGAGCTAGTCAGCAAGGAGAACTGGTAAGACTGGATGCGAGTTCTGAAAGAAAGGAAGGAAGCCACGATGATACCCAGATTTCTGGCTTAGCAGGTGCTATTCCCTGAGGTAGGAAATATGAAGGGAAGAAATTTAGCCAGGATGGAGCTGGAGGGACGTGATAAGTCCAGATGTGGAGACTCTGGGCTTGGGATGCCTGCGGGACATACCAGTGAGTGGTCGGAATCGGCTAGAAGGAGAGGGCTGGGCTAGAACCAGAGACAGAGACTTGAGCTGAGTTGTACTTTAGGAAATTAACTGGGAGCCATAGAAGTGATTCCCTTGTTTGCTGAGGCCTTGAGGTAGATGGATTTCCAGGGATGAGAAGATAATTTTGAACCGCTTAGAAACTTGTTTACAGTGCTTCGAATGTTCTGGGCAAGTATTTACTTGCTACTGAGTGGGGCAGATTCACTCTCTGCAGAAGTAGCCCGCAGCATGCTTGGCTTAGGACGGTGTTCCTACCTCCCTGAATCTTCACCCTCGCTGGAGACCTGTGCACTTGATACAGTTAAGTCTGTATCAAGCTGGTCTGAGCAGGAGGTCGAAGCTTATCTGAGTTGCAGACCTTAAATATTGGGCTCTACCTCCTAGCTTCCTGCTACAATTTCAAATCCTACCCTCACTACTAAAGCCAGAGTGCCGATGAATGAAAGCAAGACCATTTCTGAATGTCATTGTCAAGGGTCACTCAAGAAGGGCAGAGCAGGTGGCTTAAAGCAAGAGCGTCCTCCGGTTGGTTCTTCTTGCTTCTGAACCTGACTCACTCTTGCTTCCCTGGCCCCTTGGCTGGCTGTCACTGGTGTCAAACCATTCACTCAGATCTTTAGTCTTCTTGAAAACTGGGGATCTTTGTTCGGCAGAAGAGACTCACATTGTCTACTTTGCTTCAACAGAGGGCAGTATAGAGCCGCTGACAGATTACATTTCTCAGCTCAGAGAAAAAAAATCAGTTTCCATGACCCCAGTGGTCCCAAAATACAACACACCACGCTTCATGTATTCATGAACGGGACGGGAGAGATCTTTGTGAAGGGAGGGAAGCCCCTGGAGAGTCTGCAACTCTTAGATGACTCCTCCTCTGGCAAACAAGAATTTAGCTGTGTGCCACTTGTGGAGTGGCCTCGAAGAAGGAGTATGGGTTGGCAAAATAGCTTTGCTCACAGAAAACGGGATGGGCAAAAACATGGCAACACATGGCAGATTTAGGGAACAACAAGACATTTGGTATTCGTGGAGCACAGGCTTGGGGGGGGGTCACCAGTGATAGATAACCTGTCTCACACACACTATGTGTGCTACCCTGAAGGGTATAGGTGCCATAGAGAAGGGTCCATCTTGGGGGCGACTGGGTGGCTCAGTCGGTTGAGCGTCTGACTTTGGCTCAGGTCATGATCTCCAGTTCAGTTTGTGGGTTCAAGCCCTGCATCAGGCTCTGTGCTGACAGCTCAGAGCCTGGAGCCTGCTTGGTGGATTCTGTGTCTCCCTTTCTCTCCCTCCCCTACTTGTGCTCTCTCTCTTTCAAAAATAAATTAACATTAAAAAAAAAAAAAGAAGGGTCCACCTTGAAGGACTCCCATCCTGAAGGCAATGGGAAGTCATTGAAGGATTTTGAACAGGGGTAACCCAAACTGTTAGCCAATTTTGGTTTTGTTTTGTTTTTAATAAGTATATACGTGTATTGCCAATCTTTTTAATTTTAGCCCATCAGCTGTGCATATAGTGATATCTCATTGTGTTTTGAAAGAGAGAGAGAGAGAGAGAGAGAGAGAGCGTGAACAGGAGAGGGACAGAGAGAGAGGGAGAGAGAATCTCAAGCATTCTCCAAACTTGGGCCTCAAGCTCACAAAACCATGAGATAATGACCTGAGCCAAAATCAAGAGTCAGATGTTTAACCCAGTGAGCCACCCAGGCGCTCCTCTCTCTAAGATTTTTAAAAAGAGAAGTCTATTGGCATTTTAATGATTTTCTCTTTATTTTTGGTTTGTAGGAGTTTGGACCAGATGTGTTGGGGTGTGTGTGTATGTGTGTGTGTGTGCGTGTGCACATGCGTATGTGTGTATATGCTTAGTCTGTCTATGGTTCTCTCAGCTTCTTAGATCTCTGGTTTGATCTGTTATTTCTTCAAATGTTTCCTCGGCCCCATTCTTTCTCTGTTCTTTGGAATTTCAATGACACGTATATTAGACCATTTTATGTTGTTCCACATTTCTTGGACGTTCTGTTCTACCTCTTTTTTTTCTACTTTCTTTTCCTGTTGAATTTCAGTTTGGATTTCACTTTGGTTAGTATTTATGAACCCATCTTCAAGGCACCGATTATTTCTCAGCTGTATGGAGTCCATGAAGGGCCCTGTGGAATATATTCCTTCCTCTCTCCTGTCGTGTTCACAATATTCTTACGTTGCCATTTGACTGTTCTTACAGTTTCTATCTCTCTGTTGAAAGTCCTTATCTGTCCATGCAAGTTGTTGTGTTTACCACCAGAGCATGTAACAGAAGCGTTTAACATATCACTTATAGCTGTTTTATTTTATTTACAGTTTATTTATTTATTTATTTAGAGAGCAATAGCGTGAGTGCGGGAGAGGGAGGGAGAGAGGGAGAATCCCAAGTAGACTCCAGGCGCTCAGTGTGCAGAGCCCGTCGCAGGGCTTGAACCCACGAAACTGTGAGATCATGACCTTAGCTGAAATCAGGATTCAGTCACTTAACCCACCGAGCCACCCAGGCACCCCACACATAGTTATTTTAAATTTCTTGTTTGATAGTATCGCATGTGGATCATCTCTAAGATGGTTTCTCTTGCCTGCATTGTCTTTTGACAGGGCTGTATTTTTGTGTAGTTTCATAATTTTTTTAAAGTTTTTATTTGTTTAAGGAATCTCTACAGCCAACATGGGGCTTGAACTCACAGCCCCAAGATCAAGGGTTGCATGCTTTTCCAACTGAGCCAACCAGGCGCAAATATAGTTTCATAATTTTTATTTTATTTATTAAAAAAAATTATGTTTTTATTTTATTTTTGACAGAGAGAGAGAAAGGGAGAATCCGAAGCAGTCTCCAAGCTCCGAGCGGTCAGCAGAGTCCAATGCAGGGCTTGAATCCACAAACCATGAGATCATGACCTGAGCTGAAGTCGGACGCTTAACTGGCTGAGCCACCCAGGCGCCCCATTTTATTTTATTTCTTAATGTTTATTTGTTTTTGAGAGAGAAAGAAAGTGTAAGCAGGGGAGGGGCAGCGAGAGAGGGGCACAGCATGGAGCCCCGTGCCAGGTTCGAGCTCACAAACCCTTGAGATCATGACCTGAGCTGAAGTCCGTCGCTTAACCGACTGAGCCACACGGGCGTCCCATAGTTTCATAATTTTTCATTGAATTCTGCACATCACATATAGGACCCTAGAGACTGGAGTAAATGCTATTGATGCTTGGAAATGAGCACCCCTTCTTCTGTTAAGTGTGGAGGACTGAGGCAATTGTTAGGAGTAGACCCGGGCTTGGATTTTCTGGTTGCTATGGTTGGTGTCTATTCTAGTGTCATCTTTGCTTGAGGTACGGGGCTGGTTTTCCTGGAGGGTTTTTCTCAATGTTTTCTGCTCCCCCTTCCACTTTAGGCTTTCCTACGTGTCTGCACCTCAGGTGGTCTCTCCACAGGGTAGGGTGTGTCTGCTTCTTATTCAGGACTTGTTAGCCTGGGAGGTGGGGACAGGGATTTGTCTGTCATGCCGGACTTGCCTCAGTCTTAGGCCAGCTCTCTGTCCCTAGATCTTGCGAATAGACCCTGTCAATAATCCTGCACCCCTTCCAATGATAGAAGCCTTCTCATGGTCTGGGCCTGGGATGGTTTGGAGGCCCTCCCCCAGGGGTAGAAGATTTCTTTTTGTTCCCCTCCTGAGGTGTAATGGTTTTTCACCTATGCCCTGGGCCCTTCTTCTAGTGATGGAAGGGTATCTGTCATCCGTTAGGGAGAAGGGGTCAGGGAGAAGGGCTTCACGCCCTTCCCACAGTGCTCCTGTTATCTAGGCGTGTGTCACCAGAGAGGCTTTCTCTGATTTCCCTCTCTGCTCCTGTTCTCTTCATGAGCATCGGGTGAAGATCCACAGAGAAGACCCTGGAAGCGGGTGTGAATGGCGCTTGCATCAGCAGCTCTCAGTTCTTGGCCACACCTGGGTTTTAGCAATTTGTTTAAACTTTTAGTTGAATTTTTCTAACCCATTTGTATGGCAGCCCCTTCTTCCCCCTACACTCTGTTGCTGGTGAGCACTTCCGTCCTAGCTCTGTTTGGAAGAAACTCTTGCCTCAGATCTCTGAAGGGTTCAAGAAAGAGTCTCAATCTTATCTGGCATTGTGTGTGTGTGTGTGTGTGTGTTTCTAATTAAAGTAATTTAAGGTGGCTGGTTTTTGAAGCTGTTTTTATACCACTGAACCAAAATGACCAAGTCCAAAATGAAAAATCACCAGAAGGACCAGGCATGATGCATACAGGCACAGGAATTAGGTGAGGATATCTGTTCCTCACAGGACTTGATCATCTAAAAAGCTAAGAGAGGTGCCTGGGTGGTTCAGTCGGTTAAGCGTCCGACTCTTGATTTCAGCTCAGGTCATGATCTCATGGTTTGTGAGTCTGAGCCCTGCATCAGGCTCTGTGCTGATGGCCCGAAGCTTGCTTGGGATTCTCCCTCTCTGCCCTTCCCCCAGTCTCTCAAAATAAATAAATATTTAAAATTTTGAAATATGTTTGACATATAGCATTGTATAAATTAAAGGTATACAACATGTTCATTTCATACATTTATATATTGTAATATGATTGCCATTATATTGGTGATCGTCACCTCTAGCACATTACATAATTATCCTTTCCTTAGCAGTTGGAATAATTAAGTTCTAGTCTCTTATCAAGTTTGATGATTATAATACAATATTTCTGTCTAGTTTGTACCCTTAAATGACATCTGCTCCAACCTCCAACTCCTGTGACCGCCATTTTACTGTCTGTCTTTATAAATTTGGCTTTTTAAAATTCCACATATGAATGATGTCATACAGTACTTGTCTTTCTCTATGTCACTTAGCATAATGTGCTCAATCAAGGTCCATCAATGTTGTCACAAATGGCAGGATGTCCTCTCTCTCATGGTTAAATATTACTCCATTGTGCGTGAGCACACACATTTACACACACACACACGCATGTCTATGTGTGTTGGCACCACATCGTCTTTATCCATTCATCCAGTGATGGGCACTTAGGTTGTTCCCATGTCTTGGCTATTGTGAATAATGCTGCAGTAAATATGGAAGTGCGTATATTTCTTCAAAATTCTTTTTTCATTTCCTTTGGTATTTAGCCAGAAGTGGCATTGCTCAATCATATGGTAAATCTATTTTTAACTTTTTGAGGAACCTCCATATTGTTTTCCATAATGGTTGAATCAGTTTACATTCCCACCAACAATGTATAAGTATTCCCTTTTCTCCATATCCTTCCAGTACTTTTTATCTGTCTTCCTTTTTTTTTTTTAATTAATTTACTTTTTTTAGAGAGAGAGAGCACATGAGGGAGGGATGGACAAAGTGGGAGAATCTCAGGCAGGCTCCACACCATCAACATGGAGCCCGATGCGGAACTCAAATTCAGGAATCATGAGATCATGACCTAAGCTGAGATCAAGAGTCATATGCTTAACCAATTAAGGCACCCAAGGCACCCTTATCTCTTGTCTTTTTGATGAAAGCCATTCTAACAGGTGTGAGGTGACAGCTCATTGTGGTTTTGATTTGAATTTGCCTGGTGATTAGTGATGGTAAGCATCTTTTCATGTCCCTGTTCGTCATTTGGATATCTTCTTTGGAAAAATGTCTCCTTAGTTCTTCTGCCCATTTTGTAACCAGGTTGTTGTTTGTTTTGTTTGTTTGCTTGTTTGTTTTGTTTTTGCTGTTGAGTTGTATGAGTTACTTATATATTTTGGGTATTAATTCCTTACTTAATATATGGTTTGCAAAATTTTTCTCCCATTTTGTGGGTTGCCTTTTTATTTTGTTCATTGTTTCTTTTGCTGTGCAAAAGTTTTTGTTTGATATAGTCCCATCCGTTGAATTTTGCTTTTGTTATTTGCTTTTGGTGTCATATCCAAAAAATCATTGCCAAGACCAATGTTGAGGAACTTCTACAGTTTTTTCTAGGAGTTTTATATTATCGAGTCTTATGTTTAAGCCATTTTGAGTTGATTTTTGGGAGCGTGCAAGATAGGGGTTCAATTTCATCACTTTGCATGTGTTCATCCAGTTTTCCCAGCATCATTTGGTGAAGACACTACCCTTTCTCCATTGTGTGCTCTTGACTGCCTTGTTGAATATTAGTTGACCACACAAACATAATTCTGGACTCTCTTGGTCTATGTATCTATTTTTTTGTGCCAGCACTGTACTGTTTTTATTACCGTAGCTTTGTAGTATAGTTTGAAGTCAGGAGGTATAATACTTCCAGTTTTGTTTTCCTCAGGATTGCTTTAGCTGTTTAGGGCCTCTTGAAGTTCCATACAAATTTTAGAATTTTTTTTTCCTTTTCTAATTCCTCTGAAGAATGCCATTGGTATTTTGATGGGGATTGTATTGAATCTGTAGATGGCTCTGGATAGTATGGACATTTTAACAATATTAATTCTCCCAATCCATGAATATGGGATGTCTTTCCATATGTTTATGTCTTCTTTGATTTCTTTCAGGAAAGTCTTGTAATTTTAGTTGAATGATGTTTTATTTCATTTGTTAAATTTATTCCTAAGTATTTGTTGTTTTGGATACTAACATGAACTGGATATTTTTCTTTATTTCTTTTTCACATGTGTCATCATTGGTGTATAAAAATGCAACTAATTTCTGTGTGTTGATTTTGTATACTGAAACTTTACTGAAATCATTGATTAGTTCAAATAGTTTTATGGTTGAGTCTTTGGCACTTTCTAATACAAAACATATCATCTGCAAATAGCAACAGTTTTAATTCTTCCTTCTTGGTGTGGATGCCTTTCAGTTCTTTGTCTTGACTAGTTGATATAGCTGGGACTTCCAGTACTATATTGAATAGGAGTGGAAAGAGTGGGAATCCTTATCTTCCTCTTCATCTTAGAGGAAAATCTTCCATTTTTTTCTCCATTGAGTAGAATGTTAACTCTCAGTTTGTCATGTATGGCCTTTATTATGTTGAGGTATGTTACTCAATCTACTGAGGGATTTTATGATGGAAGAATGCTATCTTTTGTGAGATGTCTTTTCTGCATCTATTGAGATGATCATGTGATTTCTGTCTTACATTTTATTAATGCAATATATTACGTTTGTTGATTTGCATGTGTTAGACCATCCTTGCATCCAAGGGATAAATCCCACTTGGTCATGATGTATAATCCTTTTTATGTGTTCTTGAATTTGGTATGCTAATATTTTGTTGAGAATTTTTGTATCTATATTCATTAGGGATATTGGTCAATAGTTTTCTTGTGTCTTTATCTGGCTCTGGTATAGGGCAATGCTGACCTCATAGAATGACTTTAGAAGTATCTCCTTCTCCTCAACTTTTTGAAAGAGTTTAAGAAGGACTGCTGTTAATTGTTCTTTGAATGTTTGGTAAAATTCTCCAGTGAAGTCATATGGTTCTAGGATTTTCTGTGTTTGGGAGGCTTTTTTGTGGGTTTTTTTTTGTGTGTGTGTTTCTTTGTTTTTTAATTTTTTAAAGTTTATTTATTTATTTTTGAGAGAGAGACAGAGCGAGCGGGGGAGGGGGACAGAGAGAGTGAGAGAGAGAATCCCAAGCAGGCTCCACACTGTTAGCATGGAGCCCATTGTGGGGCTGGAACTCACAAACCGTGAGATCATGACCTGAGCCAAAACCAAGAATCAAACTCAACCAACTGAGCCACCCAGGTGCCCTGGGAGGTTTTTGATTATGGATTCAATCTCTTTATTTGCTATTGATCTGTTCAGATTTACTATTTCTTCCTAATTCAGTCTTAGTAGGTTGTATGTTTCTAGAAATGTATCCATTTCTTCTAGGTTATCTAATTTGTTGGCATATAATTGTTCATAACAGTCTCTTATGATCTTAGGTATGTCTGCAGTATCAGTTGTAATGTCTCTTTTTTATTTCTAATTTTATTTATTTGAATCTTCTCTCTTTTTTGTTGGTTAGTCTAGATAAAGGATTGTAAATTTTGTTTATCTTTTTGAAGAATCAGCTGTTAGTTTCATTGATCCTTTCTACTGTATTTCTGATCTCTATTTCATTTATTTCCACTCCGATCTTTATTATTTCCTTCCTTCTGCTAACTTTGGGATTAATTTGTCCTTTTTATATTTCCTTGAGGTGTAACGTTAGGTCATTTATTTGAGACGTTTCTGACTTTTTAATATATGCATTTATTGTTATAAACTTTCTTTTTAGAACTGCTTTTGCCATATCCCATAAGTTTGGTATGGTGTATTTGCATTTTCACTTGTTTTGAGATAAGTTTTATTTCTTTTTGATTTCTTCTTTGACCCATTGATTGTTTAGAAGTATGTTGTTTAATTTGTACACATTTGTAACTTTCCATTTTTTTTCAGTTGTTGATTTCTAGTTTCATTCCATTGCGCTCAAAAAGATAGTTAGTATGTTTTCAGTCTTCTTAGATTTGCTAGAATTGTCTTGTGTCTTATCATATGATCTATCCTGGAGAATATTCCATGTGCACTGGAGAAGAATATATTCTGCTCCTATTGGATGGAATGCTCTGTATACACTTGTTAAGTTCATTTGTTCTAGAATATGGTTCAATTCCAAGGTTTCATTGTTGATATTCTGTCTGGATGACCTATTTATTGCTGACTGGGAGTATTAAAGTCCCCTAGGATTATTGTACGGTTGTCTATTTCTTTCCTTAGATCTGTTGGTATTTACTTAATATATTTTGGTGCTCTAATGTTGACTGCATATATATTTATGACTTATATATTCTTGTACTGACCCTTTCATCCTTATGTAATGGCCTTCTCTGTCTCTTGTTACTGTCTTTGGCTTGAAGTCTATTTTGTCTGATTTAAGAATGGCTATGCTCACTTTCTTTTGGTTTCCTCTTGCATGGAATATCCTCTTCCATTTTTTTCATTTTGAGCCTATATGTGTCTTAAGAGCTGAAATGAGTCTCCTGTAGGCAGCATAGAGTTGGGTCTTGTTTTGTTTGTTTGTTTTTAGATTTTATTTTTTTTTAAGTTACCTCTACATCCAATGTGGGGCTTGAATTTACAACCCTGAGATCAAGAGTCACATAGTCTATTGACTGAGCCAGGTCTTGTTTTGTTTTGTTGTTTTTTTTACATCTATCCAGCCACTCTGTACCTTTTGATTGGTGAATTCAACCTGTTTGTGTTTAGAGTAATTATTGACATGTAAAGACTTACTACTGCCATCTATTGCTTGCCTTCTGGTTGTTTTGAATCTTCATTGTTCTTTTCTTCATGTTTCTATCTAGAAAGGGTGTGTTTTCAAAGTCCTCATCCAAAGTGACTAAGAGTTATTCCCCATCTATGACTAGGGAGTTATGCAAGCAGGAGCCATGCTATGGTGGCAGGCTTTTCTATATGTTCTTTTCACCACTATACATTCAGTTTGAAATCTCTCCTGTGCTAAGTACTCACCACATGGGATATTGATATTTGTTTTCCCTGAGGCTATGTTGTTTGTAATATAAGCATCATGTTAATTTTATGACTCCCTCCCCCCACCAACCCTTTATGGCACAAGCCATTCTCTTAGCTACCATGTTCTTCAGTGTTACTCACATTTATGTTATTACTGCTTGATACTCAGACCTACCTTGCAGCTAACCTGCAGATGTGTCCAAAATCAAAACCCTTTGGATG
The DNA here is from genome assembly GCF_016509475.1 of Prionailurus bengalensis. Taxonomy (NCBI): domain Eukaryota; kingdom Metazoa; phylum Chordata; class Mammalia; order Carnivora; family Felidae; genus Prionailurus; species Prionailurus bengalensis. The sequence goes on along the minus strand of NC_057360.1, from coordinate 63,329,464 downwards.
AAATTCTTTGGCTGTACAATCAATAATCATGTTTTTTTCTAATTACTCATATTTTTCCTCAATTTTTGATTTCGTCATAAACTCAAAGTTCCCTTGTATTCTGCTAGTACGGGTAAAAGAAAGGATGTATTTTTGCTGTTTTTATATCTGTGTCTGGCATGTATTAGCTCTTCCCCATTATACTGAGAATTCCTCAGGACAGAGACTCTTGTCTTTTTTTATTCCTTCATTTTCCCCTCCCACCCTTCCTGCACCTCTTTTATGAGCATAGAATCATAGGGCTTGAGTACTGGGTATTAACTGAGTCACTCAGTTTCTAGTTAACCCCTTCCCCTTGGGCAAGTTATCCCTTGCTCAGCATTTGGTGTTATTGCTAGCCTCAGTATCATTTCCCTCCAGTGGTTCCAGAAGACCAGCTTCACTTCTGCAATTCTGCCAGGGCACAAGTTCCCTCTACCCTTTCCACCTGCTCTGTACCTTTACCAGGGTAAACTCTTCTTCTGGGGCTTCTGCTGAGACTAGGGGCCACAGGAAAGCACAGGTGCTAAGCAGGCAACTCCCACTATCTTTTTGTACAAAATGACTTTTCTCAGTTTCTAGACTAATAAACTGAGACTCCCTAGAGGGACTTTTTCTTAAGTGTCTCCAATGAGCAACAACGTACCTTTTATTTTATTTTATTTTATTTACTTTAGAGAGAACACACAAGTTGGGGAAAGGAGCAGAGGGAGAGAGAGAGAATATTAAGCAGGCTTCACACTAGCATGGAGCTCCATGTGGGGCTTGATCCCATGACCCTAGGATCATGATCTGAGCCAAAATCAACAGATGTTCAGCCGACTGAGCCACCCAGGTGCCCCCAACATACGTTTTATATTTGCAACTTCCCTCAACTGCTATAGTCAGGAGAGATCTCTTTCATTTACATTCCTGTCCTTTGAAGATTTGTCCTTTCCTAGCAATCTTCTAGTCAATGCACAAGAAAAATGAATGGTGGGGCCTTAGTGTTGATAAGATTTGTTCCAAACGGAGTCTAGACCCACCACACCTCCATCTGTCTCTGATTCTTCATGCTCCAGTACTTCTGCTCTAGAAACCTCATGAGTGGGCCTCTCTAGCTACTGACTTTTCTGCTTTCTGTCCAGGTGGTGGTATACATCTTCCCTCCTGGCACAACACCCTATTTAGCACTTAGAGTATACTATATCTTAGTTCCCATCCTTCTGTTTGTTGCCCCAGAAGGCAGCCTGCCTGGGTGTGATCTAGGATTCCAGCTCTCTCTTGTTCCTGACAGGTTATGGAAAATTAGGAATCAACGTTAAAGAGAAAGTTGAGTCTGGAATCTGTACTGGGTAAAATTGGAAATAATCATAGAAGAATGAAATTTATATCCTAAAATGTGCCTCTTTGGCATGTGGATTATGCTAGCAAATCTTAAGAAACAGAAGGCTCAGGGTGCCCTGGGTGGCTCAGTTGGTTGAGCACCCAACTCTTGTTTTTGGCTCAGGTCATGATCTCATGGTTCATGGGATCTCAGCTCCACACTGACCATGTGGAGCTTGCTTGTGATTCTCTCTTTCCCTCTCTCTCTCTCTGCCCCTTCCCCACTTGCATGCTCTCTCTCTCTCTCTCTCAAAATAAATAAATAAGCTTGAAAAAAAATAAACAGAATGCTCAGGAAGAACCTTTGATCTCACACTAACTGCCTAAAAGGGATTTAGACGGAGGATTTTCTTGGAGAAGGGAGCTATCACCCTATCACCATAAAGAGCTACAATATAATATGAACTAGAGGTGGTAGACTGGGAGGAAATTAGCAAAGCTTGTTTTTTAAAATTCCTATGTCTCATTGTTTCTGTGTGGTCCAGCAGACACTTGTCTACAAAACATTTACTCTTTTTCATCTCGCTATGAATTGACTTCCTTCTCTTTGAAGTCCCAGGCCCTTACCCCCTTCTCCTTAGCTCTGGATAGCCTCAATTTCTTGACTGCCTGGGGTCCACCTATTCTGATGAAGCCCCTGTATTAATGTAATTACATTGATTTTCTCCCGTTAATCGGTCGCATATCAATGTAACTCTGAGGCCAATCAAAAGACTACCGTAGAGTAGGGGACTATTTTTCCTTACCCCAAAGTTAGTGTAGTTGCCAGGATAAACTTTGACTGGACACTGTTTGCCCCAGGATTCCTACAGCTGAGAGATCCTGGGACTTCTGATAAAACCTGCTCAGGTGAGACTTCTTACAAGGCCCTCTTCTGAAAATTTGCCTGCAGGGTCTAATCGAAGTGACAGTGGTAGGAGTACATTTTTTAAAATCTAAATTTAGATAGGAAGAGAAAATATTTCTGAAACTGGTTCCTTGGGTACAGCAACTTTGGTAAAAATTTGTTGTAAATATTTTCTATTTACAACATCTATCTATTGATCTTTCTACAAGATCTATCTATTGATCTTTCTCCCAGGGTTGGTCATTGGTTTCTTTAGTCTACTTTATGATTAGTGAGAATCTTCTCTGGTCTCCATCAGCTGGCAGGCAGCGGAATAGGCTGTGGACCCAAGTTTAGGGAATCAAAAAAAGGGGGGGGGGGAGTGGTGAACTTTTGACTTGGTTAGTCACTCTATTCTGTTCAAAAGGAGGGAAAACACATGATTTCCTGTGTTTTGAAACAGTTGTTTAGAATAGGGCCTTTCATAGTTACTGTCTGTACTTTCTTAGACTATCTTTGGGTGTGAACTTTCCGGATCTTGTGAAGTCGGCATTTTTGCCTTCTCTTGGAGGATACCTTTGGTTAAGCCATAAAAAGGCTTGTTGAGATTGATATAAGATCCTACTCACCAATGGCCAGACGATGGATCCTTTAAATTAGCTGTATTTGAAAGAAAAAAAATTTTTTTGGAGAGCTCTCGTTCTAAACAATTGTCTTATTTGTGTAACAGCTGGGCTTAGGGACTCCCTTAACAAGATGGAAAACAGAAATTAGGCATAGAACAAAAATTGAAGTCCACTCAGACCCCTTCCTCTTGGCTTTCAGACATTTGCAGATATTGTAAAAAAAAAAAAAAAAAAAAAATCAGGGCATTGGAACTACAATTGCCCTGCACTAAAGAAGAAAAGAAAAGAAATTTGAGAGCACCTGTCCCGATCTTACAAAGCTGTGCAAAACTAAAAAAAAACAAAAACAAAAACAAAACAAAAAACAAAGGCAGCCCTAGAGGCAGTCCAACATCTGGCAGGCTGAGGGGCGAAGCGAAAGGTAGCCGCCCCACCAGGAGGGCCATGCATGATACTCCTTGGACACTCCCGACTAAGTGTCCAAAGGGGAAAGGACAAAAAAACAAATGGTCAAACTGATAAAAGTCTCCACCAGGTTACCAGAAAAAGGCAATCCCCTCAAAGCCTAAAGTCCAGGAACTCCCTACTGTCTTAATGTTAATGCTTTGCTAGAGGGGAAAAACAACCTTAGCTTGACCTTAGCCAAGGCCTCCAGTAAGTCTTTAGCATGTGAAAGTCTTTTTGGAAACTCCCTTTTGACTTTATCTCCCTGGACTCCATAAATTGGTTACCCCCCACACTTACAGTGAAGCTCTTCCTGCCCTTGGGTGCTGTCCCCATGCTTTAATAAAATCAACTTTTTTGCACCAAAGATGCCTTCAAGAATTCTTTCTTGGCCTTCGGCTCTGGACCCCACGAACCGCACCATCACCCAAAACTTCATCACAAGGATTTGTAAATCAATGACCTTAGGAAACCAAAGTACTTCTTGGAGGGACTTATGTTCTTTTTCTGTCCTTGAACATATAAAATGTTACCATACCTTTGAAATGTAAACACTCCAGAAGTTGAAACCACTTATATTATAGCAAATACTTGGTGCCCAGGAAGAGACAAGCGACAAGCACTCGGGGAATCAGAAAAGACTGTTTATTTTGCACTGGGTCCGGCCCAGCAGAGTCACCTCCAAAGGCTGAGCATCTGGCTTGGGTTTTACTGACCTTTTATACATATGTGTTTCCACGTTGGGCGGGGCTAGTATAGTCAAGCTTCTGGTTCTTGGCTGCTGGCTATGCAAGAGACAAGCAAGATTGCAGAAGCCTCAGACATCTGGCTGGCCCTTTTTATTCGCATTTACCAGCTTTCCTTCTCACTTAAAACACAAAGCTGAACAAAAATCAAAATGGCTGCATGAATCCTTCAGTGAAGACGGTTTTAGTGTAAACTTTACCCTCTCTTCTGCAGGCCTCCCCTCCTCTTCTCTTATTTTTTGTCTCAGGAACCCAGTATCACCCTGAAAACGACCAAGGAGGTTAACAGCACACACACAATTCCTGTTGAAACCAGCTAGATCCTGTATTTCCCTCTAAACCTCCCAACCCCAGTCCCTCCCTCCAGCAGTCTTAGCCTGCTGCAAACTGCTTTGCCCAGCAAAGCAACCTACTATCTTCCTTCTTTATTATTATGTTTTAAAATCTTTATTTACTTTTGAGAGAGAGACAGAGCATGAGCAGGGGAGGAGCAGAGAGAGAGGGAGACACAGACTCCGAAGCAGGCTCCAGGCTCTGATCTGTCAGCACAGAGCCCCACGCGGGGCTCAAACCCACGAAAGTGAGTTCATCACCTGAGCCGAAGTCAGACGCCCAACCGACTGAGCCACCCAGGCGCCCCTCTTCTTTCTTTATTTTTTTATTTCTTTCAAGTTTATTTTTTCAAGAGAGAGAAAGAGAGAATGACGGAGGAGGTGCAGAGAGAGGGGGATGCAGGGGATCCGAAACAGGCTCTGTGCTGATAGCAGAGAGCTTGATTCGGGGCTCAAACTCATGAACCGTGAGATCATGACCTGAACCAAAGTCGGGCGCTTAACCGGCTGAGCCACCCAGACGTCCCTATCTCCCTTCTTTATACCCATTCTCTGTCTTTGCTTTATATTTTGGCTCCAAAGCATAAAGGTTAGATTTTGATGACAGAAGTATCTAAAACAATGCCCATACTCACCTAAGACTAAATTTAAAAAAAGGAAAGGAAAGGAAAAAAGTTATTTTCAAAACTACAAACTGTATAAAGGGTTGTTGTGCCCAAACTTTACACCAAAGCCTCCTTAAGATTATTTACACACACAAATATAAATCTTAAAAGTCTTCTCTACAAAAAGTAAAAGACCAGCCATCTGAGTGAGTAAAATTATGTTTATTCCAACTAGTACTTATAAGCTAGTGTGTTTTATATTGTTTTGAAACAGAAGCTATAAGAACTCTGTATGTGTCTATATGTATGTACATTATAGATATGGATTGTTGTTTTTTTTCAATGTTTTTAAATGTTTATTTTTGAGAGAGAGAGAGAGAGAGTATGTAGCATGTGTGGGCACATTAGTGGAGGAGGGAGACAGAGGAGCCAAAGCAGGCTCCCTGCTGACAGCAGAGACATATGGGACTTGAACTCACCAGCTATGAGATCATGACCTGAGCTTAGCCAACTGCTAAGTTGGCAACCCCAGGTGCCACAAGGTTTTTGTTGTTTTTTTAAACCACTGGATGGTATTGCTAAAATTAATTCTAAAAGAGTTCTATTTAATTGACCTTATAAATTAGGCATTTCTAAATCTTAACAATACTTAGAAACTAACCCAGATGCATTCAAGTTCTAGGATCTAGGATTATTTTAAGGCACACGGGCAACCTTCTGACAAAAGCTTCCTATCTAAATATTCATCTTAACTCCAAACAAAGGAATCCATTCACCCTCTCTCAAGGTCATAGCTTTGGAAACCATTCCCTGTGATCTCCTTAGTTGTGGCAAATGAAAGCTTTCTTTGTGGGACACCTCAACTTGCAGTTTCTAACTCACCAAGGAGTGAACTCACATTGCTTCAGTTACAAGTTTACATTATCTCTGTTACAAAATTGTCGGCCAAAAATAAAGCAAAAAACAATGGCTGATTTTGTCTAATGTTTCATGAAGTTTTCATGGGTAATTTATTTAAAAAAAAATTTTTAAGTCTATTTATTTATTTTTGAGAGAAAGGGAGAGAGCACAAGCAGGGAGGGACAGAGAGAGAGGGAGAGAGAATCCCAAGCAGGCTCTGCACTGTGAGAGTGGAGCCCAACACAGGACTTGAACTCATGAGCCACCGAGATCATAACCTGATCCGAAACCAAGAGTCTGGACGCTTAACTAACTCAGCCACTCAGGTGCCCCTTCATGGGTAATTTAGGGATAATTATTGATAACCAGTACATTGAATAGATGTAAGGAGAACAAGATTTTAGATGAACATTTCTAGCAATAATTATATGTTATGGCATATGATGTAAAATCTTGGAGTTTGGGAGGAAACGGTCAAGAAAGAATTCTTGAGAACTCTTTAGCACAAAAAAGGTGGTTTTATTAAAGCACGGGATGAGAATACAAACAAACTGGTGCAGCCACTCTGGAAAACAGTATGGAGATTCCTCAAAAAATTAGAAATAGAACTACTCTACGACCCAGCCATTGCACTACTAGGTATTTATCCAAGGGATACAGGTGTGCTGTTTCGAAGGGACACATGCACCCCCATGTTTATAGCAGCCCTTTCAATAATAGCCAAAGTATGGAAAGAGCCCAAATGTCCACTGATGGATGAATGGAAAAGAAGATGTGGTATATATATATATATATATATATATATACAATGGAGTATTGCTCGGCAATCAAAAAGAACGAAATCTCGCCATTTGCAACTACATGGATGGAACTAGAGGGTATCATGCTAAGCGAAAGTAGTCAGTCAGAGAAAGACAAATATCATATGACTTCTTTCATATGAGGACTTTAAGATACCAAACAGATGAACATAAGGGAAGGGAAGCAAACATAATTAAAAACAAGGAGGGGGATGAGACATAAGAGACTCTTAAATATGGAGAACCAACAGAGGGTTGATGGGAGGGGTTGTAGGAGGGGGATGGGCTGTATGGGTAAGAGGCATTAAGGAATCTACTCCTGAGATCATTGTTGCACTATATGATAACTAACTTGGATGTAAATTAAAAAAATAAATTAAAAAAAAACTACAATGAGATATCACTACACACTTACCAGAATGACTAAAACAAAATATAATGACAAGACCAAACGGTTGTAGAGATATGAAAAGACTGGATCGCTCATCTGTGGCTGGTCGAAAGACAAAATAGTACAGCCAAATCTAGTTTCTGATAAAACTAAACACGCAACTATATGATGAGCCAGCAATCGCACCTTGGACATTTATGCCAGAGAAATGAAGACGTATCTTCACACGAAAACTTGTACACAAATGTTCGCAGAAGCTTTGTTTATAATAGCCAAAAACCGGAATCAGCCCAGAGATCCTTCAACAAGTGAATACATACCATGGAATACTACCCACAGGAAAAACTATCCGTGTAGGCCACGGCTTGGATGAATCTCCAAGAATCCTGCTGAATGAAAAAAGCCAATCCCAAAAAGTTACATGCTGTATGATTCCATTTATATAACATTCTTGAAATGAAAAAATTCTGGAAAAAGGACAGAGTAAGAGTTGCTGGGGTTTATGGCTTGCAGAACAGAGGAGGAAAATGAGTGTGGTCACAAAAGGGGAACACGAGAGATTCGATTAATGTTGGAACTGTTTAGTACTTTGATGGCAGTGGTGGATGCATGAAACTAGACTGGTTATACAATTTTATAGAACTTAATATACACACAACAAATGAGTACGATGAAAACTGAGTACAATTAAAAATCATATTTCTTTGGGGAAAGAAAATTCACGGGAACAGGATCCAGAGCAGAAAGAGAGGTACTGAGGTTGTGAGGAGTGGCTGATTATATACCTTCACGCTGGGAGGAGGTTAGGGACGCTTGAGTCTCTGAGGAATTTGGAAGCCAGGTTTCCCCCCCTTGAGGTGCAAGCTGTTGTTAGGATAAGGTCATTTCCTACTGTCTGGTAAACCCTTGGTCATGAGACCCTTCAGATGTGTATCAGGGGACCCTATGCTTGGAGGATGATGACCAATATATATCTTGGGGGGTAGAGATGAAGTTTCCAAATGGATTTTCGTATGTTAAAGTAGACTTACCGGATCCTGGAGGTTGGGCTAAGATCAAGCTAAGGTTGTCTTTTGCTTTTAGGGAAGTATTCACATTGAGGCAGCTGAAGTCCCAGAGGAAGGTCACTCTGTCTCAAGTACTCGCCACTAGGCTGTAAGTTATAAGAAACCTTAACTTTTTCTGTATTTGTTTTGCCTTTGTTCTCCCCACCAGTATACATACCTAAAAACAGTTTTAAGGGTTAATTTTAATTAATATATGTAGTTAAAACTACTAGAAATAATAGTACAATTAAAGTAGGATAAGAAAAAGATATGGATTTGCTTTGTCGAGGGAAAAGAAAGAAAACTTGTCCTAAAGTAAAACTGGTTATGGGAAAGAGAAAGGACAAAATCTGAATGTCAAAAAAAAAAAAAAAAAGTTGTAGAAGGTTTATGGGCAAGAAATCTTTGAAGGTAAATTTTATGTATGGTCATAAAATTCGAAGACTGGCTAATATTGGAATGAATTTAATTAAGTAATGATTTTTTTTTTAATTTTTTTTTAACGTTTTATTTATTTTTGAGACAGAGAGAGACAGAGCATGAACGGGGGAGGGGCAGAGAGGGGGAGACACAGAATCGGAAGCAGGCTCCAGGCTCTGAGCCATCAGCCCAGAGCCTGACGCGGGGCTCGAACTCACGGACCGCGAGATCGTGACCTGGCTGAAGTCGGACGCTTAACCGACTGAGCCACCCAGGCGCCCCTAAGTAATGATTTTTAATGTCAAAAGTAAGCTGGTACAAAATTAAAATTTGGCTTTAAGATTTCATTTTTAAGGAATCTCTACACCTAGCATGAGGCTCGAAGTCACAACCCCAAGATCAAGAGTTGCATTCTCTATCAACTGAACCAGCAGACACCTCCAAATTTGGCTTTTCTATGGGTTAGGAGGACAAACTTTTCTTGGACTATTGGCCTGCTCTTAATATCAAGAGATTATGAAGGGTTTTTCTTTGCCTTTAAAGTAATGTGCCCAGAAAACAAAAAAAAAAAATTGTGTTTATCAAAATAATATTTGGTGCTTCATGTGGTCTTAATCAGGTCTTTGATTACTTAAGAAAACTGAATCTTCTCAATATTATAAGACCTACGTTTTTCCCTTCTTACAGCCATTTAATGTTCTGTGTTTGCCTGCAAAATCTTTGTCACCATGGTTAAATGGATAACTAACTATCATTAGTACTACATAGTAACTTATGATCCTATTTGATTAAGTGTTTTTAAAACTTTTATACACACACACACATTTTTATTTAAGTTCATTTACTTACTTATTTATATCTATCTATCTATCTATCTATCTATCTTTAAGTAATCTCTACACCCAGTGTGGAACTTGAACTCATGACCCCAAGATCAAGCATCTTATGCCCTTTTAACTGAGCCAGCCAGGCACCCCAACTTTTTAATATTTTTCACAAAGTTCCAAAAAATCAAATCCTAAACGAAGCTTTTTTTTTCTTAAACCTCAGAATAACTTGTTTCAGAGGGTCCTTGAAAAAAAAAACAAAACATTTGTTCTCTCTCTTTATAGAAGACAGCTATTAAACTAAGTAGGCTTATTTGATATGTTACATTACATGGGAAACATTGTCAAATAAGTGACGTAAAACCTTCTTAGATTATGCTGTGTGGGTAAATATTATCAATATAAATGTTCTAGATATTCTATAAAATTCCTAAAATTATGATATGTGATATGTATAACATTATCAGTCATAAATCTAGTTATTGTCTGAAAATATCGTATGTTTACTTTTTTACTCAGATGATTTTACAAAAGAATTCCTGAAAAAGTGCTTCATCTTAAGGGAGACTCATGAAATGGAACCTAGAAAACACCTTTAAAAAATTTTTTTAAATGTTTATTGTTGAAAGAGAGAGAGAGAGAGAGAGACAGAGCTTGAGCGGGGGAGGGGCAGTGACAGAGGGAGACACAATCCAAAGCAGGCCCCAGGCTCTGGGCTGTCAACACAGAGACCGACAACACAGGGCCCAAACTCCCAAACCATGAGATCATGACCTGAGCTGAAGCCAGACGCTCAACTGACTGAGCCACCCAGGCACCCCTAGAAAACACCTTTTTAAAATTTTTTATTCTTTTTAATTTTTTTATTTTTTAATTAATTAACTAATTACTTTTTAAATGTACATCCAAGTTAGTTAGCATATAGTGCAACAATGATTTCAGGAGTAGATTCCTTAATGCCCCTTACCCATTTAGCCCATTTCCCCACCTACAACCCCTCCAGTAACCTTCTGTTTGTTCTCCATATTTATGAGTCTCTTATGCTTTGTCCCCCTCCCTGTTTTTATTTTTGTTTCCCTTCCTTCTGTTCATCTGTTTTGTCTCTTAAAGTCCTCATGAGTGAAGTCGTATGGTATTTGTCTTTCTCTGACTCATTTTGCTTAGCATAACACCCTCTAGTTCCATCTATATAGTTGCAAATGGCAAGATTTCATTCTTTTTGATTGCCGAGTAATACTTTATTGTATATATATATACCACATTTCCTTTATCCATTCATCCATCAATGGACATTTGGGCTCTTTCCATACTTTGGCTACTGTCGATAGGGCTGCTATAAACATGGGGGTGCATGTGTCCCTTTGAAACAGCACACCTGTATCCCATGGATAAATGTCTAGTAGTGTAATGGCTGGGTCATGGAGTAGTTCCATTTTTAATTTTTTGAGGAACCTCCATACTGTTTTCCAGAGTGGTTTCACCAGTTTGCATTCCCACCAGCAGTGCAAAAGAGATCCTCTTTCTCTGCATCCTTCCCAACACCTGTTGTTGCCTGAGTTTTTAATGTGAGCCATTCTGACAGGTGTGAGGTGGTATCTCATTGTGGGTTTGATTTGTATTTCCCTGATGATGAGTGTTGTTGAGCATTTTTTCACGTGTTGGATGGCCATCTGGATGTCTTCTTTGGAGAAGTGTCTATTCATGTCTTTTTCCCATTTCTTCACTGGATTATTTGTTTTTTGGGTGTTGAGTTTGATAAGTTCTTTATAGATTTCAGATACTAACCCTTTATCTGATATGTCGTTTGCAAATATCTTCTCCCATTCTGTCGGTTGCCTTTTAGTTTTGCTGATTGTTTCCTTCGCTATGCAGAAGCTTTTTATCTTGATGTGGTCCCCATAGTTCACTTTTGCTTTTGTTACCTTTGCCTCTGGAGACGTGTTGAGTAGGAAGTTGCTGCAGCCAAGATCAAAGATGTTTTTACCTGCTTTCTCCTGGAGGATTTTGATGGCTTCCAGTCTTATGTTTAGGTCTTTCATCCAGTTTGAGTTTATTTTTGTGTATGGTGTACAAAAGTGGTCCAGGTTCATTTTTCTGTATGTTGCTGCCCAGTTTTCCCAGCACCATTTGCTGAAGAGACTGTCTTTATTCCATTGGATATTCTTTCCTGCTTTGTCAAAGATTAGTTGGGCATACGTTTGTGGGTCCATTTCTGGGTTCTCCATTCTGTTCCGTTGATTTGAGTGTCTGTTTTTGTGCCAGTGTCTTGATGATTACAGTTTTGTAATATATCTTGAAATCCAGGATTGTGATGCCTCCAGCTTTGGTTTTCTTTTTCAAGATTGCTTTGGCTATTCGGGGCCTTTTTTGGTTCCATACTAATTTTAGGATTGTTTGTTGTAGCTCTGTGAAGAATGCTGGTGTTATTTTGATAAGGATTGCTAGAAAACACCTTTAAGATTATGAAACTGGGGGCACCTGGGTGGCTGAGTGGGTGAAGCATCCAACTCTTGATTTTGGTTCGGGTCATGATCTAACAGTTTGTGAGGCTGACAGTGCAGAGCCTGCTTGGGATTCTCTTTCACCCTCTCTCTCTGCCCCTCCCCCACACTCTCTTTCTCTCTCTAAATAAATAAATAAATAAATAAATAAACAAACAAACATTTTAAAAAAAAAGATCTTGAAACTGAACTGAGTATTCCAGAAAATGGAATAATGGGGGGAAAATGAATTTCAGGAGAACAAGAATTAATTACATGGGACTGAATAGACTGAGGATGATTATAACTTTTATGACTTTTTGTTTCAAATATCGCTGGTTCTTTAATTTTTTGTTTTTTCAGATATAACAAAACTTTTCTTCTTAAACTAACTATGACTTATAGCAATTTGGCAAATTGTAAGCAGAATGGAAACATTTATCTTTTTCTTCCCTCTGGACCCCTCCAGAATTGGAAAACCTAGTGAATATTCTTATTTTTATGCCAATATATTTATTTGCATATGAGAATCTATTCTCCTTGGAACAGGACACGATTGGAAATACTGCTTATATTACCAAGGCTTTGACTGGAATGTCTTCTTTGAGAGAGATGTCTATAGACCCAGATGTGGTCAGAGAGCTTTAAGGAACTAAGATTGACTTTATGGAGCCAGTGAAGTCCTTTGGAAATACTGGCCTGATACCTTGCTTACAGGGTTCCCAGCAGCTTACCAGGTGAGTAAAGAATGCCACTTCCTGGCAGGTGCAGGAATCTCAGGATATTTCAGGGACCTTGAGAAGAGAGGAATGGAACCAAATCTATAAATTTTGCAGGTGAAGTCTGATGGCAAGTATTTGGCTTGGCTTCTTGGTCTCGAGATCAGAAGTTTAATTTGGAGGTTCCTTATGAGAAGTTGCAGCCTATATGATTAACTGCCATTCTTGTTGCAAATAATAAAGCATTATGCAAATCATAAAATTATGCAAATAATAAAGGCCAACTTTGCTGAAACTAGACTTATGTTGCAAATAGATTGGTCTTACTTTGTTTATCTTTGCCAGAAATTGAGGTGATTATGGAGGGGAAAAATGTTTCAGTAGCACACCTTTGGGATTACTAGATTCTGATACTGTTCATTGTAAACTGGACTAGATCCCGACTCTACCAGGGGCCTCTAATGTCTGTTGACAACTCTCCAAACTAATGCTTTCAATTTTTGTCTCACCCATCTGACTTGAAATCATCGGGAAATGAAGCTACTCTTTTACCTGAAGCCCTACCAATGAAATATGAATGACTTAACATAAAGTTTAGAGAAATCACCACAACAGCTCATGTATGGATAATCTTCATGCCAGTGACACGGCTGCTCTCACTCTGTCTAGAGGTGTTTCAAGATGGACGCTTAAAAGTCATCTCAACTGGCTGCCTTCAGCACTCAGAAGCTGAATTGATAATTTGCTCCAATCATTAACTAATGTTTTTTTTTCTTTTATCCCCATAAAAACGTCTCTTATTTAATACCTGATTACTTGAACCATTGGCCTAACTTTGGGAGCATACCTGCACCGCTGCCTTCTGAAATGAGTTTAACTGAACTGACTTGTTGTCAGGACTAAGAGACTGTTGTCAGTAAGATGAAATCATCTACCAACTTAGCCTCTGGACTAAGAAACTTTTTGGAGAAGTTTCAAAGGAGCAAAATTCACCGCCCCAAAATGAGTCTCTTTAGCATGTGGATAATTGTAGGTTAATTACTTTTAAGAAACCAGAGGCTCAAGAAGAACTTTTGATATTACAGTAACTGCCTAAAGGAACTTAGACCAAGGATCTTCTCCAGAAAGGGAGCTACCACCATATCACCATAGAGGATTACAGTACGATGTGATTTAGGGGTACACAGGGAGGAAGTTACGTTCCATTGTTTCTGTATGGTCCAGCAGATATTTGTTTACAAAACATGTACTCTTTTTCATCTTCTTATGAATTGACTTCCTTCCCTTATGAATTGACCTGGGGCGCCTGGGTGGCTCAGTCGGTTAAGCGTCCGACTTCGGCTCAGGTCATGATCTCACGGTCCGTGAGTTCGAGCCCCGTGTCGGGCTCTGTGCTGACAGCTCAGAGCCTGGAGCCTGTTTCTGATTCTGTGTCTCCCTCTCTCTCTGACCCTCCCCTATTCATACTCTGTCTTTCTCTGTGTCAAAAAAAATAAATAAACGTTAAAAAAAATTTTTTTTAAATGAAGTTCCAGGCCCTTATCTCTTTCTCCTTAGCTCTGGATGGCATATAAGACTTAATTGCCTGACTGACTGGGGGCCTCCTATCCTGATGGAGCCCCTGTATGAATGCAATTAAATTGATTTTCCCCTGTTAATCTGTTGCACGTCAAATTAATTCTTAGACTAACCAAAAGAATATTGTAGGGTAGAGGAAACGTTTCCTGCCCAATATAAGTCCGAGTTTATCTTCATTAACATATAGGTCAATGAGTAGGAAGAACTGGTTAGAACAAGAACTCTTAAGGGACATCTGGTTATTGGCAAAAGAATAGACAAATAGATCAATGGAACAGAATAGAGAGCCCAGAAATAGACCCATAAATACACTCAACCGATGTTTGACAAAGAAGCAAAAGCCATCCAATGGAGAAAAAAAGAGTCTCTTCAACAAATGGTGCTGGAACAACTAACTGGACACCCACCTACAAAGAAGTGAATCTAGCCCCCAACCTAAAACCCTTCACACAAAGTAACTCAAAATGGACCATTGACCTGAGAGGAGCCAAGATGGCGGAACAACATGGAAGTTTTTTTGTGTCTCCTGCCCATGAAATGGACCATATACCTGAATGTAAAATGCAAAACTTTAAAACTCCTGGAAGACAACAAAGGAGAAAATCTAGATGACCTTGGATATGATAATAACTTTTTTACGTGTAACACAGCAGTATGCTCCATTAGAGAAAGAATCTACAAGACGGATTTTATTAAAATTAGCAACATCTGCTCTACAGATGATGTTGTCAAGAGAATCAGAAGACAAGTCACAGACTGGAAGAGAATATTTGCAAAAGTCTTATCTGATAAAGAGCATCCTGTCCATTCCCTTCATTCTGCTGAGGTCCAGAGAAGCAAAATGCCTTGTCCAAGACCACTGAGTGGGAAAGGTAGGTCTAAAATCAGGTCTCATCTCTTCCTTCCTAACTTAGGTCCCCAGAGATAGCCTTTTGTTGTCTAACCCCCCCCCCCCCCCCGCCACTTTGTCATGGCTCTCAGCTTCCTGGGAAATAGCCTTTCTGTCATAGCAGTTCCTTCTCCTGTCATCAAAATTCTTCAGTACCTTGCTGCCTTGGGAAACAGTAAACAAATGCATACTCTGAAGTTAATGACCCACTTAGCTTAGGGCATTTGCATTTCTAAGAGGTTGTTAAAGATGACAATGTTTTAGCACAAAGACATGAATTCTCAGAGGAAGTTTCTGGGGTAGACTGGTGAGGTTAGTGCGGGGACCTGGCCGAGATACCTCAAACCAGAGTCTCCATAACTCAGTCATTCTTTCTCCTTTCTTCCCTTCTGGCTGTCTTTCTTCCCAGGCTTTCTCTTCTTTTGGATCAGCAGCTGATTGTAGTGCTGCATAGGGTGGCTTAGTTCTTAAGGAAGTGGCTGTAATGAGGAAACCCTAGAGAGAACTGATAAAACAATCACGGGGATCCACTAAAAGGGTGGTCAGAGTATTAAGAGGAAGAGAAACAAAACCCAGCCAAGCAGCGAAGAGCAAAGAGCACCTTCTGTATCAAGCGGCCAGAATCGGAGAGTGTCTGGCACTGGGGTCCTTGGAGTTTATAGCATTAATTGGCCCTTTCCAAAGGGGGTCCAGAGATAATGTTCCCCACTGGAAGCAGTAGACTAGACTCTCCCGGTCCTTTAATGACAGTTATGACTGATGGGATTTTGGAGTGATGGGCATCCAGAGCTGACAGCCAGGAAAGAATTCTTGAGAAGTCTTTGGGGTGCAAAAATGGTGATTTTATTAAAGCATGGGGACCGGACAGAAAGAGTTGCTCTGAGGTTGTGAACAGTGACTGGTTATATACTATGGAGTTAGGGGAGGTAAAGGCCAAAGGGAAACCTCCAGAGGGACTTTCATATGCTAAAGAGGACTCATAAAATGCCAGGGACCTTACTATTGTCAAGCTAAGGTTGTCTTTCTTCTAGCAAAGCATTATCGTTAACACAGTAGGAGTTCCTGGAGATTAGGCTATTGATACGATTGTCCTTTTCTTGTAATATTACTAAGATATTTATAAACTGAAGGAGTCTCACGTCCCGAAGGACTGTGAGCTCTATCAGTTAACCATTGGTTTTCTGTCCCTTTCCTTTGTCCTTGGGCAGCCAGGAATGCCAGAGGACTATCACACATATCCTACCTGGAGGTGGGGGGTTGTTAGCTTGTGCTTGGCCCTCAGCTTGCCTTCTGCTCCCTCATCAGATAACATATCAAAGATCACACAGCTCGGGGACCCTAGGTGGCTCAGTCGGTTAAGCGTCTGATTTTGGCTCAGGTCGTGATCTCAGTTTGTGAGTTTGAGCCCTGCATCGGGCTCTGTACTGACAGCTCAGAGCCTGGAGCTTGCTTCGGATTCTGTCTCTGTTTCTGTCTCTCTCTCTCTATGTTCCTCCTCCACTTGTGCTCTCTCTCTCTCTCTCAAAAATAAATAAAGTGTAAAAAAAAAATTTTTTTTTTTTTTTACAGATTACACAGCTAGCAAGGGTGAGATTTTTGATCATCTGGGTTTGTCTGTCTCCAAAATCCATGCTTGTAATCACTGGAATTTCTTGACTTTTTGGTTGGGGGAGGTGGGGGGGGGAACTTCCTGATTTTTAAATCATCTCTGTGCTGACAGCTCAGAGCCTGGAGCCTGCTTTGGATTCTGTGTCTCCCTCTCTCTCTGCCCCTCCCCGGCTCATGCTCTGTCTCTCCCTGTCTCAGAAATAAATAAACATAAAAAAAAAAAAAAAAACCAAGGGAAACATCCAGGAAA
The DNA here is from genome assembly GCF_016509475.1 of Prionailurus bengalensis. Lineage (NCBI taxonomy): Eukaryota > Metazoa > Chordata > Mammalia > Carnivora > Felidae > Prionailurus > Prionailurus bengalensis. Next base: position 63,312,594 of record NC_057360.1, on the reverse strand, counting down.
ACTGAGTGACTCCCCAAGATGGCCCAAGCCATCACTTTAAATGTTATCTTCAGCTAAAGACAAAAGAATAAAAAATTGGAAGGGGGAACCAGTTATAGGAAGTTACTGGCAAAAGCACAGGAAAATATAAAGTTTTTACAGAGACTTAAGTCTGTGCCCTCTCCATTGATAAGGGTTTCTTGGGATTCAGAGTCATCCTTCTCATCTTGGTACAGAGAGAGACACCCTTAAAAAGTGGAGATTCCCTTATAAATGTAAATGTAAAGTTAACTCCTACTTGGTTTTCAGACCTTCTCTTGTGTCTGCTCTTACTTAAAAATAACCAGCTCAAGATAATCTTTATGCTAAAGAGGCATGTTTTGGGGCTGCATATTCTGCTCCCCTTCACAAAAAATCAACAACAGCCAACTAGGCTTTTGCAAACAATGCAACTGCTTAAGCGAGAGCCAATAAAATGATTACCTTGCTTTGCCATCACCTTTTCTCTATAGAAGTCTTTCCCCAAGCTTCTGTCGGTGGACTGCTCCAAAACACGTCCAGATTCCCAACAGGAATTGATTTTTGCTCAAATAAACTAAGACATTTTAATATGCCTCGGTTTATCCTTTAACTGTTTCTTCATGTGCAGAGGATGATATACTTTACCTTCTGAAATTGTTGTGTTTAGGATAATATGTATAAAATACCCCCTCCCCGGTAAGCATTCATATGCTTACATAACTATTAGTTTTGGTCTCTTAATGTGTTAACTATATATTACTCTATGCTTTTGTTTTGTCAAATGACAATGAAGGAACAAGTTTGATGTCCTTTATTTTAGGGAGTCTGACATTGAAAGGGCGGGCCTACGCCAGCCGACTCCATCTTGTTCTGTGTCCTTCACCTTGACCACACCTCCTCCCCTTGAGTAAACCCTCCCTCACCTGCCTAACAGGACTCGGACCCTTCCCCAGGACCCTTCCCCAGCCAATTGGCTGAGGCCATAGCCATTACCTCACCAACTGCCCCCAGGCCCCAATAAAACCTTTGTCCTTTTGAAACTCGCTCTCGGGGCGCCTGGGTGGCGCAGTCGGTTAAGCGTCCGACTTCAGCCAGGTCACGATCTAGCGGTCCGTGAGTTCGAGCCCCGCGTCGGGCTCTGGGCTGATGGCTCAGAGCCTGGAGCCTGTTTCCGATTCTGTGTCTCCCTCTCTCTCTGCCCCTCCCCCGTTCATGCTCTGTCTCTCTCTGTCCCAAAAATAAATAAACGTTGAGAAAAAAATTAAAAAAAAAAAAAAAAAAAGAAACTCGCTCTCTTTCCCTGGTATCTCACCGCTGCGTCGGTGCAGGTAGGGGATTGAGCTCGAGCTAGCTCGAATAAAGGCTCTTTGCTTTTGCATCGGACTCGGCTCCCTAGTGGTCTTTGGGGATCACGAATTCTGGGCATAACAACATGATAGACAATAATGAAGTTTTGGAGTGATGGTGGGCTGGTCCAGAGCCAACGACCAAGAAAGAATTCTTGAAGAGGTCTTTGGTGCAAAAAGGTGATTTTATTAAAGCACGGGGACAGGACCCGTGGACAGGAAGAGCTGCACTGAGGTTGTGACAGTAACTCATTATATGCCTTCAGGTTGGGAGAGGGTCAGGGATAGATTAAGTCTAAGGAATTTTGGAAGCAAGGATTGCAGGACCTTGAGGGGCTAGCTGTTGGTGGAGAAACACTATTTATCACCTTTAATGAAACCTCAGTCTTGAGACCCTTCAGTTGCATATGAGGGGAGGTGGGGTGGGGGAGGGGGGCATAAGCTTGGAGCATGATTGCCAGCATATAACCTGGGGCAGTTGAGATAAAGGAAGTGAATTACAGGATCCTCAAGGTTGGGACAGTATTAAGCCAAGGTTTTCTTCTGCCACTAGCAAAGTGTCATCCTTTTTGCAGCTGAGCTCCTAGAGGGAGGTCACTCTGCCTGTTTCAAGGACTTGTCAATGGAATATAGACAGTAAGGGAATTTAATTTTTCATTTGCCTTAGTTTCCCACATCACCATGGCAAGCACTTAAACCCCTTTCCTTTGTTCTTGGGTAGCAGGAGTGTCCCATCACACAGATCCCACCAGGGGTGGGGGTGGGGTGGGGTGCTAGTTTGTGCTTTGGCCCCTCAGCATGCCTCATGCTCGGTCATCAGAGAAGGGGCTTCATTTGGTCCATTAAACTGAAGCACTGGAAATCAGGGAGAAGTTTTTAACGGGCAGAATGACAGGATCAGCAGCATCGTGGACCAAGTGTGGTCTGTGGTGGCAAACCCAAAAATCATATAGGTTACCCCCTTTGCTAGAGCTCCAGAAATACAGACGACAGCATTATGATAGGAAAAGATAGGATGAAATAGGCAGAGAGGGAAGGATTAGGATTTGAGGTCCCTGGGTGGGGAAAAACACTTATTTTGGAACAATGCTGGGAGTGTCTGACTCCCTCAGGCTTAAGGTTCCTCTTAAGAATGTAACAGGCCCCTATGGGAATGCAAGCTGGTGCAGCCACTCTGGAAAACAGTATGGAGGTTCCTCAAAAAACTAAAAATAGAGCTACCCTACGACCCAGCAATTGCACCACTAGGGATTTATCCACGGATACAGGTGTGCTGTTTCAAAGGGACGCATGCACCCCCATGTTTATAGCAGCAGTTTCAACAATAGCCAAAGTATGGAAAGAGCTCAAATGTCCACCGATGGATGAATGGATAAAGAAGATGTGGTATATAGATACAACGGAGTATTACTCGGCAATCAAAAAGAATGAAATCTTGCCATTTGCAACGACATGGATGGAACTGGAGGGTATCATGCTAAGCGAAATGAGTCAGAGAAAGACAAAAATCATATGACCTCACTCATATGAGGACTTTAAGAGGCAAAACAGATGAACATGAGGGAAGGGAAACAAAAATAATATAAAAACAGGGAGGGGGACAAAACAGAAGAGACTTATAAATATAGAGAATAAAAGTTACGGGAGGGGTTGTGGGAGGGGTGCTGGGCTAAATGGGGAAGGGACACTAAGGAATCTACTCCTGAAATCATTGTTGCACTACATGCTAACTAATTTGGATGTAAATTTTAAAAAATAAAAAAACTAAATTAAAAAAAATAAAAAAGAATGTAACAGACCCCACCTACTCCCCCTTAGGTTTCCCTCAGGAATTTGACTGAAAGACCTAAGTATGGCCATAGGTCACTCCTCCTACCGTGGAAACCAGTCAATCAGGAATGGACAACCCAGCACCCAGAGTTATCCAGCCAATAAGGGTAGGCGCTGAGAAGGCACAAGGGGGAAGGGAAGGGGGTTGTGACCAGAACCTTCCAAAAGGAGGCCCATGGCCTGTGATCCTCCGGCATTCACTTTCTAATGTCCACACTGTAAAGGGAGCTTTTCTTCTACTCTTACTTTCTGACCTTACACTCTAATAAGCTTTTGCCTGCTGCTCATTATGTGTCCATCTCGATAGTCTTCGAAGCCGCGGGACAACCAACCCTGGGTATTGAGGTAAAGAAAATCCTGCAACAGCATTACATTTCCGAGTGGCAGAATGAGAAAGAAGAATGGCAAAGCAGGTGTGAAAGGGTGAAAGGGGGTCGTGATGAGAGGGGGAGGCACCGGGATTCTAATGCCAGTGTCTTGGGCGGAAGAAGTCCCTGTCGTGGTGTCAGCATGTTCTCATTCTAATGAGCTTGATTTTGATGTCTCTGGCATTTGTAGAGGACCAGATGTCAGGTGGGGCCTCCCTCAGTTGTGAAATATACACTCAAATTTCAACACTTTGTCATTTGGCAACAGTGGCAGCGAGGAGGGAGCCTCAGGCAAGCTGTCACCCGCAAACACAGGGCCCCCCACCCCAGGTGTGACATTCCTCAGGCTCTCCTGGCTGCCCAGGAACAAAGGAAAGGGGAAAACATGGTTAACTGATCAGAGATCACAGTCACGGAGCACTGGGGTCTCCATCGGTTTACAAATATCTTGGTAAATTACAAGAAAAAGGTGATCTTATCAATCGCCTAATCTCCAGAAACCTGTAGACTCGGTTTCTTGGAGCCCCAACCTCACCCTTCCGTCGTGATATGGGGAACCAAGGCAAGAAGGAAATGGCAGGTGAAATTAAGTTTCCTTATAACTGGCAGCCCAGTGACAAATACTTGAGGCAAAAACAGAGTAGAACATTTCTCCAGGAACCCCCTACTGCGGTAATGTTAATGCCTTCCTAGAGGGAAAACAACCTTAGCTTGAGGATAGCAAAACCCCTGGCATCTTTTGAGTCTTCTTTAGCATATGAAAGTCCTTGTAGCCGCTTCCCTTTGGCCTTTACCTCCCCCAACTCCCTAGTATATAATGAGTCACTCCTCACTACTCCAGTGTCCCTCTTCCTGCCCGTGGGTCCTGTCCCTGTGCTTTAATAAAATCACCTTTTTGCACCAAAGACGTCTTTTTTCTTGGCCATCAGCTCTGGACGCCCACTACCCCAAAATCCCATCATAAGTAGTCAAGAATTCTTAGTAGGGTTCTTTCTATGAGTCTCACTTTTGTAAAAGCGTTAGGGACTCTCTTGCTCAAAAGTAGATCCCAACATTTAAAAACAGAAACAAATAAGACCACTTAATTCATGCTCTATCTGAAACCCATGGTGCTCATTTTTGTTTGTTTGTTTGTTTGTTTGTTTGTTTGTTTAGTCGGCTCCATTCCCAGTGTGGGGCTTGAACTCAGGACCCTGATATCAAGAGTCATATGCTTCACTGACTGAGCCAGCCAGGTGCCCCCCATTGTGCTCATTTCTTACTGCACTTTCTTGAGGCATTGATGAAAGTATTTGCAAGGACCAGAGAACATTCCAACCATCAGGCCAGAAAAGCCCTGATAGCAAGAGATGCCTAGAAGACCACCCCCATACACCCCTTTCCTGGTCAACGATCAAGAACACATACTGACCCCCACCCATGATCATGTGGTCTTGGCCTGCTCTCTTGTATGTACTGCCCCTCCCCCCCCCCACCTCTCCTTATGAAATTCTAGGTGTCCATCTTGTAGGTGAAGCAGTTGGTTGGGAAGGCTTGATTGTCTGTCAACTCCCCGGGCTGCTGGCACCAAAACCAATTTTCCCCTTTCTCTTCCCAAACCTCATCTGTTGCATTATTGTCTTCTTGAGTGATGAGTTTGGCTGCTTGTTAGGCCACAGTCTTGGCAAACCCAGACAGGAGAGGTGACCTTGATTTGTCCAGGGCCCTTGGGATTCATTCCCCTAGTTGGAGCAGTTGGCCAGGGCAGTGCACCGGGGCTTACTCATTCATTTCCTGAGTTAGTGGCTGTGATAGATTGTTCAGTAACAAAAGCATCAGACTGGAACAGTAATTGCCTGTAAATGACCAAAAAACTTAAAAATGCCCGTGGGTAAAGATCTGATGAGAGTTCATTTCACAAGCAAGTGTAGTTATTTCTGTGGCAAAAAATAATTTAGGGTAATAACTGAACAATGAGACTACTGACAAATTTCTAGAACCTTTAAACAATTTCTGGAATACCTAAATCAGTAAATAGATCCACATGCGTATAACCTAAGAAGGTTTAACATCACTTCTTATTTTTCAATGCTTCCCATATAACTTAACATACCAAATAAGCCTAATTAGTTTAATATCTCTCCTTCACAGAGGTGATAAGTCCTTTGAGGTTTCCAGGGACCCTGTAGGAAATCTCAAATCACAAAGACTCTATTTAGAATGATTTAGAAAAGTTGTCAAAATGGCAAAGGGTTTGAACATTTGACTAAATAAAATCACAGATCATTATGAAATAATACATAATTACCTATTTAATGAAAGTGACAATAAAAGATTTTAAAGGCAAATATGGAAGGTTACATAGTTATGAGCTCTTAATAAAATATTATTGAGCTTAATAAAATAATAAAAGAGCTAATACTTAGCTCTTTTAATATGAGCTAATACTTAGCTCTTTTAATATTGAGAAGACTGAATTTTCTTAAGTAATCAAAGACCTGAAAAAGACAACATGAAGCACAGGAAATTATTTTGGTAAGACACAAAATCATTGCTTTCCAGGTAGATTACCCAAAAGGTTAAAAAAACAAACAACTTTCAGGAGCGTGGGTGGCTCAGTGGGTTGAACATCTATCTGATCCTTGCTTTCGGCTCAAGTCATGATCCTGGGGTTGTGGGATGGAGCCTTGTCAGAGTCTGTGCTGAGCATGGAGCCTGCTTAAGATTTTCTCTCTCTCTCTCTCTCTCTCTCTCTCTCAAATAGAATAACAAAACTAAAAAAAAAAAAAATCTTTCACAGCTCTTACCGAGAATAGACCAATATGGTTGGACCTAGAGAATATCCTAAGTGAAATAAGTCAAACAAAAATATCAGATGATTTCAATTATAAGTGGAATCTAAAAGGCAAAACAAATGAACAAACAGTAGTAACAGACCCCATAAATAGAGAGCAAACTGCTGGTGGCCGGAGGGGAGGGAGTGGGGGGAAGGGCAAAATCGGTGAAAGGAAATGGGAGGTACAGACTTCCAGCTATGGAATGAATAAGTCATGTGGATGAAAGATACAGCCCAGGGAATATAGTCAATAGTGTTGTATGGCCGCTGATGGTATTTACACCTGCCTGAGCATAGCGTAGTGTAGACTTGTCCAATCACTATGTTGTACACCTGAAACTAATGTAACATTGTGTGTCAACTATACTTCCATCAAAAAAAAAAAGGGAGCTGACCAAGAGTCCAAGGAAACTTTGTCCTTTTGAAAGAGGACTTCAACTGCCTTCACTTTGACCTCAAACTTTCTAATTGATGAAATGCTTCTTCAACTCAACTCTGGCAAAAGACCTTGCAGGCAAAGCTTCCCGTGATGGGAACTGAAACTACCCCTCAAGCAATCAGGAGTGCCCTGAGCCAGCAAGACGCAGCTTGAGATTGAACCTAAGACAATGATGCACCTGACCTTGACTGCCCACATGCATGTACTCCCCCATCTTTGTCCTACATTTTCCTTATATAAACCTGGAAGTATTTTCAGCACTTTGGAGACCGTCTTCGAGCTGTTCCTCTGCTGTCTTCCTGGTGGTGGCTTCAGTGAAATAAATTCTTTTTCTTCTTTTGCCACTACTCAACTCTCTGCCTTTGGATTTTGTCAGGGGCGGGTGGCCGGATCTGGTCTGTCTGGGACTCCCAGAGCCTGCTGTTCTTGTACACCTGCACCCCAGCTACATTTTTTGACAAAGAGAAAGCCAAATTCTAATTTTGGATCGGTGTATTTTTTATATTAAAATTCTTTTTTAAACTTTATTTATTTATTTTGAGAGAGAGAGATGGAGAGAGCCGGGGAGGGGCAGAGAGAGAGGGAGAGAGAATCCCAAGCAGGCTTCACGCCATCAACCCAGAGCCCAACGTGGGGCTCCAACTCACAAACCGTGAGATCATGACCTGAGCCGAAACCGAGAGTCACACGATTAACCTGCTGAGCCCCCAGGTGTTCCTACGTTAAAATTCTTAAAACACAAAAACAAAACAAAACTTAAATAGACCCATTCCAATCTTAGCCGGCTTGACCACACCTAAAATTGCTTTCCCAAGATTCATTTTCCATAAGTCTTCTATACATTTTTTATCTCCATTTAAAGTGTGTCCTGTTTGTTCCTCTTTCTCATTTTGGAACAATTATTTTAATTAGGACAAGCTTACTCTCTTTTTCCCTTAACAAAAAGATCTCCGTCTCTCATACCTCTTCTTACCAAAAACACATACTACTTTGCTTGCTTAGAGACGTTTCCCTTATTATTTCTTGTAGATTTAATTACATATATTAATTAGAATTCTTAACCCTCAGAATCCTTAATTCTTAGTGAAAACTAAGAGGTAAACAATCGTGGACTTTTAGGCTAGCATCTTTGCACTGGCAAATTTACAAACACATTTCATAATTTCTAGCATTTTCTTCCTCACTCAATGTGGCACCAACCACGTTTACTAATACACCCAGACACCTTTACTTACTCTGTAAAAGGAAGCCAAAAGTGGATAAACCTCTGTTCAGGAAGTAACGTTTCAGTAGTTTATTTAGAAATGATCTGGATAGGCAACAGATACCCATCATTTAACTTATCTTAGTACGACATTAAGATTTCAAGTTACCGAAAAGATTTTGGAAAAATTTTTTTTACATGTATTTATTTTTTAGAGACAGAGAGACAGAGCACAAGTGGGGGAGGGGCAGAGATAGAAGGAGACACAGAATCCAAAGCAGGCTCCAGGCTCTGAGCTGTCAGCACAGAGCCCGATGCAGGGCTCCAACTCACAAACTGTGAGATCATGACCTGAGCCAAAGTCGGATGCTTAACTGACTGAGCCATCCAGGCGCCCCTGGAAACTTTTTTTTTTAAGTTTATTTATTTATTTTGAAAGAGAGAGAGAGAGAACATGCATGGGAGGGGCAGAGAGAGAGGAAAAGAGAATCTCTAGCAGGCTCCGAAATGTCAGCGCAGAGCCCCATGTGGGGTTCAAACCCAGGAACCGTGAGATTACGATCGAACATTTAACCCACTGAGCCACCCAGGCGCCCCTAAACTTTTCCTTAATATTTGTGAAAACTTTAAAGATTTTTCATTTGCTTAGTTTCCAAACAGCCTTTCCTTTTCTTTCTTTTCTTTTCTTTTCTTTTCTTTTCTTTTCTTTTCTTTTCTTTTCTTTTTTTCTGATAAGAATTGCTTTCCTAAACCTTACATTTCACAGAGCTAGCCCGGATAAGGGTTCCTAGAGAAGAGTGGGTAGAATTTTCTATCTTGAAAGCACAGGGAAAGAATGCAAGTTTCTTCAAGAATGACTTCCATTCCGTAAATCAGAATTCGACAATACCCACAAACCTTTTGAAATAAATAGAGGAAGTTTTGGAATCAGCAAAAGGGTAGGTGGGCTTTGAATTGCTCATAGAGCTGAATTTCTGTTCTTGAAAGATTCAACAAGACAAAAAGAGCTGTTTTTAATTCCTCAGAGAATTGGGTTGCAACCTGAATGACATTTAAAGGGCTGGCCCACTAGGCCAACTACATTTTCTTCAATTTGCTTCTTTATATCAGGAAAAAGATCTCAACTAATTTAGAAATCAGAAGAACCTATGTTCTAGATTTACAGTTCTTTGTTGTGGAATGTTTTTCTTCTCCTCTGAGTATGTAAAGTTTCTATTGGGGGCACCTGGGTGGCTCAGTGGGTTAAGCATCCGACTCTTGAGTTCAGCTCAGGTCATGATCTCACAGTTCGTGAGTTGGAGCCGTGCATGGACTCTGTGCTGACAGCAGGGATCCTGCTTGGAATTCTTCCTCTTTCTCTACCCCTGCCCCACTCACAGTCTCTCTGTCTCCCTCAAAATAAATCCATCATCTTTAGGAAAAAAACAAAGTTTCTACTGGGCTCTGATTATCCGCTTCAAATTTAGTCAACTTCTGATCATAGAGCTACTTAAAAAATCATTTCAAATATCTTGTCCGGTTTCAGCTAGGACAAACTGTAAATGTTCCTGCAGTATTTTTTTTATGTTTATTTATTTTGAGAGAGAGAGAGAGAGAGAGATAAAGAGTGAGCAGGACAGGGATAGAGAGAGAGGGAGGCAGAAAATCCCAAGCAGGCTCCCCATTGCCAGTCAGAGCTTGACATGGGGTTCAAACTCACAAACTGTTGAGATCACGACCCGAGCCAAAATCAAGCGTTGGAAGGTTAACCAACTGATCCACCTAGGCACCCCATTGTTCCTGCAATATTAAACAATCCCATGGACCTAAGAGGCACCCCCAAAGAGGGTGCAAAAGGTATTAATCCTCCCAAGATCCAGAGCCACTCCCAAAGACAGCCAAAAGAAGGACTTAGACAATTCTCTGAGAGCTGGCAGCAGTTGGAAAGACTCCAGCTAGAGCCAGGGGCAACCCACGTTTCTGTCTAGCCGTATTTTGGGGGCCTCCAAGCTCACAGTTGCCACATGAAGTTCTCAGGACACAAAACAAACAAGAAGGCAGTAGATGCTCCTGAGAAAGAAAGATTTGGGAAGTAATGGATACCCCCAAGCCAAAGTCACAGGAGCCTGAATTTAGAAAGGAAAAGACAATGCGAAATTGTATTTTCTTCTCTTGGCCAGGCACTACAGAGATGGAGGAGAGCTGACTCGGATAAGAATTCTCACTCTTCGGGGCGCCTGGGTATCTCCATCAGTTGAGCATCTGGCTTTTGATTTTGGCTCAGGTCATGGTCCCAGGGTCGTGGGATCAAGCCCCTGCATCTCTCTCTAAAAAAAAAAAAAAAAAAAAAAAAAAAAAAAAAAAAAAATTCTTACTCTTGGCCAGTTTTTGCCAGTTTCCCCAAGATCCCATCTGCAGATTCTAGACTGAGAGGGATCTAAAGTGAAGGGTAGCTCCATTATCTATCTGAATTTGGAAAGGTTTTCCACTAATTAAAAAAAAAAAAAGTTTGTTTATTTTGGCAGAGAGAGAGAATGAGAGAGAATCCCAAGGAGGTTCCGAGCTGTCTGCACAGGGTCTGACATAGGGCTCGATCCTATGAACCATGAGATCATGACCTGAGCCAAAACCAAGAGTCAGACTCTCAACTGACTAAGCCACCCAGGTGCCTCTCCACTAATGTTTTAAAAATAGCTTAAAGAAATTTTTTTTAATGTTTACTTACTATTTTGAGAGAGAGAGAGAGAGAGAGAGAGAGAGAGAGAGAGAACGAGTGTGAGCAGGGCAGGGGCAGACAGAGAGGGAGACACAGAATCGGAAGCAGGCTCCAGGCTCTGAGCTGTCAGCACAGAGCCCGACGCGGGGCTCGAACTCACAAACCCTGAGATCATGACCTGAGCCCAAGTCAGATGCTTAACCTACTGAGCCACCCAGACACCCCTAATTTTAATTTTAGTTTCCCCTCGGCTATTTAAGGGAATAACTGATAGCAATTTACTGGAGAATTCCTCTGAGGATAGATACGGGAGGTGTCCATAAGGTCACTACCTTGTCAGGCTCGTGTTTATGGCCTTGTAGTCTTTTCAGAGTGGAAGGCAATCAGATAAGGAACGAATAGGGTGTGAATACTCGAGTGAAAAAGGGGAGTCATGCTAGTCTCACAGTCTTTTGTTTTAGATGCCTCTTATGTCCTTAACTTTTCATTGGCCTTTTGCAGTGAATCTCTCAACGAAGTTATTTTCCAATCTTGAAGACTTTTGGAAGCTTCTTCACGCCAATTAAAATAGGTAGCCCAGCACTTCCATCGCCATCACCATGAACAGCGCAGGGGAGGCCTGCATGGACAGGAAGCACCCGTAAGATAATCACTGGTTTGCCAAGAGGTTCCTCAACAGGGACGGCTCTGGGGACCCGCGCACCAACCTCTTCAAGAGCTACCAGCAATGTGTTCAGAAAGCAATAATGGAGAAGGAGCTTCCCATTGAAGAACTAGAATTCATAGATCACAGTTCTTCTTGACCTTGGCGGTCACCTTAAAAATGGACTCCTTGAATCAGGAAGTAGAGGGCACTGGGTTTCGTCAGTTAAGGCTGTGAAAGTAGCCATCAGTGTGAATGAGGAGTTTAGGAGGGAGGAGGTTTCTTTCCTCCTGTATTTCCTCTCGCTTGTAAGAGGGTGAACCATCACTCTTTGCTTCGAGATGATTTCTCGCGTACTCTGGCATCTTGCAGGCACTCTTTGTGCTAAAACGGAAGGATTTCTTGGGATTGTGGTTGCAGTGCTTGGTCTGGGATCAGCTCCGAATGTCCTTTGTATGGAAACACTGATAAACTTGTCAGGATGATGAAGATTGCCTGACCTCTTGAGTTTTGCTGCAAAGGACATTAGGTACACGGTACCGGGGTTATGACTCATGGAAGCAATTGGTTGGATCTCTCTTTTCCCTCAGGGAGCTGATGCTCTGAAATGGGATCCCAGCACAAGTTTTAATCAGCGCTCAGGAGCACGGCTGTATTTGTACATAATAACTGTTAAGATCGCTGGCGGACTGGGTTGGCCAACAGGAAGACCGCTTGAACAGAGTTCCCTGCCGTAAGACGAGGGGTCAGATTTCAGGTTAAGATGTGAAAGCTTGAAAAATGTTGCAGTGAAAACCATTTCAGAGCTCACAGTGTAGCTGAGGAGTTAAGATCCTTGGAGTCACTGTGGAGGAACATCCTACGTTGCAAAGATTTGTGGTTGCCAGCTTTCAACCCAGGCTGATTAATTAGGCCAACCTGTGTTATCAGAAAAGTGCCCAAATGCTGCACCTGGTTAAACGGGAGAAGAGTTTGCTTTATTTGCCTTGTAAGGTCTGTAATTATGAAGATGGAATGAACTGTAATATCTAGTTTTCAGTAAATAAATAAATAAATAAATTGATTAATTAAAAAATAGGTAGCTCACTCTGTTTGTTTGAGTTGGAAACCTTACTTTTAAGTGTACTTCTTGTTTTCTTTCTTTTTTTCTTTTTTTTTTTTAATGTTTATTTATTTTTGAGAGAGGGAGCTGGGGAGGGGCAGAGAGAGAGGGAGACTCAGAATCCAAAGCAGGCTCCAGGCTCAAACACATGAACCGTGAGATCATGACCTGAGCTGAAGTCCAACGCTTAACTGACGGAGCCACCCAGGTGCCCCTCAAGTGCACTTCTTAAATGAATGATCTTGCCTTATTAGAATGTTTCCCGGAATAGCTGTGGTCCTTCTCGTATGTTTTAGTAAGATTTCGCCATTATTTATAGATGTCTACAGCTTCTAGGACCGTGGTTCTCAGACGTCAAAGACGCAGGTGTGCTGGCAGGTGACAATGCTTGATTCTTTGAAAATTGAGGATCCCATTTCGTTAGCCAAGGCGTGGGTCTCTCGGAGCCAAATTAATAACCGAGAGGGATGTGCCACTGGGTTGAGGGCTGTGTAGTGTTGTCCAGCAGACATCAGTGCTTGGGAATTTTCTTGGGTTAGCAGGTGACCTAGTGTTGGTCTAAACTGTTCCATGACCAAACTTCTGCTAGCATGGGAACCTTAGATTTGGGTGGTAAGTGGCTTTTAAGACCTTGACCCATGCTTACTAATTTTGTGGCTTTGGCTTCAAAGATTCTCATTAGCAATAGATCTCTTATCCTTTTTACAAAGATTATCCCCCCACCTTCACCCCCTAGAATATTTCTTTATAGTGGCAGACACTCAAATGGATTTTATTTTTTTTTAATTTTATTTTTAAGTGTTCTCTACACCCAATGGGGGACTCGAACTTACAACCCCAAGATCAAAAGTCACATGTTCTACCCACTGAGTCAGCCAGGTGCCCCTCTAATGAATTTCAGTGGTCTGCTTGTGTCTTCTTAAATTTTGATGTGCTGTCCACCAGAAAGGTCCACATTTTTGGTCTTTGTTTATTTCCTTAAGTCCTCCAACTCTTTATGCTGTGGACTTGCCTTGAGGCTTTGCGCGTCCCCCTAATGGCTCCCATCACACTTTTCTTTGATTGAAGAAGACCCACTATTTTCCCTTGTTGAAATAATCCTCCTTAATTCAACCAGACTTGCTGTCTCAGGCTGCCTGAGCACCGTCCCTGAGACCTATCAGCACCTCCGAAAGACACTTCCCTTGGAGATGAGGTGGACTCCAAACCCAAATATGGTGGCTCACTATGTCTCACCGTGAAAAATCCGGTCTCTCACACCCTGATTTTCCTCCTGGAAGGAGTAGAACAAACACACTTGAAGAACTCAGCGTATGAAACAGGCAGAGCTCAACTGGACGGAAGTTTGCCGGAGATCCCAGAAAGCCGCCAAAGAGTCAGGGAATGAAAACGGCTCTGTGGAGACCTTCGCCTGCATCTAGGCACCAACCCCAGATTCTTAGTAACGGTCTTGGGCTCCCATCCTCATTGGCAAGACTGCCAAATGACAAAACTAAAACAATTAATAACAAGTTCAATGCCCTTTATTTAAGGGAAAACATTCCATGGGTTGGGGGAGTACAGGACCTCACAAGCAGTAGAGTACTCTTCCTGAGGGATTTGGGGGAACAGTGAGTTTTATAGTTGGAAGAGGCAACTAGGAAATGGCCTGATCAGCTGGAAGGTTGGAGATTTCCCTATAAGGCTGGCAGTTCCCTCTTTTCTAGGATATGGAAAGCTAGCCAAAGCCACGTAGATAGATCGTGATTGGTGTACATGAGGTTTCCTTGACAGGTGTTTCCTGTAAGCACAGGCTGACTTAGATTTAGATTTTGTGATGTGGGCCAGGCCACTGGCAAGGGGGCTTCCATTTTGTGAGTCTCGAGATACAAATTAACCTGATTGGTTTCTAATGATATGTTTCAAGTATTGATGTCCGATCATTGGTGTCTTGTCACAGGGGAAGAAATTCACCTGAAAATCAGATAAGGGCTGGAAATAGATTGGGGTTAGGAGCATTGAATGAAGCCAGTAGTAAAAGCCTGCAGCTGATGGGCTGAGGCTGTTGAGGTTTCTGAAAATTATGGGTGTGAGAAGAGGTGTGACGGTGTTATTTCCTTGAGTATTAAAGCTTGCTTCCTGTGAGGGCATTTGGGAAAGAGGCCCCAGGAAAGGGCCCTGAGAAGAGAATCTTATGTTCTGGGGATGAAACGGTGATGAGGATGGTGATAGAAAGCAAGAAAAGGAAACTAGCCTTCATTGGGTACCCATGATGCACCAGGCACTTGGCTAGCCCTCCAATTTTCATTTCTCTTCCAAAAGAACCTTGGATGCAGTGGTTCTCAACCCAGGGCAACTCTGCCTCTGAGAGAACATTTGTCCAAGTCTAGAGACATTTTGATTTTCACAACTAGGGTGGCCCCTGGCATCTCGCTGGTAGAGGCCAGAGGTGCTCTTAATTATTCTACAATGTATAGGACAGGCCCTCCCCGTGAGAACCGTTTGGCCCCAAATATCAAGAGTACTGAGGCTGGGAAATTCTGCTTGAAGGGTAGTCCTGATTACCTTCTTCTTCTTTTTTTAATGTTTATTTATTATTTTTGAGAGAGACAGTGCAAGCAGAGGAAGGGCAGAGAGTGAGAGGGAGACACAGAATCCGAAACAGGCTCCAGGCTCTGAGCTGTGAGCACAGGGCCTGATGTGGGGCTCGAACTCACGAACCGGGAGATCGTGACCTGAGCCGAAGTCGGACGCTTAACCGACTGAGCCACCCGGGTGTCCCTGATTACCTTCGTTTTTACAGACGAGCTATCTGAGGTTCTGAGAAGCTACCTAGCACTCAAAACTAGACTTATCTAGCTCCAAGGCCCGTGCTGCTTCGCCATAGTGACAGGGACAGGGATGGGAACGAGGGTGGCGAAGATAAAGAACCAGGGCACAGCTTGGTGCTCAAAAGATCCCTGTTGAAGGAACGAGCAAAAGAATGCATGTCCAAGGGGAATAAGGGGACGGCGATCATCATCCTGATTCCACCTGACACACCTCTTTGTTCGTGTTTCACCATCCAGGAGTGAGTCAGGGATTGGATAATAAAGAAAATTGAACGATGGTGGGCGCCTGGGCCTCCAAATGGAACTAGAAGTCGGAGAAGACTGACTCCACATTCTTTTCCACTGCTTTTTCTAAAGACCTGGGAACAGATAGGAGGGTCTGAGCTGAGCTTGGGTGGCCATTCCCCTCTTGCTCCCAGAGGCTGAGCCCGGCTGTGTCCCAAAAGACACAGAAGTTGTTTCCCAGTTGCTGAAATTTCTGTGAATTTGGAATTGGGCTGGGCCAGATCCATTCTGGGAAGCTCCGAATCTTCTGGGAGGGAACAGTTGAGAGGAAAAAGGGTGGAAGGGGAGGGGCCTATGGTAAAACAACATTTCTTTTCACTTCCTCTTTGGGACTTCAGAATTGGTCTGTCCTCCCCCGGGGTGGAATCGGTCAGGCCTCGAGAGAAGTCTGGGACTGCCACGCCGGTGCTGCCAGGGCCACCGTGTGCCAGGAATTGATGCAGATCCCTTCAACCCGCCCCCTCCCTGCTGCCCGTAGTGACCGAGCCGAGTGTGTGCCCTGCCCCCCTTTGGGCGACATGCTACTGTGGACAGCTCTGCTCTTCTTGGGTGAGTCTGGGTCCCCAGAGGCAGGTGCACTTTCTTACCTCAGCTGCTGCCACCCTGGTTGGGCAGAGGTCGGGCGAGGATGAGGGGTGGCACGGGAAGCACATCAAGGAAACGAGGAGGGTGAAGGCCCGCTGATGAAGAGCAAACTCGGACAACCCAGCTGGCCTTGGCAAACAAGAACACTGGCAGTTTTGGTGGTTGCTTTTAGTGTCTTTTGCCCAGGATCCCGGGGCAGTCAGGTCACTGGTGCTCTGCCACTCACTACACCCGAAAAGTCCAGTGACCTAGATTTGAGTGACTAATGAGTGGCCAGCACGTTTCCCTTCCTTAGAAATTTGTGTTTCCCAGGGACCAGATCTCAGGCGGGAGGGCTAAGGCTGTCTGAGACAAGGGGTAGGGAGGAAGCAATAGCCATTCTCTGTGCCCCTGAAACCACTTCAGGCAGCAGAAACCTCTTCTGTTCATGTGTCAGATTCCCCTGGGAAGGAGCACAAGAGGGTTGTCCAGGGAACAGGGGCTCAGAGAACACCCGACCTGGACAATTCTGGAATCGCCCGTCGTAGGACCAGAGAAACCACGCATGCCTCTTTGTACTGCACACACGTGCGCGGGGCTAGGTCCTGGGTCTGATGTGGAGAAAGCCAGAGTCCTAGGCCAAGATGGAGAGCCGAAGACTGATGGTGCCGGCTGGGCAGAAGTCGGGGGAGACCAACTAGGGGAGCTCTGTTGCCGGGATTGTCTCTCCAAGCTCAACTGCTAGAGTTTCCAGCCTCAAATACACCTCAGGATGGCCCCAGACCCCGCAAGTCAGGGACTCTGACTGATAATGAAATCTGGGCATCTCTGGGAGCCCTCGGCCCTCAGTGCTGAATGATACTGGGACAGGGGATGGAGGTGAGAAAGAGAGGGTGTGCCCTCAGGAGCAGGATAAAATGGACGGAAGGGGCATAGCATGTTAAAAGGGCGCTGGGCGGTCTCCTTTTTCACAGGGGGAAGCTCAGGCCTGGAGAGGGGCTATGCTTCTCTGCTGACAGTGCTACTGTCGTGCAGGTCACCTGGGCGACACTTGATGTTTTCTCCCGTTTGCCCTTTTGCTAAGTCACCTAGGGTTTGGTCCACTTTTCCCGTTCTTCCTTGGGCCACCACATTTAGGTCTTCGTCGCTCGATAACTCAACTTTTAGAACGGCCTCTGACCCCACCTCGAATCTCTTGTCTCCTCTACTCTGAATCCATGCTTTACACTGAGGCCATGACCTCTTCAGGTACAGCCACAGCTGAGTCACAGCACTTCAGAAACGCCTCCAGTGCTGCTCTACTGAATAAAGCCTCCCTTCTTTTTTTTTTTCTTTGTTTTTTTAATGTGTATTTATTTTTTTTTTAATTTTTTTTAACGTTTATTTATTTTTGAGACAGAGAGAGACAGAGCATGAACGGGGGAGGGTCAGAGAGAGAGGGAGACACAGAATCTGAAACAGGCTCCAGGCTCTGAGCCATCAGCCCAGAGCCCGACGCGGGGCTCGAACTCACGGACCGCGAGATCGTGACCTGGCTGAAGTCGGCCGCTTAACCGACTGAGCCACCCAGGCGCCCCTGATGTGTATTTATTTTTGAGAGAGATAGAGACAGAGCACCCAGCAGGGGAGGGGCAGAGAGAGAGAGAGAGAGAGAGACACGAATCTGAAGCAGGCCCCAGTCTCTAGGCTGTCAGCACAGCGCCTGACGCGGGGCTCAAACCCACCAACGGTGAGATCATGACCTGAGCCCAAGTCGGACGCCCCAGCGACTGAGCCACCCAGGCGCCCCAGTAAAGCCCCAATTCTACTCTCTTAACCATGTTCCCATTGCCCCAAGTGGGTCTTCCTCTACAGCCAGGCAATGTGTACGTTGCGTTTCCTGCAGAATTTCTACAGATTCCACAAACTGCCCTGTTGAAACATTAAATAAATACTATGTACAGGCCCTGTTCTACGACTTGGGGATTTACCAATGAATAAGACAGACGGCCTTCCTGACCGGCCTTCCTGACCTAAAGCACGCGGTCTTTGTCTCCCTTACAATGATTCTACCGAGGGTGTGTTCCCTACCATTTGTTGAGTGTGGAATGAATAAATGGCCGGTGACTTCTCTCTGCTTTTCTCATCTTTTTCTTGTTTCTCCTCTTCCCCTCCTCGTAGTCTCTACTTCTTTATCTGCTCTCCTGTCCCGCACTGTCCCTCTCACCAGTCCCACGCTGGTTTTTAGCTCTCACCTCTACGTCAACAGCTTCCAAACCTATCCCTCTTGTTTGCATCAACTGCAATGGCGTATTTGCACCTGCCGGTTGGACGCCTCCACGTTGATATGCCAGCTCAGAAACAAAACATATTCAAACTCAACATCTTCGCCTTACGAATGCACACCTCCTCCTAACACATAGACCTGTGCGAGCGGGAGTAACTTTCTCCTAGCCATCCGCTTACATTACCACCGTCCCCGGTTCTGCCTCTTAAATTTCTCTCGTGTGTGTATCTTCTTCACTTCCCATTGTCAGTACGACCGTGGCCCCTCTTATTTCCCACCTAGACTCATTCAATACGCGATTTCCAGAGCCTTGGCCAATACAATTGATACGGCTACTGCCCTCTTTGAGCTTACATTCTCCTGGGGGATATAAACAACAAGTAAGCAAACACAGAGGCGTAAATATAAATTGGAAAGGGCCGTGAAGATGTAAACAGGAGACTCTTATAAGAGAAATCCTTGTGGGGAAGAAGAGAGGGCGGCCCACTTAAACAGGATGATAGGGCAAGTATTTTCTGAGGAGGTGACCTTGAGCTGAGACTTTGAGCATAGCAAGGATCTAGCCATTGGAAGAGAAAAAGGAAGCAGGTCTAGAGAAGAGGGATGAGCTTACACAAAAGCCCCAAGTGTCAGGAATCTAAAAAGGAGCTCAGTGAGTAGGGGAAGAGGGCCTCAAGATGGGAGGGGAGAGGGGAGCAGAGCCCTCGCCCTGTGTGGCCTCATAAAGATGTACACTTTATTTCAAGAGCAAAGGAAGGCCCTTGAAGGCTTGCAAGCAGGGGAGTGATGTTATACGATCTGATACTTTTATTATTATTTTTTAATGTTTATTTATTTTTGAGAGAGAGAAAGAGAGCACGAGCAGGGGAGGGGCAGAGAGAGAGGGAGACACAGAATCCGAAGTAGGCTCCGGGCTCTGAGCTGTCTGTGGAGAGCCCAGCATGGGGCTTGAACTCATAAACCGTGAGATCATGACCTGAGCCAAAGCCACCCAGGCGCCCCTCTGATCTGATATTAAAAATTTTTCTTAATGTTTGTTTATTCTTGAGGGAGAGAGAGAGGGACAGAGTATGAGTTGGGGAGGGGCAGGGAAGGAGGGAGACACAGAATCGGAAGCAGGCTCCAGGCTCTGAGCCGTCAGCCCAGAGCCCGACGCGGGGCTCGAACCCACGGACCGCGAGAGCGTGACCTGAGCCGAAGTCGGACGCTTAACCCACTGAGCCACCCAGGCGCCCCTGATGTGATATTTTAAAAATAACTCCGGCCTTTCTGTGGGAAGTGGATTGTAGGGGGACACAGGAGTGAGGAGAGGAGTTAGGAGGTGGAAAAAAGCTGGTGGTGACCTAAACCTGCACGGCAGTCACGGGCACGGAGTGAAGCTGACAGACTCCAGGCCTAAGCGGGAAGCAGAATCAACAAGATTCACTGATGTGAAAGGGGGTGGGGGGCTTGGGAGAAGGAGGGGAATAGAGGTGAGTTGCAGTTTCCAGGCTTGGCTAACTGGCTAGATAGTGAAGACGTACACTTTCGCGGGGAAGAACGGGAGAGAGACGTTAGAGGGAACCAGCAACGGCAGAGTCCCAACTGCGGCGAACGAAACAGTGAATGGAAGTAGAAACGAGGGTGGCCCACGGGGGGAAAAAAAAACATTTTTGAGAAATCTGGCTCTGAAAGGGAGCAGAGCAATGCTTTTAGAATTGCATGTGGGATCAAGCGAGAAGCTTTTTTTTTTTTTAAATGAAAGATCCTGGGATATGTTTACGTTGACGGGCCAGACCCGGCTGAGAAGGAGAAATTGATGATGCAGAAGAGGATGGGAGTAACAGAGAGAGGGAAATGCTTGCCAGGGTGACAGAGATAACAACACAGCCTGGAGACGGACCAGGGAGAGACGCAGGGAGGCTTTGCCCAGAGAACAGGGAGAAAGGAAGTTGGACAGAGGTGCAGACTGAGCTGGGGGAAGGCGTGAGGTTTCCTACCAGCTTGTGTTTTCTGTGAATTAGGGAGGAAGGAGTCGGGCTTTAGGAGAGAAGGGTTCCAAGGCAGAGGGCAGGGAAGTTTTGGCAGCGAGAAAAGATGAGTGTTACTGGGCAGCAGAGCAAATTTACTGGAGAAAATTGTCAGAGGGGCGCCTGGGTGGCTCAGTTGGTTAAGCGCCCTACTTTGGCTCAGGTGGTGATCTCGCGGTTCATGGGGTTCATGGGTTCAAGCCCCGCGTCGGGCTCTGTGCCGACAGCTCAGAGCCTGGAGCCTGCTTCAATTCTGTGTCTCTCTCTCTCCGCCCCTCCCCTGCGCAGGCTCTGTCTCTGTCTCTGTCTCTGTCTCTCTCTCTCTCAAAAATAAATAAACATTGGGACGCCTGGGTGGCTCAGTCGGTTGAGCCTCCGACTTCAGCTCAGGTCACGATCTCGCGGTCCGCGAGTTCAGGCCCCGCGTCGGGCTCTGGGCTGATGGCTCAGAGCCTGGAGCCTGCTTCCGATTCTGTGTCTCGCTCTCTCTCTGCCCCTCCCCCGTTCATGCCGTGTGTGTCTCTCTCTGTCTCAAAAATAAATAAAAACGTTAAAAAAAATTTAAAAAAAATAAACATTAAAAAAGAAAATTAAAAAAAATTTTTCAGAATGACAGTTCAGTGTCCTTTTGAATATGGTGACCGCAAATTTATAGAAACATCCATCTGCCTGCTTGTGTAGGTGATTTTAGTAACACACAGCTGAACCAGTAAAGACAGGGACAATACAGAGACAGCCAAGGGTAAGGAAGTTAAGGGGATTTGCATAAGGGGCTTTTTTTTTTTTTTTTGAGGGGATGCTTTGTAATGATGAATCATCAGATCCAAACTCCAGGCTGATCTTTGCTTTTCTCTCTTACAGGTCCAGTCCTTGGGACACCTGGTAAGTGCTCCCCCCACATCCTCTCCCTCCCCCAGCCACCTTCTTCCTCTACTCCCAGCACCCCATCTGGAGGGGCCCTGAATGCACCAGTAACCCCATACTGAAGCGGAGTCTCCCGGAAGGTGCCCCGCCCCCTCCCCTCCTTTCTCTTTCCCCTTCTCCCAGGGAAGCAGGGGAGCCTGGGGGGCATAGGTGGCTTCAGCCCTTCCGGTTCCCTGCTGGTGAGCTGTCACAGATACCGTCACAGAACATAACTCATCGTCTCTCTCGCACCTTCCTCTCCCCAAGTAAAATCAAGAGCCCAGACAATTTTAGTTTCAGCTGCACACAAAATCCCATCATCTGCCTGGGATGTCTCCGTGTGTTGATAAATTTTCCACTTTGGGTGTATCTGAGGGCTTCGGGGCCTGTTTCCCTGCATAGAAATAGGAGGAGAGACCCCTGGGTGCAGCTTGCTGAAGCAAACTCTGCAGGGCCTTCTTTCTCTCTGCCACTAAGCTCCCCAGGTCCCAGGCCCCCCGGGGGGGGGAGGCGGAGGTTCTCCCTGGGGCACTGAACCCAGGATCCCTAGACTGCCCCCCAGCCCCAGCCTTTCTCTCTCTTTCTTTATCCTTTTGAGGCCACAGAGCCTCCACTGTACTTGGGTGAGGATAGGTCTAGTCTAAGGGATAAAGATTGACATCAGGTCAGAACGGAAACCTGATGTCTGCCTCATGCCTGACACGTTCACCAGATGCTCCCACGGTCTTCGTCCAGCTCTGCAGAGAGTTTATCCACAGTGTTCACATGCCTCAGGTTACAGGGGAGGAAAGTGAGTTCCAAAAGGGCGTGCATGTGTAGTGTGTGTGTGTGTGTGTGTGTGTGTGTGTGTGAAAGAGAGAGAGAGAGGAAGGAAGGAAGGAAGGAAGGAAGGAAGGAAGGAAGGAGAAAGAAAGAAAGAAACAAAGAAGAGAAAGAAAGAGAAGAAAGAAAGAGAGGAAAGAAAGGGAGGAAGAAAGAAAGAAAGAAAGAAAGAAAGAAAGAAAGAAAAGAAGGAAAGAAAGAAAGACAGAGAGAAAAGAAAGGAAAGAAAGAAAAAGAAAGAAAGAAGAAAGAGGGGAAAGGAAGAAAGAGGAAAGAAAGAAAAAGAGAGGAAAGAAAGAAAAGAAAGAAAGAAACAAAGAAAGAAAGAAAGACCTGCTTCGGATGGCCCCCGGTGACATATACTTCCAGAATGTTTGCCTTGCCCCTTCTCCCTTTCTCTTACCTCTTGCCCTGTCTTTCTGAGGAACGGTGGCGACACTCTCTGAGGGGACCTGGCTTCCCAGGGGCCCCTGCTGTGGGGCCCTTGTACGAGTACAAGGAGCTGCCTACATTTGCAGAATGGTTCTGGGCCGGGTTCCACGCTTGATGTCCCCAGCGGGACCTCGGGTGCTTGAAATTCGGGGCCCGCTGAGGCTCTTGGGGCCCCTTTTCCTCATGCTTCCCCTTCTCTCTGCCCCGGAGCAGGTCTCCCGAAGGCTGTGGTGGACCTGGAGCCCCCGTGGATCCTCGTGCTCCGGGAGGACAATGTGACTCTGAAGTGCCAGGGGGCCCACACAGCCGGGGACCACTCCATCCGGTGGTTCCATAATGGGAGCTCCATCCCCACGCAGGTCCGGCCCAACTACAGCTTTAAGGCCACCGAGAAGGATAGAGGGGAGTACGCGTGCCAGACGGACCAGACCAGCCTCAGTGACCCCGTGTATCTGGATGTGTTTTCCGGTCAGTGGAGGAAAGCCCCGGGGACGGTCCGGGAGGGCAAGGAGAGACGGAATCTGCTTACAGAGGTTTTTTTAGGGAAGCGAGGTGGCCTGTTTACTGGGAAGCATCGTCAGTGAGCTGTTTGAAGTTGTTTTCTCCACCTGTTTCCCTTTTCACCCACCCCCTTTGCTCGGTGTGTGTTCCTAAGAGATTCCTGATTGAGCGAGAACATTACGAGGGCTGCAAACAAGCAGCCCCGGGGTGTGAGAGAAGCAGAAGGAAATTCTGACTGCATAGAAACCCATTTTTGTAGCGGTCACGGAGCGCAGACGGACCACAGCTGCGTCCCTGGCCTGGACATTACCAGCCGTGTAAACACCGAGCTACGGTCTGCCCTCGGGCCTGTTTCCTCATCTGCTCCTGGGGGCTAATTATGCCTCCTTCCCCAGGTCCTGGTGGTACCAGCATTTCCCTGCCCCCTGCCCTCCGGGCAACTTGACCTGAAAATTGTGTTTTAACTAACTTTTGCATTTCCAGCCCCTGACGAGGGCAGGCCTTAAAGGATGTTTGCTAAACAGAGGACCGGTTATACAAAGCTCCGGGCAAAACAGTCGTTTCTCCCGAAGAAAAGCCACCAGGCCATTGAGATGCATACCCGTCACTGTCACTCTTCCTGTCGAACCTTTCCCTCACCTGATTCCCGAATTTTCCTCAAAAGCACGGGGCCTGCTGCCCACCCCACCCCCACGGCCCACTCTCAGCCCAGCAGGAAGTGACAGGCCTGGAGGGAAAGCTCTGAGGCCGGCAGGGCCTTGACCTGTGTGTCCCTGTCCCTCCAGGAAGGGAAGGAGGTGAGAGCGTCCCCCTCAACCAAGCCCCCCCAGCCGCCCCCCCCTCCCGCCCCAGAGTGCGTCCGCAGCCAGCCATTGGAGCAGGGAGGGGCTGTGTGCGCCTTCTCTGCGAGGCTTCCAGAAGATTGCAGAGGACTTTCATTCCCAGATTGACAGAAAGGCCCTTGGACTACCCGAAGAACATATGGGGGCCGCGAACACGAAACTGGGCCCTGCTCTCAAGATCTGCCCCAAGACCCATGGGCTCAAGGAGACCTCAGGTGGCCCGCTCGCAACCCAGCCTGAGGCGGACACTCCCCAGTATTCAGGTCCAAACCTGGTGCGATCACAGACTTGGCAGGGAAGGAAGGGCCAGTCACCTAGACAGGGAAGAGATGTGCAGGAATCCGTTGCTGGGGCCACGTGGCAGCAGCTTTGGCTTTTTCTCTGGGCTCTACTTTATTATTACTACTTTTTTAAGTTTATTTATTTTGAGAGAGAGAGAGAGAAACAGAGCACGTGAGCAGGAGAGGGGCAGAGAGAGACGTAGTAGGGAGAGAATCCCAAGCCGGTTCTGAGCTGTCAGCGCAGAACCCGACTCGACGCGGGGCAGGATCCCACAAACCGCGAGACCGTGACCTGAGCTGAAACCAAGAATCGGATGCTCCTCAGACTGAGCCACCCGGGCGCCCCTCTACTTTAGTTTTTAAAAGCTTGACAGTCTCAGCATTCCTGCCTACCCTCGTCCCATCTTCTGAAAGAGGCAGTCAGTCCAGGGGACCAGGGCCGCTTGGCCTCACCCTGGAGGGCAGTGTCCAGCCGGGGTCCGGTTCTCTGAGAGGAGGAATCTGCAGAAGGGAAAGGGGAGGAAGTGGGTGGAACGTGTCTCCCCAGCAGGAGGGCTTTTTCTAGCTGGTGGGACCCAAGTGGCAGGATCTGGTGTCATCCTCTGCGCCCAGATTTCCCACTGTAGCTGGGGCACCCCCTGGGTCCTGAGTATCTCTTCCTGTAACCGCGGCAGGGTCACCAGCCAGTGTAGAGACTTGGTTGGCCTCATTCTGGTTGGGGCCAGCCCGCGCCTGGCTGTGGTCATTCTTCCCACCCCCTCCACCCCTACCTCCCTCTAATTCTGCTCTCTTCTTCCACCTCTCTTTCCAATTCGTGCTCAGCTCTGTCCTCCGGCTTTAGAGAAAAGGAGCAGGGTGCCTGGTGGCTCAGTTGGTTGAGCATCCGACTTCGGCTCAGGTCATGATCTTCGTGGGTTCAAGCCCCGCGTCGGCCTCTGTGCTGACAGCTTGGAGCCTGGAGCCTGCTTGGGATTCTCTGTCTCCGTCTCGCTCTGCCCCTCCCCTGCTCATGCTCTCTGTCTCTTTCTCTCTCTCCCTCTCAAAAATAAAAATTAAAGAAAGAAAAGAAAAGAAAAGGAAAGAAAAGAAAAGAAAAGGAGTACCTGGGCTGAGGTCAGGAGTACAAATATCCCTCATAGGCTCTGTTCCCTATACAACAAAATTACTAAATATTTTTTTCTTCCTCGGTAAAAGGATGAAAATTGGGGGGAAGGGGTACGCAGCAGGCTAGTGCCCCGCCCATGACACTGCTGCCTTCAGGCAAAGACCCCGCTGAAGTAAAACTCCACGTTACCAACATACGTCAAATAAACTAATATTTGTTTCACGTCCATGATTTCGTACTCTCCCGGAAGACGCGTGTCGCTGCCGTGTCCCCTCACATGTTACCTCCTAGGTCAGACTGGATCTCTCCCATCGCTCCCCCAAGGAAGGGACCGCATCCTGGGGTCTTTTTTTTTGGTGTTTTGTTTTTTCTTTTTTTAATGTTTATTTATTTTGAGAGAGAGAGACAGAGCGTGAGCAGGAAAGGGGCAGAGAGAGAGGGAGACACAGACTCTGAAGCAGGCTCCAGGCTCTGAGCCGTCAGCACAGAGCCCGACGCAGGGCTCACAGACTGTGGGATCATGACCTGAGCCGCAGTCGACAGCTTACCTGACTGAGCCACCCAGGCGCCCCCCCCCCTTTTTTGGGTGCTGTCTCTTGTATCCTTCTCACAAGGGCCTCCTGGGCAGGACGGGGCTGTAGCTGCCCTCTCTCGGGACAGGAAAGAGAAGACGGGCATATCCTGAACACCTACTACGTGCCAGAAACGATTGTAGATGCGTGGTATTACGTCATCCATTTTCACAGCTGAGGAATCCACGGCCCAGAAGAGGCCCAAGATTGCTGAGCTCCCAAATGATGGAGCCAGCTTTGGAGACCAGGGCCGCTGGATTGTGATCTCTCCACACACTGTGTCCCACCAGTAAGGACAGGGTGGGTCTCAGAGTTGAGTCAAGACCTGCTGGGTCCTGGGGTCCCTTTGTGTCTTTCAGACTGGCTGGTGCTCCAGACCCCTAGCCTGGTGTTCCAGAAGGGGGAGCCCATCGTGCTGAGGTGCCACAGCTGGAGGAACAAGCCTCTATACAAGATCACGTTCTTCCAGAATGGAAAATCCAAGCAGTTTTCCCCCATGAATTCCACCTTCTCCATCCCACGGGCAAACCTCAGTCACAGCGGCGAGTACCATTGCACGGGACTGATAGGGAAGAGTCTGCAGGCGTCACAGCCCGTGGCCATCACCGTCCAAGGTGGGAACCCCATCAGGATGGAGAGAGGACTGGGGGCTGGACAGTCATGGCCGAGGTCCTACGGGCCTACTTGGAGGCCTGAGAAATGCCACAGCCGAAACAGTTGGGCGCTGAGGCAAAGGGGGGAGGAGGGGGGGGGCTTGATAAATATTGGCCAAGGGGCAGCAGTAGGGGCTATGGTTCAGAGCCCTCAGCCTCAGGTCCCAGCTGAAAAGGCTGTGTGCCGCTGAAAATGCAGGCCCCTACTAAGGACAGCGATGGCACAGAGCTCCCTCATTGGTGCAGAGGTTCCTTGAGCTCCTGGACGTCCCCAAGAACTGAGGGTTTCGGTTCTTCTTAGTTCTCGTGCCATGTACATTGGCTTGCTCCCCAAGGCAGGGCGTGTCCCCGACAGTTCAAGGTCCTGCTGGGTCCAGTGGTGGTGCTTTCCACCAAGGAAGGCTTCAGGCCCCCCTCCCTTCTCTCCCTGAAGCTGACAGGAGCCCTTCCCTCTGCCCCCACACAGGCCCTCGTGTGCCCCTAGGAGGCACCTGGTGTGGGGGAGGCACACATCCAGCCACAGCAACCCCATTCAGGGGAGGTGGGGGAGGAAGTGAGTGTAGCATCTGCAAGGGACCCAGACACAAAGCAGCTCCCGGGGAGAAGCACTGAGCACTGTGGGAGGTGGGAGGGTACCGCCTGTCCTGAAGTCTCTCCTCTTCAGGGTCCAGTTGGAGCGACTCCTCAGTGACAGTGATGATTGCGGTCACGGTCGCTGGCGTTGCTGCCGTGGCCATCCTTGCTGCCGTTGTGGCCTGGTTCCGCCACAGGCAAAAGCAGACTTCAGGTTTGTGGCTTCTCTTGGTTTCTCTTGTTATCAGTTCCTACTTGGCCAACGCCCTAACCCCAAACATTTCCAGAACCCTTCTCTTGGGGCTAAGAGAATCCTTATAATTCAGACATAGCCCCTTGTTTTGTTTTGTTTTTGTTTTTAGTTTACTTATTTATTTTGAGAGAGAGGGAGAGGAAGAGAGAGAGAGAGAGAGAGAGGGGCAGAGAGAGAGGGAGAGAGAGGATCCCAGGCAGGCTCCTTGCTGTCAGTGCAGAGCCCAATGCGGAGCTGGAGCCCACGAACCGTGAGATCATGATGAGCGCTGAAATCAAGAGTCAGATGCTTAACCTCCTGAGCCACCCAGGTGCCCCCACAACCCACGTTTTCTTCATTCATTCATTCATTCATTCATTCAACAAGGCTCGAACAAACTTGTGTACGTGCACAGCACTGTGCTAGGCAGCGGAGGCTAAGTCCGATCTCCGCTCTCAGGGAGCTCACGGTGCAGTGGGAACGACAGATGTGGGAACGGCAGAAGTCCAAGTAAATCGTTACAACTGGGCGGGATGACAGCAATGGTGGAGAGTTGCAAAGGCTATGGGGCCAGAGGACACGAGAGCCCACACGATGCAGCACGCGGCGAGCCATCCGAGAAGCTTTCTCGCGACGCTGTGGCGCATGTAGTGACCCACGCACACGTGGTGGGGCCAGACCACCCGAGTTCAGATCTCGGCTCCACGGCTCCCCCGCTTTGTGAGCTTGGGTGAGTTATTCACCATCTCTGGGCCTCCGTGTCTTCATCTGGAAAGTGAGGACGCTAATCGAGCCCACCTCGCAGGATTATAGGAGGATAAACAAGGCTGAGCTCGCACGACAGTGCCGAGTACCTAGCCGACAGCACGCAAGTAAGAGCCGTTGTCATTATGGAGGAGGCCGTACGTGAGGGGAGCAGGTAGCCAGGCCAAGTGGGCCGGAAGAGCATTCTAGACATGGAAATGGGGAACACTGCAGCCGGGCTGGGACTTGAGGGAAGGGCAAGGAGGGCGCTGGAGGCAGTTGGAGGCACTGAGGCCATGAATTGCAAGGCACGAAGGAAGGAGGCGTGAGTCAGGCAGGCAAATGGACAAGGGCCGGGTCACGCAGACCGCGGAGGCCACATTAAAGAACGAAACTGTGTTCCAAAGAGGATGGCAAGACCACAGGAGGGAAGTAACCGTAACTCCTCGCTCACTTCCCCTCTGCACCACCCAGCACAGTTTGCCAGGCAGCCTTCCGTTCACTGATGGGCGCGCTGAAGATTCTGGGCCCTTGGAAACCAGTTCCTTCCCGCTTAGCACTAACGCAAAGGAGCTGAGAGAGGAGGGCAGGTGCCATAGAGATCTAATAGGCAAATCGTCGCTGTTCCTCACGTGGAAAAGCCGGCTTGCTGGAGAGAAACTCGGAAGCCACCCAGGGGAAGAAGGCGGAAGATGACTCAGAGCCATTGAGAGGAGGAAAGACTGTTACTAATACCTCGCAAAGCGCTTTGCAAGCCTGCACCTCAGTCACTGATGACAAGCAAATGCGGAGATGCAGAGACACTGAGTGGGAGAAAGTAGTGCTTTTTCAAAAGGCAGAACGAGCCCGAGAAAGATGCCTCGGAGGGGCCTTTCTGGCGGTCCCAGGAGACGCCACGGTTAACCCAAGGGCCCAACCTGTCTCTCTGGACCAGCCCTCTTACAGGCAGGGCCTGGGCAGGAGAGCCAGGGCGTGGGGAGGAGTCTCTGTGGGGGAGGGGTCTGTGTTGGTTCTAATCCATTCCTGCCCTGGGTCCTTGTCCCAGGACTCAGGCCCCAGCCCACAGTCCTACTAACCTTCTGTGTGCACCCCCCCTCCCCCATGGCTCTCCTAGGATACCCTGAGCACAGGGAAATGGGAGAGACCCTCCCTGAGGAACCAGGTGAGTGCAGCTCCCCGCCTGGGGGCCTGAGGTGCCCTGCCTGGGGCTGCCAGGTGGATTGGAGTCAGCAGGAAGCGGCTTGTGTGAGTTCAGCTGGGAGCGTAGGAGAGGGAGGGGGCGGTGGGAGGAGGACAGGGGCTCAAATCGCTTGGTCAGTTCTGAGACTAACTCCTGGGCCTCAAGAGGACCTCACTGGGGATGAGGGGCAGAAGACCACCCACCTGTCCCAGATAGAGAGGGGAGGGCCGTGTCCGAATTCCGGAGCCAGGAACGCTGGGAACGTTTCCAGAGCAGGAAATAAGAGATATCTGGGCCTCTCTGTGGGGGTTGGCCAAGCTGGCACGAGACAGAGGTTAGAAATGGTAAGACTGAGACAAACAGGATTGAGAGGAAAGGAGGGGGAGACCTAGGGAATACTCCCAGGACATGGTGAGGAGTCTCTGGGAGTGATGGGGTAAGGGTGGGGCATCAGGAGGAGATCTGGGCTTGAGAAAGTTCTAGAGGACTGGGTGCATTCATCAGTGAGCTTCACTCGTGGGCAAAGCTTGGGTCCGATGCCCACTTGAGTAAGTTTATTAAACATGGACGTGGTCCTAGCTCTGTCATCGTCATCAGGTGGAATCTCGAATGTTCCCCACCATGGGGGTGCAGGGACCTCCCTGAGGACAGGAGTGGAGTGGCCTGGATGACCTCGAAGCCCTTGCAGGCCTGACACTCTGAGAGTCAGTGACCATTCAACCCCCGGCTGAGGTAGGGACAGGAGTACTCCAGGCGACCTCCCGACTGTAGTTTAGCTGGAGCACGAGGGAACCCAAGACATTCTCGAGGGGCTCCCCAGCAGCAGCAAGAGAAGAACAGGAGGCCCTCGAGGACTCTGGGTCAGACGGCAGGAGTGTGACTCAGAAAAGGACCAACAGATTCGAGAGCTTGAGCAAAATGGCGTTCGTCCCGCTGTGCTTTGAGCAAGGCCCTTGCCTTCTTGGCCAGGTCACGCGGGGACGCGGGGCCTGAGCCCACACCAGGCCAAAGCAGATGTAGAATAAAGCCCCAGCACAACTGGGACAGCCACCTGGAGGTTTGGCTCCGTCCATACTGGCATAAATATATTCCACAAGTATTTATTTCAAAGCCAGGCACTGGGGCTGGTTGTTTCCCATCAGCTGGCGAGGTTGCTGGGATTATTGAGAAATGTATTGGAAGGAGAATTGGGGAAGAGGTTTGCCCCAGAATTTGCAGCATGGCGAACAGAGACTCTTTGTGTTCAGAGGGGGAGTGGAGACACTAAACGTATTGTCCCAGACCCTCCAGCCCCTTCCTGAGGAATGCTGCTTCGCAGATACTGAGGCTACTTCCCGCCCTGGCGAAGTGAGCTTTTTGGCAAAACACATGTGGGAATTTGGTGTGTTTCAGCGATTTACCAGGGAGCCCACTGGCCTGATTTGCTTGCTTCCCTCTTTCCCTCCCTCGCTTTCACCGTTGCGCTTTCTTTCCTTTTAACGTCAGGGAGCATCACCTTCTCCTGAGAGTTCCCAGCAAGATGCAGGGCATCTGGCCGATGCCCAGCCGCCCCCCACCCCCACCCCCGGTCTCCTGGGGTTGGCAAAAATCTGGACTTGACTTCCCTGTGATACTGAACAGCTCCCAGCTCTTCCCCGGTTCTCAGATCCCCCGAGCTGGCTCGTTTGCCTCTAGAAAAAGTCAGCCACTCTCTGAAACGCACGCAGCACAGACTGCCTCCTTCTGCCAGCTTGGCCAGGGTGGGGAGCCTGGGTGGTGAACGAAGCTCTTGGCCTACAGGTCCTTCTTGCAGGTCTGGTTCGGGCTTTGTCTTTGCAGCCTCTGCGGCAGTGTGGTAGGTCCTCTTCTGCAACAGTGCCCTGGCTGATCTCTGTTCTTGTTGCCCACAGCCAATCTCACGGATGCTGAAGATGCCGCCAAAGTTGAGGTGAGCCGTCCCAGCCATCTCCTTCTCCCCCCTCTTCTGCTGCCTCCATCCCTGTGACTCTCCTTTCTGCTTTCTCTAGGCTGAGAATGCCATCACCTATTCACTTCTCTTGCACCCGGAAGCCATAGAGGAAGAAGCAGAGGACCCGGATTACCAGAACCACATTTAATCTCCATTGTCTTGCCTGAGATCCGGGGAGGAGAATCAGAGGGGCCAGAATCAGAGAATCAGAATTCTTGCCTGGCCTGAACTCCCCTTGGGGAGGACGAGAGGATGCTGCGGTTCCAAAGAAGGAGAAGGACTCTTCCAGAGCGACCTGTGTGAATCCTGAAGCTCCCTGTCCTCAAAGACACTACGGCCCCAGACAACTGACTGTAGTGAGTCCTTCTGCGTCTCTGTCCTTCTCACCATCGAGACTCTTCTGCATACATCCACACAGCAGATAAAAAATTACATTTATTAAGAGATTGTAGCAACATGGGAAATATTTATGTCACAGGCACATGAGAAACATTACGGAAGTATGTACAATTTCAGAAATGATGAAACAGACTAACATTGGCCAACACATTAAAAGTGGTTGTTTCAGGGTCATGGCGTTAATTATGGGTGCTTTCCATTTTCCTTCCTTATTTTTCTACACGGACCGTGTGTTCCTTTTATAATAAAATACTATAAAAACAACTTTCCCTTTACCTTTTAAAGGCCGTATTGGTTGGAGTGTAGACAGGTCTATTTCTTTCCAGCGATACAAATCTTGGGCAGGTGGTGATGGGAAGGAGGTGGAGGAGAGGGAAGATTTGGAGTATAGGGTGAGTGTCCCACTTAAAACTGACTACTCTTGGGGCACCTGGGTGGCTCAGTCGGTTGAGCGTCCGACTTCGGCTCAGGTCATGATCTCACGGCTCGTGAGTTCGAGCCCCGCGTCGGGCTCTGTGCTGACAGCTCAGAGCCTGGAGCCTGCTTCTGATTCTGTGTCTCCCTCCCTGCCCCTAACCCACTTGCATTCTGTCTCTGTCTCTCTCAAAAATAAATAAACATTAAAAAAAATTTAAAAAAAAACTGACTACTCTCAGCAAACACGTCTTCTGGTTTCCATGTCTTCTTTCTTTTCCTCCGATGGCAAAGAAAACAATCGCTTTGTTTTGTAACACTTGTTCTCAGGAAGCCAAGCTTCAGATGAATCCTCAGGAGAGATTGCTGACTTCCTGCTGCTGAGGTCCTCCTATATTTACCAGCAGGACGTGACCCCCTCAGAGAAGCCATCCTGGCAGGTTCGAAACACGACTGACAGCTCCCCTGAGGGTTTGGTGGGTGCCCTTGGAGCGGCCTCATTTTCCTGGGACGCTAACACAGCCTCCTTGAACAGCATCCTTGCATTTGGGATTTAGCGGCTTCCTTCTCAGTATAGTTTCCATAGCTTTCTAGGATACATCTTATAGTCCCACAATCAGATTTCACACGCACATAGTGTTATAATAATAAGGAATAGTAATGCAATAACCTAATTACTAGGTTATTGAGGGCTTACTTTATCCCAGACTAGGTGCTTTAGAATTAGACAGTTTCAGAGTATTAGCCATTCACATTTCTTCTTCCTGTTCACATGCTCATTTTTATGGGAATAATGTATATCTATTTATAAATTTCCTGGTAGCAACTTATTTCCAAAAGGAAATCAAGATGTCTATGTAAATTATTTTACTACACTAATATTCTTTGCATAAAATTAAAATACAGGTAAGCAAAAGAGATCATTAAAATCACCTATACGCCTAGTAACCGGAAACAGTCAATGCCGACATTCAAAGGGTGCCAATCCGTGTTCCCATCTGTAGCGATAGGTATATGTATTTTAAACATCGGATCACATCGTATTGTCACATGTGCATAAGTGCACATAGACAGAAATTCATGCTCACTGTAAGTACGTAGCTCAAATAATACAGGAATATATCAGGTAAAAGCAAATGCTCCCTTTAACCATCCCCATATTGTTCCCCTTTCTGTGGGTAACTGCTCTTGACCATGTGTGTATTTCTGAATTGTTTGGTATGCATCTAACACATATTTACGGTCTTTTTAAGACCGGAAGTGGGACCATATTTTACAAATGCTTATGCAGCTGGTTTATTTCGATTGACCGCATATTATGGAGTTCTTTCTATGGAACTTTTTTCTTTTTAAGGATTATATAGTGTTCCACAGTGCAAGTACTATACCACATTTTGTTTACCCAACACTTTAAATGTTACCAATTTTTCATTGTTACATACAATGCTGCAATAAACAATGCTTTGGGGGGGGGATATTTTTGACTGCACGTGTGACTGTTTCTGAAAGATAAAGTCCTAAATGTAGCATCATTGGCTCAAAGATACTTTCATATTGTCTCTAAGAAAGCACCTCCATGCCCCACCCCCCCACCCCCCGGAGTATATTAGGGTGCCCAATTCCTGACGCCCTTGTCCATGGTGGGCATTTAAATTTTTACATTTGTGCCAATCTGATTATAATGGACTATGTTATTGTTCCCGACCCAGCATGAATTTCCCTCCAATTTTCGTAACAGACTGATTTTGCTTTGGCACGATTCTGCTGCCTCTGTCAGTCCATGTGGGTAGGTAGGCTCACTGTATACCTATCGGATCCCGGAGGACAGCATGCACCCCAGCGGGTCGAGCAGGTGCCGTCTCCCTGGAAGTTAAATTCTGGAGATTAGGGGTGCCTGGGTGGCTCAGTGGGTGAAGCACCCGACTTTGGCTCAGGTCATGATCTCATGGTTTGTGGGTTTGAGCCCCTCGTTGGGCTCTGTGCTGACAGCTTAGAGCTTGGAGATTGCTTGGGATTCTCTCTCTCTCTCTCTCTCTCTCTCTTTCTCTCTCTCAAAAATAAACATAAAAAAAAATCTGGAACAGATTAGACCATGATGGAAGGTAGGTGAGGTTCATTCATCCCATTGACGCTGCCTGGATGAGACCAACTTCCTACATCCTCGAACCTGCCCTGTTTCTTGTACTTTCTAAAGTCAGTCATCTTCCCCGTAGGATAGGCAATTTAGGTTTCATAGATTTCTCCTATAATATCACACGGACTCGATACCCTTTTTTGGGATACATCTTTGACAAACTTTTGTTCCCTGTTATTATTGGTCTCATCAGGCTTGTCTATCTCCTTTGGAGTCAAGTTTGAAGAATCATCCATTTTACTGGTATGCGGTTGTACACATTTTCTTCTATTTTTTGGTAATAATTTATGTGTCTGTCCACATAAATCGTCCCCCTCTCATACCTTGCTTTGGAGCTCTCTTTCTTTTATCAGCAAGATGATTTCAGCTGGAAATAACAGGAAAGCATGATTCAAATTGGCTTAAACAGTGAGGAAATGTATTATCTCACACAACAAAAAGTCTAGAGACAGGATGTCTCCAGTACATCAGGACTCTGGACCCAGTTTTCTGCAATTCTCTGGGCATGGCCTTTGGGCTAGCAGCAAGATGATTCTAGCAGCTCCAAGCATCAGACCCAAAGATATAGAGAAAGAAACGGACCAAGTACCTCTTCTACATGTCTCTTTCTTGAGTGTCGAAACTTTCTCCAGCAATCTTGCCATATCATATTGGTCAGGACGGGGTAACCTGCCCATTTCTAAGTCAATCACTAGAAAGGGGAATGAGATTGGCCACCATAACTTCCTCAGCTTACCCATTCTGAGGTGGAATGACTGTTGGGGAGGCAACCCCCTTGACCACTCTATCTGTTTTAATCAGACTTGCCAAAGGTTCGTCTGTCTTCTTAGTCCTGTCATAGATTTTGTCTTATTGATCAGGTCTTTGCCTTTTATTTCCTCATGCATTATTTCCTTCCTCCACTTTAGATTTACCTCATTATTCATTTATTTCTAAACTTCTCTTTTTTTTAATGTCTATTTGTTTTTCAGAGAGAGAGAGAGTGCAGTGCAGGGGCGGAGGGTGGGGGGCGGGGAAGGGAATCTCAAGCAACCCCTGTGCTGACAGCAGAGAGCTCGATTCAGGGCTCCAACTCACAAATGAAGTCATGACCTGAGCCGAAGTCAGATGTTTTTTTGTTTTTTTTTTTTTTTTTTAAATTTTTTTTTTCAACGTTTATTTATTTTTGGGACAGAGAGAGACAGAGCATGAACGGGGGAAGGGCAGAGAGAGAGGGAGACACAGAATCGGAAACAGGCTCCAGGCTCTGAGCCATCAGCCCAGAGCCCGACGCGGGGCTCGAACTCACGGACCGCAAGATCGTGACCTGGCTGAAGTCGGACGCTTAACCGACTGCGCCACCCAGGCGCCCCCGAAGTCAGATGTTTAACCTACTGAGCCACCCCGGTGCCCCTAAGCTTATGTTTTCACACAAACTCACAAAGGCTATCACTTTTCCTCTTATTGTGATCTTGGCCACATTCATTAGACTTTTGTATGTATTCCTGTCTTTGTTCCTTATTTCTAAATAATCTATAACTTCAGTTTCACTCCCTTCTTAACTCACGGTTGATAGAGAAGCCTGTTTTATTTTCTTTGTGGTTTTCTTTCCAAGAGGAATAAGCATTATCTCCTTTGTTGTAACTTTCCACTTTCGCTGCACAGTGATGTGGCCTGTGTGATTTTTTTCCCATGGAAATATCTTTAAATGTATGTGGGAAGACAACGCTTTCTTTCATTTCTCTTTATTTTCTATTTTTTCTTTTTTGCTTTCTTTCCTTTTTAAATGATTTTTTTTTTCAGTTAAAGGAACACACACACACGATTTGAATTGTATAATAGAATGCAACGCATGTAAGAAGATAGCTGTTTATTGGCCCTTTCCTCACACCCCTCAGCCCTGTTCCCCAGAGGCAGTTAAATAATAATAATTTTCAACAATTTTAGCTACGTCTTCTGTTACTTTACCTCGGTATGTAATATGCTGCTATATCTTGATTTTTTTTCAACATTCGATATTATCCATTTGAACTCCTACCATAGAATACGAAGATTGCTCTTATCAGACCATCATTAGTAACTTCCCTCTTTCCTTAGCCACCGCTCCGATGCAGCTTTATCACAATTTATGGCTGCTGCTCGTTACTGAGACACACAGTGTTCGCTGATTACGTTTCCTTTCCCGAACAATCTTTTCCCCTCTAGAGATAATAGCTGCTTCATTTTTGTCATTTGGTTAGTTTTCTATGTGCCTATTATTAGCTTTCCCCCAAAGTTTTGAAAAACATTCTGAAGCCACTTAATACTATTTCCCACATGGGTAAAAGCACCAAGAAGTTTTTCGGTTTCTTTTTCTTCTTTCTTTCTTTATTTATTTGATTTTCATCAGCAAAAAGTGTCCCCTGAGA
Source organism: Prionailurus bengalensis (assembly GCF_016509475.1). NCBI lineage: Eukaryota > Metazoa > Chordata > Mammalia > Carnivora > Felidae > Prionailurus > Prionailurus bengalensis. Next base: position 63,276,096 of record NC_057360.1, on the reverse strand, counting down.
TCCACGGGTCTTTGGCACTAATTTGGATTGTCGGATCTCTAGGCCCCCTGCCATGCTGCTGTCCTGGGACTTCCCTGCATCTGTCTTTTGTGTTAAACCTCTTTTTTTCCTGAATCTTATGTCTTCCTTTTTTTTTCATTTACTTCCTTGCTTGGCTGAAGCACCTTCGCCAGGGCAAAGAAAAAGAGCGTCTGGGTGGTATGCCAGGTGCCAGTGATGCCCCAGCTGTCGACCTATTGAGCTCACCTGAGTTCATCTGCACTTGCTAATGGGTTTAATTTCTCTTGAGCGTTTAACTTCGGTGGGGGAAAAATTAGTCTCCTGGAAACTCCCACCCCTCCTTGGATGGAAGAGAGGCTCTAAGAGTCTAATTTCTCCTTGTGTAGACTTTCCAGCTAGCCTTTCATTTTCAAAATCATTCCTGATCTATATATTGTGTTGTACCTAATTCCTCCTATTCCTGAAACTTTCAGGAAAATCATCTTGCTTCTCATTGGTATTTTCCTCATTAGGGAAATAAACTCGATTCCCTACAACCCAATTTTCTTTTTTTTTTTCTTCAATATATGAAATTTATTGTCAAATTGGTTTCCATACAACACCCAGTGCTCATCCCAAAAGGTGCCCTCCTCAATACCCATCACCCACCCTCCCCTCCCTCCCACCCCCCATCAACCCTCAGTGTGTTCTCCGTTTTTAACAGTCTCCTATGCTTTGGCTCTCTCCCACTCTAACCTCTTTTTTTTTTTTTCCTTCCCCTCCCCCATGGGTTCCTGTTAAGTTTCTCAGGATCCACATAAGAGTGAAACCATATGGTATCTGTCTTTCTCTGTATGGCTTATTTCACTTAGCATCACACTCTCCAGTCTACAACCCAATTTTCTATAACAACAGGACCAAGATTAGTGGTCATCACTTTACTTCATAGATATTAAACAAAATATTGTTGTTTAATGGTTGAATATTAGAGATATCTTCATACTTAAAAAAAATTTTTTTAACATTTACTCAATTTTTTTTTTTTTTTTTGAGAGAGAGAGAGAGACAAAGTGCAAGCAGGGGTGGGGCAGAGAGGGAGACACAGAATCCGAAGCAGGCTCCAGGCTCCGAGCTGTCAGCACAGCGGAGCTCGAACTGACAAACCATGAGATCATGACTTGAGCCGAAGTCAGATGCTTCACTGAGTCACCCAGGTGCCCCTAGACATCCTCACACTTCAGTTCATCTTAATCAGACTAGTCAAAGGCCTATGGCTTTCGCGGAATTAACTTTTGATGTTTTGATCAAGTCTTCTGTCTTGTTTCTTCTACCTTGCACACTACAGTCTCTTCTTTTTTAGCCTGAATTTTTAGTCTTAATAATATCCCCTTTCTTATTTCTAATACTTTTATATTTTTAAATACCAAGGAATATATATATTTTTGAAATCATCTAAGATATTTACCCCACTAATGTATTCTGCTTGCTGTACTCCTGTGTCCGCTTGAATTAAAAATTCCTTATTTCTCGTCTTTTATTTTTGCAAAAAGCATAATTTTGACAGAGTTTATAGTTTATACTACACATAATATACATATAACTTATGCTATAAATTATGTTTATACTATGGTTTATACAACGAGATGGCTTAAGACTTCATCAAACACCTTGTTACATACATTTCTGTAACTATGTGAGTCAAATACATTAAACCCATCAATTTATGATTTCCACATACCCAATGAAAGTCAGATCATGACCTGAGCCAAAGTTGGACGCTCAACCAACTGAGCCACCCAGGTGCCCCTGAGGTTAATTTTTTAAATTTTTGGTAGAAGTCTCCAAGAAAACTCTCTGGGCCTAGAGATTTCTTTTGGGGGAGTTTTAAAATTATGAATTCAATTTCCTTTATGATTATAGGGCGGACTTTGCAAGGAATTGGCCAATTTTACCTAAGTTGTCACATTTATATGTATTAAATTATTTATAGTTTTTCCTTATTGTCTTCTTGATATCTGCAGTTTCTGTAGTGATATCCTCAGTTGCACCTAGATATTGGTAATGTATGTCTTCTTTCTCTGGTTTTTCTTTTCCAGTCTTGCTAGAGGTTTGTCCATTGTACTAATCTTTCCAAGAAAGATTGATTTTCTCATTTCTTAACTTCATTGATTTTCTCTATTGCTTTTCCATTTTCAGTTTTATTGTTTTTCTGCTCTTTGTGCTTCCTTTTTTCTTCTTGTTTGGATTTATTTTACTATTTTACTATTCTTTTTTTAGGGAGCTTAGACTATTGGTTTAAGATTTTTCTGTTTTCTAATACATGCAGTTATCGCTATATATTTCCTTGTCAGGGGAGCCTGGGTGGCTCAGTCAGTTAAGCATCTGACTTTGGCTCAGGTCATGGTCTTGTGGTTTGTGGGTTTGAGCCCCACATCGGGCTCTGTGCTGACAGCTCAGAGCCTGGAGCCTACTTTGGATTCTGTGACTCCCTCTCTCTCTGCCCCTCCCCTGCTCATGCTCTGTTGCTCTCTCTCAAAAAATAAATAAATGTTAATAAAAATTTACATTTCCCTCTCAACTCTGCTTTAACCATGTCCCACAAATTTTGATCTATTGTATCTTCATTTTCATTCAGTTCAGTGTATCTTTTTTAAAATTTTGTCGACTCATGGACTATTTGGAAGTATGTTGCTTCGTTTTCAACTGTGTAGAGATTTTTCTGTTCTCTTTCTGTTATTGATTTCTAGTTTGATTCCATTGTGGCTGGAAAACACATTCTGTATGTTTTTAACTTTGTTGTTAATTTTATTTTAAAGAGAGAGAGAGATCACACGAGCAGTGGAGACCGACAGAGGGAAAGAGAGAGAATCCCGAGCAGGCTCCATGCTCAGCGCAGAGCCGGATGCGGAGCTTGAGCCCACGACCTTGGGATCATGACCTGAGTCAGACGATCAACCAGCTGAGCCAGCCAGGTGCCCCTGTATGGTTTTAAATTTGAAAATTTGTTGAGCAGTTTTTTTGGCCCAGGCTATGGTCTATTTTAGTATATACTCTGTGGACACTTACAGAGAATGTGTGTTCTCCTCTTACTGAGTGGAGTATTCTACAAGCATCAGTTCGGTCTTGTTGGTTGATGGTGTGGTACCTTCTTCCATATCTTTGTTGATTTTCTATCCAGTTGCTTTTACAGTTGTTGAGAGGACTGGTGAAGACTCCACCCGTAGCTGTGGATCTGTCAACTTTTCTAGTCTATCGGTTTTGTTCCACGTGTTTTTCAGCTCTGCTGTTTGGTCCATATACATGTGAGATGTCTTTTATGGATTGATCGTTTTATTAATACATAATGTCCCTCTCGGTCTGTGGCAATTTCCTCTGCTCCGAAGTCTACTGATGCTTTCTCCAACGCTTTTGCTTCTGTTTAAGTTTGTTTGTGTTTTGTAATCTCTACACTTAACATGGGGGTCAAGCTCACGACCCCGAGAGGAAGAGTCACATGCTCTTCCGGCTGAACCGGCCAGGGGCCCCAGTTTTCTAATGCTTTTGTGGGTAGTGGTGGGGCCATAGTTTTTTCCTGTGATGTTGCTGAAGTGGAACATTTATTGTCTAAACGTTTTCTGTCATGTTAAACTGTTCCTTTCCCAGTCCTTTGGCTAAAGAGAGCAGACTTTTGCTGGGGCTCCCCCCCCCCCTACACTGTGCCATTGCATTTCTGGGTTGCTGGCTTTTTCGGCTCCGAGTCTGGCATATATAAAGCAAAAAGAAGGGAGCCTGGGTGTCTCAGTTAAAAGCGCCCAACTTTGGCTCAGATCATGATCCTGCAGTTGGTGAGTTCAAGTCCCACATCGGGCTCTGTGCTGACAGCTCAGAGCCTGGAGCCTGCTTGGGATTCTGTGTCTCCCTCTCTGCCCCTCCCCTGCTTGCACTCTACCTCTCTCTCTCAGAAATAAATAAACGTAAAAAAAAAATTTTAAGCAAAAAAAAAAAAAAAAAAAAAAAGATCCAGGGAACTTATCTTCATTTGTTCCTTGGGTTCCAAGATCCCTAGCTGGTTTGCTTTCTTCTATTTATTTATTTACTTATTTATGTGTTTATTTATTTTAGAGAGAGAAGGGGGAGGGAGGGGCAGAAAGGAGAAGGAGAGAGAATCCCACAGAGCTCACAGAGTATGAAGCCTGACACAGGGCTCGATGCCACCATCCTGGGATCATGACCTGAGCTGAAATCAAGAGTCAGACACTTCACAGACTGAGCTGCCCAGGCTCCCCTTCTTTTTAAAGGTTTTAAAGATCTTATTTTTATATGTAATGTGCAGAAGTTTTAGTTGTATTTGGTAGGAGAATAAGGAAGAGTGCCTGTATTGTGTATTCCCTACTTTAGACATCTAGCGCTATATATGTGTGTGTGTGTGTGTGTGTGTGCGCACATGTATATATATATATACACATATATATTAGAGCTTTATATTTTTAGTATACATTTTTAATCTTATGTTTTTTACCAGTACATAAGATTAATCATGGTCTATATTCCTGAGCTTGTTGGGTGGGGGGAACACCTAAGAAGAAAATTAACCAAACTATCAATAGGAAAAGTCTCTAGGTAAAAGAAATACAGATGATTTTTATTTCTTTATTTTATTTTTCTGTATTTTCTTCACTTCCTACAATTAGCATGTATCATTGCAAATAACATTTGGAAGCTTGATGTCCTATGTGCCTTATGCTGTTATATTATTAAGAAAGATCTGGAATAGCATGGAAGGTTTTTTTTTAGTTTTTTGTTTTTATCTCTCATCCCTGAAATGTGGCCAGATCAACACCAAACCATCTTGCACACCTAGAAAACTGATCTGGGGATTAACACAGCAATCTGCACAACTTGTACTACAGAACTTAGCAGAAAGGGAAAAATTTTATTTTTATTTTCCGTCTCTATAAAAAAAACTTCCTTTAATTTTTTCAACTATATTTTTTACTTTATTGTGATTTTTTAAAATTCGATTTTATTTTCATTTCATTTGTTTGTATTCATTTTTTTCCAATTTTCAATCATTTTCCTTTTTTTCCCCTTTATTTCCCCCTTTTCTTTTCTTTCCCTTTTTTCTCTATCAAACTTCTTTCAACAACCAGACCAAAAGACATCTAGGATCTAGCATCTTTTATTTGATTTTTTTGTGTTGCTTTTAATTCTTAAAATTTTTTTTTACTTTATTCATTCCTTTTCCTCCTTCAAAATGATGAAACGAAACAATTCACCCCAAAAGAAAGAACAGGAAGGAATGACAGCCAGAGATTTGGTCAACACAGATACAAGTGAGATGTCTGAACCAGAATTTAGAGTCACAATAATACGATTACTAGCTGGGTGAAGAAAAATCTTAATCATTTCTACATCATTTCTGCCAGTAAAACAGAGTTTTGTAAGCCTTCTTTTTGCTTACAGTGATAACCAAAAAAAATTGCAGGCTTTAACCTTAAAAAAAAAATGCAAGATTTCATAACTGTTAAAAGGAGCCTTAAAAGAAATGAAACAAATGTCCCTTCTCTTCTGAATCAATAGAGGGAGCATGATCCTTCTGTATCATAAACCTGGCCCAAAGAATCCAACTCGAGAAGGTGTCGAAGTAAAGACTTCTTATGGGACTATCAATCCCGTTATCTTGAGTGGAAAAAGAGACTTGTGTGAATATTCCTAATTGTTTACCAACTTCTGTTAATATCAACCTGTCTTTGGAAGTAAAACTTTTTTTTTTTTGCTTTTTCTTTTAATCAAGTTTTTAATTTTTTTTTCTTTTGCAAATTTTTTTTTTAAAATTCTAGTTATGGAAGTAAAATGTGACTAAGGGGGGGCTTGTGGAAGAACTTCTTGAAAGATGGCCATGTTCGGCGAAAATGACCCTTCAAAAGGAAACCCATAATTCTATCTGGTTATCTTATTTTTTACTTTGTTGCCTGGGCAGTAATGTGGTAGTTGACATCTCTGTATTCCTGCACAGAATAAATACTTGTAAAATTGCTCTATTGACCCTTGAGTTTTTTTCATGTGTGTGTGTGTTGTGGGGGGAAAGCCTGTGGTTCTGCTAGAACTATTACTTCAACAAAGAAATTGAGAGACGTATTTCAACTAACAAATTTCATTAACCAATACACAGGGCAACTGACAACTGAAGACAGGCCCAAATAAAGCAGCCAAGAGAAGGGAGGTAGACTGTCATCTTGGGCCCCAGCAGGAGCCGGCCTGCCTCTGTGATGCACCTCTAGGCAGCTCAGAAATCCTCTGTTTTGCTGGATGAATCTGCAGATCCATCATGAAAGGAGTCAGCTCAGAATTCCTCTGTTTTGCTGGATCAGCCTGCAGACCAGATCACAAGAGGAGTAAGAAAAAAATACACACACGCGTATTTTTTTAATCCTCTGTGGCCCAAGAACCTCAACCAGTATTAATTTCTCCAGGAAGAAAAAGCTCAAGACACTATCCTCCGTGAAATAGCCTTAATTCTTTCATTTGCTGCCGGCAGTCAAGTTAAAGGAAAAACTCAGGACACGATCTTCCAGGAAGATGTGTGTTTTCCTCATGAAACTGAGGCCCACCTGGCAGCAGAATGAGTTTCTCATACTTCTAGTGTCCTGGGGACAAGGGATCGGCTTGCTTGAGGAACTGGAACCACTCCCTGAGAGGGAAACAATCGAGCGAGAGGCTTGGTGCATGGGAGACTCAGAGCATCCTTGTGCTTGGTTTCTGAATGTATGTTCTAAACTCTATGCCTGTGGGGTGCATGGGTGGCTCAGTCGGTTGAGCGTCTGCCTCTTGATTTCGGCTCAGGTCATGATCTCACAGTTGTGAGATCGAGTCCCTTGTGGGGCCAAGCATGGACCCTGCTGGGGATTCTCTCTCCCTCCCCCTCTGCCTCTCACTCTCTTAAAATAAAGAAAGAAACATTAAAAAAAACACAAACAAAAAAACACGCATCTGGGGCATGTCAGTTGATGTCTGGCTTATCTGGACACTTCCAGCTTCTACCTGCACAACCGGAAATAGACCTGAGAGTATTCTTTTTTTCCCCCTCCCCCTGCCTCCCTCCTTTTCTCCCTTCCTCCTTTTTTTCCTCCTTCCTTCCCTTTTCCCCCTCCTCCTCTCCTTCCCTCCCTTTATTTCTTCTGTCTTTCTTTTAGAAGAAATGAACAAACAGTGGAATTCTATATTGCTGGTAGGATTGTAAAATGGCTCGGTGACTTTGAGAAAACAGTTTGACGGTTTCTTAAATAGTTAAACATATAGACTTGAAACTACAAAACGCGTAGGAAAAAACCATAGGGCAGAAGTTTCATGGCATTGAATTTAGCATTGATTTCTTGGGTGTGACACCAAAATTACCAGCAACAAAAGAAAAAATAGACAAATTGGACTTTCTAAAAGTTAAAAATGTTGTGCATCAAAAAACATCCACATAATGAAAAGACAACCCCCCGAATGAGTGAAAACATTTGCAAGTCATAAATCTGATGAGGGGTTGATGTCCAGAACATACAGAGAACTCCTAAAACTCAACAACAAAAAAAAATCAGATTTTAAAATAGGCACAGAATTTGAATAGACATTTCTTTTTATTTTGTTATGCTTATTTATTTTTGAGAGAGAGTGAGATAGTGTAAGTGGGAAGGCGCAGGGGCAGGGGGTGGGGGTGGGGGACAAAGGATCCGAACTGGGCTTTGAGCTGACAGCGAGCCCAATGCAGGGCTGGAACTCTCAAACTGTGAGATGATAGCCTGAGCTGAAGTTGGATGCTCAACCGACTGAGCCACCCCCCCCCAAGAGCCCCTGAATAGACATTTTTCTAAAGAAGATAAACAAATGGGCAATAAGCACATAAAAAAGATGCTCAATATCACTAATCATTAGGGAAATGCAAATCAAAACTATAATAAGATACTGCCTCCCACTCATTAGGATGGCTACTCTCAGAAAAACCAACAGAAAATAAGTGATTCTACTGATGTGAGGTACTTAGAGTAGTCAGGATTACAGAGACAAAGGTCGAAAGGTGATCGCCCTTCTACTGGGAAGATGAAGAGTTCTTGTTTAATGGGGACAGAGTTTCAGCTTCACAAGATGAAAGCCTTATGGGGATGGATGAACGTATTTAATACCACTGAACTGTGTACTTAAAAATAGTTAAGATGGTCTATTTTATCAAGATGGCGTATTTTACGACAATAAAAAAATCATGCAAATTATACAAATACACGCTTTTTTACCTTTTACTTACATAAAAGAGTAAAAATTTAGAAATAAAAATGTTAAACATACACCTACACCTCATGAGCCAGCCAGTCTACTCCTAATTACTCAATACAAACGAAAGCTACTAAGTCCTGGGGATAGAACGACAGCATGGTGGGGGCGCCTGGGTGGCTCAGTTGGTTAAATGTCTGATTTGGGCTCAGGTCATGATCTCACAGTTTGTGAGTTTGAACCCCGCGTCGGGCTCTGTGCTGACAACTCAGAGCCTGGAGCCTGTTTTGGATTCTGTGTCTCCGTCTCTCTCTGCCCCTCCCCCACTCACGCTCCGTTTGTCTCTCTCTCTCTCTCTCAAAAATAAATAAAACATTAAAAAAAAAGAACTACAGCGTGGTGACTAGAGCTAATAATGCTGGATTGTATATTTTAAAGTGGCTAAGAGAGTAGATCTTAAAAGTTCTCATCACCAGAAGAAAAAATTTGTAATTATGTGTGGTGATGGATGTTAATGAGACTTAAGGTGGTGATTATTCTGTGATATATGCAAATATTTAATTATTGTGTTATACACCTGAAATTAATATGCTATATGTCAATGATATCTCACTATAAATAATTGATTAATTAAGTAATTAAGAAAGCCAGTGTGCATGTGACAACCTGTACATGAATGTCCATAACAGTTTTATTTATTTTATTGGGGGCTAAAGATATTTGCACTGTTCAGCCAGAAAGAGACATGGAGGAAACCCAAAAACACAATGCTAAGTGAAAGAAGCCAATCTGAAAGGTTACACACTGTAGAAGTCCAACTCTGACATTCTGGAAAAGGCAAAATTATGGAGACAGTATAAAAAGACCAGTGGTTACCAGGGTTTAGGATGAATAGACAGAACACAGAAGGTGGTTAGAGCAGTGAAAATACTCTGTATGATACTATAATAATGGATATAAGTCATTACACATTTGTCCAAACCCATAGAATGGATAACCCCAAGAGTAAACCCTAATGTCAACTATGGATTTTGAGTGATGGTAATGTATCAATGTAGGTTCATCAACTGTAACTAATGTACCACTCTTGGGAGAATGTTGCTAATGAGGGAGTCTGTGCATGGGCCGGGGACAGAGGGGTACCTTCTGCACCTTCCCCTCAATTTTGTTGTGAATCTAAAACTACTCTTAAAAAATCCTGTTTAACATCCTATGCACATACACTCACACACACACACACACACACACACACACACAGACACCTGACCTGAAGGATGGCAGATGAGGAATTAAGGACCTCTTGTCCAAGCCCAGCAAAAGGCTAATAAAAGAAATTCACAAGAAAAAAAAAAAAAAGAACAAAGCAAGTCTCAGAACAATCAACATAATGTGATTCTATTTATTAAAGGTTCAAAAGTACAAAGTTATTGCAACTATAAAAAAAAGGGAGTGACAGATACACCATCGGATTGTGGGTGATGATCATGGGGCAGGAAGTGTCATCAGAAGGGACCCACACCGTACTTCATGGATAATGGCAATATTCTATTTCTTCCGCTGGGTGAGGGCACAAAACTGCATATTGCATCATTAGTCTTTAGACCTTCACATCTTTATAAATATTTTTATCTACTCAATAAAAAAAGAAAAAAGAAAAAAAGAAGCACCAGCCCACTAGTGACAAGCCAGGTGCAGCTGGGAATGGCATCCCAACTGGTGTTGGGATGGGGTGAAGGCAGGGACTTGTCCCAGTTCCCTGTGAGGGTTCTGGGATGATCTTGGTGCCAGGGCTCCCTCCGTGAACTGGATTTCAGTCTTCATAAGCGCATCGCAAGGCCCGAGGTGGCTTTTCCCCACTAACTAGTTCATTGATTAGGCTTCAAGGGAGTAAAATTTCCCAGAGACCGTCGTAGGAATTTAAGTGCGGAGAATACGATAGCTTCGCCCCACATCTTCAGAGGCCATCTCGTCTCCCATATTGAGGTCTCGTGAGTTGATGCAGACGGTACAGAGGAGGGTCTCTATCCAGTCATGACACTGTGGCAAGGGCAGTTAAGTTGAAAGGATGCCAAAGAGAGGGAAAGATCTTTGTGGTTGGTTTAGAAGCCCCTTAAAGACCTATCTAACCCCGGGACTCTGTTTTAGGGAGTGTTAGGAGTGGAGGTCCATCTAAACACATTTCATTTTCTTAATTTTTATTAGATCCGGCCAAGAATTTTCTTCCTCTTCTGAGGCTTCAGAGTCTTTCACATCACGTCAGCTGCAGGGCTCACTGCCTCACTGACTCTCCCCACGCCCATATTTTCAACCCCCACTGGAGTCCCTGGGGCCACCTGCACAAAAATACATGTCTCTCAGATAATGGAAAATCTATTCTAAATGCTTATTTTAGATTGAGAAGTATCCGTTCTCTCATGGCCATGTTGCCAACAGGTCTGCTCTGATCTGTGGTTTTTGCACAGCTGAAGGGGCACGCTGGCCCTCCCTCTGACTTCAAGCAGGACTGCATTCTCCCATTTCTGATGATTTGTTTCATCTCAACGTGGGTGTTATGCTGGGGAGGGGTGAGGAATGCGGTCCCTGTGACCAGAGGCCTGGGCCCTGCCATTAAGTAGGCCTTGAACAAACAGCAAACATTCGGAGGCAAGGACAACGGTTCCCATAAGGCCACCTGGAGCTGAAGAGAGATGCTAGGGCCTCCCTATCGCCCTTATTCCTGCGTCTCCTTAGGTTTCTCAAGCTATCAGATGCCTCCTATCTCTGATTTCCTCAGGATCAGTGGCTCAAGCTTTGGCCCTGGGCCTGAGCCCTGGACTTACTGCTGTGTCTTCTAGAAGTCAATGTCCTTCTTTCCTCTCCTCTTTCCCAGGGGGCTCTCTCTGCTGAATACTCAGATTTCCTCTGAGACTGGATATTCAGTTAAAAAAAATTTTTTTAATGTTTATTTATTTTTGACACAGAGAGAGAGAGAGACAGAGCATGAGCAGGGGAGGGGCAGAGAGAGAGGGGGACACAGAATCCGAAGCAGGCTCCAACCTCCGAGCTGTCAGCACAGAGCCCGACGCGGGGCTCGAACTCACAAGCTGTGAGATCGTGACCTGCGCTGAAGTCAGACGCTCAACCGACTCAGCCACCCAAGTGCCCCTGAATATCCAGCTTTAATCGTGCCACAGAAAAAGCCAGCAGAGACATGAGACTAGAGAAATTTGTGCACAAATCTGTGTGGGCTTTGGATGGTTGGAGCCTACAAGGGACTAACCTGATATCTGATTGGGTGCCATTACTGATCTTCCCGCTCTGTCACTCTGGTCACTAGAAACACGTAAGGCTTGCGGCAGGATAGGGCAGGACATGTGAATTCTCATCATTGCTCTCCCAGTGAATGTCTGTGTTGCCTTCAAGCAATTTCCTGCTTCTTGCCTGTTGTGGCACTAGTGAGATGAAGGGTTAGTGCACTGACCCTTGCCAGAGTGCCACGAAGGCCAAAAGGAGATCAGACAGTTAGGTGCTTTGGAAGGTCTCTGAGCTCTATGGGGGAATTCTTGAACAACTTAGAGTGTTGCTATTTCATCCATAACCCTTTGGTTGTAAATGATGCTGGAGCCAACCTAGCCGAATCTGAATGATGAAAGCCAATCACAAAGTTGAAAATAGACCCCAGATGCAAGGAGATGAGACAGTTAGATTAACTTCCTCTTTTCTAATTTGAGAGGTTTCATGTTGAAGAAAATCAGTGCGTTAGAGGCTGCAGGAGACCTAAACACAGTCACCATGAAGCTGGGCTGTGTCTGCACGGCTGGGCCCTTCCACTTTTCTCCTATTATGCTCTGGGCAGGCCCGATGCTGCTGGGTAAGTGAAATGTTTGAATGCTGGTGTGGGAACAGAGATATGCCTGAGTTTGATCAAGGGAAAGAAACATGGACTGACTTTGGCCCAAAGAAGCAATGTTCAGGTGGGACATGAAGGATAGACGTTACAAAGTCCGGTGTGCTGGCTTGAATGGCTCTTTCTGAATATAAAAATCTGCAAGCCTTTCCCATTCTAAAAGTCCTCTTGACTATGATGCTCTCTATTTAGCTATCATCTCAATTCTTTTCCTTCTTTTTCTCAAAGATTTCTTGAAAGAGTAGTTTGCACTTGCTTTCTCCACTTCCTCACTTTTCACTCACTCATGCCTCAGTGCTCCCAGTCTGGCTTCCACTGGAATCAGCTTTGCCCAGGGTGCAGTGACTTCTGTGTTGACTGCACCATTTTCCATTTTTTTAGTTCTTATCCTGCTGGACTTCTCTGCCGCATTGGGCAGCGTTGGTCACTTATTCTTTCTTGGCATTCTCTACTCAGCTGGGTTCCACTCACCATTTTCTCCTTGTACTCCATGTACCCGTCTTTGTCCCTTTGGTGTCTTCTCCTCTCTTCCCCTTATAGACTGGTGTTTTCTACGGTTGCATTCCTGCCACCCTACTCCTCTCTCTTCTCACAATCTCCTTCGTGAGCTCATTTATCTCTATAGTTATTACCACTACAACTATCTATTTAAGAGTCCACAGCCCGATCTCCACCCCTAATTGTGCTTCTGAGTTTCACAGTCCAAGATCAAATTTTGCACGAGACATATCTACCTGCATGTTTCACAGGCATCTCAGCATAATATGACCAGAGCCAAACTCACCTGTTTTCTTGGCTTCCACCTCTCTCTCCTGATTGCGTCTTTCGCTATTTCTGACCTTGGCTCATGGCATCCGCCCAGACATCCAGGCCAAAAATTGGGGAGATAACCTAGACACCTTCCTCTCCGTCCTCTGCATAGGATCCATCAGCAAGTTTGGCAAAATGAACTTTCTAAACTGTTCTTAGAGCCAGTGCCTTCTTTGAAACAGAACTAATAGTATCCTAGGACAAGCTGTCATCATTTCTGACTTTGGATAGTCCAATAACTTCCTAAGTAATCGCTGTGTCTCAGCCTTGTGTCCTTAAAATGGATTTTGCACTCTGCAACCAATGCACACAAGGCCCACCATAGCCGGCCCCCATTTCACCTCTTCAGCCTCTACCCTTACCTGTGAGCCCTGTAAATTATGCTGTAATAAACCCCAACCTGCTTATATTAATTCATTCACACACTGGACTCTTACCTATCTCCAAGCTTTACTTATACTGCCTGAAATGGTCTCTTCCCTTCACTCACAAACTTCCTGGCCTCCCTAAAGATTCAGCCTAGGTGACATCTTCACCAGGAAACCTTCTTTGAACCCTCCTTTCTGCCCCAGTTGCTGCCTGTCATACCTCTTTGTCATTAATTTCCTCCTCATGCTGAAAGAATCTCTTCATGTGCCTGTGCCGTCCACCAAACTGAGTTATTTGTAGATAGGGACAATGCTTTATTGGTTTTGTTTTTTAACCTTGTCGTGTTCATGCTTGAATTTTTAACATCTACACTGTCCCTGCACAACAATTTTGTTGAATCATTTTATTAAACTCATAGAAACAGGACTGGGTGACCATATGACGATACAACGCCGGCCTTATGGCGAGAACTCCAGACATTCTGGTTTCAAGCTGTTCTTACTAGCTCTATGTCACCTTGGAAAATTCACTTTTTGTATCTCTGAATTCCATTTTCTTATGCATAAAATGAGACGAATACCTACCACAGTTTTTTGAGTGAAAGTGCCTGGCAGCCCACAAGTTCATTTTCAAAAAGGAATGGCGGCGGAGTCCAGTTGAGTGACAGCAGAGGAACTGAAAAAGGTAGCATCAGGGTGGTGAAGGGACCTGAGAGCGGAGCTAAAGAAAACACCTGGTACCGATGTAATGAGAATTAGGAAGTGGAGAGGGCCTCGCTAGGAGAAGTTACAGGGTCAAAGAAGAGTACTGGGACTCTGGGAGTGGAAGGGAGCAAAGGCAAGTGGGTCAGGAAAGAACAGATTGAAGACTTGAATATATGTGAACGGCTGTGGAGGCAGAAGAAGGGGAGAGGGATTACGGGACAAGAAGCAGTCATGAACATGGGGAAAATGGAATTTACTTTGCCTGAGTCAACCATGGTTGAAGAGATGCAGTGAGAAATCCTTAACTGTGTTAACCTGAAAATAAAGAAAGAATTGTTCCATAGTCACCAGTACAGCCTGGGAGGAGAGGCTTGCGATAGAGAGAAGGACATAGGGAGGGCTCTAGAGTTGCCATGGAAAGTTCAAGTCCAGAGGACATCAAGGTAGAGATGGGAGAGCTCTCCCAAAAGGAAGAGCAAGGAAGAAGGAGACACAGCTAGGTACTGAAAGCTCTTGGGTAGATGATATATTCAAGGATGAAGAGCCAGGGGAATGTTAAGAAAATGAAAATATGGAAGAACCCCCACCCCCCCAAGGAAGGTCCGAGGATTGCAGTAGATCAAGTCTAAACAGTGAAGTAAAAAGAACACTGATTTTGGACTCAGGTATACCTTACTTTCTTGCTCCATTCTCTTTTTCGAAATTTTGAATAAGTTAGTTAACTATTCTAAGCCTATTTCTTTCTGAGTTATAAAATGAGAGTGAAATCACATACCTACAAATCTTGTGAAGATTAAGTAAAATAATGTGTAAAAGTGCCCAGCAGTGTCCGGCACCCAGTAAGTGTCAGAATCTGACCATCTCCCTTTCCCTTTTGTCTTGCATCTGCCTGCTCTGGGGTCATAGTTGTCTTTGGCTTCTGGTTTCATGCACCAGCGGCTGGATGTCCTGCTGGTGAGTTCACATGCCTCCATCCCCTCCCCACCCTCTTCCCCAAACCATAGTCCGTTCACTAAGAGCACCTGGAAGCCAGTGAATCAAGTCAGAAGTATGGGTCAAGAGACACATATGGGTTTTGGCATCTCCCCCTTCTCACTGTGAAGAGGATGATTCCCCCAGAGAGGGAGGGCTCCTTGTGGAGGGCAGTTTTCTGTCTTCTTCTTCCAAGTCACAGCGTTGTTTTCTGGTCTCAAACCATGCTCTCCCCAGCTGCCAGTTTTGAGACACTGCAGTGTGAAGGACCTGTCAGCACCCAGGACAGCAGCTGCGATACTGAGGAGGACTTGACGAGCCCAAGGGAAGTTGACTTCCAGTTCAAAGGCTACACTTTCAGTAAACCCTTCCATCTGATTGTGTCCTACGGTGAGGTCTTGGGAGGGACTGACCAGTGCAGACCTGTTCTTTCTCCCATTTTCCAACCCTGTCCTTTCAGCCTGACGGCCCGCTCAGGAGGGTGCCCCCAGGAAATTGGCCATGGGATGGGATAGAGTACCCCTCGCCCTTATCCATGGGAGATGTGTCCCCAAACCCCCAGTGAGTGCCTGGAACTGGGGATAGTACCTAAACATACTATGTTTTCTCTATACATACATACCTGTGATAAAGTGTAAACTAGGCACAGTAAGGGACCAAAAAGAGATTAATGACAATAGCTAATAATATAGAATAGTTATAACAATATACTGTGATAAGAGTTATGTGAATGTGGCTTCTCCCTCTCTCAAAATATCTTATAGTACTAATACTCATCCTTCTCGTGATGATGTGAGGTGATAAAGCGCCTATGTGATGAGATGAAGAGAGTGAATGACATGAGCATTGTGATATAGCGTTAGGCTACTATTGACCTTCTGATGACATGTCAGAAGGACAATCATTTGCTTCTGGACTGCAGTTGACTATGGAAAGCCAAACTGTGGTTAAGGGGAGACTACTCTACCTTCCCTATATTCAGCCCACAAAAGTGAGGGTTTCCTCAGTCTTAGCTCCTAGAGAAGTTGTTCCACAATCCCAACCAGGGGTTGGGTCCCTGAGAAACTTTAGACGGGGTCGGGGGGCGGTCTGTGTGGGCAGCACTGGGGGAAATCCCAAGGAAGGCAGGGGGTCACACTCAGCTCTTGCTTTGGGTCGCAGACTGGCTGATTCTCCAAGGTCCAGTCAGCCCTATATTTGAAGGAGACCCACTAATTCTACGCTGCCAGGCCTGGCAAGACTGGCCACTGACCCAGATCACCTTCTACCGAGATGGCTCAGCTCTGGGACCCCCTGGACCTAATAAGGAATTCTCCATCGCCGTGGTACAACAGACTGACAGCGGGCACTATCACTGCAGTGGGATCTTCAGGAGCCCTGGTCCCGGGAGCCCAGAAACAGCATCTTCCGTGGCTATCAAGGTCCAAGGTGAGACCTGGAGGGAATAATATTGTAGCAGAGGCAGGTAGGGAGACACAGAGGGACCAAGACTGTCTTTCATTGGATGTGGCGAGATTACTGGAGGCTAAGGAACAGGTTGCTGGCAAATGCAACCTGTTAGGCGTCAGGAGGGGCATCATCTCAGCATTGTGTTCGCAAGTCATCCAGCACTCTCCAAGCTCTGCCCACTTCCTGCAGCTCTAGCCTACAGATCCATGTTCCCCAGTGTTCACTGTTTGGGCATCTGGACCATTGTCAGATTTGCCCACCTCTGGGCCTTTTCTAATCTCATCTACTTGAAGAGAGAGAAGATTCCAAATGTTCAAATGAAACTTTTCTAAGAGTGCTCATTGCTGATGGAAATAAGGAGAGGAACGTGTGACTGGGTTCTTTGTGTACAATAACCTTTGGCTAGTAGGTTAGCACAGCATTTAATAATGACCTCAGCCAGCATGCATTCTACCATGGTATCCTAAATCATGTGGTACAATGTTATCTACTGTATTCTTTCTTTGTCTAGCATGAATGCAAGATGGCTGAGTGCTTCTTTCCCCCCATCTCTCCTCCAGAACTGTTTCCAACCCCACTTCTCAGAGCCACCCCCTCAGCTGAGCCCCAAGAGGGGGGTCCAGTGACCCTGAGCTGTCAGACAAAGCTGCCCCTGCATAGGTCAACTGCCCGCCTCTTCTTCTCCTTCTACAAGGACGGCAGGACAGTGCGCGGCAGGGGTCTCTCCTCAGAATTCCAGATCCCCAGAGCTTCAGAGGCACACTCTGGGTCCTACTGGTGTGAAGCAGCCACTGAGGACAACCAAGTTTGGAAACAGAGCTCCAAGCTGGAGATCCGGGTGCAGGGTAAGTTAGTAGGTATTTGTCTGGCCTTTGTGAAAAGTGAGGGAAAGGAAGACTGGACCCATGAGCCGGCGTTTGGTGTGAGCAGGTTAAGAAAGGACACAGAGGAGGCAGGAGCAATAATCCAGAGTCTTCCAGAGATGGAAGAGAGCACAGACAGGGAACCTCTCCCTCACACCATGGTGCACACTTCACCAAACCAAGACCTGAGCCAGCTCCACAGCTGCTGCCTCAGAGGCCTTGTGCTCCCTACCTGAACTCTGGGCATCAGCAGGAACATAGTATCTAGAATGAAGATGAGGTCGTCTGGGGTTTGTGTTCAGTTCTGGGACCCCCAATTAAGAAGGTTGCATTGGGCCTGATATAATATACCCAGAGGAGGTAACGAGGGCAATGACTGGGCTTAAAGCCACGTCGTAAGAAAAATAATGGGGAGGGGTGGAAGATGTTCATCTTGAAGAGGATGTGATCCAAGCGGCCAGCAGAGGTGTCCTCAAAACACTGAAGGCTGGCACAAAGATGAGGAGTTGCACTAAGGTCACATATAGTGAAGAGGTTGACCTAGGACCAGGTACCACATCCATGCTGTAGGGAATTAGGTTCTGAGAGTAGGCTGATATGCGTGTGCCCGTAATGTTGATGCCTCATCACTGAAGAGTTTCAAACTGAGGTAGCCAAGTGTCAGATTCAAACTTTGACCATGAGGGGGTCCTCAAACCTCTGTTGTCATTAGACCTCCCCCCCCCTTGCCCACACACACAAAACAAGAAAGCCACTTTCAGAAAACAAGAAAGATTGACCATGAATATGAGTCTAGGGACACAGCCAGACTTCACTCTTACATGTGCCTCCTACCCCATAATGCAGGACCCTCCAGCTCTACTGCAGCCCCCACCTTGAGTCCAGCTCCTCAGAAATCGACTGTTCCAGAATCTACTACAACCGAGTCGCCTGGACCTCACCCTCCACTGTCCACTCCTTCTAAGAATCCAGGCTTCTCCTCTCCTCTGCGGGTGCCAGACCCCCATCTGAATCACCAGATGGGCATTCTTCTCAAACAAATGCAGGATATGAGAGCTCTCCTTGGTCACCTGGTCATGGAGCTGAGGGACTTATCTGGCCACCTGAAGCTTGAGACCACAAAGAGTCATGCCAAATAGGAGTAAACAATCCGCTCCCAGTTTTGCCCAACTACTCCCGATAAACACAACTTTTTCTACCTTTCCTCTTTCTGTCCTATACACATAATACCCACAAATAACTTCACAAATTGCCCAGTGTTACGGTAGAGTAACAGAGACAGATGAGTAGACGTAAATTTGCACAAGGCGATCATTGGAGTCTAACTAGAATTGTGTATTCTCTCACAATGTGACAACATAATCCTGTTGTCTCTAAACCAGGAGTTGCCTTCTGCTTCCCAGACCAGAATCTGGTGATTGAAAGAAAATCAATGGTATGGATTTAGTGCAGCGGTCTCAGTCGGAGGCAAACCCGACCCCCAACCAAGGGGATATTTGGCAATGTCTGGAGATATTTTTGGTCTTCACATTGCGGAGGCGGGGGGGGGGGGTGTGCTACTGGCATCTAGTGAGTAGAAGCCAAGGATACTGCTACACATCAGGTAACACACACTGGACAAGCCCCCACAGCAAAGGATTATCTGGCTCAAAATGTCAGTAGTGCTGAGATTGAGAAACTTCAACCGAGTGGAAGCTAGGTGTTAGGCTCTGGGGTGGGACTTTACCTCTTTGCTGGCTGCCCCCCTCCAGCATCATTCAGCAAATATTGATTACATGCTGGTATTATGTTGGCCTCCACCACATACCAAAGTTTGTTCTCTGTTAAGTATACTCATAAGATAGTGTCCCTGCCTGTAGAGGGTTTAGACTTTGGGATAGAGAAGCAGTGATACCCTTTCCCATCAAACAATTAACGCAGGGTATTGGAAAATTTCCTGCAGGATCTTACTGGACTCAGAAATATGTGATTGAGCATAACATTGCCAGAACAGTAATTGTGGGTTTTAATACACTTGTGTCTGAAATGTTTTTCTTTAAAAAAATACATATGTCTATTTTGGTACCATAATAAGACTTTTTTTTTCTACATTTGGACTGCTATTGTGCATTCACAGCCAATGAAAGATAGCTTGACAGCTTTTACGATAACCTTTGGTCGGTGGGTTAGCACACCATTTAACAACGACCTCAGCCAGCACGCATTTTCCCATGTTATCCTAAATCATGTGGTACGATGTTATCTGCTCGATTCTTTCTTTGTGCCATTTACTCTGTGCAGTTTTGACCCACAATGATTTGTGATCTCTCCAGACATGCCACAAAGAAACAAAGGAATAGAATCGTGCTGGATATTAAAACTTGAGTTTTGTGGTGGTTCTTAAATACGCGTTTTATGGTGGTTCTTCGTACTCTAAAATTCATGTTCTCTGGTGGTTCTTGACACCTTCAGGGTGAAGGATCAGCAGGCAATTGGGAATTGGTAAAAGCCCATAAACATCTCTGCAGTGGGAGGATCAACTCACAACTGTGAATGGGAGTTGCAAGAAATGATGACCAGAGATATTCCATGACTTTGGTGGCTTTGAAAACAGGGAAGTTCAATTGCCAAAGGACGGTGCTGGATGTACCTCCAAAGATAATAGGTTATAACCATCCTACTTGGAGTTTATCTCAGCTAATGGTATCATTTTCATGAATGCATCCTGCAAGCTCTCATGGTAAACAAGGGATTCACGTACAGATAATAAGAGCTATCAGAGATCGGAGAAGGAAGAAATGGATACAGCTGGCTGAGATGGGTGTCACGCTCCTCAACCGTGGGTCTATGTGCACCTCTGTCATCACGCTGCATTTGAATTTGTTATTATCCTTATTATTTCTATTCGTTGGAGGGTGAGCTCTTTGAGAGCTCCTGGAGCTCTTTGTTCTTCATTGACTCTTTGCTGTCTAGTTTAATGAGGCATAGTTAAGCTCTAAAATTCTGTTTAGTTGAATTGAGTTGAACCAGCACAAGGGAATATATCTTGAAGAAGATGGGAATGAGTGGTTTGTCTGGCATCAGAAAAATCTCCAGACTCTGCCCATGGGACCCAGCCTACTTGGAAGTTGGAAGCCTCGGGGAGAGGATCTCCTATCATCAGGGATGAGGAAGGCAAGACAAGAGCTGAAAGGATGGGGGCGAGGGGCTCTTACCTGTCTCCATCTGCCCTTCTAGGCTGGAGAGTTTGGGAGGGGGTGGAAAAGAGGAATTGTTACACTGGGTCTGGGTTACGGCATGTGCGGTTTAGGGTTCTGTAACCCACAGAGGTCCCAATGCGGCTATGCTAGAGGCTGCCTCTGGAATCAACATTAGGTAACAAGCACCTCCATTATCCTGGAAAATTGAATACTTGCATATACTATAACCCAGAATCCAATGCCCGGGTGTATATGCCCCAAGTAGATTTCAGCATATGTGTATCAGAAGACAGGTATAATAATGTTCATAATTCTTACAGATAGTAAAAGCAAAATTTTGGAATCAATTCAGTTGTCCACCAACAGAAAAATGGACAAATTGTGCAACTTTCACAGAATGGAATACAGTACGACAGTCAAAATTAACAAACCATAGTTAAAATGAAGCAACATAAAAAATATCGGGGATATAACTTTGAGTGAAAAAAAACAAGTCCCAGAAGATACCACACAGTGTGATGCCCTTTATACAAAGCTTAAGAACAAGTAAAACAAAAGAATATATTGTTTAGGCATTCACACATACGTAGGATAAACCTTTTAAAAAGGCATGAAAATGGAAATACCAAGATCAAGATAGTTACCTTTGAGGGTTGACTAGGGAGATCATGAGGGAGAAATGCATAGGTAAATACAAATTATTAGTGATTTAAAAAATCTTCTCTGAGTAGAAATTTAAGTCTCCTTTAAATATATATCTCTCCGTACATCATCTTCAAATTCCTACGTGTTTTCTGCCTTTAGCTTTCCTTAGAGGTGATAAGAAGCCGAGTTTACCTCTTACAATGTGGAGTTGCTCCTTCCTTTATCGCTCCTCAAGGAACCATACCACCCTATTAAAGACTGTCCCACGTACCCTCGGTATTGCTGGATTTGGTGAACCTTTGTTTGTTTGTTGACCTTAAAGTCATGACTATATATGTTTCATGCATTTTCCCCAGCCTCAATCAAGTCAGACAAACTAGCTCATTTTTTTTTTTTTTGCAGTACTGAAGAAACTTCACTTAATCTAACATTTATGTACAGAGTATTGTGCTCTTAGAAAAAAAAAAAGAAGCCGCTATATAGGGGGAAAGAATATAAATTTAACATGATCTCTGCTCTCAAAGAAGAATTTACTTGGGGCACCTGGATGGCTCAGTTGGTTAAGTGACCGACTCTTGATTTGGGCTCCGGTCATAATCTCGCACTCCATGTTGAGCCCCACGTTGGGTTTCTCTCTCTCTCTTTCTCTTTCTCAAAATCAATAAATAAACTTAAAAAAAAAAGAGTTCCCTTGAAGTTTGTAAAGTGTAAGTTGATCACGCTATATGTTCCTTTATTCCTATATACATCTGTGGGGAAAAAAACAATAGCCTCTGCACAGGAAACAGTAAACAGAGTGAAAGGGGAACCTCTGAAGTGGGAGAAAATATTTGCAAACCACGTATCTCGTAAGGCATTCACATCCAAAATATATAAGGAACTCATACAACTAAATAGCAAAAAACCAAATAACTTGATTTAAAAATGGGCAAAGGACTTGAATAGACACTTCTCGAAATAAAACCTACAAATGGCCATCAGGTATCTGAAGAGGTGCTCAACATCACCGGTCACCAGAGAAATGCAAATCTAACCCACTAGGAGATACCCCTTGCACCTGTTAGAATGGCCACTATCAAAAAGACAAGAAGTGGGGTGTCTGTCTGGGTGTTTCAGTTGGTTGAGCTACTGACTCTTGATTTGGGCTCATGATCCCAATGTCGTGGGATCAGTCTGTTGGGCTCTGTGATGAGCATGGAGCCTGCTTAAGACTCTCTCTCGGAGCACCTGAAAGGCTAGTTGGTTGAGCGTCTGACTTAGGCTCAGGTCATGATGTCACGGTTCGTGGGTTCGAGCCCCATGTCGGGCTCTGTGCTGACAGCTCGGAGCCTGGAGCCCGCTTTGGATTCTGTGTCTCCCTCTCTCTCTGCCCCTCCCCCACTCACGCTCTGTCTCTGTCTCTCTCTCTCAAAACTAAATGGACATTAAAAAAAAAGAAGTTAAGAGGCGCCTGAGTGGCTCAGTCGGTTGAGTGTCCGACTTCAGCTGAGGTCATGATCTCATGATTCATGGGTTCGAGCTCCATGTGGGGCTCTGTGCTAATGTCACAGAGCCTGCTCGGAATTCTCTCTCTCCCTCCCTCTCTGCCCCTCCCTTCTCTCTCTCTCTCTCTCTCTCTCTCTCAAAATAAATGCATGAACATTTTTTAAAAATTAAAAAAAAAAGATTCTCTCTCTTCCCCTCTCTCCTGCTTGTGCCCATGCGCTCACTCTCTTGTTCTCTCTCTCTCTCTCTCTCTCTCTCTCAAGACAACAACAAAAACGACAAGTAACAAGTATTGATGAGCACGTAGAGGAAAGAGAGCCCTGTGCACTGCTGGTGGGAATGTAAACTGGTGCAGCCACTATGGAAAACAGTGGGGTTCTTCAAAAAAAAAATTAAAATTTTTTAAATTTTTAAAAATTAAAAAAAATTAAAAATATTCCTTATGAACAGGAACCCCACTTCCGGGTATATGTGTAAAGGAAGTAGAATCCGTATGTCAAAGAGATATCTGCTCTTCTGTGTTCACTGCAGCCCTTCTCACAATAGCCAAAGCATGGAAACAACCTAAATAGTGCTCAACGTGTATCGAAAGATGAACGGATGAAGAAAGTGTGAGATTTATGTGTGTATGTGTACATACTCACACACACTCACACACACACATACACACGCCCACAATGGAATAGTATCCAGCCTTAAAAAAAGTCCTGCCGTCCCCAACAACATGGATGAACTTGGAAGACGTTAGGCTAAGTGAAATAAGCCAGAGACAGAAAGACAAATCGTGTGTGATCTCATTATGTGTGGAATCTGAAGTCGTCAAACTCGTAGAAGCAGCGACTGGAATGGTGGCTGTCAGAGGCTAGGAAAGAGAGAGGGAGAGAGAGAGAGAGAGAGAGAGAGAGAATGAGGATGAGGAATCAGTTTGCGAGATCATGGAGGCTGAGAAGTCCCATGACCTGGCATCTGCAAGCTGGAGACGCAGGAAAGTATAATTCAGTCCTAATCCGAAGGCCTGAGAACCAAGAGAGCTGATGATGTAAATCCCAGTCCAAGGGCCAGAGACTAGAAGATTTCCCAGCTCAATCATAGATGCAGGGGCGGGGGGCAGGGTGGAAATGGTGGTTGGGGTGGCTGGGTGGCTCAGTGAGTTAAGCACCCGACATGATCTCCTGGTTCCTGAGTTCAGCCCCGTGTGGGGCTCTCTGCTGTCAGTGCAGATCCTGCTGGAGATTCTCCCTCTCTGTCTCTGCCCCTCCCCCTGCTCGCACTCTCTCTTTCTCAAAAATAGATAATAAACCGTTTAAAAATGAGAGAAAAATAATACCTAAAACACAATACCATTTATGTAAATCAGTAACGAGATATTTCTCACAGGTAAACTTATGCATGAATGGATGCGTGTGGGGAGGAGAGAAGGGTCGTGTGGATAGAGGTAATAATGATCCTTTCTGAAAGGCCCCTTGCGAGGATGAAATGTGTCAGTAATATGGTGTCGGCCGCAGACAGGATGCTCACCCTTCAGTGCTCCCTGAGAGCGGGCTGGTGCCCTTACTGTCAGCAACGGCAGCCTTGTCATCATCATCATTGAAAGCATTTTAGTCATCAGAATTCTTATCAGAAGGTGGCATATCTTGCCCAGAAATTAGGTCATGATAAGCTCCAAAGAATTGCTCAGGTAACAAAATGATAATTGCTACATATCTCCATATAGCAAAGGGGTGAAGAATTGGAAATTCTGCAGGGGAAAGTCTGGCATGGAGAAAAAGATCCAAGTTGGGGAAAATGCAAAAAAAAAAAAAGCCTCCTGTAAAGAAATGTTGGGGGCCCCCAAGTGGCTCAGTCGGTTAAGCATCTGACTCTTGATTTCTGACTCTTGACCTCGGCTCTGGTCACGATCTCATGGTTAGGTTCATGAGTTTGAGCCCTACATCGGGCTCTGCACTGACAGTGAGGAGGCTCCTTGGGATTCTTTCTCTCTCCCTCTCTCTCTGCCCCTCTCCCGCATGCACCGTCTCTCTCTTTCTGTCTCTCAAAATAAATAAATAAATGAACCACAACAAAACCGAAATGTTGGGTGGGAGATTCTTCAAGTCCAATTCTGAGCAGTGTGTGATGGGGACCGAATGGATAGGTCTAGAGATTTTCAGGGAGAAGATACGGCTCATGAATATGTGGGGTGATCAGGTTTCTTGTGGAATCTGGTAAAGAGGCTGAGATCTGTGTTCTGAGTGATAAGAAGCCCCAAGAGAGGCTGCTTGCGGAGAGCAAGGACAGCTGACAGGTGCATTACATCCTGACCACGGGGGCGGTGGCCTGGTGCAGAAGTCAGACCCCTGAGTCAGGATGTGGTGAGGCCCACACTGGCCCTAGAGGAAGAGTCAGGCAGGGTGTTTGGGAGCCTTGTCTAGCCGGGGCACCCCTAAAGCAGGCAGTTTATAATCTCTGTTCCCAGTATCGAATTCTTCTCTCCCTCCCTCACCCCTGAGCCCTTATCAGGTTCCTCCCTCTTTTTCAGACCCATATGACTACCTGTCTTTTATCAAAACCTGCTCTTATACAGGATCTAAAGTGGCCATCAAAACTTAAATGGCCAATCACATTTCCCTAAGAGGCATTTGCATTTTTTTAACAAAAACTGACACCTTAAGAGAAACTTGAGGGAATTCTCAGACCGGAGCTGAGGCCGGCCGGCCGTCAGCCAGCAAGAGGGGAGAGACTGTGGTTAAGAGGTGACAGCATCTGACAATCCTTTTCCTTCTTGCCAGAGTTCCAGAAGAAGGAGGTGCCCCAGTGCACTACAGGTGAGGACAGGAGACAGTCCAAAGAGACATACAATCAGGTTGGAAACTTCATTAAGTATTTACATGAGAATTCAGGTGCCCATTTGCTCAGGGTATGATCACATAGCTCAGAAAGCTCGAGAAGTAGAGCTGGGAGGTTGGACCTGAGAAGCTTCCGAGGGGCTGATGTGGTGACTTCTCTGCCACAGGTAAGGAGTCCCGGAACAGGGGAATGGTTGGGGGAGGCATGTAGGCACGGTTAGAAGGAAGGAAGGCACAAGTGAGTGGAGACGACATAGGGCGAGATCACTGGGGTGGGTAGTAAAGAATTTTTGCATTTTTGAGGGTTTAAGTTTTCCAGAAGGGAGGAAGAAGGGGAAACACATTGCATTTCTATTCTTTTTTTTTTTTTTTAAGTTCATTTCTCAAAAATAAATAATAAACCGTTTAAAAATAAGAGAAAAATAATACCTAAAACACAATACCGTTTTGGGCTCATGATATCTGAAAGAGAGAGTGAGAGAGCATGAGTGGGGTAGGGGCAGAGAGAGAGAGAGAGAGGGAGAGAGAGAATCCCAAGTAACCCCACACTCAGTGCAGAGCCTGACACAGGGCTCGAACTCACAAATCGTGAGATCATAACCTGAGCCAAGATCCAGAGTTGGCTGCTTAACTGATTGAGCCACCTAGGTGCCCCATATTTCTTCTTTTTTAATTAAAAAAAAAAAACATTTTTAATGTGTATTTATTTTTGAGAGAGAGACAGAGTGGGGTGGAGGAGGGACAGAGGGAGAGGGAGACACAGAATCCGAAGCAGGCTCCAGGCTCTGAGCTGTCAGCACAGAGCCCCACACGGGGCTCGAACCCATGAACCGTGAGATCATGACCTGAGAGGAAGTCGGATGCTTCCCTGACTGAGCCACCCAGGCGCCACCCTCCCACCATTTCTATTCTTAACTGGAACTTTGGAAGACAGCGACATAGAAGGTGGTTGGCGAATCAGACCTTTCCATCCACTCATCTGTGGGCAGCTGTGAGCTCCGGGTGCAGGGAACCCAGTGTCAGCCTCACTAGGCCTCACACCGATGTCTGTCACCAGGGAGCCAGCATTATAAAGGCCCTGGGTAGACCCTGAGGACATGAAGAGGTATTTCCTCAACTGAGGCTTACAGGGCCAGCTGGAAGGTGGGGAGGAGAGAGAATGGGAGGGGGACGTCAACGGGAGCCCGAAGGTGGCAGGGTCGCCTGCCACCGCCTGGGGTTCTCTGTGGCTTCCTCGGGCCGCGGACGGCATGGGTTCTGCTCAGCACGCCTTCTCTATAGAGGCTGGCGCTGGCCTGAGATGTGCCGTGGCTGTAGGGCTGGCAGGTGGGACAGCGCCTGGTGCCTGGGACACCGGAGGGCTGCGCTCACCCAGCCCACGCCCCGCTGTCTCCAGTCGGCCATCTTCAGGAATCAGGAATGGGTGAGCGAAGCCGCAATGCCTCCCAGGACTCAGGCGGCAGCACTGGCCACCTTCTCTCCCTCCTCCCCCACCCTACGCCAGGGCACCTGCACCGTTCTGGAGGCAGGTCCGTCATGTGGTCTCTGACGGCCCTTCTGCTCCTGGGTGAGTCCTCAGTGCATCAGCAGGGACCCAAGCACTTTGGCTGTGGGGGAGGGTATGGGCCAAGGTGTGTGTGTGTGTGTGTGTGTGTGTTGGGGAATATTCCTCTATTCCAAACAACAGTTCATTGTCTATTTCGGGAGGATAAAGAGGAGGGGGCTTTCTCGGGGCTGGGGAAACTAAAAGCAGAAGCAAAACAGGTCTTGAGACCCATGGGGGGTTTCCTACGGTCCAGAGGGCCCTTGCTTTCCTCTCACCTCCAACCTTCTTCTTCTTCTTCTTCTTCTTCAATTCCTGTGTCGCAGGTCCAAGCGGCGGGCAAGCTGGTGAGTCCTCCACATCCCTGAGCCCAATTTTCTACACCCGCCACACCAATCCCCCTAAGGGAGCTCCCCGGGCACTCCCCACTTCCTGGCGGCCGTGGGACAGTGTCGCTTCCCACGCCTCCTCAGTCCCTGTGACTCAGTTTGCCTCCAAGCACCGAGAAACGGCTACAGATCAAGGGACTGGTAGTTTGTAACCCAGCGGACTGGTTTAGTAACGCGGGTTGGGTCCTGGGAGCTGGAGTTTTCTCAGATTTGCCAACCCCAGACCACATTTTGGGCACCTCATCTTGATTCTCTTTTCCACCTTGCCCCCTCCCGCATCCCTCCCCAGCTACTCTGGAGAAGCCCGTGTTGTCTCTCCACCCGCCCTGGACCACAATCTTCAAGGGGGAGCGGGTGACCCTGCGATGTGATGGGTACCACCCTCCGCTCCTGGAGCTTCGGCCCATCAGCACTCTCTGGTATTCGGGCCACCTGCTTCTGCCCTCTCACAAGAAGAGCATCGAGGTGCAGACACCAGGCGTGTATCGATGCCAGACCCGGGGGGCGCCCGTCAGTGACCCCATCCACCTGTCTGTTTCCAATGGTGAGTGTTTGAACACGAGGGCAGGGACTGCGCACATCTCCTCTGGCCGTACTGGCCCTCCTATGGGAGGGGACACTGGGCCACTCCCATTGGGGCAGGAAATGGGGGCTGTCTGCAGTCTTTGGAGCAGGCAGGGCCCTGCCTGGCACTAAGACGTGAGACGCGCAGTAAGGCTTGCCTGGCCCCAAAGGTCCCCGCACCCCTCTGCCGTAGTGGGAGGCAAATAAACATTTGTGTTTGTTTCTGGGACTAGCTCAGAAGGGGAGAGGCTCTGAGGACCTGTAATACTGGACGGGGAGCTTTGGGGGAGGGCTCAGCCAGGGAAAGGGCAGAGCCAAGCCCGGAAAGCGAGAGTCCCGTGCAGGCTGCGTGCAGCTGGGAGAATCACTCCCGGCTGAGCAACGAGGTGCTTCTCTGTGCTTCCCAGCAGCCAAATAATTGTATCTGTGCCTTTGGCTGTTGCGCAGACGAGAAACGAAAGATGACTTGTTGTTAAGGGGGCGGCGGAAGCAGCAGTTGAAGAAAGCGCTTGAAAGCTTATTATGGACGTGCCCGTGTGCGCATAGGGGCCAATTCGGAGGCTGACTTCCTGGGGATACAGTAAAGGGTTTCCGAAGCAGGATGAGAAATAGCAATAATCCCTTCTTTAGGGCACCGGATCGGCTATTTTGTAGGGAGTATTATGTCCCCTTAGCTCGACGGGCCACAACTTGCATTCAGAAGTCAAATATCATTACTTAGCATTTACATACATTTCATGTCCACACTCTGTGTTTTGGAAGTTGGTGATACAGACAAAATGCTGGCCACGAGAGAAGGTGATTACTGCTTGTGGAACAGAGGAGCATAGGGACTGTGGCTGTTACTCCAGAATTCTTTCTCAACGTAAAACTCCTAAAATGGCATCCAGAACATGTTAGGGCTGCATAAGCATTAGCTGTGATGGTGATGATGGTGACGGTGACCCATAAATACAGGGTAGGGTGGGAGGTACCTAAGACTGTCCTGCCGGGGTTGGGGAAACCTCTAAACCCAGATCTAGGGGACAAGCAGGTCTCAACTAAAACGCGTGTGTCTGGGGGCGGGGGCGGGGGCGGGGGCGTCTTCTCGCGCGCGGGCTGCTTCGGGAGCAGGGAGGGAGCTGGCGAGGACGAGGAGAGCAACCGTGCGGGGAGGGCGGCGGGGAGGCGGAGAAGAAGGGAGACTCCCAGGGCTGGAGTTCTCTCGGAGTCAGGCCTGTCTGTGGGGACTGTCGTAGACTGGCTGATCCTGCAAGTGCCCTACGCCGCGGTGTTCGAGGGCGAGCCGCTGGTCGTGCGCTGCCGCGGCTGGTACGACAAGGTGGTGTATAAGCTTCACTACTACCACGACGGCAAGGCGGTGCGCTACTTCCACTCCAGCGCCAACTACACGGTGCCACAGGCGCGCGCCAGCGACAGCGGCCGCTACCAGTGCTCGGGCACCATGCGCATCCCGGTGGAGAGCGCGCCCATGTTCTCCGCCAAGGTGGCCGTGACCGTGCAAGGT
The DNA here is from genome assembly GCF_016509475.1 of Prionailurus bengalensis. Lineage (NCBI taxonomy): Eukaryota > Metazoa > Chordata > Mammalia > Carnivora > Felidae > Prionailurus > Prionailurus bengalensis. The sequence goes on along the minus strand of NC_057360.1, from coordinate 63,246,695 downwards.
GGGGGACACCGGGGGCCCGGGAGGGAGGCGAGCGAGTCCCGGGAAATTCGGGGACGGGCACCGGGCGGGCAGGGGGGGCGGGGGTCAGGTAGCTGCCACGCGGCGGATTTCTCCCGCCGGCCACGCACGCTCTCGCCTCTCCTCCCCTGCGCAGTGAAGGCGACACCGAGGCACAGCCTGCGCGGGGGCGGGTGTCACTTCCTTCCAGCACGCTCTGGCTTCTCACTCGGGGTGGGGACTCCAATAGGCGGCGGCTCAGTCCACAGCCCCAGGCAGAAGGCGCAGCCACCCCTCTAGGCCGCGGGACCCCAACTGGAGGTCATCGGGATGTGACAGGAAGCGTCAGGCCGGGTCCTGCCCCCTTGCAAGCTTTCCCCGTCCCTCGAGCCCCCCGCCCCGCCTTTCGGGAGGCTTCCTCCCTCCTCGGCGCGCACCCAGCCTCCTCCCACCCCTTCTCCGCGTCCGCGAGGACCTCGTCCCCTGGGGCCCCTGCGCCGGCCCGCCGTGCACGCTCAGCCCCTGGAACCCCTCTCTGCAGAGCTGTTCCCGGCGCCGGTGCTCAGGGTGGCCGGCCGGGCGGAGGCCCGCGGCGGGGTGGCGGTGCGCTGCGACACCCGCCTGCACCCGCAGAAGCGCGACACGCCGCTGCAGTTCGCCTTCTACAAGTACAGCCGCCCGGTGCGCCGCTTCGACTGGGGCGCCGAGTACACGGTCCCCGAGCCCGAGGTCGAGGAGCTCGAATCGTACTGGTGCGAGGCCGCCACCGCCACGCGGAGCGTCCGGAAACGCAGCCCTTGGCTGCAGCTCCCCGGGCGCGGTGAGTGACCGCACCCCCGGGGACGCCCCCCGACCCCGGGCGCGCAGCCCCGCCGCCGCCTCCGCGCCCCGAGTCTCCCTCGAGCCACCCCACCCCTCCAGCTCGCCGTTCTCGCCCGCCCTCCCTCCTCTCCACCTCACCCCTCCTCTTCACTGCTCCCCTCTCTTCCGCATTTCCCACCCCAGTCCCCCCCCCCGCCCTCCTCACCCTTCCCCTTCCCCCTCCTCTCCTCCCCATCCCTACCCCGTCTTCCTCACTCCTCCCCTCCCTTCTCTCCACCCTACCCGCTGCGTCCTCCCCACCCCTCCTCACTACCCCTCCTATCTCTTCTTCTTCTCCACCTCACCCCCTCTGCCCTCCTTACTCCTCCCCTCCCTCCCTCCTCTGCACCTCCTTCCCCTCCTCACTACTCCCCCTCTCTTCTGTTCTCTGCGCAGCATCTCCTTCCTCCCTCCTCTCCACCCCGTCCCCATCCCTGCCCTCCGCATCCCCCCTCTCCTCCCCATCCCTCCCCTCCTCCCTGTCCCCTCCCCCGCACCCCCTCCCCTTTCCAGCCCTCCCCTCCCTCCCTCCTCTTCACCCCATCCTCTCCACCCTCCTCACTGCTACCCTCCCTTCGTCCTCTCCGCTCCATCCACTCTGCCTTCCTCAACGCCCCCCCCTTCCCTCCACCCCACGCCGTCCCTCCTTACCCCCCTCCGGCCCGCGTACCCCGCGTACACCCGAGCGCCCAGGCCGCGGGAGGGTGAGAGCAGCCGCGCGGTTCTCGCGTGTTGCGTTCGCAGGTGCCGCCCCGGACTCGGCGTCCACCACCGCCCCGGTCCCACAGGCCGCAGCCTTGGCGCCCGGCAACCAGCCGCTTTCCTTCAGAAAGCCCCCTGTGTCCCGATCGGCCGCTCCGGTCACCTCCGTCCCGAACATCACCTCTCCGGGGCTGCGGTTCCCCGCGGGCAGAGCCCCCACTGCTGGGCCCCCGGCCTGCGCCCCGCCGCCGACGCCCTGGGAGCCATCGGCCGCCGCAGCCCTGAAACCCGACGTGGACCTTCTGCTGCGGGAAATGCAGCTGCTCAAAGGCCTCCTAAGCCGGCTGGTGCTGGAACTGAAGGAGCCGCAGGCCTTCCCAGAGCACGGGGACCCCCCCGGGCCCCCCACTTCCCACTTGGCTGTGCGCCGGGCAACGCAGGCCACCGCTGTCGTGGAGAGCTGAGGGGGCCGGGGCGCCACTGTCCCCTCCCCGGGCTCCTTCACCGGCAGCCCCTCCCGCTTGTCACCCGCAGAGACCTCGCGAAGCCACCTCTGCTTGCCTGCGGTCCTTTGGCGGTGGTTTCCAAGAAGCGCCATAAAGTGTGGTGGCTGACCATTTCCGGGTCGCGCAGCATGTTTGAGCCGTTCTCATCACACTCCAGTCCTCTGAGCTCGTCCTTCCCCTCTCAAGACCTCCCTCCTGTTTCTCTCTACCCCGGAGTTGATGTTTGGAAGTGAATTAGGTCACACTTAGCTTTTCTTTAAAAAAAAAAAAGTCTTATTTTTTGAGAGACAGAGAGAGACATAGAGTACAAGTTGGGGAGGGGCAGGGAGAGAAGGAGACACAGAATCGGAAGCAGCCTCCAGGCTCTGAGTTGTCAGCACAGAGCCCGACGCGGGGCTTGAACTCACAGACAGAGATCATGACCTGAGCCGAAGTCTGACGCTTCACCCACTGAGCCACCCAGGTGCCCCACCCTCAGCTTAGCACAAGCAATATTATTTTGGTACTTAAGGTCATTGAGGTAATGAGCCCTTTGGAACCTTCTAGGGTCAAGTTGTAATTATTCATAATGAATTTTTAAGGTTGATTTTTAAAAAGGCTTTCAGTCCCATTTCTGACGAGTGTATACCCCAAAGTCCCAGAACCTATTTAGTTTTAATGTTTACTTATTTTTGAGAGACAGAGAGCTAGAACATGGGGAAGGGAAGAACAGAGGAAGTGGCAGACACAGAATCCAAAGCAGGCTCCAGGCTCTGAGCTGTCAGCACAGCGCAGAGGCGGGGCTCGAACTCACCAACCATGAGATCACGACTTGGGCGGAAGTCAGATGCTTTAACTGAGTGAGCCACCCAGGTGCTCCAATTCTATTTGGTTTTACAGGGAATGGTACTTGTGTGGCCCTCATTCCAGGCTATAAGGGTCAGAGTTCTATGAGACTCACCCAGATGCTCCCCCTGCCCCAGTATAGCTGGACAGACTGATGGACTTTGGTAGCAGCAGGCAGGCCATGCTCGCTTTAGCCATAACTTAAACAAGTGATACTATTTACCATCCAGATGGTACATCTACCATCCAGAAATTTCTTTGGAGGAAGTTTAAGACAAATCCTTAAAAATGCAGAATTTTAGTTTTTAGCATTTTTTTTTTTTAACTCCCCTAAGAGCCGCTCCAACCCTAACACATCTAGACACACATGACCAGATCCAGATCCCGCCCTGCACGGTGATTTTATGTTACTTGAAGGAAGAAAGCAAGAGACCATATGATCATCTCAGGGATATGTTCACTATAAGTCTTATTTCCTGAGTCCTTCACCTGCCTGCTAGAGTCATTTGTTCTCTGCAGGGCTGATGTGACTTCTTCCCAGAAGGTCATTGAGTTCATACCTCACAACATTTAAGGGGCACCGACAAAGGTTAAGGACCGGTAACAACTCTACCCTTCCATCTCTTCTACTTGACCTTGCCACAACCCAATTTCTCCTTTCTTTTTGAGTGATCAACCAACATGCTTCCTCATATTCCTCTTAGTATTATTCTTCGCCGTATTATTACAAAGTCACCGAAATTATACAGGGAGAGAGGCAGGCAGGCTCACGCGTAAGTTCCAATGCAATGTGGTAAGTGCTCTCTGAAACACAATGGAAATCCAGAGAAGGAAGCTGAATCTTTAAGAAGAGTGAGAATGCAAGTGGAGATGGGAAAAAGAATGAGAGTGGGTGTGTAGGCTGGGCAAGGAAAGGCATGGAGATTTGAAAGGCCCGAGTGTGTTTCTAGAACTGCAAACCATTGAGAGTGGTTGGAGAATTGTGTGTGTGTTTCCGTGCGGGGAGGTGAATTTTAGGGGCAAGGAGGCAGGAGACGAACATAAAGAAGTAAAAGGGCACCAGAACGTGAAAGTCTTGTTAAGAAGTCCTCCAGCCTGTTGGACATTGGGGATGCGTCTTTGGAAACATTCTTTACTGAAAGCATCCATGAGCCTTAGTGGTGGAGAGGCCAATTTAAAATTAGAAGTGAAGAAACACTCAAACTGATCTCAGTGGACATTTGCTTATTTCTGAGAAGATATGTCCAGGCCCCTAAATCCGGTACTGGGTTGTGGTGTACAAGAGTCTTGGGGCTCGAACTTCCAGCTTTCTAAAATAGGCTATCTCGGATCTCTCGGTCTGTGAGTTCGAGCCCCACGTCAGGCTCTGGGCTGATGGCTCGGAGCCTGGAGCCTGTTTCCGATTCTGTGTCTCCCTCTCTCTCTGCCCCTCCCCCGTTCATGCTCTGTCTCTCTCTGTCCCAAAAATAAATTTAAAAAGTTGAAAAAAAAAAAATCAAAATAGGCTATCTCTTCTCAGAACTCTCCTCCCCGCTAAACCCACTTGCCGGACAAGGCTCCTCCTCCTCCTCCTCCTGAGTTTTGTTCCCCTGAAGTTTCTGCCATCTCTGAATTAGATAGGAAGTGACCAATATTAGTGCCAAGAAGCTTAGTAATCAACGGATCTCAAGTCAGAACCCCCCCCCCCCCCGAAACAAAACAAACAACCAACTGGTCATTTTTCAAAGCGGGGGGGGGGGGGGGGAGTGAAATAGCCTCTCACAGGAGAGCCAGAATGGCAGAATCTCCTTCACTCATGAAGGTAGCAGCCTTAATACCCTTCTTCCTGTCCTGTTTGCACTAGAAATGTGGGGCTGGGGAGGAAAAAGATTTAAGGGGGAGAACAGAAGTCACTCGTGACTTCTCTCTCTGAGTGTGGTGTGTGTGTGTGTGTGTGTGTGTGTCACGGGGCAGGAGGGATTGACACGTATACCCTCCGGACCACTGTTTGAACCCCCCAGCTTTCGTAGATCATCCCCCGCAGCACCTTAATGATTTCCAGGAAGGCCTACACTATGAAAAGAGAAGGAAATATCAGACAGGCAACTAATTGTCCATGCCCCTTAGGCTAAAAAAAAAAAAAAAAGTCCTCATCCAGCTTCTCTTTGAGATTCCAACATGCATTTAGGGAAACAGAAGGCCGGCTAGCCCGGCCGCGCACAAGGAGAGCTCAGAGCTCATTCCCAAGCAGCAGGGACAGCAGCAAAATACTGGAGAAGCCCGGGGAGGAAGCCGCTTCTCTCTGGTTCTCAGATCAGTTCGGAGCCTCCAGGCTCAGACCCTAAACCTGCAGGGGTCCATTCCAGATTCCAGACAAGGAAATCAAATGTCTGCAGGCAGAGAGCAGAGAGCAGAGAGGATCCTGTTGCATTCGGATCTCAGCCTTACTCACTTACTCTGTCCTGCCTGAGTCTGAGTTTCTGAGCCGGACTTAACTCCCTGGAAAGAGGGAACTCTGGGTTCTACATTTAGGACTCTTTCCCTCAGAGGTTGAAGCACATCCTCTGGGTTAAAGTCCAAACGCCCTCCCTATGGAGCCCATTCACCCTGTAGAGCAGTCACACTGACCACTTGCTCTGTCCCCAACATGCCAGCACCTTTCCCATGTCTGTGCCTTGGCACGTACCCTCGCCTCAACCCCGATGGGGAGCCGCACAGGCCTTCAGAGCCCAAGCTTCCTCATCTGCAAATAGAGTAACCTTACACGGGGGAGACAGACAAGTAAATAGATTCTTTCCTTACTGGAAGTTTTAAGACAGAAGATGTTAAGGTGCTTAGAAGCACACAGGAGGGACGCTAAGCCCAGAGTGGAGGTTCACACATCATTTCCTGGAGAAATGACATCTGCCCGTGCCTACTGACGGAGTATTAGATTATTTCTAAACGTTTGCTGTTTTACATTATGCAACAGTGAATATCCTTACCCCTACATCTTTATGCATGTATTTGTTTTTTTGCCTTTGTGTTAAAAAAGATTTTTTTTCTTAATGTATATTTATTTTTGAGAGAGAGGAAGAACACAATCAGGGGAGGGCCAGAGACAGAGGGAGGCAGAGGATCCGAAGCGAGGTGGTGCTAAGACAGATAGCCCGACGCAGGGCTTGAACTCCCGAACCAAGAGATCATGGCCTGAGCCAAAGTCAAACGCTTAACCAGACTGAGCCAGCCAGGTGCCCCTTTATGCGTGTATTTGACTTAATCTGTGGGATAAACTCTTAGAAGTAGAATTGCTGGGTTGAAGGAGATAGGTCGTTTGTATTTTAATAGATATTGTCAAGTTATCCTTCAAAGAGATTGTAGCCATTTGAACTTAACCCTCGTTATGCATAAGAGAGTTTGTCTCCCCAACCCTAGTCAAGAGAGCACATCATCATACTTTTATGTCTTAATTGGACCCAGGGAACCTCTTGACTCTTTATCCACTCTAGAATGTTCCCAATTGGATCCTGAACCACTGGATCTAGAATGTTCCCAGTTGGATCCTGAACCATTGGATCCTGCACCATACATCTTGTGTCATGTCGCAGCCTACCAGTGGAGTCCCCCTGAGTCAATGCCCCCTATTTGTAATGCTACCCCATCCCGTCTTCTGAATTACTTGCTGGCTGGTCCACGGTTAAAGGAAAATGCACCCCGGACTGTACTTATTAAGTGCAGACTTTCTGCCAAGTAAAGCTCTTAATCCCAACATATACTACAGTTATCCCATATTGGTTTAGTTTATTCCCCAGTCACAACACCTGCAAAGATAATTGGTTTCAATGCTTGACATCCTCCTCATCGTAAGAAGCTTCCTATAATCGTATGTCCCTGATTCAGCTCACATCTAAGGCAGAAGAATAGGTGAAATACACTCTTGTCTTTTTCAGTTCAGAGGAGCCAGTCTCATTACAGTGATGTGGGAGATAACCATGCTCCTATCTCTTTAAGTAAATATGCCCCTAATGTAGCATGTTGTAATAGCCAGGCTAATTAGCTTTGGACCTAGAGGTGGCAGACTATGTTATGCCCAGAATTCGTAATCCCCAAAGACCACTAGGGAGCCGAGTCCGATGCAAAAGCAAAGAGCCTTTATTCGAGCTAGCTCGAGCTCAATCCCCTACCTGCACCGATGCAGCGGTGAGATACCAGGGAAAAAGAGTTTCAAAAGGACAAAGGTTTTATTGGGGCCTGGGGGCAGTTGGTGAGGTAATGGCTATGGCCTCAGCCGATTGGCTGGGGAGGGGTCCTGGGGAAGGGTCCGGCAGGTGAGGGAGGGTTTACTCAAGGGGAGGAGGTGTGGTCAAGGTGAAGGACACAGAACAAGATGGAGTCGAGGGGAGGAGGTGTGGTCAAGGTGAAGGACACAGAACAAGATGGAGTCGGCTGGCGTAGGCCCGCCCTTTCAACTACAGAGGTTAAGAGCCCTGGCTCAGGAGTTCAGACTTGGGTTCAAATGTAATTTTTATTACTTACCAGCTGTGTGTAGTCTTGGGCAAGATACTTTGTTTCTGAAGTTCTGTTTCCTCACCTGTAAAGCAGAACAGTAATAGTATCTGCCTTACAGAATTGCTAGAAGTATTAAAAGAGATTATGCAAGTGACATAATACATAGGAAGCAGTAAATTGTTATTATGACTGTAATTCAGTGAATCCAAAAGGACATTGATTGCAGGATGCACCAGTAAAGAGAATACTAACGAAGGAAATCGTGGCCAAGTAACCACACGTTGTCTCTGAAGTTTAATTAGAAATTTTAAGTATCATGAATCCCTCTTATACACGCACAAAAAAAGGAAAATATAAGGGAAATAAATTGGGCAAGGTATTCCTAAAACGTTTGCATTTTCAGGATCGGACTTTTCTTTCTTTTAAGTTTTTATTTTAATTCCAGTGTGGTTCACATGCACAGAGTGTGACTTTTCTAAATCACTTTTTGAGTTAGATTTATCAACGTCCATATTTTCCCACTCTGACAACTTTCCTATGAAGAGCATTAGTAATTCTTTAAAAAGAAGCCTGGGGGCCTCTGGGTGACTCAGTTGAGCTTGTGACTCTACTTCAGCCGAGGTCATGATCTCACAGTCCCGGTGCCTGCATTGTGTTGTGCCCTTGTAAGGGTTAAACTGTAGTGTAGGGCTAACGGGTAGCTTGAAAAATAACAGCTTTGTTCTGACACTGAAGGTCAAGAGATAACAGCCTTGCTTTACTCTTGTAAATTACGCTCCGTACTCTTGTAAATCAGGCTTTACCAATGAAGGAAACAAAAGCTCAAAGAAAAGAGCATCAGAGGCAAGGAGATCCACTGGTTGCAACTTGGCCGCAGAAAGTCTAAAATAATCACCTCATTCGGCAACTGTTTCTAACTCATCTGGGAACTGTTTCTCTGTTCTGTTCCCAGGTAATGATAAAACGATGTGATCGGCTTTAAAAACTCTGTACCCCGACTGTTCGGGGCCACACTCTTATCAAGAGTGTTGGTCCTGATCGGTCGGCCTTGCCTCTCGTTGTAATAAACTTTGTTGTGACTGTCACTGGTGCCCGTAGCATTTTGTTTCAGGAGTCGTGTGGATGCAACACCCTGACAGCACAGAGACTGCTTGGGATTCTCTGTCTCCCTTTCTCTCTGCCCCTCCCCCGTTCTCTCTCTCTCTCTCTCTCTCTCTCTCAAAATAAATAAACTTAAAAAGAAGAAGAAGAACCCTGAAAAAGAGTAACAGTCAGCAATTACTAGGAAGAGCTTACTTTTGACTTCTGCTTCAGGAATGTTGCTAAACATGTCTGATTAAGCACGCACTTCACCTCTCCCCACAACCTACAATTGGTTCACTGTTGTCTCTGGAAATTTCTTCCAAGCTGCTCATACTCATTCTGTAAATTCTGATGCTGGCCCTTTAATGTTCACATTTATGGAAGTAATGAAAACTGACGAGTTAGCAATGATACGATGCATCACGACTTCACAGATGTTAAAATGGAGTTTTAAATTGTTTTCAGTTTTTAATATTTTTTAAGATTGTATTTTATTTTCATAAAAACAGTTTTTATCTTTAAGTATCTTTACACCCAATGTGGGGCTTGAACTCACAATTCCGAGATCGAGAGTCACATGCCCCACTGACTGAACCAGCCAGGCACCCCTAAAATGTAGTTTCAAAAAAAAAAAAAACGTCTTGGGGTGTTTGGGTGGCTGGCTCAGTTGGTGGAGCGTCCGACTTTGGCTCAGGTCATGATCTCACACCCTGTGAGTTCGAGCCCCACGTCAGGCTCTGTGCTGACAGCTCGGAGCCTGCAGCCTGCTTCGGATTCTGTGTCTCCCTCTCTCTCTGCCGCTAACCCATTCGCATTCTGTCTCTGTCTCTCTCAAAAATAAATAAACATTAAAAAATTTTTTTCTTAATGTCTTAAAATTAATAAAATACAAAATGCACCCTGAAAGGAAATGTAGGAAAGCAAATTTCAAAACGCCTTAGAAAATAAGCCACATATGACCCTACATGTAGCCAGAAACTAAATGTGGACATCTTTTTGAGCTGTATTGCAGGACTTCAAGAAGCGGAATGGAATTTAAAGACTGTTTAGTTCAACCAAGACTTTTCCTTTCTATATTTCTGCCACTGGGCCATGTATGCAGCCAAGCTTGGCCCGATCCTTACAGCCAGTCCTTTTTGCGAAGATGTGTCCTTGTTTCCTCCCAAGGACAGCCTACTCTACCATCGGACAGCTCTGGCATTTAGAAAGTTCTTCCCTATAGATAAGGGGCAAAATGGTTTTGTTGTAACTTTTAGTCACTGTACCTCCTAGGGGTACACAGAACTAATTCCTGATCCTCTCGTTAGCTTTTCAAATACTTTAAAGACACTGGTTAGGTCATGTTTAGGTTTTATTAAAGAGAGCCTTTTTGGGGCGGGGCAAAAAGAGAGAGAGAGAGAGAGACACTCTATTTCTTGTTTGTTTTTTTTCAGTGTTTTCAACTGTCCCTACTTTGGAGTTTCTTCTCCATCCCGGCTTTTCTGAGCACATCTCCAGCTGCTGTATGTTTGTTTTAAAATGTGGGACCCATGGGGCACCTGGGTGGCTCAGTCAGTTGGGCGTCCGACTTCGGCTCAGGTCATGATCTTGTGGTCCACGAGTTCAAGCCCTGCATCAGGACCTGTGCTGACAGCTCAGAGCCTGAAGCCTGTTTCCGATTCTGTGTCTCCCTCTCTCTCTCTGCCCCTCCCCCACTCACTCTCTGTCTCTGAGAAATGAATAAACCTTAAAAAAAATTTTTTTTAAATGTGGGAGCCACAACAGACTACGGTTCCTCAGGTGGCTGTGTCTGGGGAGAACAAGGCAGGAAGGCAGGATTTTAGTTTTATTGTTGACAATTAAGCAATCGCACTCATGACAGGGTGTCAAAAGTGATATTTCACGACACGACAGGCGTGACCATCTGCAGCCAGACGGTCACATGCAGAACTTACACAGGGAATGGTTGAGGATCTGTTCCCTGACTTTTGGACTCTGAAGTCCCACGAAGGAGATAAAAAGAGATCAGAGTATGGAGAAGGTCTGGGCAGAGACTCCTTTGCTGTGATGTGAGATCCCATCACAATTCTTCGTCATAGTGGGAAGGTGTGGGAAGCCTGGACATCTCCCTCAAGCTTAACAAGGAAGATGGCCATGGAGTCGCCCAGGGAGGTCTGAAATGTGTCGCCTGTGGTTGGGAGACACAAGGAACCTGGCCTGGCTGACACCCGAGAAGGTTCAGGTGAGCTGTGGCTGTAGGTTATAAGAGCCTTTTGGGGGGATCAGTCTGTGCTACAAAATATCCTGGAGCAAAGTCGTCTGTGTATTTCCATGGTTCCTGAAAGACAACCGGCCGTGGGACGAATTCCAGCTCCTGAAGGAGGCGACTGTGCTTTTCATTTGCCTTTAAATATCCCTGACTCTCCTCCTGGGGGAGGCAGATTTGAGGCTTGCCCTCCTGTCTCCTCCTTTGGCTGCCTCTGCAATAAACCTTTTCCTTGCTGTGTATCTGATGTCAAAGTAGCCGTCTTGGCTCCTGTACAGTCAGGCCACCGGAAGGGTTGTCAAAGGCACCAAAAAGCTGAAGGTGAATCTGTATTCCAGGGGCTGAGGGAAGAGGAACAAAGGGACACCTGGAGGCATGCTGCATCTGCGGTGAGTTCAGGACCACAGAGGAGCGCAGCGCTCCAAAAGAAACATCTCCAAAGAGTCCACAGGAGTGCCCGTGGGAGAACGAATGGGCTTTATAGTGACCTGCCAAGTTCAGAGAGCAGACACCTGCCAGGGTATCTAAGAGCTTTCTGTTTCCTTACCCGTCCTCCCTCCCTTCTCTCTTCCCAGCAACTTTGTCTCAAGTAAGAAACGGGGAAACCGCCCACTGAGAGAGGTGGGGAGGCAGGCGGGAGGGGAAGAGACAGAGGAAAGGGGGAGGGAGACCGGTCTAGCTCCTTCCCCAAGTCAGGACCTCAGCTGGGTAAGTAAGTAGGAGGACAAAGACTTACCTTTCTTTTTTTTTTTTTTTTTAAATTTTTTTTCAACGTTTATTTATTTATTTATTTATTTTTATTTTTTTTTTCAACGTTTATTTATTTTTGGGACAGAGAGAGACAGAGCATGAACGGGGGAGGGGCAGAGAGAGAGGGAGACACAGAATCGGAAACAGGCTACAGGCTCTGAGCCATCCCAGAGCCCGACGCGGGGCTCGAACTCACGGACCGCGAGATCGTGACCTGGCTGAAGTCGGACGCTTAACCGACTGCGCCACCCAGGCGCCCCTCAACGTTTATTTATTTTGGGGACAGAGAGAGACAGAGCATGAACGGGGGAGGGGCAGAGAGAGAGGGAGACACAGAATCGGAAACAGGCTCCAGGCTCTGAGCCATCAGCCCAGAGCCTGACGCGGGGCTCGAACTCACGGACCGCGAGATCGTGACCTGGCTGAAGTCGGACGCTCAACCGACTGCGCCACCCAGGCGCCCCCAAAGACTTACCTTTCAATTCAGATTGAGATCTGGGCGTTCTCATTTATAAATTCAAACTACGCTGGCAACCTACAGCCATCATAGGACTATCCATGACCAGGAGAGGCAGAAAAAATCATGGCTTATCTCAAATATTAATGAACACGGGAACCACCCAAGGGCTCCTCCTCAGATGCAGGTTATGACTCAGGTGGTCCGGCAAGGCGTCTGAGGGCCTGCCTTTCTAACAAATTCCCAGTCCACGCCCATTGTGCTGATTCTTGGGCCACGCTCTGAGCAGCATAATGCTGGGGGCAGGGAAAGATTACCCCGTGGGAATACATTTTAAATGGATTACGGAAAAGAGATTAGAAAGCCGCATTTGGATCCTGCCGTGGATTGTGCTTTCAATATACAATTCATCTGCTTTATTTGACTTTTTAAACATAGCGTCGCGACGCAATATATTCTCTTTATTTGAAAGAAAGTCACAGTGTATGAAGAAAGGTTCAAGTTGACTTTCAGAGGCCACCTTCTCACTTGCTCCGTGGTTTCGGAGGTCACCGTAAAAAAACAAAGTGTATTGTCATATTGACCAGAATTCAGTGTCAGAAAACAGAATCCATTGTAGCTGGTTTAAGTAGGGTGGAATTTGTTATACGCGATTTCGCAGCCTACAGAATAGTTGGGAAAGGTAAAGAAACAGATTCAGGTCTGCGTTTTCAGCAAAGCCTCTCAGTATCAGGCCGCTGCGGGAGTCACTGCCCCTTTTGTGATCATAAAATCCCCAGTCGAGGACCACTCAGACAACTGCTACAATCGGAGAAAGAGCCACGATAAGAAAGAAGCTACTATTTCTGGGGCACCGGGATAGAACCTTGTCTGCTGTAGTCCAAGAAATAGATGCTCAGGGCCCTGAGATCGCGGACACTGGGATCTCTGCCGTGGCTGCCACGGAACACCCCAGAACTCTCCACTCTCCAGGGAAGCCGCAGAAATGCACTTTCACCTTCCATGTGTTATCCAAAGGCTTCTGAGTGGCCAGACCTCAACTGAGCCCCCCACCCGGCCACAAGGGAATCTGGGTCCCTTTCAGCTTCCCAGGAGCTGCAGCTCAGAAGGGCACTTGAGAAGGTAGTGGAAGGAATGTTGACCCCATATCCACCGATGGTAAAGGCTGCAGTCCTAGAATTTACTGCTGTAAAGGACCTAGAGACTTAACCCAATTTGTTGATTTAGAAACCAAGAGGTGGAGACCCGGAGACTAACGGACTTGTTAGTGGTGGGGTAGAAACATACACGGGGTTCCGGGTGGCCTGGAGGACAGCAGCTTTTCCAGGGGACCGGTGATATTGTCCAGCCTCATTAAGCTGGCTGCCTGCCTGCAGACCCACCGACAAGATAGCTTCTGTCTAAGGTCTACCTCTTTGCACCCCAACTGGTGTCTGTGCAGTCCATTTGGGAGATCAAAGTGTAGAACCTTGCATTTATCTCTTTTGAATTGTGTACTTGAGATGTGTCCCAAAGCCTGCAGAAGGACGGATTCGGTTGGTGGGCAGCTTCTCTAACCTGCCTATGAAGTCATTCTGTCAGGGAATGAACGGGTTTATCAGGGCAAGACTCATCCTGGTAAGCTCATACTGCCCCCTAGTGGACGCTGCTTCTGCTTCTAAATTGAGGTCTACTAGCCCCATAACGTTGTATTGCTTTCAGGCGGGCAATGGAATGATGATTCGATATTTATATGTATTGTGAATGATCCCCTCCATAAGTCTAGTTAACACCCATCACCACACATAGTTATATAATGTTTTTCTCGTGATGAGAACTTTTAAGATCTACTCTCTTGGCAAGTTTTAAATACGCAATACAGTATTATTAACTAAAATCACTATGCCCACCATATATAGTTAATACAACTATTAACTATAGTTAATAACCATGCTACTGATGGGGTCTTGGAATGGTGGAGGTCCAAGAAAGAATTCCTGAGATGCCTTTGGTGCAAAAAGGTGATTTTAGTAAACTACTGGGACAGGACCCGGGGGCAGGAAGGGCTGCACTGGGCTTGTAAAGAGTGACTGCTTCTGTACTACGGAGTTGGGGGAGGGAAAGACCGAGGGGAAGCCTCCGGAAGGACTTTCATATGCTAAAGAGGACTCCTAGGATGCCAGGGGCCTTGCTATTGTCAAGCTAAGGTTGTTCTCCCCCTAGGAAGGCATTAACATTACCACAGCAGGGGGTTCCCGGAGAAATGTCATACACCTTATCTGCCTCGAGTATTTGTCAATGGACTGCAGGCCATAAAGAAATTTAATTTTACCTGCCATTTCCTCCTTGCCTTTGTTCCCACATCACTGTGGAGGGGAAAGTGATGTTGGGGCTCCGGACAACAGCCCAGAGGTTTCTGGAGATTAAGCTGTTGATAAGATTGCCTTTTGTAATTTACGAAGACATCTGTAAACTGACGGAGACTCACAAATCTTATGACTGGGATCTCCCGTGTGTCCTGTATGTTAACCTTTTGTTTTCTTTCTTTGTCTTTGTTCTTGGGCAGCCAGGGGTACCTGAGGAACAACACACATATCCCACCTAGGTGTGGGGGGGGGGGCGGGTCTCGTTGGCTTGTGTTTTGCCCTCAGCTTGCCTTCTGCTCCCTCATCACTGTCGTTAATAACACTGTGGTTAATATAGCTGCTTATTTCTGTAAGTGCTAATGGACCATTCCTGCCGTAACCAGGATACCAGGCAATCTTACTGTTTTGACGGCTTAAAGATATATATGGAGAGGGGGGCTATCCACTTAGCACCGGGTGGACTGCCAAGGGACGCTGAGACCCTCTGTGAAAGGGTGCTTAGATACATGAGGCTAGTGAGTGAGGGACACGTAGTGATGAGGTTTTTGGGGGTGATGGTGGGGGTGGTCTGGAGCCGATGGCTGGGAAAGAATTCTTGAGGATGTCTTTGGTGCAAAAAGGTGATTTTATTAAAACACGGGGACAGGACCCAGGTGCAGAAGAGCAATACCGGGATTGTGACAGGTAACTGATTATATACCTTCAGGTTGGGAGGAGGTTAGGGACAGCATAAGTCTCTAAGGAATTTTGGAAGCAAGATTTCCAGGACCTTGAGGGGCTAGCTGCTGTTAGGAAAGTGCGGTGCTATTACCGTTTAGTAAAATCTCGGTCATGAGACCCTTCAGATGTATATCAAGGGGCCATAAGCTTGGAGTATGATTGCCAGCATATATCTTGGGGGAGTTGAGATAAAGGAAGGTTCCAAAGGAATTTTTACATGTTAAAGTAGACTTATAGGATCCCGGGGCTGGGCGGGGCGGGGGGTGGGGTGTACAGTCAGGATAATGTTAAGCCAAGATTCTCTTTTGCCCCTAGCAAAGTGTCATCATGGAGGCAGCTGAGTTCCTGGAGAGAGGTCACTCTGCCAGTTTCAAAGACTTGTAATGGGGGCTGTAGGCAGTAAGGGAATTTAATTTTTCATTTGCCTTAGTTTCCCACATCACCATGGCAAGCACTTAAACCCCTTTCGTCTGTTCTTGGGAAGTGTCAATCACACATATCCCACCTGGGGTGCAGGGGGCAGGGGTGCCAGCTTGTACTTTGCTCTCAGCTTGCCCCACGCTCCCTCATCATGTAGGAGCCCTTTCCCTCCACGGAGGCTCAGCTCTATGCAGCCACTGTTAGGGCTGGATGTGGCCAGTGTGACTGAACACACGTCCCAGGACAGCTTGTGACGTCTGACAACAAATCGTCCCTTTAGTTAGCCACGTTGGGCACCATGAATGAGACGGTCTGGGGTCTTAGCCCTCAGACCTCAGTGTTTCCTGCTCACAGCTACCCCCCACCCCACCTTGCCAGCCCCTTCTTCTCACCTCCTTCACCTGCAACTCAACCCTACAGGGTGCTAAGTTGGCAAATGGTGGAGGGTGGGGAGGGCCTGGGAGTAAGGCAGGGCAGTTGTTGGGTCAGCGGACACAATGCGGGTGCTCCCACTCCATTCAGTCGTCTCTGCTCCCAGGGTCTGTAGGTAGAGCTGATGCTTCTTCCTCAGAATCTCAACAGTAGGTGCCCCTTTGTCAAGAGGACGCACCTCTACAAAGACCCAGAATCCCAATGACTAAGTGAGTTTAGGGATGTGGTTGCAGCACGGTAGGTGGTTAGGATCCACTTTTCCTAATCCTCATGACCGATGAATTCCTGGACTCAGCACACCCCATGGTTCATCTCTGTTCAACAGCTTCAGCTGCACCAGCCTCCTCCCCCCTCCCCCCTCCCCCCCCCCCCCCCCCCCCCCCCCCCAGCTCAGCAACCCTCTCACAGCCCCTTCCAGCTGTTCCCTC
The DNA here is from genome assembly GCF_016509475.1 of Prionailurus bengalensis. NCBI lineage: Eukaryota > Metazoa > Chordata > Mammalia > Carnivora > Felidae > Prionailurus > Prionailurus bengalensis. Next base: position 63,230,457 of record NC_057360.1, on the reverse strand, counting down.
CAGGTGCACAGCTTTCCCTCCAGGGGCACAGCTTAGCATGGCAGATCTCTCTGTCGCCACCTAGTGACACACACCAACAAGTTAATCCTTATCAGAACTCTGCAACATGGCTCTAACTACTCCCATTTTGCAGATGAAGAGACGGAGACTTCGCGGAATCATAGAACTTTCTAAAGGCACGGGACCACACGCTGGTGGGTAGCAGGGGCCTGTGCAGCTCAGGATCACACCTAGGTGTTCCTCTGGCTTCAGACCGTGCCCCTCAAAAGCAACACCAAGTCCCAGCTCGTCACTTTCTAGGTGTCCACTTCCCACCCACAAACACAGGCCAAATAATAGAGTTATGTTGTCATCTATATTTTTGTTCATTTTTACTTGGCCTCAAAGTACATTTCATGTGTATCTTCACGACTGTCTTTAAGCCCCATTGAGAACATCACTGACAAACATTTCCTGATAACGCGCTGGGTGTAGGGGGGCCCTGGGAAATGTGCCAGGAACAGAAAGAGGAAGTTCCTCTTGGGACTTTGCTGGGGAGAGGATGGGGCAGAAGAGGGGAAATTTCCTTGCTCAGGGCTCAGCACAGATATCCACTTACAGAAAACATTTTTAAAAATGAAAGCGATACATGATACATGTGACTGTAGCCAAACATTTCTGAGAAACAACCAAAGAAGAGGAAGGCTAGGGTAATGCGTATTCTCGTACAACTGGGTCGCGTTACATAAAACGGCTGTCTTCTTAACATGCGGCCCACCACATATGTGACGATCGCTTAACAATGATAAGAATTTTTGCTTAATATTTATCAAGGTTGCAGGTTTTCTGGTGATACAGTGAACAGATAAATTGCCTTTGTGTCTGTGGGGTGGGGTGGGGACTCCCAATCCTAGGACAGAGCTCCTTTCTCCTTGACAGAAAACAATCCGGCTCCCTCCCTAAAGACAGCATTCCATTCCTAACCCTAACATCTTACTTTTCTCACAGGCTGCCATATTCCTTTAACCCTATCGTGAGGGTGGGACAGGAAATGTACCTTGCCAGAGGGTAAATTGTGTCACCTAGTGGCCACAAATACAAATGCAGAAACTGGAAAAGATCTTCAGTGGCAGGAATCTGGGTATTTTTATTTATCCAGTTACAGACATTTACTGGACCAGACTCTGTGGGTAGTTAGTAACAATTCAGAGGTGTCTCCTACCCCCGGCCTTGAAGGAGATGATAGTCATTTTAGGGAGTTGAAGAAAGAAAGCTCGCTTCCAACAGAAAACTAATAAGGCTGCGGGAATGATTAAGGTAACTTCATAAAATGTTCAGGAGATGAACCGCTAATAGTGTTTTCCCCCTTTTCCAGAATATAAATAGCTATAATTGTTTACAGTGAATAATTTTAATGGTAGTAGTCAGAAAAAAAATAAAAACTACATAGAAAGAAGTGTATGAAGGCTATCCTGTAAGTCTCTTAAGCCAGCTCCCAGAAATAACCACTGTTATGTTTCAATATTTTTCACATTTATATCTATATCTGTATCTATATAATCTATATCTATCTATGTGTATACATATATATGGCCAAGATGTATTTTCTATTTGCAAACCAGCTTCAAAAAAAAACCAAAACAAAACCTAGGGGCGCCTGGGTGGCTCAGTCGGTTAAGCGGCGACTTTGGCTCAGGTCATGATCTCTCGGTCCATGAGTTCGAGCCCCAAGTAGGGCTCTGTGCTGACAGCTCAGAGCCTGGAGCCTGTTTCAGATTCTGTGTCTCCCTTTCTCTGACCCTCCCCCATTCATGCTCTGTCTCTCTCTGTCTCAAAAATAAATAAACGTTAAAAAAAAAACTAGCACGGACCACTTCCTTTGTTATCTTTGAAATCGTTGGTTAGTATTTCATTGGCTGGATACAACCACTTGTGAAACAAATCCATTACTTATAGTCATTTAGTATTTCCAGTTTTTCATGATTCTAGACAATAGATTCTATATCAGGGGTCACCAAGACTACCCTCAGGCTTGAGCGTGAGCCACCAAGGCCTACTGAATTAACCCTTTACTGCACAGAAGCGTATTTATTTATTTATTTATTTATTTATTATTTGAGAGAGAGAGAGAGAGCATGAATGGGCAGAGGGGCAGAGGGAGAGAGAGAGAGAGAGAGAGAGAGAGAGAGAGAGAGAGAGAGAATCCCAAGCAGGCTCCACACTCAGCACTAAGTACGGAGCCAGACATGGGGCTCAATCCTATGACCCTAGGATCATGGCCTGAGGTGAAATCAAGAGTCAGACGCTCAAGGAACTGAGCCGCCCAGGTGCCCGAAGAGTTTTACATTTATGATGCAAACACTAACCAGGCCCTGGGCTGCCTGATCCCACAGGTCAGCTTCCACGCATGTTCTCTACTCTCTTCAGGCAAATTTCCCTCAAACTGGCTATTCTTCTGAAACCTCCATCATCATTCTCAGCATAGAAGCCAGATTCTTTACCTAGAAAATTGTTTATTATGTTGAGACATGTCCCTTCATACCCAATTGTTGAGGTTTTTTTTTTTTTATCATGAAAAGATGTTGTATATTGTTAGATGCTTTTTATGCATCTATTGAGATGATCATGTGATTTTTATCCTTCACTCTGTTCATGTGGTATATCACATTTATTGATTTGTGGATGTTAAATCATCCTTACATCCCAGGGATAAATCCCACTTGATCGTGGTGTATGATCCTTTAATTTGCTGTTGAATTCTGCTTACTAATATTTTGTTGAGAATTAAAAAATCTTTTTTAGTGTTTATTTATTTTTGAGAGTCAGACAGGGCATGAGTGGGGGAAGGGCAGAGAGAGGGGGAGACAGAGAATCCAAAGCAGACTCCAGGCTCTGAGCTGTCAGCACAGAGCCCCACATGGGGTTCAAACTCACAGCCTGTGAGATCTTGACCTGAGCTGAAATTGGACACCTAACCAACTGAGCCACCCAGGTCCCCCTGAGAATTTTTGCATCCGTATTCATCAGGGATATTGGCCTGTAGTTTTCTTTCCTCATAGTGTCCTTATCTGGCTTTGTAATCATGGTAATGCTGGCCCTGTAAAATGGGTCTGGGAAGTGTACCCTGCTCTTCAATTTTTTTGGAAGACTTTGAGAAGGATTGGCATTAAGTTTTTCTTAAATGTTTGGTAGAATTCACAGTGATACCACCTGGCTCTGGGATTCTTCTTCTTCTTCTTTTTTTTTTTTTTTGGAAAAATTTTGATTACTGATTTAATTTGCTTACTCATTATTGGTCTGAACAGATTCTCTGTTTCTTCATGATTCAGTCTTGGTAGGTTACATGTTTCCTAGACTGTATCCTTTTCTTCTAGGTTATCCAATCTGTCAGCAGATAATTGCTCATCCTAGTCTCTCATGATCCTCTATATTTCTGTGGTGTCTGTTGTAATGTCTCCTCTTTCTGATTTTGTTTTTAATCTTCCATCCTTCATGCTTAGTGAGTCTGGCTAGAGCTTTGTCAATTCTGTTCATCTTTTCAAAACACCACATATTCCTTTCATTGCTCTTTTTGATTGTTTTTCTGGTCTCCATATCATTTTGTTATTTCCTTCCTTCTGCTAACTTTGGGCCCAGTTTGCTTTTTTTTTTTTTTTTCCCTAGTTCCTTGAGGCATAAAGTTAGGTTATTCATTTCAGATCTTGTTTATTTCTTTTTTAATTTTTTAAATGTTTACTTATTTTTGAGAGAGAAAGAGACAGAGCGTGAGTGGGGGAGGAGCAGAGAGGGAGACATAAAATCCAAAGCAGGCTCCAGCAAAGCAAAGCAAAGCAAAGCAAAGCAAAGCAAAGCAAAGCAAATGCTCTGTAGATTATAGATAAACGCAGGTGCATAATGGAATAATGTAAGAAATTAATCAATAATCAAAGGGTATGCGGGAAACTTAGGGGAAAATCACCATGTTATTTCTTAAAGGTTGTTTACACACAGGAACATTTTCAAAATTAGGTAATGTTAGAAAAACATAGATGACATATGTTACAAGGAAATCACTAGCAAATATAATGCCACATTTACTATAATAAATCGGCCAGTTCAACACACTGCTGTTGTCTGTGTCCATTTTTATTTTAGTTTTAGTTTTTTACTTTAGTTTTGTTTTATTTTCACTGACGCTGTTCTTCCTTCGGGAACCCCTGGTTGCTGGAGCTGGTCTCCGGCACTCTTGTTCCCTTCTCCCTTTCTTGCTTCCTTCATTACTGAAGTGATGATTTTCCACAGTGTTATGCTTTGATTCCCTACTCTTCATCTCATGTGTATTGCATCTACTGTAGGTTTTGTTTTGTGGTTACTATAAGGCTTACATAAAACATCTTATAGCTATAACAGTCTATTTTGCGCTGATAATAACTTCAATACATACAAAAGCTCAACCCATTTAGCCCTCTCCCCCTTTTTGTTTTCTGATGTCACAATTAACCTGTTTAAAAAACTTTTTTTCTTTAATGTTAATTTATTTTTGAGACAGAGAGAGCAAGACAGAGCACGACCAGGAGAGGGGCAGAGAGACAGGGAGACACAGAATCTGAAACAGGCTCCAGGCTCTGAGCTGTCAGCACAGAACCCAACGCAGGGCTTGAACTCATGAACCATGAGATCATGAGCTGAGCCAAAGTCAGCCGTTCAACCGACTGAGCCACCCAGGCGCCCCAATATTCCAAATTTATTATTATTATTATAATTGTTATGGTGATCTGTGATCAGTGATCTTTGACGTTACTATTGTGATTGTTTTGGGGTGCCACAAATCATACCCATATAAGATGACAAACTTAATAAATGTGTGTATATATATATTTAATGTTTACTTACTTATTTTGAGAGAGGGAGAAAAAGAGAGAGGGAGGAGGGGCAGTGAGAGAGAGAGAGAGAGAGAGAGAGAGAATCTCAAGCAGGCTCTGAGCAGAGCCTGATGTGGAGCTTGATGAGGAGATAGATCTCATGGACTGTGAGTCATGACCTGAGCCTAAATCAAGAGTTAGATGCTTAACCAACTGAGCCACCCAGGTGCCCCAACATGATATATGTTCTGACTGCTCCACAGACCAGATGTTCCCCCCATCTGGCTTCCTCTTTTCAGGCCTTCCTAGTCCATGAGATGCAACCATATTGTAATTAGGCCAATTAATAAACCTACAATGATCTAGATGTCCAAGTGAAAGGAATAATCACAGGTCTCTCTCTTTAAATCAAAAGCTAGAAATGATCATGTCAAAAGCCAAAATAGGCTGAAAACTAGGCCTTTTGCACCCAACAGCTAACATGTGAATGCAACGGAAAAATTCTTAAAAGCAATTAAAAATGCTACTTCAGGGAACATGCAAATGATAAGAAAGTGAGATAGGTTCCCGATGTTCTTGGGTTGGAGGGTACTGACACACAAAAATATGAGATTAGTATCTTAAAAGTATATAGGACAGTGTACATCAACAAGAAAGAGATTCACATACCAATAAAAACTGGGCAAAGAAAGAAAAAAAAAAAGAAAAATTAATCACAAGAGAAAAAACACAAACAGGAGGCTTCATAAACGTTGAAAAAACGGTTTTACCCCAGTTGGATAAAATGAGAGTTGATTCGGTTGGTGGGACCATTATTTCAAATTTGAGTCCAGCTGCTCTCATCGCCCCTTTCCATGAAGTCTCAACACTATAAGCCCGAGAAACCCTGTATATGGGCAAGTTTATCCTCTACCACCAATCTAGGGAGGCTGGGGCCAGACTCGGGTTTTAAAGGCTGCTCTGCCTCAGCCACAGCATCACCTTGCCCCAGAAGCACGCATTCCCGCCACGGCCGCGGTCCTCCGAGGGAGCGGCTGCGCATCTAAGGCCGGCTCGTCCCAGAGGAAGGGCGTTCTAGCCGGCCGCCTACTCGATGGTAGGGCCCCTGGCCGCTCGGCCTCTGGCCGCCGCCATGTTGGAGGCGCAGGGAGGGAGTCATGGCTGCCCGCGGCCGGGTGACAGTCGGAGCGGGGCCAGCTCCGCCGGGCAGATGCTGGAGGTGCGGCCGGGGCTGTACCTGGGTGGAGCCGCGGCCGCGGCGGAGCCGGACCACCTGAGGGAGGCGGGCATCATGGCCGTGCTGACGGTGGACTCGGAGGAGCCGGACTTCAGGTCGGGCGCCGGGATCGAGGGTCTACGGCGCCTGTTTGTGCCGGCGCTGGACAAGCCCGAAACTGACCTGCTCAGCCATCTGGACCGGTGTGTGGCCTTCATCGGCCAGGCCCGCGACGAGGGCCGCGCGACGTTGGTGCACTGGTGAGCGGCCCGCACGAGGGGGTGCAGCCCCGCTTCGCTTCCAGCCTGCCGCCGCCCCCCTTCCTCCGAGGACCCTAGGGGAGGGCGAAGGGGCTGTCAGACCACCAGAACCTCCTGTCCCTCCCTCCCGTGGCTGGCGGGTGTCCGGGAGAGAGGAGGGGGCAGGGGGCGGGGCCCCTGAAGGCGTGCTGGCTCTCATTCATCCTGTTTTGATGATTCACACTTGTGTATTTTGATTCATCCTGCAGCCCCCCTCCCAACCCGGAGTTGTTTTTTAGCGGGGGTGGGGGTGGGGCTGATAAACGGCCAAGTCCCTGCACCTAGAAGAGTTTAAAGCTCTTCAGAAGAAGCCAGGCACCTACCCCGATGATTGTAATGCAGACTGTGATGCGAGTCATGTGCCAAAGGAGATGAACAAAAGTTATTCAACCTTCAGAGGAAAAGTAGATTCTTTTCAGTGTTTTTGTTTGGGGCAGAGGGTGGTTGATGAAGGGGAGAAATGGGGAGAGAAAAATTGGTTAGGACACGAAGGATCCCTAAGCCACGCCCACGGGAAAGATGGAGTTACGTCGTAGCAATGCCAAAAAGAAAATCTTGATAGGTATTTGGGAATTCTTAGTAGTCCTTTTTAGTTGGATTGGAGTGTAGTAACAGGAGTTTCGGTTTATTGAACCAGCACTTTTACTGTGTGCCAGCTCTTGTTCTAAATATTTACATAAAGTAGTGGTAAAATGGAGAGAAGCCTGGGACCGAGTTTCCAGGCCCCTTAATGCCAAGAGCAAGGGAGCTTGGATTTTTTCCAAAGCCATTATAATTTTTTTTAATTAGTGTAAAATTAGTGTATTACCTTTTGAAAAGGTAATACATTCACATAGTTCAGAATTCAAAAACAAAAAGGAAATAAATAGGGGTGCCTGGGTGTCTCGGTTGTTTAGCGTCTGTCTCAGGTCATGATCTCACGGTTTGCGGGTTCGAGCCCTGCCTCGAGCTCTGATGGGTGGGAGCCTGGAGCCTGCTTTGGATTCTGTGTGTGTCTCCCTCTCTGCCCCTTCCTCTGCTCACTCATTCTCTCTCTCTGTCTCTCAAAAATAAATGTTAAAGAAATTAAAAAAAAAAAGGGAATAATTCTTTTGTATGTCGTTAGTATTTCAGAGACAAAGAGTTTATCTTGGGTAGAAGCAGACGTGCAGTGGGCCTGAACTTTACCACTGATAGGGAGCTGGGCTTTTTTGTTTTTTTAATTGCTGCTGTTTGCTATTTTATTTTAAAGGTCTCTTTTTCAGTCATGCAGGAGTCAGTCGAAGTGCGGCTATAATAACTGCTTTTCTGATGAAGACTGACCAGCTTACCTTTGAAAAAGCCTATGAAAATCTCCAGACCATCAAACCAGAGGCTAAGTGAGTTCTTTGTTGTAGTAATAATTGTTTTTGCAGTGTGATTTTACTCACTTAATGAAAACTTAACTTTAAATTTGCTTGTCCTTACAGGATGAATGAGGGATTTGAGTGGCAACTAAAATTATACCAGGCAATGGGATATGAAGTAGATACTTCGAGTGCAGTTTATAAGCAGTATCGTTTACAAAAGGTTACAGAAAAGTATCCAGGTAAGTGATAATTGCTTACTGGGCCCTTTTTAGATGTTCTTTGCTCTGACACGAAAGGCTTCAGGTGCATTATCTCACTTTTCCAGCCATCTCTTGAGACGGGTACTATTATTTCCTTTTGAAACTGTGATTTAGCAAGAAATAACTTGTTCCAGGTCACATGGTTTGTCAGTGGTGGGCTGGGATTTGAACTCAGGCAGTCTGGCCCAGAATCCAAGGGCTTCACTATGCTCTCCTACCTCCCCCTGATTTCTCCTCACTGGAGATTTTTTTTTTTTTCTTTTCTAATTTCTGAGGTTAGCACTTTGCCTTAGTTTGACATTAGCTGAACTTTGCCTGACAATGCAGAGTTAACTTCAACAATTAGATACATTTTAATTATGTCCTGTAGAATTACAGAACTTACCTCAAGAACTCTTTGCTGTCGACCCAACGACCATTGCACAAGGATTGAAAGACGAGGTTCTCTACAAATGTAGAAAGTGCAGGTAAAATATTTTCTATCCTCTGGAGATTTTGCCTTGTCTCAGTAGCTGAAAAGTATTGAAAGTTTCGTTTTCTTAAAATCTGTAGGGAGAACTTGTTTAATTGAGTAACGTAGAAATGTCAAAATCAGGGGTGCCTGGGTGGTTCAGTGGGTTAAGCGCCCAACTCTTGATTTCAGGTCAGGTCATGATCCCAGGGTTGTGGAATGAAGCCCATGCTGAGTGTGGAGCCTGCTTGGGATTCTCTCTCTCTCTTCCTTTCTCGTGTGTGTGTGTGTGTGTGTGTGTGTGTGTGTGTGCGCGTGCGCGCGCGCGCGCGCGCGCGCACTTGCAAGTGGGGGGAGGGGCAGAGAGAGAGGAGAAAGAAAATTCCAAGCAGGCTCCCCATTCAGCATGGAATCCGACCGGACGCTGAATTGCACAACTGTGAGATCGTGACCTGAGCTGAAATCAAGAGTCGGACACTTAACCAACTAAGCCACCCAGGCGCCCCTTCAAATCTGCTTTTAAGAAGAGAATAAGTTCTTAAGAGTGAAAATAAATCAGATTATTTGTAGAGGTTATTGAAAATTACAGTAGCATAATCAATTTTATTTTGCTAAGAAATACTGCACATTGCATCTATTTTTTCATTGTTTTGAAAGCCATTAATGTTTTTGTTTGGGGCTTGTAGGCGATCTTTATTTCGAAGTTCTAGCATTTTGGATCATAATGAAGGAAGTGGTCCTATAGCCTTTGCCCACAAGAGAGTGACGCCATCTTTGATGCTCACCACAGGGGGTCAGGCTCAATGTACATCGTATTTCATTGAACCTGTACAGTGGATGGAATCTGCCTTGCTGGGCGTGATGGATGGACAGGTAGGAACACATTATATTTTCTGCAGTTTCATTATATCTATATTTTGTTCTCTCTCGGACTTTAAACCATCATAACTACCTTCTTGATGAAGATTATATCTTTCTAGTGTAGATAAGACTCTATCAAATATATTAATTAAATAAAACCCAGCTGATCTAAAATAGTGAACCACTTCTAGTTGGGGGCTGTTGGTCTAAGTTAATTCCTTTCAAGGCTATTTATGTTTCTTCAAGTAGAAGACTAATATAAGCCAATTAGAATGTATTTTAACAAAACGCAAACTTAGTAACAAGTAAGGGCAAATAAGGATTTTAAAATTATATTTAAAGTTTTTCTTCCCTCTCTTTTTTTTTCTTTTGGCTCCATAACGTCTCTCTTTTTTCCTGATCTTTCAGTTTGTATGTTTGCTGAGAGATTTGTTTTCATTTCCTGTTAATTCTTAAGAATGCAGCTCATATGAGCATTGTGACGGCCACATTTCTCATTTAGGTTTGCTTAATATTAATCTAAAGATACCTTTTTTTTTTTTTTTTTTTTAGTTTATTCATTCATTTTTGAGAGAGAGAGTGCGCACAAGTAGGGGAGGGACAGACAGAGAGGGAGAGACACAGGATCTGAAGCAGGCTTTGCACTGTCAGCACAAAGCCCAATGTGGGGCTTGAACCCACAAACTGTGGGATCATGACCTGAGCTGAAGTCAGATGCTCAACAGACTGAGCCACCCAGGTGCCCCTAAAGATATTCTTAATCTTAATCTAAGATATAGTCTTTTGTTTTTAATCTCTTTATTTTTATTTTTTATTTTTTTTAATGTTTATTTTTGAGAGAGAGAGAGAGAGAGAGCGCACAAGCAGGGGAGGGGCAGAGAGAGAGGGCCACACAGAATCCGAGGTGGGCTCTGTGCTGACAGCAGTGAGCCCCACGCAGGGCTCAATCTCACAAACTGCGAGATCATGACCTGAGCCAAGATTAGATGCTCAACAAACTGAGCTACCCAGGCATCCCTTTATTATTTTTAAATGTTTATTTATTTATTTGGAGAAAGAGAGAGCGTGACTGGGGAAGAGGGACAGAAAGAGAGGGAGAGAGAGAATCCCTCACTGACAGTGTAGAGCCTGACCATGGGACCTTATCCCATGAACCCCAGGGAGATCATGACCTGAGCCGAAATTAAGAGTCTGATGCTTAACTGGCTGAGCCACCCAGGGGCCCCTGTTTATTTGTTTTAAAATAGCCAGGAAGCTGAGACCTAACTTACATGCCGTCAATATCACTAATAGAACGTGAGACTCCTAACATGCCTTCCTGTTCTGTAGCCGTGATGATCTTAGTTTGAGATACTAAACCGCAGGCTGATTTAAAAGCCAGCACGTGCCACATCCTGCAACCTTGGGTTTCCTGTCTCCGCCGTCACCTTTCTCCCCTCATGCGCGGATTCATCTGGTCCTTTGCCAAACTCCCAGGACACAACATGCTGCTTGCACAATTATCATAGCCCTCCATCTTAGTATGGCGAATTGCCATAGCCTTTCATCTTGCTGATTAGATCGTAAACTCCGTGGAGGTAGGAGCTGCGTCTTACCTGTTTTATATCCTGTATTGCCAGTGGTCATTATTTGTTTTATATACAGGTGAGTGAATGAAGTAACACAGTTGCTTTATTTCAGCTTCTTTGCCCCAAATGCAATGCCAAGTTGGGTTCTTTCAATTGGTATGGTGAACAGTGCTCCTGTGGTAGATGGATAACACCTGCTTTTCAAATACATAAGAATAGAGTGGATGAAATGAAGACGCTGCCGGTTTTGGGATCACAGACAAGAAAAATTTGAACTTGTGACATTTTTGATAGCTTGGAAAGAAACTTGCTGATACATGCTTCCCTTGCTTGTTGTCATTCATGGCCGATTGTCTAGTTTTTAGACCGTCAACATTTCATTTACGGTGACTTGGAAACTGTGCTTTGTTAGTCTCTTATTTCAGTAGAATACTTTATGTGGAAATCAAAACTTTTAATCATGTAAATTATACTTTATTTGATATTAAAATTTCGTATAACCCAGATTCGTTCCTTGTTTCGTGTATTTTAAAGAGTTCTGATTTTTGGAATGTTAAGTGATCTTAAGGTCTGGATGGACAAAATTATGTACAAAAATTGGAAATGATTGTGTTTAAATAGATTTATTTCTAGAAATGCAAAGCAAGATTTGTTTGGACATATTTTGAAACTTCTCTTTCTTTTCTAAAAACCTTTTTTTTTTTTTTTTTTTAACGTCTTATTTGTTTTTGAGAGAGAGAGAGAGAGACAGAGGGTGAGCAGGGGAAGGTCAGAGAGAGAGGGAGGCACAGAATCCAAAGCAGACTCCAGGCTCTGAGCGGTCAGGACAGAGTCTGATACGGGGCTTGAACCCACGAACTGTGAGATCATGACCTGAGACGAAATCAAGATTTGGTTGCTCAACCAACTGAGCCACCCAGGCGTGGCCCCTAGTTTAACTTTTGAAATGGTGGGAGTGTTGTGATTTGTGAGAATATCTTAACATAGGACTTGAAGCCTTTGGTAACTTTTATAAAATAATTTTTTCTTATGAGAAAAATTTCTCCCATTTTTATCTTAGCTTTTGTAATATCTGTTCACTTTGCTTCATAATATACTCTAGAAAACTTTAAAAACAATTAGGCTGAAACACACGAATTTTGCCTTTTGTAGGTAACAAGTAATAAGAGTTTTGTATGGCTTGAGTTAATACCTATCAATCCCATGCTGTAGCATCTAGCATGGGGAAAATTGCATAGATTTTATTTGGATCTGCAATTGTCAATTCCGTAAATAATTTACTGAGCAACTATTCTGTGCACAATTCTAGATGATGCAGTGAGCACACTAGATAAAAACCCGTCTTCTTGCAATTTACATTCCAGCCAGGAGTAAGAGACAAAATAGCTTTTTTTGGGGAAGATAATTGGTATTTGCCAGTGGAAAATGAATTTGGGGGAATTGACTTTATGTAAATTTTGAAATTTGGTGAAACATCCACTAAGCGAAAGTTTCCAATTTCAAATCCATTAATGTTAAAACATTTTGGGTGGTAAATAGAAAATCCATTATGCCTTCATTCTCAAGAACAAACAAACAAATGGAACGCTTTTTAATGTTTAAGAGTATCCATTTACAACATGATGGGCTGACAGATCTGTGGAAAATAGCAATTTTAACTCTCTTTCACAGCAGTGTTTCTGGTGCAGTTAAACTAGTACTGAAGGACTAGAGTGGGCTCTGAGAATTCTGGTTTCACCTGTCCCCAACTTCCTGGCTTGTGTTTGTTTATTTATTTATTTTGATTTCAAAATTGTTTTTAACTTATTTTGAGAAAGAGACAGTGCAAGTGGGGTAGGGGTAGAGAAAGAAGGAGAGAGAGAATCCCAAGCAGGCTTGAACTACGTTGGGCTGGAACTCCGAACCCTCAGATCATGACCTGAGCCGAAACCAGGAGCCAGATGTTTAACTGACCGAGCCACCCAGGCGCCCCCTTGGAAGGTCTTTTGAAAGTTGAACGTCAGTTTTCTTTCATGAAATGGGAATAATACACGCTCTGCCTTCCTTAAAAGCATTATTTTAAAGGTCATTTGCATAAGCCTTAATTCCTTATATAAAACGGAGAGATAATAATAGGATTCAGTCTGGGTTTTTATGGGGATTTGGGTGATATAATGCAGTGCCTAGCTAGTAGCATTCAACGTTGTTCCTTAAAATAGCTACAGTTTTTTGAAAATTTACCAGGGGCTAATTAGCACACCAATCGTTTAATGTGTATTATCGAATTTAATCCTCCCCCCAAACCCTACGAGATAGCTCCTGTTCTTCCCTTTTTACACATAAAATTGAGGCTCAGAAAGACTATGTCACTTGATCAAAGTTACATTGCTAGAAAATGGTTGAACCTAGATTTGAATCAAGATTTGGCTTCTTCCAAAATCTGAGGTGGTTTTTTTTTTAATGTTTATTTATTTTTGAGCGACAGAGAAACAGAGCACGAGTAGGGGAGAGGCAGAGAGACAGGGAGACACAGAATCCGAAGCAGGCTCCAAGCTGTCAGCACAGAGCCTGACACAGCTCAAACCCACAAGCTGCGAGATCATGACCCGATCTGAAGTCGGACACCCAACCAACTAAGCCACCCAGGCTCCCCCAAGATCTGAGCTTTTAACCTCTGTATTCTAATGTTTGGATTCACTGTTTAGGGTGATCTAGAAGATGTCATGATGGAAATACCAGATGGTAAAAATATAGAACTGATGAAATACAATTAAAACAAAATTTTTTTAAATCTTTATTTATTTTTGAGAGACAGAGAGACAGAGCGTGAGCAGGGGAGGAACAGAGAGAGACGGAGACACAGAATCTGAAGTAGGCTCCAGGCTCTGAGCTGTCAGCACAGAGCCTGATGCGGGGCTCGAACCCACAAGCTGCGAGATCATGACCTGAACCGAAGTCGGACGCTTAACCGACTGAGCCACCCAGGTGCCCTGAAATACAATTTTTAAGCAAGTTATAAATTCACTGGTCAGGTACCCCACCACCATTTGCAGCATCCTGACGAGTGCAAATTGAGGCCCATGTGCTATTTGTCTTAGTATTTGAAAGTTACAAATCAAGCTACCGAACTGTTATTCTCTTATCTTGACAAACATGCCTTCCTAAAGACCTGGAAGACAAGGTCAGAGTTTAAAATTCTCTGACTTTATGGATTCCTTGCCAAAACATGACAGTGTAGGAGAGTTGGCCCCTGACCTACAGACTGCCCCCTTTCCCCACCCCTGGGTTTGTTTATATGGCCCATGCATGTGCGGATGTGGACTTTCCACCTCACATTTCTAAGCTCTGTTTACACCCCTGGCATACAGCATTGGCACAGTTCACCCTTAGGAGTCAGAAACCTAAGCAAGCTTCAGAAGCAGGTGTGGAGCTATTTGGGCATAAAAAGTATGTCTAGAAGGAGGCATGTGTTCCAGTTGGGCATCTCACCTTGGTACCATGGATTGTCCCCCTGCAGGAAGAGACACTGCCAGACGCCGGAGTAGAGTCCTCAGAAGTATGGATCTGGGCAAGGGTCTCCTTTATGTCTCTAGACAAAACTCTCATTTTTTTTTTTTTTAATATTTATTTTTGAGAGAGAGAGAGAGACAACACAAGCAGGGGAGGGACAGAGAGAGAGGGCGACGCAGAATCGGAAGCAGGCTCCAGGCTCTGAGCTGTCAGCACAGAGCCCGATGTGGGGTTTGAACCCACAAACTGTGAGATCATGACCCCAGCTGACGTCAGACGCTCAACCGACTGAGTCACCCAGGCGCCCCTAGACAAAACTCTTTCAAATTTCATTTCTCTTCCAAGGGTTTAAATTGAAAACAAGTGAATAAAAAGGATGTAGTAACATTTAACATTTATCATTAAAAAATTTTTTAAAAAGCATGGTAACTAGAATGGAGGGAGTATATAACCAAAAGTGTGTGTAAAAAAACCCCTAACCACGGCAAATTTCTTGATGCAAAATGAAAAGAAATTTTCCTTGTGTTAAGAAACTACAGGTTGGGGCGCCTGGGTGGCGCAGTCGGTTGGGCGTCCGACTTCAGCCAGCTCACGATCTCGCGGTCCGTGAGTTCGAGCCCCGCGTCGGGCTCTGGGCTGATGGCTCAGAGCCTGGAGCCTGTTTCCGATTCTGTGTCTCCCTCTCTCTCTGCCCCTCCCCCGTTCATGCTCTGTGTCTCTCTGTCCCAAAAAATAAATAAACGTTGAAAAAAAAAAAAAAAGATTAAAAAAAAAAAGAAACTACAGGAAAAAACAAATCTTATCACTAGTAAAACTTTTTAAAACTTTCACATCGGGGGCACCTGTGGGCTCAGTCGGTTAAGTGTCTGACCTCGGCTCAGGTCAGGAACTTGTTCATGAGTTCGAGCCCTGCGCCGGGCTCACGGCTCACGGCTCAGAGCCTGGAGCCTGCTTCCGATTCTGTGTCTCCCTCTCTCTCTGCCCCTCCCCTGCTCATGCTCTGTCTCTCTCTCTCAAAAACAAATAAAACATTGTTTTTAACGTTTATTTATTTTTGAGACAGAGAGACAAGAGCATGACTCGAACTCACGGACCCCGATATTGTGACCTGAGCTGAAGTCGGACGCTTAACCGACTGAGCCACCCAGGCGCCCCTAAATAAGGCGTTTTTAAAAATCCTTTAAAGGAAACCTTTCGCGTGAAAGTTGGGAACAAGTTAAAAGATGTACACTCGTGCATCTGCCTTCAGCGTGGTAGGAGAGGTCCTTGCCATCGCAACAACACAGGAGAGGAAACAACTGTACAAACCAACTGTAGAAAGGCATTTCTGAGCGAAAACTGAACATGGAACAGGTAGTAGATAATATTAAGGAATTGTTAATTTCGGTGGGTATCGTAACAGTGTTGTAGTCATGTTTTTAAAAATTTGAAAAAAGCCTTGTCAGGATATCCATTCAAGTATTTATAGGTGAAATAACACGCTCTCTGGGATTTTCTTTAAAACACCCCACCCAAGGGAAAAAACAAAGCAAAAGAAAAAGTAAGTGTTGTGGGGAGAGAGGGTAGATAAAACAAGAATGGGAAATTGTTGAAGTTGGGTGCTAAGAATGAGTCTTCACTACCTTTTCTTTGTGTTTGAAATTTTCCACATTAAAGGTCAACTTAAGGGGCGCCTGGGTGGCTCAGTCGGTTAAGCGTCTGACTTCGGCTCAGGTCACGATCTCGCGGTCCGTGAGTTCGAGCCCCGCGTCGGGCTCTGTGCTGACAGCTCAGAGCCTGGAGCCTGTTTCGGATTCTGTGTCTCCCTCTCTCTCTGACCCTCCCCCGTTCATGCTCTGTCACTCTCTGTCTCAAAAAATAAATAAACGTTAAAAAAAAATTAAAAAAAAATAAAGGTCAATTTAAGGGACGCTTGGCTTGGGTGGCTCAGTTTGTTAGGTGTCCGACTTCAACTCAGGTCATGATCTCATGGCTCAGGAGTTCGAGCCCTGCATGGGGTTCTCTGCTGTCAGCACAGAGTGGACAATTTAAAAAAGGTTACAATGGGGGCACCTGGGTGGGTCAGTTGGTTAAGGGTCTGACTCTTGATCTTGGCTCAGGTCATGACCTCGTGGTTCTTGAGAGCAAGCTGTATCGGGCTCCGCACTGGGCATAGAGCCTGCTTGGGATTCTCTCTCTCTCTCTCTCTCTCTCTCTCTCTCTCTCTCTCTCTCTCCCCCTCTCTCTCTCTCCCTCTGCCCCTCTTCCCCTGCTCACATGTTCACATGTGCTCTCTCTCACTCAAAATAAATACATTTTAAAAAGAAGTTACATGCTGAAATAAATTTTAAAATATTCGTATTTGGGGCTCCTGGGTGGCTCAGTCAGTTAAGCGTCTGACTTCAGCTCAGGTCATGATCTCACAGTTCGTGAGTTCGAGCCCCGTGTCAGTCTCTGTGCTGACAGCTCAGAGCCTGGAGCCTGTTTCAGATTCTGTGTCTCCCTCTCTCTCTGCCCCTTCCCTGCTCATGCTCTGTCTCTCTCTGTCTCAAAAATAAATAAACATTAAAAAAATTAAAAAAATAAAATAAAATATTCGTATTTGCATACAAGTTTTTCTACATAGAAAATCCTGGAGATTTACAGACAAAATATTACAATCACATAATTCAGCAAGGTTTTTAAATTTTTTTTAATGTTTATTTATTTTTGAGAGAGAGAGAGAGAGAGAGAGGAAGAGAGAGCGTGAAGAGGGGAGGGGCAGAGAGAGAGGGAGACACAGAATCGGAAGCGGGCTCCAGGCTCTGAGCTGTCAGCACAGAGCCCAATGCGGGGCTTGAACTCATGAGCTATGAGATTATGACGTGAGCTGAAGTCAGATGCTTAACCGAAGTCGGATGCTTAACCGACGGCCACCCAGGTGCCCCATCCAGCAAGGTTTTTGGATACAGGATTGCTGTATAAAAATCAATAGTGCTACTACACCCCAGCAATAACCAAATAAGGAGAAAAAAAAAAGAATGTGAAAAACAAAACTATAAAACTATGGAAAGAAAATTTAAAACATCTCTGTGACCTGAGGAGAGGGAAGGATTTCTTAAGCAAGTTACAAATAGCACAGATCATAAACAGAAGATTGGCAAATTTGACTACATTGAAGTTGAAACCTAAAGACAAAAACCCCATAAACAAAAAAACAAGTGTAAACTTAAAAGAAGGTATTGGCAACATATATACCAGTTAAATGAATAGAGTAGGCTAGCTAAAGACGTGCATACCATTGAGAGAAAGAAAATACAATAGCAAATTTTATAAGAATAGGCAATTCACAGAAGAGGAAATAAGGTTTAATAAACGCGAAAAGATCTACCCCATATTTAATTGTCAGGGAAATGTAAATTCTAGTCACACCCTTCACGGGGCAAAAAATGTGAAAGTGACCATATCTAGTGTTGGTGAGAATGTGGAGGAGTAAAGAGCTCATCACTGGTAGAAAGGACGTAAATTGGTATAATTTGGCAGATATTAACATTCATACTCTATGACCCAGCATATATCTTAAAGACATTTTTGCATATATGCATGAAGAGACTCATAGAAGGATGTATGTAACAGTAAAAATTTAAAACAATCCAAATGTCCGTTAGTAGAGAAATGAAAAATGAAATTGTGATATATAGATTTTTTTCAAGGAAATACCACATAACAGTTCAAACATGAATAGATCATCAAAAAGTAATGTTGAATAAGAAAAGTGACTTGGAGAACAGGAGTATGATACATTTATGTAAATTTAAAAACCCAACACAACACTAAATATATGTATCTACAAACATATTTAAACATGAGACAAATAAAAATAAAAATGGACTTGATTCCCATAAAATTCATAATAGAAGTTGCCTATGTGGGGGGGGGGGGAAGAAGCAGGAGAGAAGCAGAGTTGGGCTTTATCTGTCATGTTTAATTTCTTACAGTATGAAAAATCTGAAAGAAAAATAGAACATGTTAATATTTGTTAATTTTTGGTGATAGGGACGCAAATGCTTGTGTCATTGTCATCTGCGCTTTTCGGATAAAAATAAAAACTTTGAAAAAAAAATGGCTGGAGTTCAGTCATGGTGATTAAAAAAAAAAAAAAAGACCAAGGTATCTGGTGGATGCAGAATAAAAGACTCTTGGTGGTTTTTTTATTTTAGGGCTTTCTTTTTATGGTCCGTTTTTGAATAGAAGCGACATTTATTCCACTATCCATGAAAACTGTTTAGTTACCTCATGACACAAGGAATCATTTCGGGAAAATGTTTCCGGTTTGGGGTCCCAGGACTGTATTGAAGACTGTGGATTATGCAATCTGTAGTAACCCCGCAGCCACGAGGAGTTCGCTGGATTCTGGGAAGCGTTTGTTTGGTTTAGTAACCATGGGAAGGATTCCACTCGGTCCTAGAGGGATCCGGGTTCTTAGGGTATTTGAAACAACTCGCGGCTGAAACGCTGTAAGAAGGAATTCTATTACGTAGCGTTCTTGAAATTGTTCCGTCAATCTCAATCCAACCTCTCAGTGGCAGTTCGTGATGTGAATTGCTTCGGAACAAACCCGACTCTCCGGTTCCAGCAATAAAAAGATTACGAATCTACCTTATTCTAGGTTGTAGGGTAAGGTCGCTCGGATTTCCACTACGAAGTACTGTGCGTTAGAAACGCGTATCTAGGAGACAGGTGTGAGGACGAGGAGTTCCCTCTTTTATGTTTGCCTTGCTTAAATTTGTTTAAATAGAAGGGGGCTTTCTGGAAGTACGACGGACGTGCTGTTGCTTACCTCGGGTACTGTGCCCGTGAAGGGAGGCGGGTCTAACGAACGCGGCACAAGAGTTGAGTTTTTCTTTCACACACTCGTGTGTACGCAGAATTTTTACAATGACGGCCAGCGATTGCAAAAAAATTAAATCACATTTACTTTATGGGTCTCTGCCTTTGTTCTGAGATAGCTACACGGTGGTATTAACAAGGATATGCGAGGAACGAGCCGGTCTATCCAGAAGGGGCTTTTACTTTTCATTTTGACTATTATCGATACATTTTATTTAACGAAAGTAGGGCTTATGTGCCTTTTTTTCTTTTTTTCCTTAAAACAGCGGGACAGAAAGTGCCGCAAACTCCCAAAGGGAAATAGTTAACTCGGAGATCCGCTGAAAAGGAGCTCGGTCTCTGACGTTTCTCCTTTCTGATTTGCGCAAGCTCCCCGGGCAGCGGGCGTAAGTTTGTCTTCGCTCGGCCACCGTCCCCGCGCCGGGACGGGGTATTTTGTCCGCCTGCCGCCGCCGTCCGAGCTGTTAGTCACCGAGTTCCAGGCCGCGGGAGCGTGGGGTGTGCGAGAGCCGGCTGGCGTTGCCGGCACCATGGAGTCGCCTCTTAGCCCGGGCCTTTCTCACCGAGCGAACGAGGATTGGGGTGAGTGGCGGCCGAGAACGTGCCAGCGCTGGCCGCGGGGTTCTTCCTCCCTCCTTCCGCCCACTTGTGGAGACAGGTGTGGGCGAACTCTGCCCCGGGAGCCGGGGCTAACTCGTCGCTTCCGTCCGTGGACCTGCCTGGAAGAGTCTAGCAGAACCGCGCGGTTTCTGCCCTGGCACCCGGCAGCGTAAAATGTTGCCTGATTGGAATTGTTATCGTTTTTCGCCATTTGCGCTGGGAAAGTACCAGGGGGTCAGGATGTGGGAGCGGAAAGGGCGTCGGTAAGAAGCAGAGGGCAGGATGGCTGGGATCACCAAAAAGGCTGGAAGCTGTTTTCTCCGTGTGGGATGTGGGCGGTGATTGCCGTGGAGTGTGTCTGTACGTGTTTGTGTGACAGAAGGGGAATGTATGCAAAGATCTTCATGTCGCAGCTGCCATTGTTGGTCTAGACTTGATGTCCATCTTGGCAGAGAACCAAAGCACCTGACCTTGGGTCCCTGACTGCCTAGACCTAACGCTTAAAAATGGATGTAATCCTGACTGCCCTTCAGAAACAGCGCCAATTTGTTTTGAAGTTGTTTCGTGTATCTTTGGTTTGGTTTTGTGATCGGGAAGAGTGGAATGGAATGCGGTGGGAATGACGGTGGGGAAACTTTGTCATCTAGGTGTTTAGAGGAAACTTGTATTCTTCTCTTCGTTTTGGGACATAGGACTGATGCTGTTCTCCGGCTCCAGCGAGAATTTGGGATTGCGTTAGGTCTCTGAGTGGGCCCTGTAGTGAGCCTACGCCTTTCACCTACTTTGGAATTTGGGGGGAATCCGGGGGGAACTTGAGGGGAATCCGGGGGGAATCCAGACTGATCTTCATCTTTCCTCTTTGGGCCACCATTCTCGGTAGCAAGAGCGTAATCTCAATTCTATGTATTGAACTGAAGTCCTCATTTGATTTTCTAAGGACAGAACTCCTCTTAGATTATGTGCAGTGGGAGCTTTATTTCAGTCCTTGGGTAGATTTCCTAGGAGCTGCTGGAAGAAACTTGAGACTATCGATTCCAAGTGTGTTTTTCCTGAGCCAAATATAGTGGTAATAGGGATAATTACCATTTATCTAGCCCTTCATTTGCGTCAGGTGTCCTGCTAGGCTCTTAACATGCATTGACTTCTTTAATCCTCCCTACAGCATAAGGAGGAGGTATTATTAACTCACAGATGAAAAAACAGGCTGAGAGAGAGAGCGCGAATGTTCAGTGTTGTAGCAAGTGAGGGGAGCAAGCAGGATCAGGAGGTTTGTTTACCTCCAAAGCCTGTGCTCTTAGTCACTATTCCAGAATGCTTTTCCTAAATTATTTCTACAGATTTGATTCTTCCCAAGATCCACCCCCTCCATCAGTTATTAATAAATCTAGAATATCAGGTAGTTATGGTTTTTCTCAGCTAGCTATTATATTTAAAAAAAATTTTTTTTTTAACGTTTATTTATTTTTGAGACAGAGAGAGACAGAGCATGAACGGGGGAGGGGCAGAGAGAGAGGGAGACACAGAATCGGAAACAGGCTCCAGGCGCTGAGCCATCAGCCCAGAGCCCGAAGCGGGGCTCGAACTCACAGACCGCGAGATCGTGACCTGGCTGAAGTCGGACGCTCAACCGACTGCGCCACCCAGGCGCCCCCTAACTATTATATTTTTATGGTATCTCTTAAACTATAACTGTGGGGCGCTTCCTCATTGCGTTATTTTCTCTTTCCAGCCTGCATTGTGGTGATTGATCTGATAAATTGACTCCCAGTCCTAGTGTTCTTTTACAGAGCGTTCAATTCTTTGTAGTCGGTTCACTGACTCAACTCAGGTATCCTGCCCTGTCCCTCCTTGAATGTGCGCATTTCCCATTGTTTTCCAGGCTTCTCTTTTCACACTGTTAACAGTCTTCTCTTAGTTGAACACTTCAATTCTGATTCATTAGGGGTTCAGTAAGTGGAGTGGATTTTGCAGGCACTAAAGTGAAACGCTGTTGTCTGCTGGCGTTTTTCAGTAGACTGTGGATTCTTTTTCTGGGAGTTGCCATTTTGAGTATTCAGATACCTCACTGATTTATTTGATTTATTTTTTTTTTTTTAATATTAGAAGGTGGCCAGTTAAATTTTTAAATTCAGCTTATGTGATTAGAACTTGTGACCCTAACAACTTTGAATAATAAAGTGGTTCGCTCAGAACTGCCTATGGTGGGATGTGCTTTTTCCCTTTAACCTGGGTAATGAAATTTAGAGCAGGGGTTTGCCAACATTATTTTCTGTAAAGGTCCAGATAGTAAGTATTTTAGTCTCTGTGGTCTTGTGGTCTCTGTTGCAACTACTCAACTCTGCTGTTAATAGTGCAAAAGCAGCCAGGGGCAATGTAAACTGAACTTGTAAATGAGTTATCACTGTGCTTCCATACAACTTTTTATTTATGGACACGAAATCTGAATTTCACATAATTATTTTTAATGCTTAATAGGCTTTTTGGGGGTACAGTTTTACATTTACAAAATAATTGAGCAGATAGTACATAGAGTTCTATATACACCCCCACCGCCATTTTCCATATTGGCAACATCTTGCGTTAGTGGAGTGAATTTGTTACAATTGATGAGCCAGTATTGATCCAATATTATTAACGAAAGTCCGTGGTTTACATTAAGATTCCCTCTGTGTTGTACATTTTGTGGGTTTTGACAGATACCTAATGTCATGCATGTACAGTGTCCTACAGAATAGCTTCATGTACCTAAAAAATCCCCCATACTCCACCTATTCATTTCTTCCTCCCTCCCTCCTGAGCCCCAGGCAACCACTGATCTTTTCACCATCTCCCCAGTTTTGCCTTTTCAGAATGTCATATAGTTGGAATCATACAGTCTGTAGCTTCCTCCACTTAGCAACATGCATTTAAGACCTATAATTTTTCATGACTTGGAAACTTTTTTTTTTTTTTTTTGTCTTTTAAGCACTGAGTAATACTCCACTGTATGGACGTACTACCGTGTGTTAGTCGCTCAGCCTGCCGTAACAAACTACCATAGACTGGGTGGCTTAAACAACAGAAATTTATTTACTGACGGTTCTGGAGGCTGGAAGTCTGAGATCAGGTGCCAGTAAGGTCACGTTCCGGTGAGGGCTCTCTTTCTGGCTTGTGGATGGCCGCCGTTTCACTGCATCTTCACAAGGCAGGGGCACGAGAGGCAAAAGAGAGGGAGAGGGGAGAAGAGAGAAGGGCAAGAGAGAAGGGGGGTGGGGAAGGATCTCTCTCCCTCTTTCTAGAAGGCCACAGTCCTATCAGATTAGGGCCCTGCTCTTCTCTCTTATATTGTCATTTAATCTTGATTACCCCTTAAAGGCCACCTTGTCTCTCTCTGGACATAGTCACACTGGGGGGTGTGGCTTCAAGATACAAATTTTGGGGGGACGCAATTCAGTCCATAGCACAGTTTGCTTATCCATTTACCTACTGAAGGACATCTTGGTTGCTTTCACATATCGGCAGTTATATGTTCACACACAGCTTTTTGTGTGGACAAGTTTTCAAATCATTTGGGGAAATACCAAGAGGCACAATTGCTGGGATCACACGGTAAGAGCACATTTAGTTTTGGAGGAACCTTCCGAAGCGGCTGTACCGGTTTTGCTCTCCCACTAGCAGTGAATGAATGTTCCTGGTCCTCCACAGCATTTGATGTGGCCGGTGTTTTGGATTTTAGCCATTCTAGTAGGTGGGTGTGGTATCTCGTTTTAATGCTCAGCTGCCTGATCCCATTCGATGTGGCGCATTTCTTCATATGCTTGTCACTTGCATGTCCCCTCCTTCTCTTCTTTCCCTCCGTGTCTGGGCTTTGTGCAGAAACCACCTCTTTGCCGCATGTAAGGTGCATGTACCAAGACCAGAAGCTTCTATCTGCTTCTGTGGTTTCTTTTACGTCTTCAGTCTCCTCTGTGAAAGTTGGCTTTCCGGCACTGACCGCAGCCTGACCCTCCCCTTGGTTACAGCTGCTTTCTCTGAAGGCTTGGGGAATGGCTGCCATTTTCATTCTCAAAACCTTTTTGCCATTCGGGCCTCTAAAGGTGGGATAAGCACCTTGGTTTTCACCGCTGCTTTCGGCTAGCTCTCCTTTCATCCTCCCTGAGATAAATCCCGTTTCAATCTCGTGTCACAATATGCCATCCTCTGTCTCTGTCACAGTCAGGCATCTGCTGCTTCCGAGTTTATTCTCCCTCCCTCCCTTGTTGAGAAATTTTAGCTCCTCGCTCACTGTCACTCTTCTCGAATATTCCTTCCTTGGATGATTTCAGATTCTCAGAGGAGGTACTTCAGATACCCTGAGCTCTCATTTCTGGGCCTCCTCTCCACCAGGGATCTTGCCTTCCACCCTGTCTCAGCCATTTGCTCCCCCATCATAGGCCGAAACCTTGTCAGCACTGAGAACCGTCTCCGTTTCAACACCCCGCGCTCCGACCACCACCTCCTGTCTTACCAGCTCACTCCCCGTGGCACTCCACCAGTTCCTGTGACCCTACGGACACGCCATCTTTTCACTGTCCCCCGTTTCCTCTCTGTCGTCACTTCCCCCTTACCCGGTTCAGTTCCATGGGCAGTCGTAACCGCTCCCTTGCTCATACCCTCCATACCCTGGTCTGTGTCTTGTTTTGTAGTTCGTTCTCTCTCCCTGTCTCTCTGGTGAACCACAACCTCGGTTAAATCTAACTGGCTTAGTAAGCTGAACCAGGCCTCGAGGCCGTCGGCTGGCTGATCGGATCTGCCTGGTCCTCTCATTCTCCACTTAGATGTTTGTTTTTATGAAGTGTCTTCTCTCTTCGAACCTCTGTCACCCCCTGCCCCTCCCTTGAATCAGAAGAGAACTTCCAGAATCTCCCACTAACTCATCTACCCACCTGCCAGCATACTTGCCTTCTCTTCTCTCGTTGAGAACGAATGGCTTCTCCCGTGTGCTGTAGATCCCTCCTCTTTAGCCAAGAGCCTTGCTCAAGCCTTCTTCCCTCTGTTGCCTTCTTCATTTCCCTCTGTGCTAGATCATCTGTGCTAGTCAGTAAACAGAGTTGTTGCTCCCATTTAGAGTAAAGAAAAAACCCCTCCAAACTCTCTTTAGAGGTTACTTCCCCTCTAGCCGCTTCTGCATTTTTCTTTATGTTACGGCAGAATTCTTAAGAAAACAAAACAAAACATGTTCACCGACTCTGGTTTCTCCTCGTCTCTTGCTCTCACTGCAGCCAGGCTCCGCTACACCACCAAAGCTGTTCTTACTGATGTCATCCCTGATTTCCATTATGTGACGCCAGGTGGCCGTTTGTCATCTTGCTAAACTTACAAGAAGTAAATGAATACCTAAGAGGTCAAAGTCGAGGTCATAGCTACCATAGTTTACTACTGTGAAGGGACATCTAACTGCTGGTCGTGTGGGATTGGTGAAAAGGATGTAGGAATGGGCAGTGGATTTTAGAGATTCCTTAGAGGTGACCAGCACTTTCTTAGGGATACTACAGGGATATTCTGTAGGTATACGAATGTATTTATCACCCTACTTGCAACATTTTTTTTTTAAACCACAGAAAAGTTTTTGTTCAAAAACTACAGAAAATTAAAAGGTTGCTCTAGTGAGGCCTTGTATTTCCCTTATCTAGATTTACCAACTGTGAACATTCTTTATTACCCACACTTCCCTCTTCTTTCATCATCTGAAAGTAGGCTACAGATAATATGAAACTCATAAACACTTCATCATGTACCTCCTAAGAACAAGGAAACAGGTATTTTTTTTTAAACAGCATGGATTCGTACCAATACCCACAGTTCAAAGCCAGTACCACAGGGTTCTTGCTCACCTTCTTACGTTATACACTTGTATTTCTTTTCTTCTGTAAAACTCCGGATTCCCAGTAATATCCTGTTTTTAATCTCGCTTTAGCTGTGCTGTTGAGAATGGCCTGAAGGGTGGGGCCAGGGCGGAAGCAGGGAGACCATTTGGAGGCTGTTACAGCAATGCAGGTGAATTGTGGTAGCGTGCAGGTATGGGAGTGGTTGGATTATGGAGATGTGCAAATATACTTACGTATGTACAAATATACTTGTATATATTTATGAACACATAAGTATACAAATAATATATTACATAAATATACATAAGATAAATGTACATAAGATATACAAATATACTTACGTATACTTCTGAATACACACGTATTTTTTTAGATTTTAGTTTTCAGATAGTTTCAAACTTAAAGAAAAATTGTAAAAACAGTACAAAGAACTTTTGCATGCCCTTCACACAGACTCTGTTAAATTTTACTGTGTTTGCCCCATTTCTTTCCCTAGAAAGAAAGAGAGAGAGATGTGTTGACCCATTATCTTTAAAGGCTACAGTGTGTATCCCCTCCTCGCAAAACAAGGATATACCTCCTGTATTACTACCACGTACTCCTTCCAGTCAGGAAATAAACATTGCCACATTATCATCCATCTCATGGACGCCATTCAGATTTTGCCATCTGTCTTTTAAAAAAAATTTTTTTTAATGTTTATTTATTTTTGAGAGAGAGAGAGAGAGCATGCACAAGTGGGAGAGGGGCAGAGAGAGAGAGAGGCGGGGAGACCCAGAATCCGAAGCAGGTGGCAGGCTCTGAACTCTCAGGACAGAGCCCAATGCAGGGCTCGAACCCACGAACCGTGAGATCCTGACCTGAGCCAAAGTCAGACGCTTAACCAACTGAGCCACACAGGCACCCTGCCGTCTGTCTTAATAATGGCTTTTTCCTTTCTTGACTGGGATCCTACCTGTAAACACACATCACTTTTACTTGTCAGGTCTCCTTAATGTCCTCCAGTCCATAATGGTTTTTTAGCCTTTTTCTGTCTCTTGTGTCCTTGACAGTCTTAAAGACTACAGGTTTTCTGTTCTCTAAGAGGACTCTAAACCTGGGTCTGTCCGCCGTTCCTCATCACCAGAATCAGGTCATGCACCCATGGCAGGAATGCCGGGAGAGTGATGCTGTGCTCTTCTCAGTGAATCACATTTGGAGGCCCACCATGTTGACTTGTCCCAAGGCGAAGGTCTCCTTGATCACATGGTCAAGTTGGTGTCTGCCGGGTTTCACCGCTGCAAAGTCACTACTTTCCCTTTTGTATTTTTTTTTTTTTTTTTTAATTTTTTTTTCAACGTTTATTCACCTCTGGGACAGAGAGAGACAGAGCATGAATGGGCGAGGGGCAGAGAGAGAGGGAGACACAGAATCAGAAACAGGCTCCAGGCTCCGAGCCGTCAGCCCAGAGCCCGACGCGGGGCTCGAACTCACAGACCGCGAGATCGTGACCTGGCTGAAGTCGGCCACTTAACCGACTGCGCCACCCAGGCACCCCTTTCCCTTTTGTATTTGATTGCTGTTTTGGGGGAGCTAATCAGCCGTGACACCAATCTCCTTTTCCTTGTTAAACCTCCACCTGCCAGCCCTAGTCCCTGCCTGTGTCAGCCAAATGGTGGTTTTGTCTGCATTTACTAATTGACATTGCAGTGTAAGTAAGGACTTTCTCTAGGTATGTATGCGTGTATATATATGTATTTATTTCATTATGACTCCTCTCTTTGATTCAGTGGGTTAAAATCTGATACTCCCTTTTTATTTTGGTGCTCACATTTTCCCCAGTTTGACCAGCGGGAGTCCATTCGTATTAGCTCTTTTACTCTTTTGACTTACTCCAATCATTCTCTGAGAGTTTCCTTATTTTCTGGCATCACAGCATCTTCCATTCTTATCTTGCACTTTCCCTGCTTCAGCTTTGGCATCAGCCATTTCTCCAAGGAGCCCTTTAGTGGACTTCCATTTAGTGGAGGATGGCATTTAGCATCCAAGATCTGAGCACACAGTATGTTCATTGCTACTGAGATATCACTGTTCTGACTTTCAGCCCACAGAACTAGGAAATGTGTGTGTATGTGCGCGCGCGCACACACACGTATAAAAACATCTGCAAGTCTTCTGTGTACATAGATGTTTTAGACATGGGTTCATACTAATACTTCCCCTGCCAGTCCAACATCTTAGGGTTCTTTAAGGCTCTTTCCTTTCCATGTTTGTGAATTGTTTCTTAGATAGTGAGAAACCTGGCCCTGGTTATTTTAGATGTATTCGATCACTTGTTCAGGTGATGAAGGTATTTGTTCAGTGTCGTCATTCTCTTAAACACTCAGGCTGCCTCTTCCATCTGCCTCTTTGTTCTCCCACCTCCTGCCCCATTTCCTTGGCAGCCCCAGCATGCTGCCACCGACACTGGGCCGCCCCCTCTGTCACACCATCCCATTTCCTTGGACGCTGGGCACGTTGCCACAGATGATGACACGTAGAGCCCCAT
Organism: Prionailurus bengalensis; assembly: GCF_016509475.1. Lineage (NCBI taxonomy): Eukaryota > Metazoa > Chordata > Mammalia > Carnivora > Felidae > Prionailurus > Prionailurus bengalensis. Next base: position 63,202,344 of record NC_057360.1, on the reverse strand, counting down.
CACGTTCGTTGCCCTGCTTCCTCAGAAGCTGATATCTCAGTGTTGGGAAGGGTACAGAAGAAGAGGAAAGATGGGAGGGGAAGGAAGAATGGGAAGGAAAGGTAGGAAGCCAGATTATGGGTATACAGTTTTAAGACAGAACTGATGGGAGTTGCTGGCGGTTTGAATATGGAGAGTGAAGAAGAGAAGCTGAACAGTGACTCCGAGCAGGGTTTTTGACTTGAGCTCCCAGGAGAATTGAATTGTCGTTGACTGAGATGAGGACAAAGCAATGGGGGATTTGGCGGGGGGTGGTGGTGGTGGTGATCAGGAACTAAGTCTTGGATGTGCTAAGTTTGAGACCTCCAAGAGGAGATGACCCAAGAGGTGTATTGTGTGTGTACATGCATCTTGACGTATGGGCTGGACATGTATATTTGGGAATCCTTGGCATGGAGACGCTGTTTAAAGCCGTGAACTCAGCTGAGATCACAGAGGGAGCGGAATAGATGGAAGAGTTTATGCTAAGCCCCCAGGGACAATTTCACACTAGGAGATGAGGAGGAACCCGCAAGGTAGGGTCAAGCAGTGAAGTGGAAGGAAAACCAGGTGATTGTGGTGATTTGGAAGCCAAGTGAAGCAGATGTTTCAGTTAATATGAAAGCATCAACTCTGTCAAATGTTGCCGATAGGTCAAGACGATGACCTTAAACCTGCCGTTGAATTTAGCAATATGGAGATCATTGGTGACGTTAATAACCATTTGTGTGTGGGAGAGGAGCTTGGTTAATGTAGCCTCCAGAAAGAGTGGGAGAGGAAAATGAGAGACGGCAGGTAGAGAGGACTCTTTCCAGGGTTTCAAGCGCCGTGTAAGGCTCACGGCCACAGTTACCTACTTCTGTGTTTGCGGCTCTGCCGCTGAGTGCGAGGCAGTCCTTTTGTGAGAGTTGTGTGAATAACCTTTCACTATCACTACACACAAAATTTGTTGCTAGGCATTATTTGGGTGTAGGTTGGTGAAACGATTGTGTCATTGGCCGAGTTAATGACAGATGGGCAGTGTTGCTCCTGTACATGTTATAAGTGAGGAAATCCCCAGAGCAGTTTCAGTGGCATGATACTGGGGAGGATAAGTTTGTTTTTGTTTTGAATTTTTTCAGTTTATTTATAATGAGAGAGAGAGAGAGTGAGAGAGGGAGCATGCAAGCAGAGGAGGGAAAGAGGGAGAAAAGAGAATCCCAAGCTCTCATCACAGAGCCCGATGCGGCGCTGTATCCCATGAACCGTGAGATCATGACCTGAGCTGAAATCAAAAGTTGAACACTTAACTAACTGAGCCACCCAGGCGCCCCCTAGGGGGTATAAAAGCAAACTGCGATTTGGAAAACTGAAGTTCTTGAGATTCCAAAAATGTTAGAGAAAGTGGACACTTGACAGGTTGTGTGGTAATCAGCTGCCTTTGGCCTTGTCAGCGCCTTGACCTTTGTCTATAAGAAGTTGCAACTTCGTGTATTGAAGAATATTTTCTATGTCCATAAGTTGCTTGGCTTATAATGAAATCTTTTTTTTTTTTAAATTTATTGCAGTCTTTTAAAAAAAGATTTTGTTTTTAAGTAATCTCTACGCCCCATATGGGGCTTGAACTCATGACCCCAAGAGCAAGAGTCACATGCTCCACTGACTGAATCAGACAGGCGCCCCTATGATGAAATCTTACTAGGAAATTAGAATTAGTTAGATTTGCTGAAATAAATTTAATGGTTTAGACAAGTGAGTCCTTGATTGTTTAGATAGAAAGTTGGTTGCCCCCGCCACTTAAGGCTTGGATGACAAATACATAGTACATACGCTGCCGTAGTCCTCTCTTACCGTCGCTGCTGATCAGCCACAGTGCATTTTCATGCTGAGTCCAGCTGTGGCCTCAGAATTCGTGTTAGTAATGTTCCAGAAAGTTACTACCATTTAGTCCATTGTGACCCGACATAAAACTTGTTAATCCCTGGTGTAAGGACTTCGATCGCAAGATGATAATTATGCGGGAACAACACATAAATTGGAAACAGCTTTGAATTGGTTGTCATTCACACGGCTAGAGTTTATCAGTAATAGTAATGGCTGATGAGGACCCCAACAGAGCTGGGTTACAGCGCTTAGTTCTTTTGTTGAAACGTTGAACTGACAGTTAATCTCTATTCTTTTGTGCGAAGATTCTACTCTGTTTGCTGAATTTGGCTATTTCACAGACACTGATGGCCTGCAGTTGGACGCGACAAAGGAAACTTACGTAAGTATTCACTAGAGGGGAATGACTGAGTAACGTGATATTTAATCTTTAATCACTGCAAGATGGTTTCGGGATGACAGGTTTAGGCCAGTGATTTAAAGTTTAAATAACTTAGTGTTAAGTACGAAAATCAGCAGCCATTTTTTACTCAGTAAATTCAGGATTGTAGAAATTGCATCGATCTTGGCGTGAGAAGACCTGTGTTCTAAGTTTACTTTGGCCCCAGGGTTGGGTGACTTGGAAAAGTCAGTTCACTGCCTACTTTTTGGCTTCTATAGATACTTTGCTGCATAAGGGAAATGATGATGTTAAAGGGTGTACGTGAGTCGTGGGTCCACTCAAGTAGAACTTACTAACTTCCTTTTTAAAAGTTATGTATCCTTAGTGTAGAAAGCTCTCAAACTCAGACACATCCTTAGAAGTCTGTATAAAAGCTATCAGAGCACGTTGAATCCTCAAAAGTATTTTTTTTTTTGTCTTTTTTGTGTTCATACATAGTACGTTGGCCCATGGAGCTCTTATTTTGTCTTATTCTTTAGTGGATGAGGTGCTGTTCACTTGGAAAGTGAACAGAGTGATTTTATATGTACATCAGTGAGGTTGGAGATTTGTTACTTACGTTTTAAGCCCTTATTAACCTGAGTATAAAAATACGTAGTGCTTACTTAGTGAGTTTCTCAGACATTTCTCAAAGAATAATTTAGCAGTTGTTTTAGTATGAATAAGTAGAAGAGAGTAGGATATAGAATTGATTAAAACAATTTTTTTTTTGTTTTTTTTTGAGAGAGAGAGAGAGAGAGAGAGAGAGAGAGAGACACAGAGTGTGAGTAGGGGAGGGGCAGAGAGAGAGAGGAGACACAGAATCTGAAGCAGGCTCCAGGCTCTGAGCTGTTAGCACAGAGCCGGTGTGGGGCTCGAACTCATGAACCGTGAGCTCGTGCTCACGCTTAAGTCAGACGCTTAACTGACCGAGCCACCCAGGTGCCCCCAGGATAGATTTTTAAAAATCAGTATGTGAACTTTTTTTTAAGCTATTTATTTTGAGAGAGAGAGCATGAGTCAGGGAGGGGCAGAAAGAAGGGGAGAGAGAATTCCAATGTGCCCTCAGTACATGAAATTTTAATGGCTTTGCTTACTTTGTGAGGTGTTTTAGAATGTGGTCTCTTGGTGGTGCCTTGGTGGCTCAGTTGGTTAAGCATCTGACTTCAGCTCAGGTCATGATCTCACAGCTCGTGAGTTCAAGCCTCATATTGGGCTTTCTGCTGTCAGCACAGAGCCTGCTTCAGATCCTTTCTCTCTCTCTTGAAGATAAATAAACATTAAAAAAAATTAGAATTTGGTCTCTTGATTACATTGGCTTTATTTGTTTTTAAAAATTTATTTATTTTTGAGACAGAGCAAGAGGGGGATGGGCAGAGAGAGGGAGAGGGAGAAAGAATCCCAAGCAGGCTTCATGCTGTCAGTGCAGACCCCGACGTGGGGCTTGAACTCATGAACTGTGAGATCATCACCTGAGCCTAAATCAAGAGTTGGTCACCCAACTGACTGAGCCACCCAGGAGCCCCTAAATTGGCTTTAAATATTGGGCGGTTGCCAAAGCAACTGATATTCTTTTACAGCCTCTACAGCTAAAACCATCAAGAAACACTGTCGTAAATTTGAAAGGTTCAGGGATATATGGTTCTCATTTTATACCATTCTTACCTTCCACAAGGCATTCAGTCTTTCAGTTCCATGGTATTTCTAGTATCATGTGAAGGGGTTGGATTAGATGGTTTCTGAGGGCCCTTTCTACCTTTAAAATTGTGTCATTTTTCTTTCACACATTAGTAGATTTTTCCATGAGAAGTCATTGAAAAGCCAGAATAGAGAGGTATAGATATGTTTCACTTTACATAAAATAGGCCTGTTAAGTTTGCAACCAGATAGAATTCTTAGGCTGTAAAAAGTATTTGACTTTTTTGGCTGAAGACTGAGAGAAGCATCTCCGAAGTAGGTCACGTCCACTATTATATGTTTAAAAACTATTATATGTTTAAAAACTACTGTAGCACTCAGGTAGGCTTTGTTGTTTAATTTACTTATGCCAACAAAGTTTAAGGATGTTTTTGGTTGCTGAAAGTATGAGGTTGCTTAGTTTCATGATGTGTAGATTCAAATAAGAGAAAAAAGCAAAGGGGATTGATTTAAAAAATGATTGTTTCATGACTTAAGTAGCTTTTTCTTTCTTTTCACATGAACTTCCATACATTCTTTTTATATAACTTGCACCAATATTCACTTAGTTAAGGGCAGTGTGATAAAACTGTTTTCCTTCTCTCTTTTTTAAAAAAAAATTTGTTTTTTTTAACGTTTACTCATTTTTGAGAGAGAGAGAGCGAGAGAGAGAGACAACGTGAGCGGGGTGGGGCAGAGAGAGGGAGACACAGAATCCAAAGCAGGCTCCAGGCCCTGAGCTGTCAGCACAGAGCCCAACGTGGGGCTCGAACCCATGAACCGGGAGATCATGACCTGAGCCAAAGTCAGATGCTCAACCAACTGAGCCAGCCAGGCACCCCACCTTCTCTCCTTTTGTTCTCAATAAAAATAAACCACAAAGTAGACGTTGTGAAATACTATGATTTTAGAAATTGTTGCCAAATGGTTGTTAATAATTAAGAGATTAATCTTTATTTTTTGCCTGAGGCTTTCTTTACTGTTGCGGTTTTATTATCTGTCACATTAAGTTAATATTAACTGCCTTGAACTTTGTAGTACTATTTATATATTGCTTACTTCTGTTTTTGTCTCCATAACCCTAGACACTTAAGATAATAGTACTGTCTTGATCTCAAACACCTGTGAGGGCTCTGAAATCATGTGACAGTTCTTTATGTATAATAATATAAGATGGCTATTCAGATGATCCAGAATATGCTTATATTTAAGTAAGAAACATTGTCATCTGAATGAAAAAAAAAAAACTTTAAGAGTCCCTCTAAGAAGTGTATTGACTTCTATTTTGAGAAACCTAGTTTTATCTTCTAGGATTAAAAAAAAAATTAGAAATTTTATTTTAGAAGTTTGAAAAGGTACTGTATAGTAGAAAAAAGAAAATTGTCCATTTTTCTGTGGATCTCTTCTTGCTTACATAACCATTTTAATATTTGATATAATTGAAGATTCAGCTGAAGTCTCGTTATGAAGTTGGGTAGTAGCAGTTATATTATTTATGGCCAATTGTGTCTGAGGTTTGATTTCTAGATCTTTTTATTCTTCTAATATCCTTTTGCTGATATCCTTTTCCTGAAACCTACAGGAAAATAATTTTGATACTCTTGATTTTGACTTGGATTTGATGCCTTGGGAGACAGGCATTTTGGACATCAACAACCAGTTCTATACAGGTAATGGTGTATTTCACTGGTAAATATTTTAAACAGATCCATTTTATTTTGTAGTTTGGTAACAGTCAATACTAGGTGGGGTTACTGGGCTACTTTGATGGGTCAAAAATTCCAGGGACTATATATTCTACTTTTGATGTGGCAGGGCACATATAAGTTTCTTGCCAGAACGGATATAAAGAATTTCATGTTATGTTTTAGTCACATAATGAATTGAGAATTCATACCCAAAATCTTGATTTTGGATTATATACAATATCTCTGTAAGAGGTTAGCCTCTCTGAGAACCAGACAGAATTTAGGGAATCAAAGAGAAGAAGCTTGGGGTTACCCGAACTTGGGAAGTTGGTGTAGGGGTCCCATGCGTCTGATACACATGCTTCTGTGGAAGGGGCACCCCCCCTGGCTGATGCTAGTATCTTTAAAGAACCCTGTGAAAGTACGTTTGGGATGTGCTCAGAGAGGCTGGGACCCGGAGGAAACGGTCACTTCTGGGATGAAGCTGACGGGAGGAGGAAGAAACCCCCTTCTCCCCTCTCTTCCCTTTAGCGTCCTTCGGGTATCTCCCACTGATGGGGCCTAAAAGGGAGCCAGCTGGGACATGTCTTAATAATGTGCGTCGCAGACTATAAATAGGAGGTAGACTTAGCGCGGAGAGATAGTGAGTCAGTCAGTCACCCGCACATCCTCCCATCCAAATTGCAGTCCTCCCCACCCCTGCATGTCCCAGTCCCTCATTTTATATATTCCTGTGTCTTGCTCAATACCTGTCTTCCCTCAAAGAATATGGGCCACCCAAGGCCGGTGTTCTGGTTACTATTGTCAGGTAGCAAACTACTCTAGAACTTTGTGGCTTAAAACAACAACCGTTTTATTATGCTCCCAGGATCAGTGAGTCAGGACAGGGTACGCCAAGGGTGGCTTTTTTCCGCCGTGTGATGTCCAGACCGCAACTGGGAAGATTGAAAGGCTGGAGTAGCGTGAAAGTTGGGGGCTAGAATTACCTTAATATCTCTTCACTCACGTTATCTCTTGCCTGGCCCGAATGGCTTGATGCCCAGGAGTGTCAGAGCACCTGCACCTGGTCTTTCTGTGCGGCTGAGCTTGCTCTCAGCTTGGTGGTCTCACGCAGCCAGCCTTCAGAGGCTCCGATCTAAGTGTTCCAGCACGCAGAGTAGAAGCTGCGTTTGCCTAACGTCTCCCGGCCTTGGAATCCATGGAGCGTGACTTCTATACTCTGTTGATGGAAGGAGTCCTAAGACCCCCTTGCTTCAAACGGAGGGAAACAGATGCTGCTTCTCACTGGGGAAGGGCAAGATCACATTACAGATTAGGAGGGATGGTAGAGATTTTGCAGCTAACTCTGGACGGTGCAGTCTGTTGCAGGGATGTGCCCTCTCTCATTCCCACCCTGTCGCAGACTTGACACCCAGGAACGTGGCCTCGGCTGTAGTTGCTCGAAAGATGTGAACAGTATGTGCCATTTAATCGTACTGCCACGAGTGTTTTCCAAAATACTTGTGGCCGATTTCCTATACTTCGAAAAGTGATTTTTGGACGAACCTGTAATGTTTTGCATATGGTATAATATTCCGAAGGTCTGACAAGTCTGTATGGTAGAAAGATGTCTCCTTCAGCTGCCGTTCCTCAGCCAGCTCGTTCTCCCCAGAGACAACCACAGTTACCGATGTGTTCATGTTTATCCTTCCAGAGAACTAGTGCACCTGAGGGAAGATACATACATATGCACGTATATCATTTATTATACAAATGGTAGCCTACTCGATTCACTGTTTTCTGCATCTTGAATTTACATTCGATGATGTGTTTTGGTGACCTTAGCTTCAATGTGATTGGATTTTAAGAGTAGATTTTACCTTCTTTCCTCCTAACTGTATTCTGAGTTTGTATGGTGCAGCGGGAAAATTTTTACTCCATGTTTCTCCGTTAAAGGCATTAAGGCAGAGCCTCAGCCACCTTCTCCAGCCTCTTCGAGTTGTTCAGTCTCCTCTCCTCAGTCCGTGGACTCTTGTTCTTCAACCCAGCACGTTCCTGTAAGTAGACAGTCTTTTACTGTGATTTTTTAAAAAAATTTTTTTGAAGTTTTTTAAAAATTTATTTTTGAGAGGGGCGCCTGGGTGGCGCAGTTGGTTAAGCGTCCGACTTCAGCCAGGTCACGATCTCGCGGTCCGTGAGTTCGAGCCCCGCATCAGGCTCTGGGCTGATGGCTCAGAGCCTGGAGCCTGTTTCCAATTCTGTGTCTCCCTCTCTCTCTGCCCCTCCCCCGTTCATGCTCTGTCTCTCTCTGTCCCAAAAATAAATAAACGTTGAAAAAAAAAAATTAAAAAAAAAAAAAATAAATAAAATAAAATTTATTTTTGAGAGACAGAGACAGAGTGCAAGTGGGGGAGGGGCAGAGAGAGGGAGACACAGAATCTGAAGCAGGCTTCAGGCTCTGAGCTGTCAGCACAGAGCCTGACGCGGGGCTCGAACTCACACACCGCGAGATCATGACCTAAGCTGAAGTCAGACGCTTAACCGACTGAGCCACCCCAGGCGCCCCCTTTTATGGTGATTTTACAGTGATTTTGATTATAATGCTGTCTGGGAATTCTGCATGTGGAAGAGGCAGTTAACATTTATTAAATGCTACTGTGAATCTTATTATCTCCTTTAATCCTGAGGGAATGGAGTCTCGAGGAAGGGCCTTGGGAGGGCAATAAATTCTTTGTCTCTTTGGTTTTGCCCTCCTTCCCCTATGTTCTTGCCTTCATGATTTCATTTTCTTTGCACTTTACCAGTATCCAGTATTTTTTTTTTGTTTGTTTATTGGCTTACTGTCTTTTCTCCCTGGTGCCCTCTCTCCTGCCTGTTAGAATATACATTCTTTGAGGACAGGGAAGGCTCTAAGATGGTCTGTTTTTGTAATGCTTTGGTCATAGAACCTAGAATGGATTTTTTTTTTTAATTTTTTTTTAATGTTTTATTTTTGAGAGAGAAAGATAGAGAGCGAGCAATCAAGCAGGTGAGGGGCAGACAGAGGGAGACACAGAATCCGAAGCAGGCTCCAGGCTCTGAGCTGTTAGCACAGAGCCCGACGTGGGGCTCGAACTCAAAAAACCGTGAGATCATAACCTGAGCCGAAGTCCGACACTCAGCCGACTGAGCCCCCCAGGTGCCCCATAGTTTTTGTTTTTTTGTTTTTTTGGTTTTTTTTGATGTTAAGAAAGTATCCCTCTAATTCTTGTGTTTTAGGACTTTTATGAGGAATACTTGCTGAATGTTATGCGATAACCTTTTAAGCATCTAAGGCCATGAAGATAATCGTATCCTCTTGTGTTGTTATCTTGTACTCTTTGGTTTCTCCCAGATACACTCTGAAGTACTGTAAGGTTCATAGAGCCCAGTGTGTGGCTGGGGCTGAGTAGTTGTTGAGGATCAGTGAGCGACACAGATCTCATTCTCACCGGCATGACTGGGAATGACCATTTCTCCCCTATTTTCTCCAGGTCATTTTAACTTCTTTTCTTCTGATCGAAAAATAACAAAACAACAAAAAAGATTTTTAAAAAAAAACGTGCCTTTAGCTGCCATTTGCATTTTTTTCATTGAAGTGGCTGTTCCTGTCCTTGTCTATCTTGGGCAGATATGTGCCCCAGTATTTATCTTTTAACTTTACTTATGGTCTATTTTTTTTTTTTTATTATCTATTTATTAAAAAAAATTTTTTTTTAATGTTTATTTATTTTTGAGACAGAGGGAGTGCGAGTGGGGGAGGGGCAGAGAGAGAGGGAGACACAGAATCTGAAACAGGCTCCAGGCTCCGAGCTGTCAGCACAGAGCCCGATGTGGGGCTCGAACCCACAAACTGGGAGATCATGACCCGAGCCGAAGTCAGGCACTCAACGGACTGAGCCCCCCAGGCGCCCCTGGTCTATTTTTTATTATAAAATATTTTAATTACTGTTTGTTCAAATTTCTTTCTTCTTCCTTTATGGCTTCTGGGTTTTTGTTGTTGTTGTTGTTTTAAATTAAGGGAGCCTATGTTATGCTTAGAGTAAACGAATATTCTCTTAATTAAAAAAAAATATTTTTTTAAGTTTATTTATTTATTTTTGAGAGAGAGAGAGAGGGAATATCCCAAGCAGACTCCACGCCTCCAGTGTAGAGCCCAGTGCGGAGCTCGAACCCACGAACCGTGAAATCATGACCCAAGCCGAAATCAAGTCAGGTGCTCAACCTGCTGAGGCACCCAGGCGCCCCTGTCAATTTTCCTTTTAATACTCTTACAGAGTATTTTGAAGATGGTATGATGTATTTATGTATGTCTATTCTATTATTATATGTAACATCTTTTTCTCTCAAAATAGAAATGCTACTTTTATCCTATGTTAAATTTCCGTATGCCAACAAAATGAGACAGATCCGCTAAATGTTAAGACTTGGAAAATGTTATCTTTGTACATCTCTGTATTACCAATTCATCCATTAAATAAAATAGCCCTGTTCCTTTCAGTGTTTGTCTTTCTTTCAAAACATGTGGGACAAAGACGGCATTAATAAATAAAGAATAAAAATTAGTAAGAACTATTTGTTTTGAGTTTCTTGTAAGACTGAATAGGAGATTGGGGGAAAAGGATATTGGCATTTTCACCATAGACTTATCATATACTAAATGTTTGTATAGCTAGGAACCAAATACATACCAAGCTTGTGGGAGGAAACGTAGAAGCAGATCAGTGATTCCCATCTTTAATATGAGAGGAATAACATAGAATACTCTGCAGTTCGGGTTATTTTTCCCTAGGATTGATGGATAATGCTTATTTATCCAGACTCTTAGTACTTAGTATACGAAGTTTCAAATATATTACACCTTTGCCTTGAAGTTGTCCTGAAGCGTTTATCTGCTTATGTATGGATCTCGCCCCTCTAAGCAATTTCTGCTCAAGGACTGTACGCTTCTGCATGAATCTGTTTGTGTTTCATGTTGCTACAGGAGGAGTTGGATTTGTCTTCTGCTTCCCAGATGTCTCCCCTTTCCTTGTACGGTGAAAGCTCTCATAGTCCCTCCTCAGCAGAGCCACTGAAAGAAGATAAGCCCAGCATTGGCCCTAGGAGCAGAGTTGGTATGACTCCATGTCCTAACTTGGACTGAGCTTAGGTTCCGTTTTTAAAAAGAAAACGTTGGATTAAGTTCATGTTTAGTAAGCTGGGTTTTTGGTTTTAAAAGAGTGGACCTGTTTTGTTTGTTATGGTTAGTTAATGTGGAGAGGAAAGGCAGGGGATCATCTTCTTTGGTGCTTTTGTCTTTATAGGTGAAAAATGCTTTGAAGTAGAAGTAGGCCCCATCATTTTCAAGAGAGAATGCAAAGATTCGGTTAGATATTGATTGTGAGGGCCATTTAGTTGTGACATTTATTACCTCTTAATCTTTAGGCTTTATTCAGTGATTTTAGCTGTTCTCCTTTACCAGTTCATATATCCCCTTCCCAACGCTGCAGCTTGGTCACAAAGGAAGATCTCACTACTTATATATATATATATATATATTTTTTTTTTTAACGTTTATTTATTTTTGAGACAGAGAGAGACAGAGCATGAACGTGGGAGGGGCAGAGAGAGAGGGAGACACAGAATCTGAAACAGGCTCCAGGCTCTGAGCCGTCAGCCCAGAGCCCGACACGGGGCTCAAACTCACAGACTGCGAGATCGTGACCTGAGCCGAAGTCGGCCACTTAACCGACTGAGCCACCCAGGCGCCCCTAATTTTTTTTTTTTAATGTTTATTTATTTCTGAGATAGAGACAGAGCATGAGTGGGGGGAGGGGTAGAGAGAGAGAGAGGGAGAGGGAAACAATCTGAAGCAGGCTCCAGGCTCCGAGCTGTCAGCACAGACCCCGACGCGGGGCTCAAACTCACAAACTCTGAGATCATGACCCGAGCCGAGGTTGGTCGCTCAACCAACTCAGCCACCCAGGCGCCCCTCTCGCTATTTATAAAATAAATAAGTCATGGAGATGTCGTGTATAGCATGGTGACTGTAGTTAATAATACTGTGTTGCATATTAGAAAATTGCTAAGAGATTACATCTTAAGGATTATCATCCTGGGGCGCCTGGGTGGCGCAGTCGGTTGAGCGTCCGACTTCAGCCAGGTCACGATCTCGCGGTCCGGGAGTTCGAGCCCCGCGTCGGGCTCTGGGCTGATGGCTCAGAGCCTGGAGCCTGTTTCAGATTCTGTGTCTCCCTCTCTCTCTGCCCCTCCCCGGTTCATACTCTGTCTCTCTCTGTCCCAAAAATAAATAAACGTTGAAAAAAAAAAGAATTATCATCCTAAAAATTGTAACTGTGCTAACGTGGTAATTCGACTTACTGTGATGATCATTACATGATACAAATACCGAATCATGTCGTACACCTGAAATTAATATAAGGTTATATATCAATTGTACCTGAAAAGAAAAGGGGAAGACCTCAGATTAAGGACCTTTCTTGAGTCCAGTAAGATCTAGAGTGGCTATGCTTAAACTCCAGTTGAGGATACTTACTAAGAAGTCAAGATAATGTGTAGAAAAAGGTGTATAATGGAAGCTGTGTTCTGGGAATTGCTTTCAGATTGATTTGTGATTTGTTTGGATTTTCTCCAGCAAATGGAATGACTCCAAAGAAAAAAATTCAGATGACTTCAAAACCTTCAATTCAGCCCAAGCCTTTAATACTTCCAGCAGCACCCAAGACTCAGACAAACTCCAGCGTTCCAGCAAAAACCATCATAATTCAGACACTGCCAACACTGATGCCATTGGCAAAGCAGCAACCAATTATCAGCATACATCCTGCACCCGCTAAAGGTACCTGAGTAGAATCTGAGGTTGCGTGTGTTTAAGTGATGGGCACTAAGGTTGCGTCATGTCGTTTGTTTTATCTTGGGTTATAATTTCTGAGCACACGCTGAGTGCCAGGAATTGTCCTTGGTTTTGAGGATTCGCAGAGATAACTAATACGTGGTTCCTATCGTAACAAGGGAGATAGCTCTCCAGATGAGTTATGTTTGATACGTCTTTTTTCTTACAGTTTTAGTTAGGAAAATAACTGTCAGGCTTGTGATTTTGTATAGCCACTTGTAATGAAGAAGAAGATCTGGGAAACTTCCTTGGTATCATTTCATCTTGAGGTTTTTGTGTCTATGAACTCTTGTTTTTTGTTTTAAACTTTTTTTTAATGTTTATTTTTGAGAGAGAGGGACAGAAAAAGAAAGTGCACACGAGCAGGGGAGGGACAGAGAGAAAGAGGGACAGAGGATCCAGATCAGGCTCTGCGCTGGCAGCAGAGAGCCCGATGTGGGACTTGAACTCACAAACCATGAGATCATGAAGTCAGATGCTTAACCGACTGAGCCACCCAGACACCCCTGAACTCTTGTTTTTAAGACAGGTCAGCATGTAAAATAACATTACAGGTCTAATAGGTGAGTTTTGGCAAAAGGATCAGGCTCTTAGTCTCTGCAGAGGCAACATGGTTTGGTAAACATGATTGTGAGTAGGGACATTAGAAAGGAATCTGGGGGCGCCTGGGTGGCTCAGTCGCTTGGGTGTCGGACTTCGGCTCAGGTCGTGATCTCACGGTTTGTGAGTTTGAGCCCCGCATCGGGCTCGGTGCTGACAGCTCGGAGCCTGGAGCCTGGAGCCTGCTTTGGATTCTGTGTCTTCTCCTCTCTCTGCCCCTCCCCCACTTGTCCTCTGTCTCTATCAAAAATAAATAAATGTAAAAAAAATAAAATAAAATAAGAAAAAAAGACAAGAATCTGAATGCTTGTCTTCATGTAGTTAAGAATGTGTGTGTTTCTATATTTTATCCACCAGATGGCCTCACATACTTGATTCTGCAGGAATTACATCTAGCATTGCAAGAAGTTATTGAGAGAAGTTCATGTTTGAGGATTTGGTAACTGCAGATATAGGAATCATTTGCACATGGAGATGTCTTAGGCAGATTGCCTATCACTCTCTTCATATTGCTATGTGCACACAAGAGTAAAGGAAAACTTGTTTATCGTTCTTTCCCTGAATTTAGGACTAGGTCTTAATGGGGCATGGGTTATAAACAAACCACCATTGTTACACTTGTCTTTATGGCGCTGTTCCCAGCTCTGGGTTGTTCATTCACTTCTTTGGAGCAAGAAGAGCAAGTTTTAATGAGAGCAAAGGTCATAAATTTGATTTCTAGTTAATTTGTTAGTTTTGTTCTATTCCAAGGTCGTGAACAATAGGACATTGACAAAGAGGAGAACCAGGTGGGGACTGGACAAGCCAGTGAAAAATCCATCAATCTGTACCAACCCCCCCCCCCCCCCCCCCCCCCCCGACAAACCTGAGATACCTGTGCTTTCAGTGCAGGGTCAGAACTGCTGCCTTTATCGTGGGAAAAATAGTGGTCCTACAGAATGGGTGTGCTTGTGGTGTGTGAATGGATGTAAAGTGTTCATGAACTCCTTGAAATAAGATGTAAGATTTATTGTATATGTGGATTTTTCAAGGAGTAGTCTCCAAAACTTTTATCGGGATTTCAGAAGGGTCTGTATCTTCCCAAAGGCTAAGAATTTAAACTTGTGAAGAACCTCGTTATAGTTCCTGTAATGTATTAAAACACTAGTATACAAAGCAACACTTGACATTATTATGACAAGTGTGTAAAGCAAAGGGTATTGCTAAGAATTTGCTCTTAGCAGATCATGCTTGAGTGATAGAAGACAAACTGTTCTTTTCTGAGCAGGTTATCAGGTTCAGAAACCTGAATCACACATTATTCAGAATGTCAGTGCCTTCCCATTATCTGAAGATAGTACTTACGTTTGGGGAGCAGGTGCTAATATAAGGTGCTTGTCTGTTTTTGTAGTACAGTCTAGAGAGTTGGTATTATTAAAACATACAGATTTAAGTATGTCTTCCATTTATTTGAAATAGGTAGAGGGGAAATACAGGAAAGGCATTTTACAGGTAATCAACATAAGTATCAGCAGTAAATATTTTACTATTAAAAGAGAAGTAATTCTTATAGGATTAAGTTCAGATTCTCTCACTTGGAAGTTAAGCGCACCATGGTTTGGCTCTAGTTTCGTTTTCTAACTTTACATTATAATCACTCCTTTTTATAAACCCAACTTCCTCTTCTAGCCTGATGAATCTGGCCGCTGTCCCTTGAATTCTCATGTTTTCCCTAGTTTCTTGGCTCAGACCGTTCTGTCTGCCTGGAACAATTTCTGCCCCTAAGTCCGCTAAGACTGTTAGGAGGAGTGCAGGTGAGGGCTGGTGAAAGCCTGCTGTATCAGTGAGAATGGAGATCCAGGATAGAGAGTGCGAGTATGGAAAAGTGCAGAATCACAGGCTTGGTGATTGGATGGTTTGGAAGGGGAATGAAGGATAGAGCGGAATGTATCCTGTTTTGGGCTTTTTTTTTTTTTTTTAATTTTTTAATGTTTATTCATTTTTGATAGAGTGCAAGCAGGGGAGGCGCAGAGAGAGAGGGAGACACAGAATCCGAAGCAGGCTCCAGGCTCTGAGCTGTCAGCGCAGAGCCCGATGCGGGGCTCGAACCCACGAACTGCGAGATCATGACGTGGGCTGAAGTCGGACGCTCAACCGATTGAGCCACCCAAGCACCCCCTGTCTTGGGCTTTTTGAGTGGATGATAGCGCTAGTCATTGAAACGGACGATGGAAGTGATATAACTTGCCCCAGGTCATTCTGCTCAGGAGAGGTAGAGTCAGAACCTGGGCCCAGGGGGTCTGGCTCACGGCCTGTAATTAGTCACCATACTACTTTGTTGCCGCTAAAAGAACGCAGAGATGTGCCCCTTGATCTCAACAATTCTAATTGGGAGTTAACACATTTATGTAAACAGTTAAATAGCAGCCACTATGAGAACTAATGAATTAATAATACATGCAGTACCCTTCATGGAAGCTATTATTATACAGAAATGGCAGTTAATAACAGCCAACATTGAGGTTCTTTCTGTGTGGCAGACACTGTTATAAGTGTTTCAGTGCATTATCTTGTTGAATCCTTACATCAGCTCTGTGAGGATAGGGACTATTATTATCTTCATTTCACAGAGGAGAAAATTAAGACACAGAGAAATTATTTACCCCAGGTCGCATAGCTGTCCTATTTTAGACAAGGTAGGCATTCAGCAATGCTGGATACATAGTTTGAAGCCTTTGAAGAAGATTGACAAGAAAGAACTATTACAATCGATGAGTCATACATAGAAGCATTTAGCATTGAATCTAGCCATGTTCTGTTAAGGGGGATTTGCGTGTAATGCCTAAGAGGATTTTGAGCAGGCTGAAAGGGATAAACAGCCTTTTGGTATGTCCTTTTGGACCGTTTCCACGCTAGGAACAGCCGTCACTATGTTCAGCTGCTAACTGAGGCCCAGAACAGTTCTTTGCATTACATTTTACGATCTGTGAGCACCTTCGGGTCCCTGTTTAGCAAGTCACTCTGAGTTTTTCTTGAACACGTTGTATTAGAAATTTCTCCCCATTCAGTCTTGAGACCCAAGCAGGCCTGGAGTACTTAGAGGATCCTCGGTTTAGATGCTAGCTGATTTGGGGATAGTTGTGTACCCTGGGATGAGAGGGCTTGACGTGCGTTACAGAAAACAGGAGGCGGCGGTGGCCTGGTTGGACTCGGAGCCACATTCGGTCCACAGACCTTGCCTCAGTGGTGCTCTGTCTCCCTCACTCCATGATGTGGTTCTCTCAGCAAGGGGATGCTGCCAGCTAGGCCACAGACAGGACAGACTTGGGTTATTCTTCTGAGTTGAAGAAATATCCCGAAGCCTCCTGCATGTGTTAGCTGGAACTAGAAGTATGATCCCTGTCTTTGAAATGACTTAACGCTTTACACTTACCCCTCTTGTCTTTGGAATAATCCCAAAGTTCACCGAACAGTGTTTCATTTCAGGACCTTTTTATTGTACTTTTGAAACTCACAAGATGTGGAACACTGCTTCTAATAATGCTCTTTCTCGAAGTATGGTTTTAGGTCAAGTGGTTCCCAGCCTACAAACTGTGGACCTAAGGTGTGGGTGGTGGGAGTGGTAGCCTTGGGCATTGCGCAAAAGGCATCTGCAAACCCATATAGGGGGCAGGCATTTTCTATACACTGAATAATTTGTTTTATATATCTTTGTACTCCGGGTTTTCAGATTTTTGTGGCTATAGTTCCGAGTAATAAACTATAGATTTATTTTAAATTTTTACTAAGTTCTTAATAGCCTTTTCTCAACATGTATTTTCTCAGTCCCTGGAAACTGAATGGACAGCCCTGACCATCTTGGGTGGCCATGATACTTTTTAAAAAAATTTTTTCTTTTTAGTATTTATTTACTTTTGTGTGTGTATGAGAGAGAGAGAGAGGGAGGGAGGGAGGGAGGGAGGGAGAGGGGCAGAGAGAGATGCAGAATCTGAAGCAGGCTCCAGGCTCTGAGCTGTCAGCACAGAGCCTGACACGGGGCTCGAACCCAAGAGCTGGGAGATCGTGACCTGAACTGAAGTTGGATGCTTCACCGACTGAGCCACCCAGTTGCCCCATACTTTTTGATGTTAAAGAAAAATACTTATATTCAGGGTGGGAACCCTTGGTTGAAGTTTTACATAATGATGAGTTAATAATGAGTGTTGTGTTTTCTTAACAAGTGTTACTAAAAAACTTGACATTTGGTCACATGCTATTTATTTAATTTATTTTTATATTTGCACATTTGGTCTAAGCATATTTATATCTGCTTCTGAGTCATTTCCTTATTTTATACGTTTTTGTTTCATAAAAGGAGTCCAAGGGAAAAGAAGATAAAAATGTTTAGTGATCATTTTTGTCCAAGTAAATTGTACGTATTACTTTCACATCTTTTGTGCTAATTTAATAATTTATCTGGGATGTAATGCTATTAACTAAATTCTACTTTTAGTATGCTTTTTGAGGCCATCTGAAACAAAGACTTTGATTTAATAGATGTGACTTTTTTTTATGCTAAGACAGGTGTTCTTAACAAACAGGTGTTCCGAAGTATTATTTAGATTTTCAGTTTTCCTTGATCCTTTGAAATACCGAGCTGAGTTTTACATGGGTCATGTTACACTGTCTGAAAGTATAATGCTTTTTTTTTCCCCTTAAAGAAGAATTATAAATATTTATGTAATTTTAGTTGCTGGTTACTTTAGTACCTTTATTTTGTTAGATATTTTGCTCAAGCAGCTGTGGATATTGGGGGAGGCTTTCAGCACCTGATAAAATTGGCCGGATCTGAAAGGCAACATTGAGCAGGCAGGTAAGATTTTCAATAGACCACAGTTATGAGTTATAGGAGTCTTCTTTAGGTTAATGATACTGATTCTCCAATTAACATAATTGAAAAAATAATGTTAAATGTGAGGATTGAGAAAAGATTTGTAGGCCATTTTGTGTGTGTAGGGGGAGTTGGTATTGTCTACAGACCGTTTTAAATTACGGATTTATGTTTCCTGTGCCTGTTAGCTGCGAATTCATCTCAGATGGTTTTAACATTTTTTTTAAACAATGGTATCATGAACAACTTTATAAAAAATATATTAAAAATTTTTTTTTCTAACGTTTGTTTATTTTTGAGAGAGAGAGAGAGACAGACAGACAGAGACAGAGTATGAGCAGGGGAGGGTCAGAGAGAGGGAGACACAGAATCCGAAGCAGGCTTCAGGCTCTAAGCTGTCAGCACAGAGCCCAACACGGGCTCGAACTCAGGAGCCTTCGAGCTGTGAGATCATGACCTGAGCCGAAGTCAGCCACTCAACTGACTGAGCCACCCAGGCACCCCCAAAAGTATATTTTTAATTGAAGTCTAATTAACATACAGTCTTACTAGTTTCGGGTGTGCAGGTAACGCCTGAACAACTCTATACATTACTCAGTGCTTATCACAGGAAGTGTGCTCTACATCCCTTTATCTCACCCTTTTCCCACCCTCCTCCCCACTGGCGACCACCCGTTCTCTGTATTTAAGGGTCTGGTTTTTGTTGCTGTTTGTCCCTTTTGTCTGTTGGTTTGTTTTGTTTCTTAAATTCCACATATGAATGAAATCATACAGTATTTGTCTTTCTCTGACTTATTTCACGTAGCATTATGTTGTCTAGATCCATCCATGTTGTTGCAAACAGCAAGATCTCGTTCTTTTTTATGTATTCCATTGCCTGTATTTACCACATCCTCATCCATTCATCTGTTGATGCACACTTGGGTTGCATCTGTATTTTGGCTATTATAAATATTGCTGCAAGTTTTAACATTTTGATATTTGTAGCTCCTGTCTTTCCAAGTATTGAGTTACTGAATCACCGTTTATATATTTTTGGTGTTGTATTTCTAAATCCGATTAATTTAAAATACACGGCTCTCTTGGGGTGCCTGGGTGGCTCAGTCAGTTGAGCCATGACCAACTTTGGCTCAGGTTATGATCTCGCAGTTCATGGGTTTGAGCCCTGTGTCGGGCTCTGTGCTGATAGCTCAGAGCCTGGAGCCTGCTTTGGATTCTGTGTCTCCCTGTCTCTCTGCCCTTCGCCTGCTCACTCTCTTTCTCTCTCTCTCTTTCAAAAATAAACATTAAAAACAATTTAAAAAATAAAAGAAAATATGTGGCTCTCAGTGTTCAGTATAAAAGTCTTGTTACTTACAATATGAAAAATATTTTTTAGTACTAATTTCAGAGGTTGATAGAAAAATCTATGTATAACTTACCAAGTTTGGCACACATACAGTTGAGAAAAAATATGGAAATACATTATTAATGATAACTTCAAAGGGAACAAATTTAGTTTTCATTAAAAATACAACAACAGAAGTGTCTGTGTGTGCTGCTATTGATTATGTTTTAATTGGTGGGGTTTTTGTTTCTGTTTTTTTTAATGTTTATTTATTTATTTTGAGAGAGAGAGCACAAGCAGGGGAGGGACAGAGGGAGAAAGGGAGAATCCCAAGCAGGCTCTGTGCTATCAGCTAGAGCCCAGTGCGGGGCTCGAACCCATGAAACTGTGAGATCATGATCTGCAAAATCGAGAGCCAGACGCCTAAGCGACTGAACCACCCAGGCACCCCCTTCATTGGTGGTTTTAAATCCCTTCAGTGTCATCTTCCTGTTACAGACGCAGAAGAGACCTGAGTGTTCGGCATCCTCTGCCTCAATGGTCGTGCACGCTGTGATTCCTTCCCTTCTTTCTGCACTCAGGTCCAACAGTAGTGCTCTCTTCGCCTGCCGTGGTCCAGCTTCAGGCACCTGGAGTCCTGCCCTCTCCTGCCCCGGTCCTTGCTGTCACCGGGGGAGCCACGCAACTACCTAATCCCATGGTGAATGTGGTGCCGGCCCCTGTGGCCAACAGCCTAGCAAATGGAAAACTCTCTGTGACTAAACCTGTCCTACAAAGCACCGTGAGAAGTGTGGGCTCGGATGTAAGTGTTGAAACCCAGTGCTTTATCACACCTGATTTCAAAACCAACAGAACCAAAACACGTTTTGTTTTCCTTGCCTTGTTTCTGTTTTCTAAATTATTTTATACTGCCTCAAATAAAAGAATGTGCTGGGATTGCACATCCGTTATTTGGTGGCAGATTATTATGTTAGAATCCAAGCAAAAAGGTTTGAAAGAGGCTAAAGTTGTTTGATAAAAAGTGACGTATAGGGGCGCCTGGGTGGCTCAGTCGATTGAGCGTCTGACTTTGGCTCAGATCATGATTTCATGGCCTGGGTCGGGCTCTGTGCTGACAGTTTAGAGCCTGGAGCCTGCTTCAGATTCTGTGTCTCCCTCTCTCTGCTCCTCCCCCACTCATACTCTCTCTCTCTCTCTCTTTCTCTCTCTCTCTCAAAAATAAAGCAAGCTTGGGGCGCCTGGGTGGCTCAGTCGGTTAAGCGGCCGACTTCGGCTCAGGTCATGATCTCGCGGTCCGTGAGTTCAAGCCCCGCGTTGGGCTCTGTGCTGACCGCTCAGAGCCTGGAGCCTGTTTCAGATTCTGTGTCTCCCTCTCTCTCTGACCCTCCCCCGTTCATGCTCTGTCTCTCTCTGTCTCAAAAATAAACGTTAAAAAAAAATTAAAAAAAAAAAATAAAGCTTTGGGGCGCCTGGGTGGCTCAGTCAGTTGAACATCTGACTTCGGCTCAGGTCATGATCTCACAGTCTGTGGGTTCGAGCCCCACGTCGGGCTCTGTGCTGACAGCTCAGAGCGTGGAGCCTGCTTCCTATCCTGTGTCTCCCTCTCTCTCTGCCCCTCCCCCACTCTCACCTTGTCTCACTCTGTCTCTCAAAAATAAATAAATGTAAAAAAAAAAAAATCAAAATAAATAAAGCTTAAAAAAATTAAAAAAAAAAAAAAAGTGACGTATGCATACTTTGCTGTAACTCCTTCTTTCGAGCCCTCTCCTCACATTCTTCAAGCCCTTCCCCAGCCCAGGCAGACACTAGTGTCTTACAGGATTCTTTCAGGTCTCCTGATTGAAATGTCTTTGGCAAGACCCAGATAAGAGTCTGTAGACTATTTTCTCATCAGGGTTTATATTTCTGTCCTGACTTATGAAGGGTTTTCACCCCTGGGTAATAACTTCCTGCTCTTAGGAATTCTGTCTCAGTGACTAGTTGGTGTTTTCCCATCTTTGCAAATCTTCAGGTTTTCTAGCCTGTTGAAGGTTTCTTTTTTTTGTAATTTATAAATCACAGAGTTTCCTAAGATCTGGCCTCCCTGAAGCCAGTTATAGCATTTGCCAGCTAACTCTGCTTTCTTAAAAAGTGGTACAAAAATACCTCACGTTATGTACTAAGAAGTAATTGAATATCATGGGCCTAAAGTTTAATGAAAGTTAAAGTCAAATAACCATTCTAATAGTGGATTCTCTCAAATTGTTACTGGGAAGCCAAACTCTTGTGTTTTCTTTAAGATAAAAGTAGATATTACTGACTGTGAATATTGCCACACTATCTTTTCTTCAGGTATTGCGAAGTACTTTTAAAGTCCTAAAGCGCTGTGAGTTCTTAAGGTTATCGAATACTGTCTGATCGGTCCACCCTAATTTATTAACCCAGCGTGTCAGCCCAGTAGTGAAATTGCTCCTCTGTTGCATTAAACACAACCGAGTGACCTCAGCCGGAAATATTGTAAAGACCCATAACAAAGGAATATTTTCTGATGAAGCAGAACATTGAAGGTCTGCAGTAATTCCCATAGCGTTTATAGGTATTGAAAACTGCACCCAGACGCGGGGGAAGATTAGTGTCGGATGAGAATAGACATGGATGGTACAGGATTAGCCTTGACTGTTAACGTTCCTTTAATTTGAGGTCCAGAAAAGGTTAAGCACAGTGCCTGTGGCATAATAGGCACTAATACACAGTGTGTGTTTCAGTTGAAGATGAAACGATACGCTGGCATTTGCTTGAAATACTCTGGGGGTGGGGCGGGGAGCCCAAGATGGAGGAAACAAGATCGGCAAAATGTTGACAATCATCAAAGTTGGGTGTGTCGTCTTTCCTTCCTTGTGGTGTGTGGGAAAATTTCCACAGTAAGTAAACAACAATCCAAAACAATTCCGTGGTTTTGTCAGTTAAAAAGTTGTATGGGGCACCTGAGTGGCTCCGTTGGTTGAGCATCCGATTCTTGATTTCAGGTCAGGTCATGATCCCAGGGTCATGGAATCGAGTTCCCGGTTGGGCTCTGTGCTGAATGTGGAGCCTGCTTGGGATTCTCTCTCTTCTACCCTCCACCCTTCCTCTGCCCCTCCCCTGCTTGCACATGCGTACTTGTTCTCTCACCCTTTTTCAAAAAAAAAAAAAAAAAAAGGATGGGGGGGAGCCTGGGTGGCTCAGTCGGTTAAGCGTCTGACTTCGGCTCAGGTCATGATCTCACAGTTCGTGGGTTCGAGCCCTGCGTCGGGCTCTGTGCTGACAGCTCAGAGCCTGGAGCCTGCCTCGATTCTGTATCTCCCTTTCTCTGTGCCCCTCGCCTGCTTGCTCTCTCTCTCTCTCTCTCTCTCAAATATAAATATAAAAAAATTAAAAAAGAAAAAAAAGATGGTACAACCAATAAAAGAAAGGGTGTGCTTTTCATAGGAGGCTGAGAAGGCTAAGAATGATGAAAGAGGATTTTTAAAATGACCCTTTAAGTTTTCCTTTTAATCCTCTTTAAATTATAAATTGAATGTTTCTTCTGTGCAATGGAACTAGCAACAGAAAATATCAAAGTTGTCTTTATTCCATGTTAGGACATTTAAAGTATTTATTTATTTATTTTTAATTTTTTTAATGTTTGTTTTTGAGAGACAGAGTGAGTGCGTGTGTGCTTGCATACGAGTGGGGAGGGGCAGAGAGAGAGGGAGACACAGATTCCGAAACAGGCTCCACGTTCTGAGTTGTCAGCACAGAGCCCGATGTGGGACTCGAACTCATGAGCTGTGAGATCATGACCTGAACTGAAGTTGGATGCTTAACCTACTGAGCCACCCAAGTGCCCCTAAAGTATTTGTTATGAAATACCTTAGACATGGAAAAAGGTAGAGACTAATTAGAACTTTAGAAAATATAGATTAACAGTATGTCACAGTTGTTAAAATACTAACATAATGTTAGTCCGTATTCATAGGCTTACAACGTCCGATCATGGGCCAGTCCAGAGGAATGTGGCTAGGATGGGAAGGGTGTCTGGAAACTATGTTCTGGGTAGAGGCAGCGTTTAAGGTTTGGAATGACTCAGTAAACTGAAGAACACTGAATGTAGATCTGAGAGGCGATTCTAGGACGTGAAGGTTGATGTGTGGAAAACAGGGTGATTGATCTGGGTTATTCCAGAGGACTCACCTAGAACAGGTACAGGTAGCGTTATTTAGAAAGGGTCCTTCCAATCCTAAAATCCTTTGATCCAGTCATTGTATTTAAAAATAGGAGGAGATCTTTTAATTTCTTTCTTCCAGCTAATGTCTGAATAATAAGCATCTTTTTTTAAAATTATTTTTTAATGTTTATTTTTGAGAGAGAGCGAGAGAGACAGAGTGCAAGCAGGGGAGGGGCAGAGAGAGAGGGAGACACAGAATCTGAAGCGGGCTCCAGGCTCTAAGGTGTCAGCACAGAGCCCCACTGGGGACTTCAACTTGTGAACCGCAAGATCATGACCTGAGCCCAAGTAGGATGCTTAACCAACTGAGTCACCCAGGCGCCCCTAAATAATGAGCATCTTCATGTTGGTACTCATCATTGTGTTCTGCTGACCCATTTTGTAATCTCTGAACATTTCAGTTGATTATTTATTGATCAATTAGACATTCACTGTAACTTCTCTGGTGCGAAAGACCATGTTTGTTCTGCTC
Organism: Prionailurus bengalensis; assembly: GCF_016509475.1. Classification (NCBI taxonomy): domain Eukaryota; kingdom Metazoa; phylum Chordata; class Mammalia; order Carnivora; family Felidae; genus Prionailurus; species Prionailurus bengalensis. The sequence continues at coordinate 63,178,315 of NC_057360.1, read as the reverse complement.
TTACACCCTTAAGAGTATTCTGTAAATCTGGTGAATAATTTACTGGTGAAGCCTGCATCAACATTGAACTGGGGGACGTGTGAGATGCAGAAGTATAGAACCAATAGGTATGATTTTTTTTTTAAGCAGTATTTATTGGCTAGCATTATTACTACTTTTCAGAGTTTAGAGTCGACAGTATTATAGGAGAAAGATTTCAAGTACTGTGTGTCTAGTGCAAGAGACCTAAAGGCGATTAGAATAAATTTTCTAGTCAACCTGAGTTGAGGTTTTGTGCTTATTTTTCCTTGGCCTGCATATCAGGAAGTGAGCCAGGCTTTTTCAGTATGAGTTTTCTGGTAGAGGTTTTGACTTAATGTTTATTTCAAGTGAAGAAACATCAGTCTGTCCTATCAGCTGGCCAAGCCTCTCAGGAACCCAAAGTAAATTTGTTCCAGAAGGAGCTGCAGGAAACTTTGATCTGCTGGGATGGTCTCCTGTGTTAGTAACGTGGTTGACCTTAGTAGTGCGTGCGTTTGTTAGACTCAAGTCCCATGAAATTATGATAAATTTGAAGTGGTATAAATTTCTGATTAAAAATGGCCCAAAAGAAAAATTTTTCATTATGTGCTTTTTGTGCTTTTAAGCCAAAAGTGTGGTGAAAAAGCAGTAATTCAGCAAAAGAAAGCATATCAGTCTTTTGTGGCTTTGTAAGGCTGACATGGCTTCTTTTTTCCTACCTTTTTTGTTCTTTTGTTTGGCTAGTTTCAGTCTCTGGAGACCTGCTACTGCCCTAAGTAGCGTTTTTTGCATACCATATTCTGCAAACTGCATTAAGTGCCACATTTTCTGTTATGAAACAGTTTGCCTGGTTCAAATTATAATCTCACTCTTCCTGCCTTTTGCTGGTAAATCTGTTCTGTTTAACTCTTGGAAACCTCACCTAAGTTTTCAAGAAATGTGGTTGGTTTTTGGCTCTGATCGTGATGGAAAAAATGAACATGGTCTCTCATTTCAGGGTAGAAATTCTCTTATGCAGTTTCTTAGTAAATGGCAATCTTGGAACTACAGAGTTGCCTTCATAGGAGAGCGTGCTTATCTTTCTTTAAAGGGCTGTTGAATGTTGCCAGACGTGGAACCAAGGGCTGAAAGCAAGCAGTCTGTTTAAATCTGCATTGCCATAACTACTGCCCTCTACCCACCATAATTCCATAAAGTTCATGAAGCATTATGGCTCTGGTTTTAGGTCCATGGAGTTATATTGTTGTAGTTGTCTTGTTTGGGATAAAAGACCAGGAAAAAAAAAAAAAGTGTGGTGAAATTGTATTGTGTGTCCTTCGCACTGGGCCAAGGTGAAGCAAACCCCTATTGGAAATCAGTAGGTGGTAACAGTGGAAAGAAAATGATCAGGAGCTAGGTCAGAACTAGAAATCACATCAGATGGGAGGCTGATCCGGGAGAAATCACATCAGATGGGAGGCTGATCAGAGACAGGCTCTGCTGACAGGAGGCCCCAGGCCTTCTTCTCAGCCCATTCACCCCATGAAGCATCTTACAAACCTTTTATTACCTTGTACTCTCTAATTCTTTACTTAGTGACCTTGACCCTCCCATCCTAGTCTCTTCCCTTTGGGGGATCCTGCCCTAATCACTAAAGCCATCATAAGAAGCTGGGTGCTGGGGAGATCCCTTTCTACCTGCCTGCAGGTATTAGAAATGGCGTGAGTGGGATTCTTCTAGCATAGTGAACTGGAACTTTGTCGCTTCGTTTCTCTGGAGACACCGTTATACCGTTAGGTTTAAGATTTCGGGTATGTTAGTACTGTGAGCGTGGAGGTCACATGATATGGGCCCAGACGGATGCTGTGCACACGGTGTTTCTTTATTGCAGTGAAGGAATGCTGAGCTTTACAGCAAGTGGTGGGCAAGTTTCCTCATTGTCCAGAGGAAGACATTACCTCATCTCTCAAGGTTTCTTGCTGGAAACAGCCCTGAGAAATGGCCTGGGTAAAGAGTGGTCAGGGCCTTGTATTCTTGGCATGCCCAGGAAGACGTATAGTAACACGACTCACAAGAGACCCTAGAGAAGTCCCTTTCAAGGAAAATACAAATCTAACCTAATTTATTTCCAGTGCAAAGCAATGCAGAGAAACTGTTAGAAAAATGGAGAGTGCCTGTGCTCTGTTTTGGAAAAAAAAATTTCTTTTTCTTTTTTAATGACGCTTAAGCTGCTCGTTTTATCTGTGACACCCAAGAATGGGTTCTCTGTTAGGTCTAAGAGTGAGCTGAATGTCCTTAAATGGTGTGGCCGGCTTAGATCTAAGAAGATAAATAATGAATAGATACTTTTTATGACTAAATTCCTTCACAACACAGACACGGGATCATGATATTTCTGTAGGCTTTGAAAGTAAAGGAATCCGTCAGAACAAATTCAACAGGAAGGATTTGGAGACCGAAAAAGCCATCCAGATTTTAGTAAAAGATTATTTCTGTGCTGACTGCTTTCTGGCTTTGCTGCTAGCAGGGACTCTGCAGATCAGAGAAAAACATGCTTTGTTAAAATATTTGTAGTTTCTCCTTAGATGGAGGTGTGGGCCTTCTAAAAATTTATCTTGAATAAGGACTTTGGCAAATCATTGCATTTGTGGTTACAGTGGTTTTGGAAAGGGAACAGAAGGTGTTTCTCCCCCCGCCCTGCTGGTATCGCACTTAGATTTGTGTCATTAGGTTAGATTTGTGAACTGTGGCAGCTGTGGCAGTCTTTGTTCTGTTTTTGTTTTTTTTTTTCAGTTTGGCATCTTGATCAGGTTAATAAATAATTCTTGAAAAAAATTTTTTTTAACGTTTATTTATTTTTGAGAGAGAGAGACAGAGCATGAGCAGGGGAGGGGCATAGAGAGAGGGAGGCACAGAATCCGAAGCAGGCTCCAGGCTCCAGGCTCTGAGCTGTCAGCACAGAGCCCGACTCAGGGCTCAGACTCACGGACTCCAAGATCATGACCTGAGCCGAAGTCGGCCGCTTAACCGACTGAGCCACCCAGGCACCCCAGGAAATAATTATTTTTAAAGGGATGCTGATTTCCATCTTAATAAATAATTAATACTTAATTCCCTCTTCTCTGGTTTCCCTTCCTGCAACCTGTTCCTGAAGACAGTCCTTCCATGCCCCAGATGCTTTGTAGCTACTTGGTTCCCCTGTCCAGAAACAGTCACTGTTACTAGTTTTTCATGCGTCGTTCCTGAGACAGTTCCTTAATATGTTGGTATTTACAGTTTTACTTATTTACCTGTTTTACAGAAATGGTAACTAGTGTCTACATGCTGCCCTGCACCTTCCTTTTCCCCTTCAGTATATCTTCACGTACTTGGCGTATCGGCACTTAGAACATTTTCTTGTTCCTTTACTAGCTGCGTGGTAGCCTGTTTCGTTAGGGTGTCCTAATTACTTAAGGTTTTTTCTTTATAAGCAGTCCCTTCATTGAATAACTCGGTACTCATTTAATTTTGTTTATGTGCAAGTATATCTGTAGGAGAAATTCCTAGAACTGAAATTAGAGGCAGAAGGCAGGTAGTTTTTACATTTTGATAGATATTGGCAAATGGCCCTCCATAGGGTAATTCTAATTTATTCTTCCACTTTGAGTGTATGAGAGAGAGTGCCAGTCACAGGGCCAAGGACAGTGTCTCCATACACAGCTCCCTTTTTCTTCACGTCCCCCCTTTGCTTGCATCATTGATTATAGTACTGGGTATGTGCATTTGTCTGGAGAGAGAGTCTGTAGCTTTCTATGTAATTTTTTTTTTTAATAGCTTGTTGAGATAAAGTTCACCTTTAAAAGATCTAAAATTTAGTGGTTTTCAGTATATTCACAAAGTTGTGCTATGACAGGAGCTGCTATCTAATTGCAGAATGTTCTCATCCCCCTAAAAAGAACCTCCATACCCATTAGTGGTCATTCCTATTCCCCTCCTCTCCCCAGCCCCTGGCAATCACTAACCTGCTTTCTGTTTGTATGGAATTGCCTATCCTGGACATATTATGTCATGGAATTATACACAGGGTGGCCTTTTGTGTCTTCCTTCCTTCCTTCCTTCCTTCCTTCCTTCCTTCCTTCCTTCCTTCCTTCCTTCCTTCCTAAGTTTATTTATTTTGAGAGAGAGACAGAAAGAGAGAGCATGAGTAGGGAGGGGAAGAGAGAGAGAGAGAGAGAAGGAGAGAGAGAGAATCCCAAGCAGGCTCCACACTGTCAGCGCAGAAGAGCCTGATGTGGGACTCGAACTCACAGACCATGTGATGGTGACCTGAGCCAAAACCAAGAGTTGGACGCTCAACCGACACACACACAGAGAGAGAGAGAGAGAGAGAGAGAGAGAGAGAGAGAGAGAGAGTGTGTGAGCATGAGCAGGGGAGGGGCAGAGAGAGAGGGAGAGAGAGAATCCCAAGCAGGCTCTGTACTGTCAGCACAGAGCCTAATGTGGGGCTCGATCTCACAAACTATGAGATTATGCAAGAGTCGATGCTTAACCAGCTGAGCCACACAGGCGCCCCGAGATCAAAATCAAGGAGGCTTAACTGACTGAGCCACTCAAGCACCCCCAAACCCTTTTTGATTTAGAGAGTATTTACAAATCAGTGAGAAAAATGCAAGTTAACCCAATAATCAAATGGACAAAATACGTGACTAGATAATTCACAAAGGAGAAGGGCCAAGTATTTCTATGGCTGTCTATTCTGGAAGGGGCATGCCCCCTGGAAGATTATATTTTATGACTGTGAAAGAATATTAATTATTAATGGAAGAGAACTTTTGACTGGTTAAATAATGATATGCAAGGATTAAAAGTGTTAGGGTTAAAATTTTCTGTGGCTCTGCAGGTGTGTGTGTGTGCGTGGGCGCATGTGTGTTAGGCTTTGTATATGGTGATAATACTAGTTATATTCATAATAATGATATCTCAAATATTTACAAGTTGCAGAAACAAACCATAAGAGACTTTTTTTTAATTTTAATTTTTTAACATTTATTTATTTTTGAGAGAGACAGAGACAGTGTGAGCGGGGGAGGGGCAGAGAGAGAGGGAGACACAGAATCCGAAGCAGGCTCCAGGCTCTGAGCTGTCAGCACAGAACCCAGTGCGGGGCTCGAACCCACGAACCGTGAGATCATGCCCTGAGCCGAAATCAAGAAACCATAAGAGACTCTTAACAATAGAGACCAAACCGGGTGTCAGTGGAGGGCGGCGGGTGGGGGATGGGTTGGGTGAGTGATGGGTGTTAAGGAGGGCACTTGTGTTGAGCATGTAAGATACTTAGTTAGATGTAAGTGATGAATCGTTAAATTCTCCCGAAGGCGATACTACATTGTATGTTATATATATAACTAGAATTTATATAAAAATTTGAAGAAAACAATTAAAAAAAATTACAGAAACAAAAATTCTCCAGAGAACACCGGTACCTTCACCCATTCACCTGTTAACATTTTACCCCATTTGCTTTATTAGTTTGTTCATTCTGCCTGTCTCTCCATCCACACACATACTCGGTTTTCCCCCCTGAACTACTGTAGAGTAAGTTACATACTCTGTAGTCCTTTACCACTAAACATTTCAGTGTGTATTTTTTCAGAATAGGGATAATCTCTTACATACCCACAGTATAGTTATCAGCTTCATTAATTTATATTTGTAAAATACTTTAATCAACTCTCAGTATTACAGTTTTATCAGTTGACACAATAATCTCCTTTATTGAAAAATTTCCCTTTCGGTACAAGAACCAGTCAAGGGCCAGATACTGCATTTGGTTGTTATCTGTCTGTAGCTTCTTTAAATCTGGAACATTTCCACAATCCTTGTCTTTTTGACGCTGTAGGGGAATTCGGCTCTAATACAGTTTGATAAGTACTTCGCATTCATATTGGGTTATAAGTCATTTTCACAGAGTCCTATTTGGTTCTTACGAAATCCTTGTAGAGTGGGTACTGTTGATTCCCATTTTACCATGGAAGGAATCGGTTAGGTGTTTCAGCCAAGATCATCTTGCTAAGATGGCTACATTGATAAAGTAGTGTGTGCCGCACTTGTCTAAGTGCCTGACTCACAGATATTTAAGCCTCCTAACAGCCCTTTGAGGTGAACGAGATCCCCGATACATCCAGAGTAAGGGGCACACCGAGGGATCTTGGGGGAGTGTGAATTATACTTGGGCTGTTTTTCAGTTTCTGCAACGATTAAAGGTGATTCCCAGGTTTTGTCTGTTTTTGTTTCGTAAGTCATTTTTAAAATTTAAAATCTGAAAATAGGAGCTGGGTTGTGGGCAGATATTTTCAATATTGCTTTATTTGCGCAGTTTATCTGAGCAGCTATGAGGCACATTGGTGATGGAGTTCAGAATTTTTGCCTCCTCACTCAATCTGTTCATGGCTGCAGGGTAGCTCCCCTTACTGAGCCTTTCGTATGTGTGGTACATTGTAGTTTACAAGGAACCTTCGTGTCCATTCGCTGTGTAATCCTCGCCTAATCATCTGACCTGCTCCATCTGAGTTAGGATTCAAGCCTAGGCCTTGTCTCAGTCCAGTGCTCTTGTCACTACTCTGTGCTCCGTTAACGGGGCTTTACTTTCAACGCAGCCCTGATGCAGCATGAATTTCAAATTATTACGTCTTAAAACTTGCTGCTGCCTTTTCTCTCCCTCTACAAATGTATTCTCTTAATTTGTAAAAATTTTCAGCAGGTGGTTGTAAGTCTTGAGAGACAAAGTATAGAGACTGATCTTAGGTGAACAATTTGGTGATCTCAAAATCGACAGCAAAGTTAGTCTTATCCGTATCTTATGATGCAGTAGTCATTTCCGGGACGTGCGGTAGTTCAGTATGGGTGGTTAGCATCAGTACTGGAACCGTTTTGGTTTTAGATTGAATGAGACCTTTAGGGGATTCACGGGGTGGCTCTCAAGTTTTTGTCCACAGCCCACGGTCCGCAGTAAGAAATGTGTTTTACATCTTTCTCAACACACACGGTCTAGGGAGACAATAAGTAAGCTCTTACTACATTTAAAAAAAAATTTTTTTTTTAACATTTATTTATTTTTGAGACAGAGAGAGACAGAGCATGAATGGGGGAGGGGCAGAGAGAGAGGGAGACACAGAATCAGAAGCAGGCTCCAGGCTCTGAGCCGTCAGCCCAGAGTCCGACGCGGGGCTCGAACTCACGGACCGCGAGATCGTGACCTGAGCCGAAGTCGGACGCTCAACCGACTGAGCCACCCAGGCGCCCCAAGCTCTTACTACATTTAAAGCATTCTGTTTCCTTTTATTTTATCCTGTGCTTTTCTGTTAAGTTTTTTTTTAAGTCTCTTATGACCCACTAAATTTATCATGCTACTTGCTATTGGGTTATAATAGGTTCAAGAACACCATTCTGGTCTAACCCCCTTTTATTACTGCTGTGAAAACGGGCCCTGGGAGCAGAAATGAGTCTTCTAAGATCTTCCAGTTACTTCATTGCAGTCCTAGACTAAGAATTAAGGACACCAGTTTCCGGTCCTGTATTGTCATCTGATGACTTCAGTTACTGTTACTCTTAGGTGGCTGCTCTACTTATTTCTGGGGGCGTGTGAAGCAGGGGAAACTGCTCCGAGGATCCCTGATGATCCCTGTACATAGGACGTCCTCCGTCCTTCAGGAGGCTGTGCCCGACTGCGCAGGTTTGCCTGAGAGCATCTGGTGGACGTTTCTGCCTTTGCCTTTCTGCCGGTCCTTCCCCTTCGCTCAGAACAGGCGGTTGTGTAGGGCAGCCCGGGCCTGCAGTTAGCAGGGGTTGCGTCTGTTACCTTTTCTCACTCGTGAAATCATACTACCTGTCCAAAGGCATTCCGCGTTAAAAAAATAAAAGTTTGTAGGGTGAAGATTATTGCCTTGACTCTGCCAATTAAATGGCTCAGGTGGCCAGTAATGAAGCTGCTTTATTTAATTTTTGGTGACCAGGAACTGGGTATAATACACACACACACACACACACACACAACTTAATAGAAGAAGTAAAATGAAATTTTGGCTTTCTGTCATGAGATTTGAGAAGAGTACAGGTAGTATAAGTGGAAAGTTTCCCCTTTTCTGTTTTGAACAATTTTATGAGAAAAAGGGGAGTATTGTGTATATATATATATATATATTTTTTTTTTTTAAGGAGTTTTTTCTTTATTTTTTAAGTTTATTAATTTTGAGAGAGACAGAGACAGTGTGAGTGGGGGCAGGGGGACAGAGAGGGAGAGAGAGAGAATCCCAAGCAGGCTTCCTGCTGCCAGCGCAGAGCCTGATGTGGGGCTCGAACCCATGAAACCATGAGATGATGACCTGGGCCGAAATCCAGAGTCAGACGCTTAATCTACTGAGCTACCGAAGTCCCTCTTTCTTTTTCCCCCTTTTTTTTTTTTTTAAGTTTATTTATTTATTTTGAGAGAGAGAGGGAAGGTGAGAGAGAATCCCAAGGAGGCTCTACACTGTCACCACAGAGCCAGACGTGGGGCTCAAACTCCCAAACCATGAGATCATGACCAAAATCAAGAGTTGGAAGCTTAACTGACTGAGCCACCCAGATGCCCCTAAAAGAGTTTTTATTTTTATTCATTTATTTTTTAGAAGTTTTCATTTTTGAGTCACTGTACCCAACATGGGGCTCAAACTCAAAACCCTGAGATCAGCAGTCACAGGCTCCGTGGACTGAGCCAGCCAGGTGCCCCCAAAAGGGAGTATTCTTAAGATTCCCAAGAGAAATCTAATTAGAATACTTAATTGATTTGAATATTTAAAGTAAAGTTGTGGGGCACCTGGGTGGCTCAGTCAGTTAAGTGGCCGACTTCGGCTCAGGTCATGATCTCATGGTCTGTGAGTTCGAGCCCCGCGTCGGGCTCTGTGCTGATAGCTCGGAGCTTGGAGCCTGCTTCTGTTTCTGTGTCTCCCTCTCTCTCTGCCCCTCCCCCATTCGTGCTCTGTCTCTCCCTGCCTTTCAAAAATGAATAAATGTTAAAAAAAATTTTAAAAAAAGGAATAGTAATAAAGTTGCCACAAATTAAATTTGCTAATGATTTTAGCTGTACACGTTTTTTTGGAATGTATTTATAAATATATTTACTGTGATATGCAGTAATATATGTTACATAAATTACAAATGTGTGAGTTATAAAATGTGTGTGTTGTATAAATTAGAAATTGGCTTTTAAATCAATTTCAAATAGACAAAGTTTCTTTCTTCTTTTATTTAATGGAAAAATTGGGTTGTCTAATAAGATGAAGAGGTTAATCAGTGACCGTTTCTGCTTTAGGTATCAGTTTAGAGGGAGAGATTCACCGAAATAAGAAATAGAACCAAGGCAATGGCACCCATGAAGCCAGTGATTTCATCCATGGTGATCAGTACTTGATCTGGCTTGAGTTTGTGCGAGATGTTGGAATGTATTTTGTAGCATTAAAATATCCTATTTTTGTATCTGATTTATAGCCATACAGGACTTTGAAGCTCATTTCTTAGCAACATCACCGAATCAAAGGTCTAGATGGTCAATTTTTTTTATAAGAACATAATATAGTATTGCTTGATCGTGAACTTTTAAAATTAAAAAACAAAATGCAAACGGATTTGGAATTTTGACTCAAATTGGTGGAGCCTTCAAAAGCAAAAGTACATGTTCATCTGTGAAAGTTCTTCTTTTCTACAAGTCTTTCTTACAGTCAAATGTTCGTTTAATAATGCAACACCTTATTTTACAGTGTAGTGGCACTAAAGGGAGAGTATTTTATAGCTGTGAAGTTTTTCCTTTTTCTAAGCACAGTGCTTGATGGGAGAGTTGTCTGAAGCAGGATGATCAGAAGCAGGGACTGACCACCTCTTCGCTCATTTCAGTCCTGTTAAAGCATCTGACAGCCCATAAGTGAGATGTGCCAATTGATTAATGAGCCAGAGTACTGATTTTATGTTTTCAGACTGCTAGCACAGGAGATGAAGCATTGTAGATACAGGTGTTTCCATAGCCTTCCTTTTCAAACAGGTGCATAATGAAAGTAAGCACGGAGTTCATGAGGTTAGGGTGCCATGTTGAGATTCAGGACTTCCCATTTGGTATAAAAAGCAGTGTGGTGCTGTCATGTACCAGGATTGTGTGTGCTGGGCTTAGAGTCACCTGCTCTAAGTTCTAGCTGTGGCACGTCTACTCTCCAACAGTGGATCCGATGAGGAGGCTTATTTTAAAGAATCTTGAAAACTGTAATAATTTCAACAGGAGGAGATTGATATAGAACATCAAGATAACTGAAATACCATGCATTCTCATTGCATGTCAAAGCTGATCATAATACATCCGGGGTGCCCAAGTGGCTCAGTTGGTTAAGCGTCCAACTCAGGTCATGATCTCACGTTTTGTGAGTTTGAGCCCTGCATTGGGCTCCACGCTGACAGTGTGGAGCCTGCTTGGGATTCTCTCTCTCCCTCCCTCTCTCTCTGCCACTTCCTTGCTTGTGCTCTGTCTCTCTCAGAAAGAATGAACAAAAGAAATAAATTAAAAAAGATGATCATAATACATTCATGCAAAAATCAGTATACAAAATAATAACTACAGTGTAATTTTTCTTGTAAAATATACCCCCCACCAGAAACACAAACACCATGGGGGTGTGTGTGTGTGTGTGTGTGTGTGTAGTCTGAAAATCATAATTTTTTGGTCTAGGAAATACAGAATAACTTAAATATTATACATTCAAATAGCTGAAGATAGCTTGCTGAGATGTAAAGTTGGAACTCTTATGTTTGGCAATTCCTGTGGGTTTCATTTATTTTTACTCTATCCTTTGTGTTTATTGGTAGTATTGCGTGTTTATTTTTGGAACTATTGTATCTTTTTCTCTGGGAAGCAATGAATGGCCACAGGTGGTTTTCATTTTTTTTAGCATGAGGCATGTACACTGACAGCCTTTGAAACTCTCATGCTGTATAATGTGCAGGTGCTTTTATTGTTTATAGAAATTCCTAATCCTTGTTTGAAATTTATTAAATGGTGTGCCATCTGTAAGCCTCCCTAAATTCCGCAGATTAATTAGCCTTTAAAGTAAGGTTGCCTTTTATCTAACGTTAGTATAAACTCTTCCATCTGGGAACCTTCTCTTTCATGCGCTTGTTCAGTGTTCTGTATACTTTAGCACTCTGGAATTAAGTATTAATTATGGACCTTGGCCTTCTCAGTAACCATGAAGACCACTTAGAATAACAGTAGACTGAACAAAGTGGCATTGTCCAGAGACTGCTTTGACGTGGTGAAGAATCATCCATCATGGCTTGGCCGCTGCTGCGTGTGTGTGTGTGCGTGTGCGTGTGCGTGTGTGCACCGTGTTACTGAAGAGCGGGATGGTTACTCCTTAGGGAAGGTTTGCCGATGATGGTTACATAAGTTAGCATTCCTATGAAGCTTCAGTAAAGGAAGGAAAAAGGAGAAAAACACCCTCTTTTGACATCTCCTGTAGGTTTTGGTTTTTTTTTTCCCCTTGTAGCTTCTGATTGAAAGTTTGTTGACAGTATTTGGTGCAGAGGGATTGGCTTTGGCTCTTTCGAGGAAGTGTTGTGTGGGGTTGGAATTGTGTTATTATTTTATTTTTTATTTTTTTTATTTTTTTATTTAAAAAAAAAATTTTTTTTTTCAACGTTTATTTATTTTTGGGACAGAGAGAGACAGAGCATGAACGGGGGAGGGGCAGAGAGAGAGGGAGACACAGAATCGGAAACAGGCTCCAGGCTCCGAGCCATCAGCCCAGAGCCTGACGCGGGGCTCGAACTCCCGGACCGCGAGATCGTGACCTGGCTGAAGTCGGACGCTTAACCGACTGCGCCACCCAGGCGCCCCGTGTTATTATTTTAAAAGAAATCAATATTATTTAATTCTGTTTACTGGTCTCACTGAGCCATTGAATGCCACAGAGTGGAACGTTTATTTTTTAAAGTCAGTTACAAAACCTATAAAGTCAGTAGTTCAGTCATCTGTGTACTTTAAAAATAATCAGTTTAATATTATTTGGTGCTTTTTATGGACTTAATTTTGCTGCCTCACCCTCTGCCTCAAATAAATTAGACTAATGCTGTTAGTTCATTATGGACAAATAGGTTCCATAAGTTCTCACTTAGCAAATGTGACGCAAATAATTTTTCTCAGTAAGTTGTGATTATGGAAGATATTGTGGGTAGTAAGCAAACATGTAGAATTACATAGTTTTGGCTTCTAATGTAAAAAATTGAGGTTGAGAGAGAGTTAACACTCCCGAAACAGTGGAGAACATTAAAGTGTTCAGGTCTATTTTCCAAATTATAAGGGCGTAAGACACTCAGGAAAGATGGTTTAGCATAAGCACAGTGTGGAGGACCCTGAGATTTAGGTTAGTGGAGGAGACCGCATTACAAACTGGCGTAGATGGTATGACTAAAGGAATGAATTAGGTGTGTGTGGAGATTGGAGGGTGGCCTCAAATGATCCGAATTTGGGTGTGGATTGAATGGTTGTTGGGTTAGGGCAGAAGGTTTGGTTATTTAGTGGGGTGGTCACATCATGGAAGGCCTTGAAAACAGGTGGCCAACTATGATGCATGAATAGCTTGTTTTTGCAATAGAATAGCAAGGTTTGTTGTTGTTTTGCAGGGTGACTAATCTTGCAGATGGTAGACAGGAAGAGATTGGAGACCATTGAAAATATGTAGGAGACTATTGCAGTAGCCTGTAGGGATGTGGTCATGAGGGCCTGCTTTAGGAGGGTGACAGCAGCAATAGAGAGAACAGATTAAGTGAGACAACACTGTCCCGGGAAGAAACTTGGTCATTAACATAGCCTCAGTGCATATTTAGTGAGTGAATCGGGTTGAGAGAGGGGATAAATATGGGGAATGAAGGAAAAATAAGTTGATGGTCACTTCCTCCTAGATATCTTGAGAGGCATTTATGACTGAGAGAAGATGGATAGATAAATCCAGATAGAGGGAGATGATGAGTTCAGTTTGTGGGAACTGAATTTGAAGTGATGGTAACTTTGCAAGTAGAAGTGGCCTTATAAGCAGTTGGATACGGGGTTCTGGAAAACAGTCAATTCAGAGCCTGAGTCTAAAGGTGTGTGGATATGTACATATGTGTATATGTCAGGACACCTTCTGAGTTTCGTTTCTTTTCTTTTTCTTTTTTTTTCCTGAGTTTCTAAAGGGAAAATTGGAAGATCAATAAATAAGCCTTAGAAAAACATCAGGAGAAACCATTTCACGTTTAGGTTTTAGAAGGCCTTGACCATTTGATTTCATTTTGCTTTGTTTAATATTTTTTAAAACCTGTTTTAAAACAAACGTAACCTATGTTTCGAACAGATATGTTTTAAAGCAAACATAATAGTTGTTTGCTTTTTTTTTTTAGTCGCTTGTTTTGTTTGTTTTTTGCTATGAACAAAAAATAATTGTTAAATAAAAATCAGTCTATTCTGATCTGGTTCTAAAATTGGAATGTTTCGATTCATTATAACTTTTTCTAGATTGCTGTACTAAGGAGACAGCAACGTATGATAAAAAATCGAGAGTCCGCGTGTCAGTCCCGCAAGAAGAAGAAAGAATATATGCTTGGCTTGGAGGCCAGGTTAAAGGCCGCGCTCTCGGAGAATGAGAAGCTCAAGAAGGAGAACGGGTCACTGAAGAGGCAGCTGGACGAAGTGGTGTCCGAGGTGAGGGCCAGCGACGCAGCCCCGACAAGATGGGTTCAGGCATTCTTTTTTCCTGAGAAACCATTGGGAATGGTGTGCATTTTAAATTGTGTAAACTAAGAGTACTAGGAAAAAGAGGGCGCGTTAAGCCCTAAAGCATTTGCAGTCGGAATAAAAGCATTGGGAAAAGGAGCTCGCGAATTGTACCTCCCAACCTGCGTTCAAAAGATGTGTTTCCCGGGTACCCCTCTCTTTCTGACTAAGTGAATCAACGTGAGGACCTTCAGTAGTCCCGCCAGGTCTTTCCTTTTAAAAAAGAAAATACAGGGGTGCCTGGCTGGCCCAGTCGATTAAGTGTCCAACTTCGGCTCAGGTCATGATCTCCCAGTTTGTGGGTTCAAGCCCCGCATCGGGTTCTGCGCTGACAGCTCGGAGCCTGGAGCCTGCTTTGGTTTCTGTGCCTCCCTCTCTTCTCTGCCCCTCTCCTCCTCATGTTCTGTCTCTCTCTGTTTCTCAAAAATATATAAACGGTTAAAAACAAATTTTAGAAAGAAAATACAAAATAAAATTTTAAATCGTTTCTCTGTCCACCTGACCCCCATTATGTTTTTTGCATGTTGTTGCCATGCTGGTCCCGATAAAGTCGACCTTCTCCTTGATTCTGTTCCTGAAACCTGCAGTTTCAGGATTTGCCACTGCAACGCTGTCTGGAACTGAATGGATGCCTGTGCCCAATGAGTGGGCTTCTTCCATTGGGGTTCTCTGTTTTGCCCTGAGCGCACGGGAGATTTAAGAGACGGGGGGGGGGGGGGGGGGGGGGGGGGGGGGGGGGGGGGGGGGGGGGGGGACGGGACTACAGATGTATCTGAAAATTCTTTGAAGACCCATAGAAGTGTTAAATGGTTGAATTCTTTCCTTTTGGGGGGAAGAGGAAAGTGCAACAGTGGCCACTATGTTTCTTTTCTCCTGCTCCTTTGTTTTTCTCTGCTACCATCAGGGAACCAAGAAGGCTGCGCTCTAGCCTTGTGAAAAGTACCATTTCCTCACCTTTGAGGTTTGTTTATTATTATTTTTAACTAATAACTGCTGAAGAGGAGTGTGCTTATCTTACCCGTTGCTTTTTGCGAGATTAGTGTGTAGTTTAACCGTATTTGACATGGTTATTTCTTTCAGAACCAGAGGCTTAAAGTTCCTAATCCGAAACGAAGAGCTATCTGTGTGATGGTGGTGTTGGCGTTTATAGTGCTCAACTATGGACCCATGAAGTGAGTGTGTTTCGTCTGCAAACACTGTTTATTTATTTTGGATACAAACACTAAAAATTTTAGTTCTCATTGTTTTCACCTCTAGTCATAAGCTAGGGAAAAAACAGATTTGTTTTGTTTTCCTCGGAGACAATATTTAGGTGAGAAGAAAGGAGAAGAAAGACTCATTCCTCTTCCTTGTTCTTCCCCTAAGTCTAGTGGAAAAATCATGTCGTTTAATGGAGAAAGCCTTAAGTTATTAAACAGATCGGTGGTGAGGCAGAGTTCGAGCCCCGTGTCAGGCTCTGTGCTGACGGCTGGGAGCCTGGAACCTGCTTTGGATTCTGTGTCTCCCTCTCTCTGCCCCTCCCCCACTCATGCTCTGTCTCTCACTCTCAAAAAAAAAAAAAGAAAATTAAAAGATTAAAAAAGAATTAAAAAGAATACAGAACCATTACATGTAAACATAAGTAACATTTTTATGGAAAATAACTATTTTCCAGACCCTCAAAAATTGAGTGAGAGGAGTAGCATTATTTTATTTATATTTGCCAAAAATCTTGATAGAAGCCAGCTCTATTCTCCTGTTTCTTCCTGCAGTCCGTTGTGATAAATTGTTTTGGTTGAGATAAACGAAGAAAATCCAGATTCCCATAGGTATGTAGTTGAAAAGGGGAGAACCTTGCTGACCCTTTGAAAGAATCTTGGGATCCTCAGGGCTTCACAGAACTGCTGCCTTAATTTCTTTAACCGTTCTCCTATTAATGGGCATGTAGGTTATTTTGAGTTATACAAATGTATATACATATTAAATATATACCAGATATACATTTTAAACACATAAATGTTTATGTGCACATATAAAAATATAGTTATGTAAAACACAGATCTAAAACGTATACATATAACATGTATTCATATATATATGTAGAAAGAGTATATGTTATGGGTATATATTTATTAGAATCTAAGTATTCTAAAATTTTTTTTTTTTCAACATTTATTTATTTTTGGGACAGAGAGAGACAGAGCATGAACGGGGGAGGGGCAGAGAGAGAGGGAGACACAGAATCGGAAACAGGCTCCAGGCTCTGAGCCATCAGCCCAGAGCCCGACGCGGGGCTTGAACTCACGGACCGCGAGATCGTGACCTGGCTGAAGTCGGACGCCTAACCGACTGCGCCACCCAGGCGCCCCTAGAATCTAAGTATTCTAATTCATACCTTAGAATTAGAAGGTATGAATATCTGGAATCGTGATGGAGTCTGCCAGATTGCCTCAAGTGCTGTGTGCTCATTTCGCATCTAGGCTATTATATAAGGTGCTTATTTATTCATTCAGTCACACATCCGGCAGATATTTATAGAGTACTTACAATTTGCCAGGTAGTGAGTAAGGAGCCAGGGATGCAAACATGAATATGAGTACAGACTAGTAAAAGAAGTGGATGTGGAAACAACGGTAGCATGAGTAAGACTTACGTAGATGTCATCTAAAGATGGGGGCCTACTCTTGAAGGGACACAGAAGTACCCAGTAGCTCTGATAATGACAGTCTCGGAGGCTTTATGCAGTAGCATTTGATGAACAGTAAAGAGGACGGGGTTGGGGATATGTGTTGTTTTGTAAGCCCTCATGAATTAATAGAGATTTGGGGGGGGAAGAGAAATTTATTTATTTTTAAAAATATTTATTTAGAGAGAGAGTGGGAGCTTGAATATGTGTGCGTGAACAGGGGAGGGGTAGAGGGAGGGAGAGAATCCCAAGCAGGTTCCGTGCCCAACACAGAGCCTGAAGTGGTCTCGATCTCACAGCTGTGACATCGTGACCTGAGCTGAAATCGAGTCAGATGTTTAATTGAGCCACCCAGGTGCTCCGCACTTATTTATTTTTGAGACAGAGTGAGAGAGTGGGGGAGGGGCAGAGAGAGGGAGAGAGAGAGTCCCAACATATGTTGGTGCAGAGCCCAACATAGGGGTTGATCCCACGAACCATGAGATCATGACATGAGCCCGTGTCAGGAGTCGAATGCTCAACTGACTGAGCCACCCACGTGCCCCAGAGACAAAGACAAAATGTTTTTTGATGACTTAATGATTTTTACATCTGAGGATGAAGGGGGTGTGTGGGGGGATGGCTCTCATTTCTGTGAACAGAGGATTGATTGATTTTGAGGAGGAGGAGACAAATCTCCTCTGATTTTGATTCAGAGGAGACAGACGATGGTCCCATTTTATCAAGACGGTTTTGTATCCAAAAATTAGACGGACGGTACAAACAGCAAAATTGAGAATGGAGAAAGCTCAAATACTTGAACATCCTGAGGAGCAGCCAGAGGAGATCTGTGTCTGTTTCTTCGTGGAGGCTTTTGGAACAGAAAGCCAAGAAGTACTGGGCAGATCTGGGAAGTGTTCAAGTTTAAAAAAAAAAGCATGCTTTAAAAGACTTAGATCGAAGAAAAGCAACAAAGAGCTGGAGGGAATGAAGAAATATCAAAGTATCTTAACAGGTTGGGATTTGTCCAGACACCAAGAAGAAAGGAGAAGAGAAACTGGCCATGAAACTCATAAAAAGCCAGGAACTGTTTCTTCTAGAGGAAGTCTGGCACGGATGGTAAAGCATCAAAGCTGAGAGGGCAGCACGAGCGGCCTGAAGGACTGACCCGTGCCCCCCTGCACCAGACGTTGGCGGTGTTGCTGCTCCATCCCGTATGGTCCTGGGAAGCTAGCTTGATTGACCCTGTCATTTGCAGCCCCTTCACTTCAAGACTGAAGATCTGCTCAGGGCTGGGAATCTTCCAGAGGAGCAGAAACTCCCCAGTTGAACCTCATTAGCACCACCTGGAACGTATCTGGTGCCTGACTTCCACGTTATGGCCTTGTAGATCTGTACACCTTGAGCGTTACTGTGTTGTCATTGGTACGGAAAAAAGCAAGACGGCGAGTTCTAACCGAGCTTCTCTCAAGTCCCACAAAACTAAGTCCGGCCAGACAAAGAGACACTTTAATGAGAGACTTCCAAAGCATTTTAAATTTAGGAAACAGAACTCTTTCAGAACAGACCACGTTTCCATAATAAAGTTGTTAGTGTGGTTTCAGATGTTCAACGTAGCATTGACCTTGTGTGCCATATCGGTATGGGTCCAAGTGAAAAATTTATAATACACAAGTTTGCTGAATATAAGTATGCCTTAAGCATTGCCTGAAGGCGCTTGGTGATGAAATGTAAATACATCTCACATCTAAAGTAAGAGAGTTTCGTGCACCAAAACTGACTCGTTTGAAGCATCTTCGGTTGCTGAATAGTCGTCACACAGAGAAAGAAAATAAACCAAACAGACTTTAAAAGGGTTAATTTTTCTGACCTTGTTGATGTTGTGTGGATGGTGAAGACGGCATCTAGCTGTTTCTGGCACACGATTCAAAGAGCTGTCCCGCTCTGGGTGGTCCATGAAAGTAGTAACTCTGGGCAGCAGGGAATGGTTAACCTGAACAAGTATGCATTGGTAGGAAACCCCCTTTTTACTCACTACTCGTTGGGGTTGAGTCTATGTTCATTAGTTCTACTTTACTTTTTTGTTTAATGTTTATTTTTGAGAGAGAGAGAGAGCGCACACGTGTGAGCAGGGGAGGAGCAGAAAGAGGGAGACAGAGAATCCAAAGCAGGCTCAGGCTCTGAGCTGTCAGCACAGAGCCTGACGCAGGGCTCCAACTGACGAACCTTGAGATCGTGACCTGAGCCGAAGTCGGACGCTTAACCGACCAAGCCCCACATTAGTCCTGTCGTATAGTCGAAGGGCCAGAAATTTAACCAAGGTCTCTTTTTAAAAATTATCATTGAAAACTCTGCCTTCTCTTCTATGCCATAGTTTTTCTCTACATTGTCCAAGAAACCTTAAGGACTTGTATTTTGGTAGTATATTGGGCTAGAGGTATGGAGAAACTCTTTGCAGTTAATACGTCAGAAAATGCTGGATTAAAAAGTCAAAACTCTTATGTAATGGCTGAACTGAAGACAAAGTAAGGCCTTCTCAGAGGTCAGAAATTTAAGGTAACGTGAATCCATTGATAGGCTAGCATTGGAGGTGGTGCTTGTCCTAGAGTTATTTCCTGATCTTTTGGCCTAGAGTCTGGCAACAGGAAAGAAAGCTCTGGGGTTCTAAAGAAAGTAGGAAGTCACACCTGAGCCCCGTACCCCCTTCCCAAACCCAAATAAAGCTGGAACTTCCAAAAAATGACATTGTTGGTTGCCAAAAGAGGGAGGGAAAGTAGATTGTTCTACCACAGAGGGAGAGTGTTGGTAAGTACCTGCCTTGATACTGGCTTTGAGTAGAGTGGACATAAAGACAAACAAAAGTCTTCTGGAGAATTCATGATCACCAGACTTAACTCGTACAGGTTTGAGCCTGAATTTATACTACTGTTGTGACACCCCAAAAAACCAAACCAAAAATTTGGTTTAAGTGGCCCTGTGTTGGCACCACTAGGCTCCTGGCAGATACAAATGCAAACTCTTGTCAAGGAAGGCACTTTAAACATCCATCCTGAAAGAATTGCTGCAGATACAGTTCCAGTTGAACATGAGCCAACATCCCATTTTCTCCCCCAACTCATGAAACCAGCTAGGAACCCAGCCACCATGAACAAGAGTTAGAACAGAGTCAGACTCTGAGGACTACGGGTATTCGAATCAACAGATACAGAATGCTAACTATGTTAAATAAGAAAGGGAGTTAAAGAATGACGAAGAAACCAAAGACTCAGAATTGATCCAGACATTTTGAAAAAAAACATCTAGAAATGTGATAAGTTCAAAATAGAAAAACATGGGGCGCCTGGGTGGCTCAGTCAGTTAAGTGTCCGACTTCGGCTCAGGTCACAATCTCACGGTCCGTGAGTTCGAGCCCCGCGTCAGGCTCTGTGCTGACAGCTCAGAGCCTGGAGCCTGTTTCCGATTCTGTGTCTCCCTCTCTCTCTGACCCTCCCCCATTCATGCTCTGTCTCTCCCTGTCTCAAAAATGAATAAACGTTAAGAAAAAACAATGACCAGGTTAAAACAACAAAATAGGCACCTTTGGAGAAAGAAATAGCGAATGGGAACACAGGGCTGAAGCAAAACAGCGTAACAGAGAGAGGAGATGGCAACCATGACAGGGACCAAGAGACTTGAGGCTACCCTACCATGGCCACGTAATC
The DNA here is from genome assembly GCF_016509475.1 of Prionailurus bengalensis. Classification (NCBI taxonomy): domain Eukaryota; kingdom Metazoa; phylum Chordata; class Mammalia; order Carnivora; family Felidae; genus Prionailurus; species Prionailurus bengalensis. Next base: position 63,158,184 of record NC_057360.1, on the reverse strand, counting down.
AAGTTAACATCGGTCAGGAGACATGCTGATGGTCTTGTACCTCCTGAGGTGATACAGGATACAATGACACTCACGTGACATTCTGGCCAAAAAGGTATACCCTTAATTTTCTCATGAGAAAACAGCTAAATCCACGCAGAGGGGATAATGTATGAGATAAATGGCCTACCATCTTAAGTGTCAGCATATTCGGGAAGAAGGAAAATAATTGAAAGAAGGTTTGAGACACAGAAATGGACGGCCAGCAACAACAAAAATAATAGTTGTGGATGAAACATTTTAAAAAGTCGATGATCTAAGACATTAACAATGTTTAGCTTGCAAGGTTGAAGCACATCAAGGTGGGAGAATTTTCTGTACAATAATACCTGATAAGTTGGGAAAGGTGTGATCAAAGTTAAAACACTCAAAGTTCTTAGTCTTGTTTGGGAAGTAGGTGAAGATATTGATTGTTTAGACTTGTTAAATTACATTACCCCCTAACAAAATACAGTTGAAGTGTATCCTTTCAAACTCTGGTGGAAGCAACATCACTGAATGAGGTGGACAGACTCAACCCCAAAAAGGCATGAAAAGAGGGAAAGAAACTACTAGATTATGAAAGCCCAAAATGTGATAGAAGAAATGAATCTAGAACATTATCCATAATCACAATATGTGAAAATGGACTGAACTCTGCATTTAGAAGGCACAGATTGTCAGACTGGAGGGGGAAGAAGGCAAAATTCAACTTCATGCTTTTTTACAAGAGAAACACCTAAAAGTATCAAGCTGCAGAAAGTCGAAGTTGTAAAGTCAGGGGATGGATAGGGTGCCTGGGTGGCTCAGTCGGTAAGCATCTGACTCTTGGTGTCGGCTTAAGTTGTGATCTCACGGTCGTGAGATTGGGCCCCATGTCCCCCTCTGCGCTGTCAGATTCTCTTGGGATTCTCTCTCTTTCCCTCTTTCTCTGTCTCTGCTCCACTCATGCGCTCTCTCTAAATAAATAAATAAACAAACAAACAAAGTCAAGGGATGGATGGAAAAAGCAAATAGTTGCCAAAAGAATCTGGAGTTGCTTTATTTGTTCATTAAAATAATCTTTTTAATGTTCATTTATTATTTTTGAGAGACAGAGCATGAGAGAGAGAAGGAGACACAGAATCTGAAGCAAGGCTCCAGGCTCTGAGCTGTCAGCACAGAGCCCGACACGGGGCTCGAACTCACAAACCATGAGATCATGACCTGAGCTGAAGTCAGACGTTTAACCGACTGAGCCACCCAGGTGCCCCTGGCGTTGCTTTATTAATATCAGACAGATATACTTTAAGGAGAAAGCATTGTTAGACATAATCACTTATCGATTAAAAGGTTTACCAGGAAGATATAATAATTCTAAATTAGTATATAGCTTGCAATATATAGAACTATGGGGAAAACTAGCATTCCACTGCCATAGTGGGAAATTTTGAGTGTACCTCTGCCTTGATAGACCACAGTGAAAAAAAAATCTGCAAGTGTGTAGAAGGTTTGAATATTATCATTATGAAACTTGATGTAATGGCCATTTACATAATTACTGCATTTACCAACACACAGTTTTTGAACTCTAGGTGAAATGTTAAAAAAGAGAATTGATCTGTGCCAAATCATAAAGGAAGTCTCGACAAATTTCGTAGACTAACACGTAGACTACATTCACTGCCGGTGTAATTAAACTCGAACAGTAACAAAAAGATAAGAACCACCTACGCTCCTAACACCTAAAAAACATACTTTTAAGTAACTCATAGATCAAAGGAGAAATTAAAACGAAATTATTACTGAATGGTGCTAAAAATGCTGTTCATCAGACCTTGTAGGAAGTATATTGTGTGGAATAAGCAAATTGTAGAAGAGTATTTGCAGTAGTCAAGTAAGCATTGAGCACGTTTAAGTCACATCAAGGCCAGCGTGAGTATTTTGCCCCGTGCTGCCAAATCAGCCTGTTTACACACCACAGAACTTGCCACGTTGTGCCTGTTATTTGTTGGTATCTGGGTCTTCGCTACTATAGCTTTTGTGTTGTTTTCTTTCCTTTTTTTTTTTTTTTTTTGAGAAGCTGTGCCTCGGTGCACTTTCTGTATCCTCAGCACCTAGCATGACGTGTACAGGACATGGCAGATGCTAAAAAAGTGCCGCCCTGACTCACTAAGATTCAGGACTTTGTCAGCCTGATGGGGAGAGATGGGCATTCCCGGTAAAGGCGGGGCTGTGAGCGGATGTTCAGGGAGGACGGCTTTCACCTGCCGTGAGCAGCAGTCCGAGATGGCTGGCGCTCACCTGGCTTCTAGATCATGCTTGAAGTAGTGTAGCCACTTAATAAATATTTGTTGGATGTCGTTGAGGGGCCATTGCACGTGAATGAGTGTAGACGGGGGGGGGGGGGGGGGCGGGGGACACAGCAGGGCTGAAAGGGTGGGCTGTGGCCATTTCATACACGGGGGCGGGGGGGGGGCATCCTGTTCCTGCAGAGGAGAAGGCCTAACATGGCACCTATTGTGCTGGTGACTGCTGAGTGGCGTGTGTTGTGAGCGTCTGCCGGGAAGGGGACGTACGTGGAAAGAGTGATCACAAGGGAAGGCTTCACCAGGGAGAGTGAAATTCAAGATTTATAAGGAGAGAAGGGACGGACGTTCCATGGGAAGCGGAGGGCACATGACAGGAGCCAGGGCATAATAACAGACGTGGGAAAGACATTATTTCCCCATTTCTACCCTTTTTGTTGCCTTAGAAAAAACAGTAACATAAGACAAAAAAAAAAAAAAAAAGCCTTTTCACCTCCTGGGCCTTTTATGACTGATTAAGTTTTCTAATTTTTTTTTTCTGGTTTTATGTTTTTTATGACACCTTAATTTGCACAGCCTTTGTTTTTATCTCATTACTACTACCTTCCGCATTATAAGTGTAGTTTCTTCTAATCATTTTTCACACACTGAACCTTCTAATGGATGTTGAAATTGGATAGGATATAATATAAATGGTTATCCGGTTTACATTTTGTGAGGATGAGGAAGAGATATTTTCATTGTAGGGGGGATGCATCATGTTTAGAATTTCCTCTTCTTGGGTCCCTGCTAAATTAAAGCAGCGTTCAAAGATTATACCTGGGGCGCCTGGGTGGCTCATTTGGTTAAGTGTCTTGACTGTGGCTCAGGTCACGATCTCACGGTTCACGAGTTCGAGCCCTGCATCGGGCTCTGTGCCGACAGCTCGGAGCCTGGAGTTTGCTTCGGATTCTGTGTCTCCCTCTTTCTCTGACCCTCCCCTACTCATGCTCTGTCTGTCTCTCTCTCTCTCAAAAATAAATAAACATTAAAAAAAATTTTTTTTTTTAAATCATACCTGCTGTTGGTCATACAGAGGCGTGGTTTTCATTGCTACTCCGTGCTGATGTGTTTCTGTTTTGTTGTTATTTTAAATTTGTCCCTCAAGACCATTTTGACACTGGGGAGGTTTAACTCTCCCCCATACCTCAGGAATTGATGTAAATCTCAGCCTTGTACAGATATCCAGGAAACAGGGTAGGGTGGAGAGAATGAGCAGTGTTCCTTTTAGACATTTGTAAAAATATTTCTTGGTGGAGGGAAGTTGAATTAATTTAAGAAAAGCAGGGGAAATAAAGGAAGAGAAAAGGAAAATGGGTTAATCTTGATGGAAGAAAAGAATCTCCAAAAGGTTCTGTTGGCAGCATGAAGTTTAACCAGCGATGAGTTGTGTTGAAAATACTTCCATCTTTATAGAACAGGGTGTTTAAAGCTGGTTGGAGAAACCTCAGTCTGAGCCCTACGTGCAGTCTGTCATTTATTGTCGTGAGTTTTGTAGACTGTTGGATAATGACATGGACCACAGGTTTTTGATGCAGAAGTTTGTCTGGAGGTTTTACAAATTTTACTTGCCTCCTTAAAAGTTTGGATGAAAAAAAAAAGTTGGGATGATTTTTTTTGTTAAATTCTCTCATAGTCGTTCGCAGCCATGGCTGTACGTTAATCATCAGTAGGAAATCTTCAAAAGGGAGGAGTCCTGCCCAAAACTTGTGGAATCTGGTAGGATGGGTCTAATTCATTTGCTCTTAAACACAATGTTTTTCCCCCAGGGAGTCTGAAGTATGTCCAGAGTTGAAAATTGTGTATAGTGTAGTATTTCTTTCTTTCTCTACATCAGCCTCTGTAGAAATTATAAGAGCATTTGTCCATTGAATTAGAAGATGATCTACATAAGAGAAGTTTTATTAAATCTCTGGACAGACACCTCTGTGTTTATAGGTTTGCCTTCTGTAATTGGGGAATGTATGGACCTCTGGTTTGGACTGAGTGAGACCATAGCATAACCTTGTAAGAGGCACTTCTTCCTGGCACACAGGACTGCAGTGTATAGATTCCTTTGGTATGTTTTCTCCTTCCTATTTTATTTTATTTTATTATTAAAATTTTTTTTAACATTTACTTATTATTGAGAGACAGACACAGAGCGTGAGCAGGGGAGGGGCAGAGAGAGGGGGAGACACAGAATCCGAAGCAGGCTCCGGGCTCCGAGCTGTCAGCACGGAGCCCAATGCGGGGCTCGAACCCACAAACTGCGAGATCATGACCTGAGTTGAAGTCAGTCACTTAACCAACTGAGCCACCCAGGCAACCCTCTCCTTCCTATTTTAAAAGGCACTGTAATCATTCTCCTTTTCAGAAAACACAAAGCAATATCTCAAGGAGATTTTGAACATGCTGGGTCTTAAGAAACAATAACAAGTGTTTGAAGTGGATGATGCTTTTTCCTTGTTTGTTCCGGGTTAGGCACTCTCCCCTCATGAGAACGGAATCTGTGTAGTTTGAGACATCAGACTTGGATGAAGAAGGGTAAATCATACTTAAGGGCCGGCTACTCTGTGGTTTGCTTATGAGACTGTGCTAAAGGAACAGCTGACCACAGAAAATATGGCACTGTATTTGAGTTGTCTGGAACTGGTTAGAAATGAAATGTCTCTATTCGAACATTCTCTAAGTTTGTCAGCTTTTCATAATTTTTATAGGAAAAACTCTAGCTTCTTATCCTGAGATGAGCCTGTCCCCAAATCTGGCTCCAATTTTTTTTTTTTTCCTGTTCAATTGCTGAGCACATTTTGCTGTATGAAATCATTATTGGCTGTAGGTTAAAAGTTACTGTATAACTTAAATGTCAGAATTCAAACCAAGTATACATGGTTTTGTTCAGCCAGATTTTAAAGTGAAATCTAATTCAAGTTCTTGGCTAAAAGTACTTTCCACATTTATCAAAGTGACACATAAACTGAAGAAATACAATACATCTAAATACCAGGTGTTACTGAATCCTGGCTTTGCAGAGCAGTAATAGAGCTAAGGTCAGTCTGTCCCCCAAATAGTCCAGTTTATTCATGTTCTTCAAAAAAAGTATTTGTGCAGAGTAATTGGTTTCTTCCAGCCTCTGTAGATTTCATCCTTTGTTTTAAAAAGTGGCTTGGAGTCTGTCAAGTGCGGAGCTGAGTTTTGAGGGCATGGAAAAATCTGTTGATGATTTTCTTTAGTTTTGGACTTCATCTGAGCTGCATATTGGCGGGTTTATAAGGAGTACCCCAGTGGTTTTATCATTTATTGCTTGGCTACCTTTTCCCCAGACTTGAATTGTTATAGTGAGGGGAAAGGCATTTGAAATCAGAAAACCTTTGCTAATTTCCTTCTTTACCTTGAGTGAGTCACTATGTCACTTTCAAGATAAAAGGAGATAATGTAACTTCTTTCTTTCTTTTGAGTCGAGGTCATTGGGAAACTAGGGCAGGTGAGAAAACTGCCAGAATTTAGGTTGGGTACTTTGATTTTTTCTTTAGACCACAAATCTTAGTTAACCTGTACGGTGTGTCTGAAGCAGAGTTCTCAACCACTATCTTCAGTATTTAGTAATCCAGGTAGACTCCTGCTGTGGAAGTTGAACAAAACATAAACAATAAAGGAATACACAGCTTTATTTTGTAGTAAGTGAAGGTCTAGTCTAATACTAAGGTAGTATAGGATAACTTTGAAAGTTTTGATTAAAAAAATATATATATATGTAATTATGTATCATTTAAGCTTCTAGGCAGTTTGCCGTTAATGTCTTATTTTCTCCAGATTTGAGCTATTTTGTAATTTCAGTAAGCATTTGAAACATAAATATTTTAATGGTCATTGTATGGATTTTTTTTTTTTTTTTTGAGAGAGAGAGCGCATGTGCATGAGTTGGGGAGGGGCAAAGGAAGAGAGAGAGAGAGAGAGAGAGAGAGAGAGAGAGAGAGAGAGAGAGAGAGAGAGAATCCCAAGCAGTCTCCATGCCTAGCAAGGAGACCCCATGTGGGGCTCAATCTTATGACCTTGAGATCATCACCTGAGCTGAAATCAAGAGTCAGACCCTTATCCGACTGAGCCACCCAGTCGCCCCTAGGTTGTTTTTAACGGAGTTATGGTCAGTGTAGCATGAACTATGAGTGTGTGGTGTGTATTTAGACTCTGTGTTGACTGTGTTCTGCACATAAGCTGGCATTAACGTATTATGTCCACAGTTAATTTGTCCTACCTCATGACCTCTGAAGAGCTGATCTGTATGCCTTATAAGGCTTTGTTTCTCAGCCCTTCTCAGTAAAGCAGCATTGCTTACTTTCATTTTTCTTTCCTGTGTGGGTTTTGTTGATGTTGTTGTTGTGAATTTGAAAATGCGAGATAGATAGATGGAAATAAGACAGTGGGAAGAAAAGAAGATGAATCAAAAGGAGAAGATAATTAGTTGCATAATTTAGATTGGCTGTATGTTGATATCATCTGTGCTTGGTAAAGGTAGAGGATTTTGTGTTTACCGTGTTAAGCTGGGTTTGTTTTTTTTTTAATCAAATATGTGCTGTGCACCAAGCAAACTAATCTAAGCACTTTATATAAATTAATTCTCCTACAACTATAAGGGCAGTATTATTATCTCCATTTTACAGACGAGGAGACTAAAGTCACAGCTGATAGTGTTGCAGAGCTAAGATTCATAATCTGGGTCCGGAGCCCTTGTCTTAATCACTAATAGAGCCATCAGGCCGAGGAAAAGAAGTTGGTATTGACAGAATGAGGAGAGGAGTCAGGACTCTATCCGGTAACATTATTCACCTCTCTAAAGCTTAGGATTGGCTGTGAAAGGAGTAGAAAATGCTCATTTTATAAGTTGGATGGATTGATGTAAATGTAACAGAAAAGAGATTGCACTCAAATTTACAGGCATCTTTTTGACATTTGGAATGATAGGAGGATGGCTTTCCCAGGTGAGAAGATACTAAAGTTGTTTGCATCCAGACTTTTTATATTAAACATTGACTCAGTGGGATATCAGCAGTTGAGGAAGCACAGTGTATTAGTCATCTATTGCTGTGTAACAAGTCACCCTAAAACGTAAAGGCTTAAAACAACATTTACTTTGCTAAAGTGTCTATGTGATTTGGGCAGGGCTCAGTAGAGGCAGCTCTTTGTTTCTGTGAGTGTCAACTGGGTGGCTTGGGTTCGTGGACCCCTTCCAAGATGGCTCACTCATCGCGGTCAGCAAGGTGGTGCTGGCTTCACCTGAGACCTGAGCCAGGGCTGTGGGCCAGGGTTCTCCGTTCTTCTTCAGTTAGGCCTCTCCTGTGGCTGGGTTCCAAGAATAAGCATCGCCTATTAGAAGACTGCTTTCTTGATAATTGTTCACCGAATGAATGACAGGATCTCATGCTGTTTTCTTGCTCCCGTTGGCTGACTTGGCAAACTTCCACTGTAAAGTTCATGTTTCTTCTCAGGGTCTGGTAATCCCAGGTTCTGAGAACTACTTTTGAGAAAGTTTTTGAAATCTTGATTTAAAGATTGATTTCTCCATTCAGCCACATTTCTGTTTCTAGTAAATTACCCCCAGTCACTAGGAGCCTGCAAAAATCATCTGTGAACCATTCAATAAACAGAAAAAACTTTAGAGAACTTTTTGTCTTTAGTCTCAGTTGCAATGAAAATTAACATAATTTCCTGTTCCTGGATCTGGAGATGGTGTAATAATGAGTTCACCACCTGCTATTCTTGAGTTGTGAGTTAGTGTCCCTAAAATGAAGATCTGGATTTTTCTCTTGACATGAGGCAGAATAGTACATAAATTTCATCTGTTATTTAAAAAAAAAAAAATTATTTCCTCTAAGCTAGGCATTGTCCTAGAATAAAACACAGGTCCCTGTACTCCTTAAACATATATTCTAGTGAGGACAGACTGGCAAAGAACATAAGTAAATATAATGAGACAGTTGTAGTTTCTTTGGATAAAGGGATAAACTCTAGCAGAGTGAGCGGTTTTACAGGTGTGAGGGTGGGTGTTGGAGCTGGAGTTTTAAATAGCGATCATTGTAAAGTAGACATTTGAACCAAGGCTTAAAGAGAGGGCTAACAATATGGATGTGTGGGGGAAGGGCATTCCTGGCAGAGGGAACAGCCAGTGCAAGTGCCCTGGGGTTGGAGGTGTGCCTTACATGTTCGGGGAAAGCAGGGAGGTCAGGGTGGCTGGGCTGAAGTGAGCAAGGGGGAGAGAAACAGGTGATGATGCCGGAGAGGGAAGATGGATGGAAGGGTTACGTTTAGTGAGGCCTTGGTCATTTTAACCGTTTGGGCTTTTACCATTTTTTTATTTAAAAAAAAAAAAAATTTTTTTTTTTACCATTTTTTTAGAAATAGGGAGCTGTCTGAAGGATTGAACAGAGGAGTGACATAATAATCTGACCCAGATTTCAAAACAGTCACTCCAGTTGCTGTGTTGTGAGTAGGCCGAACCTGGCAGGCAGGAAGACCAGCTGTACCATTGACTGCTCTGTGTCCCCCTTGGGACACATGGCACTTTTTGATTTATAGAAGCATGTTCACATCTGTCATTTTTTTTTCTTTTCTTTCTTTCTTTTTTTTTTAATTTAAAAAAAATTTTTTTTTTTTTTTTTTAAATTTTTTTTTTCAACGTTTATTTAATTTTGGGACAGAGACAGAGCATGAACGGGGGAGGGGCAGAGAGAGAGGGAGACACAGAATCGGAAACAGGCTCCAGGCTCTGAGCCATCAGCCCAGAGCCCGACGCGGGGCTCGAACTCATGGACCGCAAGATCGTGACCTGGCTGAAGTCGGATGCTTAACCGACTGCACCACCCAGGCGCCCCCAAAATTTTTTTTTTTTTTTAACGTTTATTTATTTTTGAGACAGAGAGAGACAGAGCATGAACGAGGGAGGGTCAGAAAGAGGGAGACACAGAATCTGAAACAGGCTCCAGGCTCTCAGCTGTCAGCACAGAGCCCGACGCGGGGCTCGAACTCCCGGACCGCGAGATCATGACCTGAGCCGAAGTCGGCCGCTTAACCGACTGAGCCACCCAGGCGCCCCTCTTTCTTTTTTTTTTAATGTTTGTTTATTTTGAGGGAGAGAGACAAAAATGTGAGCAGGGAAGGGGCAGAGAGAAAGGGAGACCCAGAATCCCAAGCAGGCTCCAGGCTCCGAGCTGTCAGCACAGAGCCTGACGCGGGGCTCGAACTCACAAACTTCGAGATCACGACCTGAGCTGAAGTCGGACGCCTAACTGACTGAGCCACCCAGGCGCCCCAACACATCTGTCATTTCACTTGAATCTTTGAGAAACGGAAATATTTGTTATTCTTCCTCTTTTACATGTGAGGAATTGGCAGCTCAGAGAAGGTAACCAACTGTCCCAGGGCTACTCAAGTGGGGAATCTCGGAGCCACCCCTTGAACCCAGGCCTCCTGACACCAAAGTTTATGCTCTTTCCGCTCTCCTCCATTAAAACTGGAAGAACCACATGCTGTTTGCAGCTTCAAGTGATTTTGCGTTTTCACGGGTGGGTGTCAGATCAACAGAGCGGCTGCAGCTTGTGGCTTCCTTCCGGAGATGAGAACCAGTATGATTCTTACCTGCTGAGATGGCTTGAATTTAAGATTGACCTACTTGTACCATGAGGAAGCAGGTTTGCAAAGGGTGGGGTGGATTTGGAAATGTGCTGTGTTTTGTTCAGCTACTTGGTATGAACATTGGCTGCGTCATATCTTAACGATTAAGTGGCTTCACAGTCATCTAAGACAGTCGTTGGCTTTTAGAATTTTGTAAATGAAAGAGTAAAGTAGCAATTCTCCTAATGCCTTGTCTGGAATTTTGGATAATTGAAATTATTTGTGGTTTATTAATCTATGCTTTCAGTCCCCTTGGCCCATAACCTGAGAGGTTTATTGGTGTAATGCTGATTTGTGGTTTTAAAACCGTTGTATCTTGGGGCGCCTGGGTGGCTCAGTCGGTTAAGCGGCCAACTTCGGCTCGGGTCATGATCTCGCGGTCCGTGAGTTCGAGCCCCACGTCGTGCTCTGTGCTGAGAGCTCAGAGCCGGGAGCCTGTTTCAGATTCTGTGTCTCCCTCTCTCTGACCCTCCCCTGTCATGCTCTGTCTCTCCCTGTCTCAAAAATTAATAAAATGTTAAAAAAAAATTAAAACAAAAACAAAAAAATGTATCTCCTCCAGAGTAGCCTGTTTCTGATCACAGAGATGTAGGGACTGTCACTTTGTTAATATTTGTTAGTTTATTTAAAATACAGAATAGAACCTAATTTAAGCTCATTATGAGAAGAGTTTGATTAAACTATTAAGGTTATCAACTATACACAGTCATTGCCCTTATCACACTGACTCTTACTGTGACTGAGCCATCTCTTTGTATCAATAGACATTTAATTTTTCTGGGACACCTGGGTGGTTCCGTCGGTTAAGCATCTGGCTCTTGACTTTGGTTCAGGTCATGATCATGGTTCGTGGGATTGAGCCCCGCATTGGGCTCTGCGCTGACAGCTCGCAGTCTGCTTGGGATTCTCTCTCTCCTTCTCTCTCTCTGCCTCTCCCCTGCTTGCTGTCTTTCTTTTCTCTCTTTCTCTCTCTCAAAAAATAAATTAAAAAAATAAATTTAATTTTTCCAGAATTAACGAAAAGAGACATTGAATGATTTAAAATTCTCATGTCAAGAATCTAAAAGTTCACATCAACAATTTTCTCTTACTTCTTTGTACATTTGGCCATGATAAGGACTGTCAAATTCCTTGTTAATACTTGTGGTGTCACAGTTGTATCTAAGTCTTAAATTCTGGCAATGAAATAAAGCTCTTTCGTGTCTTTCAAATACTAATAAAACAAGGAAAATAGAAACCTGCAGTTATTCAGATGATTAAACTAGTTTCTGTAGGTCTTTTCACAGGGTTCAAACATTTGTAGTTTCTTTTGAGCTGAACTGGACAGTCGGCTTGTCTGTAGTTTAGCTTACGAGAAATTTCATTTAAAGACTTAAAAAAAGGTGTACGAGGAATGGAGGCCAAATGACAACAACAACCAAAAACAAATAAATAAAAAATTTTAAAGGATTGTTTACAAAGTTTCTTGATATATTGCCTTTCAAAATACATTCTCGTCCAACGGGTAGATAATAAATGAGGCTAAAAAAAGGTGCAAGTTACTAGAGTAGCTCCGTGACAGGTAAATTGTCATTACCCTGTGAAATCATTACCCGTGTGGGCAGTAGTGACAACTAGTGATCACTTGTGAGCCAGACCAGTCACCGTCCAAACTGATGTCCAGCAAGTGCAGCTGCCAAGTGACTGTGGCGCAGCCCAGCCACACGTGAAATAAACTAAACTAATAGTTAAAGGCAAGGCGTTTGCTTGTAACAGCTGTAAGTTGTCGATTGAAACGCCTGCCCGTCTTTTGGTGCAAATCATCCAAAGAACAATGATCAGGGGCGCCTGGGAGGCTCAGTCAGTTGAGCGCCCGACTTCGGCTCAGGTCTTGATCTCACGGTTTGTGAGTCTGCTGTGAGCCCAGAGCCTGCTTTGGATCCTCTGTCCCCCTCGCTCTCTGCTCTGGCTTGGGAGTTAATTGTGGGAGTTATCGAGGGAGCCTCCTTTTTAAAGGCTTACACCCCTTAGCGAGGATGTAGGGAAGCAGGGGAGCTGTTCTGGTAATCTGCTGTTTATTAAGTAGTCTAGGTGACTAGGAGGTGATTGTAATACCAGTTTGTGAAAGACAAGGGATAATTATACCAGGGAATTGAACAGTAATCATAGGGAAGATTCCGCTGTAGAAAGGGATAGGAAAGGGGTCCTGGGTTGGCCCAGTCAGTAGGGCATGTGACTGTTTATCTTGGGATTGTTAAGTTCGAGCCCCATGTTGGGTGTAGAGATTATTTAAAAAAAATCTTAAAAATAAATAAAGTCTTTACAAAAATAAATAGAAAAGGAAGAGATATGATGCCTGAGAGCCAAAATTAAAACAAGAACAAAACTTGCTAGTTTATTATTTGTTTTAAAGTTTATTTATTTATCTTGAGAGAGAGAATGAGAACGAGCAGAGGAGGGGCAGGGAGAGGAGGAGAGAATCCCAAGCAGGCTCCACACTGTCAGTGCAGAGCCCAAAGTGGGGCCCGAACCCACGAACCTTGAGATCTTGACCTGAGCCGAAACCAAGAGTCGGCTGCTTAACCGATGGAGTCGCCCAGGTGCCCCAAAAACATGCTAGTTGTGTTTCTGTTACTTGAATAAGTTGCTAGACTCAGTGATACTGTGGCAGGCAGGGCCATCTGTAATCCAGCCTTACATTATCGTCCTGGTCCCCTTTCTTTCTCCTCTGTTTCTGAGACCCCTTCTTGCTGTGTGCTTACACATGCGTGTGTCCACCCTCACAGCCTCTCCTGCTTGACTTACAGTTCCCTGAGCGTACCCTGTTCTCTTCTACCCGTGTGCTTGTTTCATACACCATTCCGTCTATACGAGTGTCTTCCTTCACTCCCCCCGCCTTTTCCACCTGTTTGTTTACTGCTTTCCATTTAAGATAACTTTGCGATCCTCTTCGTAAAGATCAGGCACCTTAGCTATATGCTGCCATAGCATTCAGCATTAACCTTATTATGGCATTAATCACTGTATTATCTTTTATCTGTATCAATACCCGCCCTCCCCCTCCCCCCCACCACACATTAAACTGTAATTTGATCTTTACCTTTCTTTTATTTTTGAGTCTTTAGCATCGTACATGGTTCCTGGAACATGATAGGTATTTAATGCATGTTAAATAAATGAATCCGTCATTCTGAGAAATGTCGTCAACATAATGCAGCAATGTAGTTCCAATCCTAAGTCCAGATCTTGGCTTCTTTAATTACTTAGAGCATGACCTTGGTCAAGTTGTTAAAACTCTTTGAGCCTCAGTTTGTACTTACGTGTTCATTCCCTGATACGTAGTAGGTGCTCAGAAAATGGCAGCTGCTGTCATACTGTATTTGCATCTTAGAAGAAAAGAACATTTAACAATCTTGTAACATCTGTATGGTCAAGATGGGAAATTTTGGACTGTGTGATAGAATTAATTCAGAAATGGTTAAACTTAATTTTTATAAGGCTTTCTCTAGGGCCATGCACCATGGCTCAATTTTTTTGTTCTGCTCTTCTCAATATTTGAATAACAGTTCAGTTGAGGATGTTGATGGCATGCTGATCCTTGCTTAAAAGGAGAATTTCTTTTGCTAATTAGGGTCCTAGAAGTTCTTGACTGATTAGTAGGCCGAATGATATTTTTAAAGGAGTGGATGTAAATCATTCTGCTGGGATCAGAAAAGCTCAATTATATAAATTTAGGATTGGAAGAGGGAGAGGAAGGGAAAAGAAGGGAATGGTTCAAAATCAGTTTGTGAGGAGAGTTGGGATTTTGATTAAACCAGGCTCGGTATAAATAACTTCTGATGTAATTGCCAAAAAAAAGCCTATGTGATATTAGACCGCATCAGTGGAAGAAGAATGATCTAGAACGCAGGAAGGAATTATCTGTTCCATCCTGACTCGTCATAACACCTGAGAAGTACTGTGGTCGGTTCTGGACACCACTCGCGAGGGGCGTGTTGACAGGAGAGGGGCCTGACACTGTGTACCGGAAAGTTGAACGTGGGGAAGAAACCACAACCTTGAGAAAGAGAGCCTGCGGGGAGGTGTTCTGTGTCTTTGGACATTGGAAGAAGGCTTGCTTATCTTTTTAGCCTTCTTCTGAATAGCCGCAGAGCCCAGAACTAGCACCCAGAGGGGAAAGTTAGAAGGAAGCACATTTCTAGTTAAAACAAGGGGAAACTAAGCTCTTTGAGCAGTTAGGGCGGTCTCTGGAGGGGTTGAGGGCGAACTTGTCCCGAACCGGGATGTTATTACGTGGATGGGTCCCTAACACAGTGTCGGTGTTAAATTAACTGAGATTCTGTAAACTGAGGAGAAAGGCCTTAACTTTGTTTTGTTTACAGCGTATGTTCCTAAGTAGAATTTTTGACACCACACTTCAAAGATTTAGAAGTAAAATCCTTTTCAAAAAAGTAAGTTGCAAAAAGGAAAAAAAAATCTGCAGTTATCATCACCCTGTGTTTGTCTTCCCTACAAAATTATCGTTTACTGCTGATCTCATGTTTTCTTAAATACTCACCAAGCCAAGTTTTCCTTAGTTAGCTACCCCACTAGGCCTTTCTCTTCCCTTATTTGCAGCAGGGTTGGGATTGCTGGTGACATTCTGTCTGAAAGATAGGAATGGGGACAAAATGTATCCTCGGCTGTAGCAAAACTAAATGCTCCTCAAGGCATCTCATTTGGTGGTATACCTTTGAAGAGTTTACAGGACGTCCAAGTGCTACGGCATGCTGTGTGAGGGCCACTGGACAGCAGTGACTCTGGGGGGGGGGGGGGGGGGGGAGGAACTGAGGAGATTGGGAAATATAATAAGAGCTCAGAAGAAGATTCTAGAAAGGTGTACCTGCTTCCTGTTTCCCCCTACACTGCTTTCCCCAGATGTGGAGGCAAACTGCCATACCCCGGAGAACTCCTTTTCTCTTAGAACCTCAGGCCCTTAATTGTGTCCCTTTTGTCAGCCTTACTTTCCTTTAAGTAGAGTCTGGCATCCCTTCTTTTGTGTTTCCCTAGGGAGATTGCCTTTGTGTTTCATTTCAAGAGGACTGTAGAGCTAGTGTAAATTGTGTGCGTGGCATTATACAATAAAGTGCACACACACAAAATATCTTACTGGTGAGCCAAATTTCTAAGCTCATGATTAATGCATCAAACGTGTTTAACAACTACTGCAGTATTTGCTTTATATGTGTGTGTATGTATCTCTACATACATATACTTATATTTTATGTGTGTGTGTGTGTGTATATATCTATAGATATAGATATATCTATAGATATATATACACATATATTTTTTGTTGTTGTTGCAAATACTTAACACCCACCAAGAGCACATACGTTGATGAATGAAGGCATTGGGGCAGATGGGGAGAAAGAAGTAAATAGGAAATTTTACATGTAAATAAAAATAGAAGTATTTTTAAAAATAATTTTTTGTTACTTTTATCTGATAGCCCGCCATCTGGGATTGCGAAAGGCTAATGAATTGGCTGCGGATAAGGGGAAAAGCTCGCATCTCATTTGAAGTACTCCCTCATTAAAATATTAGTTTGCAGCATCCAGGAGGACTTTTTTTTTTTTTTTTTTTAATGTTTTTATTTATTTTTGTGACAGAGAGAGACAGAGCATGAGCAGGGAAGGGGCAGAGAGAGGGAGACACAGAATCCGAAGCAGGCTCTAGGCCCTGAGCTGTCAGCACAGAGCCGGATGCGGGGCTCGAATTCATGGACTGTGAGATCATGACCTGAGCTGAAGTTGGTCGCCCAACCGACTGAGCCACCCAGGCGCCTTCAGGAGGACTTCTTATTTCAGTTTACTCTCTGAGTTTAAAATTTGTTTCTGTGTATATTGTACTTATATCTACTTTTTATACATAGTTAACGTAATTATACAGTTTTCAAAGCGTACAGATTACTGCTGTTGTTTAAAAACGAGGTGCTTTTTGGGGCGCCTGGGTGGCTCAGTCAGTTGAGCGTCCAACTTCAGCTCAGGTCACGATCTCACGGTTTGTGAGTTCGAGCCCCGCATCAGGCTCTGGGCTGATGGTTCAGAGCCTGGAGCCTGCTTCCGATTCTGTGTCTCCCTCTCTCTCTGCCCCTCCCCCATTCATGCTCTGTCTCTCTCTGTCTCAAAAATAAATAAACATTAAAAAAAAATTAAAAAAAAATGAGGTGCTTTTTATATTTAACAGAAATTATTCTTAAAATTGTTTTGCCTACAGACAGGATGCCAGGCGGGGGAATCTGACCACAGATAATGCTGTTTTGTTTCTGCACCTAGTGTTCGTGCTGAGTGCGTGGATCTTAGAGTTAATGTTTTAGAGTTAATGTCGCTTGCATATGTGTGACTTACTTTTATTTCAATTATTGTTTCACTTTTTACAATTTTCAGCATGCTGGAACAGGATTCCAGGAGAAAGAATCCTAGTGTGAACCCTGCAAATCAGAGGAGGCATCTTCTAGAATTTTCTGCTAAAGAGGTGCAAGACACATCAGATGGTATCATCCAGAAAAACAGCTACAGGTTAGAAGATGGCATGTCTGTCTGTTAAGATGATTTAATGAAACTGCCATAGAGAATTATATAGTATAACTTTACATTTACTAGTTTATGCACAGTTTTTATTAGAACAGACAAGTTATTGAGGCCCTTAATGAATTTTACTGTTAAGATCAGTTCCGAGAATACATTTACTTTTTGAAACCTTGAGAAGTTTTGAAATTCTTGTAGAGATGTGACCTTAAAATCTCAGTTTATGTGCACTAATATACGTATTGAGGCACATATGGTAAACAGACATTATATTATATATAATGTTTCTAATACAGCTTTTTATTATCATATGATTACACATATAACGTATCTAATAGTATCGTCCTGTGATGAACATGATATGGTGGAATGATTATGATTGAACCTGTGTGCAGTCATCAGATCACATCATTTATACTTGTTTATTGTGACCTTTGTTGGATCTCCCTCCCCTGTTACAGTTTAATATTGTCTTAGTAAATTTCTCTGTAGCCTGTCAAATAGTAAAAGGCTTGAAATTTTTTGAAAACACAAGGTCTGTGTTATGTAAAGTAGAAGAAGGTCGTCATGGACGTTTTCAAAGCTGTATACTTTTTGATAAACATTTCCCTGTGTTACTAGAGCCAAGTGGAGCTGGGTCCTTGATTAACAGAACCAAGGGACATCCCAGTGTGGCAGCCATTGCTGCCAAAGTGTAATGCTTTAGGACCCTTAGAAATCTGTGTACTTGTAACTCTGTGATGCTCTACAGGCCAAGAGCCATCGGGGAATCTTTTTTTTTTTTTTTTTTTTTTAACTTTTACTGTGATAGCCAAACCATTGAATGAAATTATTACCATAGTCCTGTGGGCTTGTGTCCATTTAGCCTTCCTAGGAAAAAATGCTAGTGTTCATTGTTTTAGGAATCTGCAATGTGTAAAGTACGATGTTAAGTGTGGCAGAGAATCCAGAGAGTTCCTTGTCAGTTAGTGTGATGCAGCACCCGTGACAGGTGCTATAATGTGGGAAGATTTTCTATGACGTCTCTTGCTTTTTCTCTCGTGCCCAAATCAGCTGTACTTCGGACATAGTGATCTTAGTACTCACTTAACAGTGTCTTTAAATCTCGCTAGAGTTTAGTAGTGTCTTTATTTTATTTTATTTTTTTTTAAATTTATTTTTTTTTTTCAACGTTTATTTATTTTTGGGACAGAGAGAGACAGAGCATGAACGGGGGAGGGGCAGAGAGAGAGGGAGACACAGAATCGGAAACAGGCTCCAGGCTCTGAGCCATCAGCCCAGAGCCCGACGCGGGGCTCGAACTCACAGACCGCGAGATCGTGACCTGGCTGAAGTCGGACGCTCAACCGACTGCGCCACCCAGGCGCCCCTAGTAGTATCTTTAATTTTACTAAGTAATTTGTCCAAGTTTGCCCTACATGTTCTACGTGTAATTTTGAGCTCTGTTGTCCACGTGAGATCTGTCAGAAGTTACGTTCTAAATTTGATAGTCTTCGGGTTTATGAGAGTGCAGACTGTGCCCTTCAGCTACGTATTGCAGGCCGTTAAAAAGTAGAATGAGTTATTGATTGCATATTTGCAGTGAAGTTCAGATAGCCTTACTAGAATATTACTTATGATGAACTAACCACAACAAGTAGAAACCTTCATCAATCTGTCTGTGGTAGAGTAAGGTGACGTGGAAAACACGGTGCTGTGATGATCCTAGTTCGACCCAGATATTTGAATGACCTTCAGGCTGTAATTTGTCAACTTTCAAAGTAGTATATGAGATGCAAGCCGTCCACTGTTGCCCACCCCAAAGTCACCATGGCCTGTTTTGGCTTACTGGTGGTGGTAAAAACAACAACAACAACAAAAAATGGACAAGATTATGGATTCTTGGCTACATGCAAATCTCTTGAAATATCTAAGGTTATTATTGAGCAGCTTGGGAAATTGAAATAAGTATCAGTCCACCAGTGTGATCTTCTTGATTTGATCACTTAACTCTCCCTCCCTAGCACTGTCCTGCGGTAGTGATTTATTTGCTAAAATGTTTTCTATCAATATGATTTGTTTGCAAGCAGCCTAGAACTCTGGCCATCTCAGGATTAGTGTGGATCTGATTGTCTCCAGATTGCATATTGGCTGAGACTCTCCCTTTTCCTTTCCCTTCAGCTCCACCCAGGTCCTTTCCTGGTATTTCTCCTATCAGACTTTTTTCTCTTTTCCAACGAATATTTTTGGCTGATAGAAAAAGCCAGTGAGCACAGATGTGCAGAAGTCATTATACTAGGGTTTATCACATAGAAATAAAATTATAAATAAAAAATATATTTTCAAAAGTAATTTTAGACTTCTGTGATGGACAGCAGCAGTTATATTTTCCTAAGTATGAAGACCTGATTTTTTAACCTAAGGCACACGAGACGGGTCTGTGGTGGTGGTGGTGGTATTTTTTGTTTGCTTTGAGTCTAGCAGACAGCCTCCTCTTGTAGGCATTTAGAGTTTATCAAGTGCAAAGGAGAGGTTTTCTTCCCTTCTCCCTCAACACTTAATTTCAGGGTGGTGTGTGTGCCACCTGTTACTACCTGTGTGTGCTGCCATTTCTGTGTTATTCAAACGTTTTAACTCCCAGAGGCAGAAGAGAGGACGTGGAGAATGTTCTGGGGCCACTTGGAGGAAGAATGATCTGTATGTCCTCAGCTGTTGTGTGTGGCTTACATAGAAGTCTGTAACTTTCATCTCTTGAAGTTAGTTTTCTACTCTGCCCAAATTATTTTTGTCACAGAGGCTGGTTATTTCAGTGTTGCCAGATTCAGTGGAAACTTCTGTCTTCATCTTGGTCTTTCCTCCACGTCCGGCCGTGGGGTCCCTCCTTCCTGGGGACCTTCTTCCTTGTGTCGCTCCAGGTTTCAGTTTCTGTCGTTTTCACAGACCTCTGCTTCAGTCCTCTTTCTGGGCTCCTCCTCCATCCAAACCTCATCCTCTGGAACTGTGGGTATTTTAGTTTTCTTTCTGCCTCTGTGACTCGTCCGTAATTTAGCGCACAGCCCATATCTCCGTATCCTGACAACTCCCAAATTTGTGTTTCCCACCCAGACTTCCCTTCTGAGTCTCCAGACTCCTCCACCCAGTAGTTTGCTTGACATCTCTTTTTTTTTTTTTTTAAACATGTCAGACTTAACACGTGCACGGTGGACCCCTGCGTCCGTCTTCTTGTTCATCTTCCAGCCCCTTCTCTACAACGGTCTTCCTCATTCCGTCGTTGCTTCTGCCGGAAACGCTGATTCCTCCCTTTCAACGGGTGCCATTGATACCTTTCCAAAAAGTATCTTGCATTGGTTTGCTCCCCTCCGTCTCACTGCCAGCACCTAAGTCGTGCTGTCGCAGCTCTTGCCTGGATGATAGCTGCCTCTTGGCCGGCCTCCCGGTTTCCGCTTTGATCTCCTTCGAATCCGGCTTTGGTACAGTGGCGGGGTGCAAGCGTAAACTGAACCCTATCACCTCTCTCCTTCTGTGAGCCTCTCGTTATGTTCCGGTAATTCCTCGTTAGGATCCAGGCAGTCTCTCTGAGCTTGTCTTGTGCCTCCCTCACTTGCTCACAACTCTCCAGCTGGTGTGTCGTCCTTCTTTGAGTTCCTGACGGCCACCTTCTCCCCACCTGCCTCTGTCGAGAACACTGTTTCCCCAGTTTCTATAGTAGTGCCTTCTTCTTTTCCTTTAGGCCTTGACTTAAATACCATCTCCTCAGGCCATTTCATCTAAAGTAGCCACTGCCACAGGTTTTCTCTTGCTACGTAGATTCTTTCTTTGAATTTATTTTTATGTGTTCTCTTTTTTTTAAAAAAAATTTTTTTTTTTCAACGTTTATTTATTTTTGAGACAGAGAGAGACAGAGCATGAATGGGGGAGGGGCAGAGAGAGAGGGAGACACAGAATCGGAAACAGGCTCCAGGCTCCGAGCCATCAGCCCAGAGCCCGACGCGGGGCTCGAACTCACGGACCGTGAGATCGTGACCTGGCTGTAGTCGGACGTTTAACCGACTGCGCCACCCAGGCGCCCCTGTGTTTGTTCTCTTATAGTTGGTCCTTCTTCCCCCTTAAGGTCTTTGAGGACAGAGACTTCATTTTTCTCGTTCCCTGTTGGGTTCCTAGCGCAGTACCTGGCACACGGTTGGTATGCAGTAAATAGTGGTTCGATGAGTTGATGAAAACTGTGAGTCTAGCCGTGTCTCATTTTGTTTTTATATATTTAAAAAAAAAAATTTTTTTTTTCAACGTTTATTTATTTTTGGGACAGAGAGAGACAGAGCATGAATGGGGGAGGGGAAGAGAGAGAGAGAGACACAGAATTGGAAACAGGCTCCAGGCTCTGAGCCATCAGCCCAGAGCCCGACGCGGGGCTCGAACTCACGGACCGCGAGATCGTGACCTGGCTGAAGTCAGACGCTTAACCGACTGCGCCACCCAGGCGCCCCTGTTTTTATATTTTTTCTTTCTGAGTTTTAGCATACCAAGTTTTCTAAATCTAGAGCACTGAGTGTAAAGAAATTTAAGACCGATCTAAGAGTTTTGAGTGAGAAAGGTGAAGGTAGCAGAGTGAGAATAAATAGCAGTGATGCCCGCGGCTCGGCTTCTGATGTCCAGCCTCGGTTGTGCTCCCTCCATCACACCCTGGATATCAGCTCCCGTGGTGTAGATCAGCGTGACGGTTAGGAAAGTGGATTTTTGAAGCTGATGGAGTGACTGGTTAACTTTACTTTGGTGTTTTATTAGCGATTCAGGTTTTTTCATGATTTAAACGTTTTTTAAATGTTTATTTACTTAGAGAAAGCACACATGTGAGCAGGGGTGGAGCAGAAAGAGAGAGGGAGAGAGAAATCCCAAGCAGGTTCCGCGCTGACGGCACAGAGCCCAACGTGGGGCTCCATCCCACGAGCCACGAGAGCATGACTTGAGCTGAAATCAAGAGTCGGACGTTTTGGGGCGCCTGGGTGGCGCAGTCGGTTAAGCGTCCGACTTCAGCCAGGTCATGATCTTGCGGTCCGGGAGTTCGAGCCCCGCGTCAGGCTCTGGGCTGATGGCTCGGAGCCTGGAACCTGTTTCCGATTCTGTGTCTCCCTCTCTCTCTCTGCCCCTCCCCCATTCATGCTCTGTCTCTCTCTGTCCCAAAAATAAAATTAAAAAACGTTGAAAAAAAAATTAAAAAAAAAAAAAAAAAAAAAGAGTCGGACGTTTTAACCAACTGAGCCGCCCAGGCGCCCCCAGGACTCTAAAATTTATATTCAACTTTTCAACACTTTCACTTCACCGCCTGCAGGTGTTGATGCCTCTCCTTGCCCCTGTCACACACGGTTTTAGGGAGACTTCAGTTTTGTCGTCACAGAATTGTGAATGACCATGAAACTTGAGTCCTGGTAACGTGGTACTGTCTTTCCTGTCCGTGGGTCTGTGCCCCTGCTTCCCCCCTTACTGTGCCACCTGTGTTCTGGCAGCTCTGTGGGCCATGTGTTACCATCGTGTCCTTAGTTTTTGGTACGTAGTACTTGCTCCGTATATTTTTATTTCCATAAAACGTTAATGCTAGTGATGATTTTCTTATAGCAAACGACTTAGGAATTTAAGACACAAGGAGATGTATTTTCTGCTTACGTTTTCCAGATACGATCATTCTGTTTCGAATGACAAGGCCCTGATGGTGCTCAGCGAAGAGCCACTCCTCTATATCCCTCCCCCTCCTTGTCAGCCCCTGATTAACACCACAGAATCTCTCAGGTGAGTGTTGTAGACCGTTGCAGAAATACCTGAGTGGGCTCCCGGGCTCGGCTTTGAAACCAGAAAAACTATTCGTGCAGATTAGCTAAGTGGCTGAGAGGACCTCTGCTTATTTGCCGGATGACCATGGGCGTATCAGTTGCTGTCCAGTTCCCCCACCAACCTGCTGAAGATGGTGACGGGTCTGCTTCGGGTGAGGGTATTGGGGTTGCCTATTGAAGTATATGCCTTATCTGAGAACTACAGAACGATCTTAATACAAAAATTCAGGATGTTAGACTTGAGGGCGGTAACATTGACAGCACCTTTTTCTTCAAGTTAGGAAGATAACTGTTTGAAGAGCGGCGATTCTAGAGGTATAACTAGCCCTTTTTTATTCCCAGTGTTGGGCATTTTGGGTTACAGTGCACTGAAATTTATTTCTCCCCCCACTATTTTTTCCTGAGCAATTGAGTTCATTCTTTTCCTTCTCCCCAAAGAGTGTGATTTTCAAAGGTTTCACGCACCCATTTGCTGTTAGGGTCCTGTGACTTGTTAAATGCTCTCCAGCATCGCCATTGTTGGTGTGTATGTGGCCCAAGAGCAGAAGTAGGAAATACTCTCTTTGTGAAAAAACTTGTGCATCCAGTATTTACCTTCAGAAGGTATTTGGCTGTTTTTTGTTTTTAATTTTGAACTCATGATCGAGGAGGCTACTGTATAAAAATCCATGTCATGTCAAAACGAACTGGACATTAGTGTCTCAGCTTTTTCCAGTCAAAAAGCAGCATTGAATCATCAGGTACTCGGGGTGCTATTTGGAACCTGTAGAATACGATTAAATTCATTTTCAACCAAGAGTGAGACGTTTGTTTCTAGGAAGTATGTTTAATTGACTACATTATTTTATAGGTTAAATCATGAGCTTCGAGGATGGGTTCACAGGCATGAAGTGGAAAGGACCAAGTCCAGAAGAATGACGAATAATCAACAGAAAACCCGTATTCTTCAGGTTTGTTTGTGCTTGTATTTATTTTTAATTTTTAATGTTTATTTATTGAGAGAGAGAGAGAGAGAGAGAGAGAGAGTGGGGGAGGGGCAGAGAGAGAGACACACACAGAATCTGATGCAGGCTCTGAGCTGTCAGCACAGAGCCCGACGTGGGGCTCGAACTCATGAACCATGAGATCATGACCTGAGCCAAAGTCGGAGGTTTAACTAACTTGAACCACCCAGGCGCCCCTGTGCTTGTTTTTAAACAACGGTTGGCACATTTGTTGTAAGTCTCCCCTCAGATGGATTGCTTCCTTCCCTGTAAAATTGGGAAAACTTGAACTTCAGCCGCTTCCCGCTTCCTGCTGCCTCAGACGCGGCCGGCACTGGCACTGAACGCCGTCCGCCCGGTTCAACAGCGCGAGTAGTTCTTGCTCGGGCAGGTGCTGCTTCTTGCTCTCTCCCTCACATTTACTTTCAAGCCAGGGCTTCCTCTACATGGGCATGTATGCCGAATGATTTGGGCGCAAATGGTAGGATAAATGGTACTGCTCATCTCTGGTCTTCCGAGAGCTTTTCGAGAAGAGGGTGTTGAGACGTAGGACAGCTTGAAAGTGGAGGCACATCTTCAAGGAGGACGTTCTGAACTTACACACGTGGGGCTCCAGGTTAATGACAACTCTTATTTACAGCCTGTTTAGTTGGGCTCCCATTTTTTTTTTTTTTTTTTTTTTTTTTTTAAAGTAATCTCTGCACTCAACATGAGGCTCGAACTTCTAACCCCCGAGATCAGAAGCCACGTGCTCTACCGACCGAGCCAGCCAGGCACCCCGGTTGGGCTTCCAGGTTAACATGGTTTACCCCACAGCACCGTTTGTGGTCATTGCATCATTCATCCAGTATTCATTATTGCTCCTGAAGTGCTGAGACTACCAGCTGGCACATTACAGGCTCCCCACCATTAGTACCTATGGTAGTAATGATGAGCCGGCTACAGGTTCTAGATCCTGGAACACAGTAGTGAGTATGATAAAATCCCTGCCTTCCTGGAGCTTATATTTTGATGGGAGAGATACGCACAAACACGTAAAGTTGAAAACAGACTTAGAAGGACAAATACTACATGAACTCACTTATATGTGGAATCTGTAAAAAAAAAAAAAAAAAGCCAACAAAAACTGAACTAGATACAGAGGACAGATGCAGAGACTGGGGGGTAGCAGGGTGGGTGAAATAGGTGAAGGCGGTCAAAAGGTACAAATTCCTAGTTACAAAATAAATACGTTATACGACCTAATATGTAGCATGATGTCTATAGTTAATAACACCGTATAGTATATTTGGAAGTTAGTAAGAGAGTCTATGTTTAAAGTTCTCATCACAAAAGAAAAAATAAATATTTAAATATATGCAAAGTTAGAGAATTCTCTAAAGAAAAAATAGGGTTGGAGATTAGAGGTTAAATTGAGAGGTAAGTGGCTATGTTAGATTGAATGGTTGGAGAAGGCTTCTCTAAAGAGACTTCACTTGAGTAAGGTATCGCCAAGGTAATTAATGCTAGCTGTTGTAACCACTGGCCTCAAAATCTCAGTAGCTTATGGAATAAAAATTTGTTTCTCACCCACACAAAGTCTGATACAGCTCTCCAGGATGCCTTTTTTTTTTTTTTTAATGTTTATTTTTGAGAAAGAGAATGTGAGTGGGGGAGGAGCAGAGAGAGGAGACACAGAATCCAAAGCAGACTCCAGCCTCTGAGCTGTCAGCACAGAGCCCAACATGGGGCTGGAACTCACAAACAACAAGATCATGACCTGAGCCGAAGTCAGATGCTTAATCGGCTGAGCCACCCAGGCGCCCCTAGAATGCCTTCTTTTCAAGCAATGGCTAGGGAATCCAGATTCTTTCTAGTCTGTGACCTCAACAACTGGAAATTCTTTGCTTCTAGCTTTGGGTGTGGGGGAAGAGAGAGCTTGGAAGATTATGCAGAATGTTTTAGGGATCTCGCCTAGACTTTAGCCAGTGTTCAGGTGGCTAAAACTCTTGTCACTTTTCACAGTCTCCCTTGCAGTAGGTGAGGCAAATGTCGTTTTCCTGTGTGTTCATGATTTGGTGAGAACGTTGCTTTTGCAATAGAAAAAAATGAAGGCGTAAACAATGCAAAGATCCAAGGGAAAATCTAGAGAAAGAGCTTACAGAAAACTGGAACAGCAAATATAAAGATCTTTAGGAGGAAAACAGTCTGGATATTTGAGGAACATCGAGAAGATGTGTAAGGCTGGACTGCAATGCCTAGGGGTCGAATAGTAGAAGATGGCATCGGAGAGGCAGCAGAAGCTAATTTGTAGCCTCATAGTCTACGGTGAGAATTTGGGAGATTTCATCCCAGGTTTGAGAAGACAGCATTGAAAGGTTTCAGCAGGGGAGGGACTTGATCTGATTTATGTTTATATTTTTAATTTTAATTATTAAATATTATAACTTTATTTTATCTTACTGTATTTTACTTGAGAGAGAGGGGGTGGGGAGAGAGAGAGAAAGAATCTTAAGCAGGTTCCATGCCCAGTGCTGAACCCCCTGTGGACTCCGCTCCATCACGAACCAGAGATCATGACCTGAGCTGAAATCAAGAGTCAGGCACTTAACCAACCGAGCCACCCAGGCGCCCCTAATCTTGAAGGAATTTTAACATAAAGAAGAGAATTTTGTTTTTATTTCACAGCCTTTGAACATGAGGAGACCTGGAGTTTAATCTCAAGTGTTATCTCTTTGCTATCTTGGGTATATATCTTTCTGTTATGAGCTTAGATAACGATCAGAAGTGTGAGACACTTAGCTCTTCCAGAGAAACGAGTGACAAGGATGAATCTGCTTGTCAAGGATAAAAGAAGTTCTTGGTCAGAAGAAGGATCATTCTGCTTATGCTGTTGTCAATACGAAAACATACAAAGAATTCCTCTGATTCTCTTTCTTAGTGTAATGAGTTATAACTGTTCTGCCTAGTCAGTCTTTCCTCATTTCAACCTCTTTTTCCTCACAACCACTCTTTTCAGATGCTTAAAAGGATCCACTAGTCTAGATAAGATATTCTGTAAATTTGACAAATTGACATTTCTTTGAAATTTCTGTGATCTCTTAAGCATTATATCCTTGACTTGGCTTGTCCCATTTCATACTTCTACCCTTTCTAGATTGTGAGTCTAGAAAAGGCAAAGGGGCAAATTAGTGAACATATCATTCAAAATGAAGGAAAAATAGAGGTACCTGGGTGGCTCAGTCGGATGCACGTCTGATTTCAGCTCAGGTCATGATCTCACAGCTTGTGAGTTCGAGCCCCACGTTGGGCTCTGTGCTGACAGCTCGGAGCCTGGAGCCTGCTTGGGATTCTGGGTCTCCCTCTCTCTCTGCCCCTCCTCCGCTCGTGCTCTCTCTCTCTCTCTCTCTCTGTCTTAAAAAAAAAAGAACATTTAAAAAAAATGAAGGTAAAATAAAGACATTTTCAGACAGATAAAAGCTGAGATAATTTGTTTCTGGAAGATCTGCACTATAAGAACTACTAAAATTTTTTAGACTAAAGGAAACGGTAGCAGACACAACTCCAGATTAGCAGGAAGGAAGAGCACCAGAATGGGTAAATATCTATTAGAAATAAATGGCCTTTTTATAAAAGTATTTTATGTATATATGTATATTTAAATGTCTTTAGAAGATTATTGTCTTAAAATTTTTTTAATGTTTATTTTTGAGACAGACAGGGACAGAGCATGAACAGGGGAGGGGCAGAGAGAGAGGGAGACGCAGATTCTGAAACAAGCTCCAGGCTCTGAGCTGTCAGCACAGAGCCGGATGCGGGGCTCAAATTCACGGACTGTGAGATCGTGACCTGAGCCGAAGTCGGATGCTTAACCGACTGAGCCACCCAGGTGCCCCAAAGATTATTGTCTTTTTAAAGGAAAACTTGTAACAATTTTTTATGGGTTTATAGCTTTTGTAGCAGTAAAATATAAGACAATAAGAACACAGAATGGTAAATGGAGTTATAAAGTTATATTGTCCACATAATATTTAAAGGTAGACTGTGTTACTAAACACTAACACAAGCACTAAAAACTAGCACAAAGAAGTAAGGCTAAAAAGCCAATTCAGGAAATAAAATTGGAATACTAAAAAGTAAGTATTTTAACCAAAAGACGGTAGGAAAAGAATAAAGAACAAATAGGATAAAAAGAAATATATACCAAGGTAGTGGACTTAAACCCAACCATACTAGTAGTTCCATTTAATGGGCTGAACACATCAGTTAAAAGGGAGAGATTGTCAAACTAGATTTTGTAAAAGGGAAGACCTAAGTATATGCTGTTTACACGAAGTAACATTTTAAATAGAAAGCCACATGGAAAATAAAAGTGTGGGAAAGTATGTATACAATGCAAATATTAAGCGTTAGAAATCTGGTGTGGCTGTATTAATCAGAGACTTCTAGACAGAATATTGTAAGAGACAAGAATATTTCATAATTATAAAAGGAGCATTTAATCAAGAAGATGTAATTCTGAATATATAGACCCATAGTATCAAAGCTTCAGAAATCATAAGGCAAAAAAGTGGTAGAACTAAAGGGAAAAACAGACAAATCTACAGCGTAATTGAAATTTTAACATCATTTATATGTAAATGTGTCATATTTTTGCTAATTATGACCTTTTGTTAAATTCTGTGTAGCTAAAAATGCAAAAGCCTCTTGGACAGTTTTTCAGAGTTTTTTTTTGTTTTTGTTTTTTAATATTTCTGAGAGAGAGAATGAGAATGGGGGGGTGGGCAGAGAGAGAGAGGGAGACAAAGGAGAGGGCCTGATGTGGGGCTTGAACTCACCAACGGTGAGATCATATCCCCAGCCGAAGTTGGATGCTCAACCCACTGAGCCACCCAAGCGCCCCTTTCAGAGGTTCTTTTGTTAATTGGTCTAAATCTTAGGTTAAATGGCACGTCTAATTTTTATTTCTAATGTCTCTGTAACAGCGGAAAGTCTGTGTACTCATTTCTGGGTCTAGAGAAAGAAGTCTGGTTTCTTTCAGACTTCTGTGTTAATTTCAAATGTGCCAAACTAGCAAAATCATTTAAAATGTATCAGATATTGGGATGCCTGGGTAGCTCAGTTGGTTAAGTGTCGGACTCTTGGTTTTGGCTCTTGGTTGAGCTCTGCGCTGGTAGCCCGGAGCCTGCTTGCCTTCTCTCCCCCCCCCCCCCCCACCTTCTCCCTGTGCCCCTCCTCTGCTCATGCTCTCACTCTCAAAATAATTAAACGTTAAAATTCACCAGGGTCGCCTGGGTGGCTCAGTTAGTTAAGCATCTCACTTCAGCTCAGGTCATGATCTCACGGTTCATGGGTTCAAACCCTGCCTCAGGCTCTGTGCTGACAGCTCAGAGCTTGGAGCCTGCTTCGGATTCTGTGTCTCCCTCTCTCTCTGCCCCTCCCCGTGCTCATGCTCTGTCTGTGTGTGTGTGTGTCTCTCTCTCAAAACTAAATAAAAATATTTTAAAAATTTAATAAAAAAAATTCAGATATTTAATCTGTTAATTTTAAACATTGTTTTTATCAGCTAGCTATAATTGAATTTTGGCTTTATTTACTACTTGAAAACATATCAGTAAGTTTACTATTGTGTATCTGTTTTTCTTTTTTCCTTTTCATTTTATTGATACATATTTTTTAGATGTTTGTTTATTTTGAGAGAGAGTACCCGAGTGAGGGAGTGGCAGAGAGAGAGAGAGAGAGAGAGAGAGAGAGAGAGAGAGAGAATGAGAACAAGAATGAGAGACAGAGAGAATGAGAATGAATCCCAAGCAGGCTCCATGCTGTCAGTGGAGAGCCCACCTCAGGGCTGGATCTTACGAACCTCAAGATCATGATCTGAGCCAAGATCAAGAGTTAGTCGCCCAACCGACTGAGCTACCCAGGCACCCTTCATTTTGTTGATATTTTAAAAATTTTGTTTAGATAATAAGCATTTATTGAGGGGCACCTGGGTGGCTCAGTCGGTTAAACATCCGACTTCGGCTCAGGTCATGATCTTGCGGTTCATGAGTTGGAGCCCCGCGTCGGGCTCTGTGCTGACAGCTCAGAGCCTGGAGCCTGCTTAAATCCTTTGTCTCCACCTCTCTCTCTCTCTCTCTCTCTCTCTGCCCCCCCCCATGAATAAACGTTAAAAATAAATAAGCATTTATTGAGGAGTATGTCAAATTTATATTTTCAGTTTATTTATTTTGAGAGAGAGCACAAGCAGGGAAGGGGCAGAGAGAGAGAGGGAGGGCGAGAATCCCAAGCACTTCTAGTGCAGAGCCTGCCGCAGGGCTGGAAGTCATGAGCCCATGAGATAAGAGTTCTCTCAAAAGTAAACATTAAAAAATAAATAAGTAAATAAGAATTTATTGAACACCTGTTATATGTAACCCCTACATTAGATTTTCATAAAATTAGACCCTTGGCATTTTACTGTCAGAAATTAGCCTAGTATTCAGCCCTGCATATTGGTTCCATCCACTAAACAAAATTGTTCCCTCTTTGTTTTTTCCCCTTTAACTCCTTGTATGTTCTTCTATTTTAGCATTTATCACATTGTATTGTTTCCACATGTCTGTCTTCCCAGTCAGTGCCTGTCCTAAGTGCTCTATAAAAGTTGATTACTGCAGGATGGATGGATGGATACAGTAATGAACAAATGCTAATAGTCTTCTGAGTAAACAGTTCCTTAAGCTGCTTTTGACAGGGTAATAATAAGGTCACTTCCTAACATAATAATTGGTAATGTGCCCTTGAACTCTGATCCCCTTAAAAAAGACTTCAGAAGATGAGTCTATAAAACTGGCAAGGAATAGAAGAAGGCTCCGTGCCAGGCAGATGCTGCAAGAAGACAGGTCCCCAGGGGCGCCTGGGTGGCTCAGTCGGTTAAGCGGCCGACTTCGGCTCAGGTCATGATCTCACGGTCCGTGAGTTCGAGCCCCGCGTCAGGCTCTGTGCTGACCGCTCAGAGCCTGGAGCCTGTTTCAGATTCTGTGTCTCCCTCTCTCTCTGACCCTCCCCCGTTCATGCTCTGTCTCTCTCTGTCTCAAAAATAAATAAACGTTAAAAAAAAAAAAAAAAAAAAAAAAAAAAAAAAAAAAAAGAAGACAGGTCCCCAGTAGAGCATATGTGGGCCACTCATGGTTCCAGATTGGACTGTTCTCTGGCCAGAAAAGTCATCGCCGAAATCTCTTTAATGATGGCTTAGTCCATAGGTACATTTTGGCGAGAAGATCTTTGTGTTTCATTCAGTAAACAATAGGATCCAGTTTCATTATGAACCTTTCACACTTCAGGAACTTGCCTTGGAAAAATAATTACTTTAGACAAACAAGTTGTTACATGTTCAGTAATATTTGTACGACTTGGTCGTAAAACTTATGGTAGTTGAACTAAGCTTTTGGACTGTATTTTTAAACTTTATGGGAAAATGCCTTAACGTTTTAATCTCCTTAAGATTCTTCTCTCAGCCCAGAGCGTGACCAGAAGAGTTTTAATCTTTCTGTTGGTATTTAGTTATGTGAACCTGATCTCTCAGAATACTCATGAAAAAAAGGCATATGAATATTTTAATTTTTTTTTTTAACGTTTACTTATTTTTGAGAGAGAGAACGTGAGTAGGGGAGGGGCAGAGAGAGAGGGAGACACAGAATCTGAAGCAGGCTCCAGACTCCGAGCTGTCAGTACGGAGCCTGACGTGGGGCTCAAACTCATGAACCACAAGACCATGACCTGAGCCGAAGTCGGACACTTAACTGACTGAGTCACCCAGGTGCCCCGGTATATGAATACTTTAATGAGAGTTTAGTAAATGTAGAGTGAGTCAATATAGGAAGATCTTCATCTAATTTCATTATATGGCATTAAGTCTTTTTTTTCTTCCAGGGTGCTCTGGAACAGGGCTCAAATTCTCAGCTCATGGCTGTCCAATACACAGAAACCACTAGGATCAGGTAAGAAAGTGTGGAAGTTCTTGGCCAAGGAATTTTAAATACCTAGTATTTTAGTAAAGTTGAGAGGCACATTTCTCTTCTGTCTTAATTACGCTTGTTCTCATCAGTGACTTTTCTGTTAGTTCACAGACCAAACTGCCTCTGAGTGGTCAGAGTAAACCCAGAGAATTTCAAGAGGGTAACTCTCAGATTCCTTAAATACAGATTTAGTCAGAATGCTGTTCAGTCGTCATTTTGCTGTACAATGTAAACATCCATAACTCTCGTCCTCGATTTGCATCTATTTCATGAGCCAGGGGTAGGGAGTGTTATTTTATGAATGTGCCAGGTGTCTTGCTGAGTGCTTTCCATGCATTTTATTTTAAAATCTGTATAATAACTTAGAGTGTAGATATCACAGTCCTTATTGTATATGGAGAAAAACTGGGCAAGTCACTTAGTTTTTCTAAGCCAGAGTCATAGACCAACAAGAGGCAGAATTGGCACTCAAATCAATTTGACTTAAAATTCATTTTTCACTACACCGATGCTACTTAAGCTTTTGAAGGAATCTGGAAGGAGTGCTGTATCGAAGGTCGAAATGTTTGGACCAAACACATCCGACTAAAAGGAACAATATTACCGGAGGCAATAATGGTGTTATGAGTGAGTTGTTGGCTTTTGAATTGGACAGAGTTCAGAACATCTCTGCCACTCACTTGCTCTGTGGATCAAACAGGTGAACTTAAAGTTTCCTCATCTACACAGTTCTGGCCACGCAGAGTGGATGATCAAATCGCATAATTTATTTAAAACACTTCGCATGGTCCTTGGCACGTTGGAAAGCTGGTGATGGTGCTGATGTGATATATTGATGCCAGTGCCACTGAAATGGAAGTAGAGGGTCTCAGATTCTGTGTGTAGCTTTCCCACAGACATAGAGTTCACAATTTATTTACTATCAATTTCATATTTACTGAGCACCAGCTGTGTGTCAGACCGGGTACCTGGCCCTGAGAACATATGCCCAGTGTAAGTGGAAAGCTGTTTATTACCCTGTTAACTGAGAGTCTCTATTAAATGGCAGTGGGCAGTATATTGGCAATCACGAATGTTTCAAATCCGGAGATACGGTGTTATCATGTAGAAATAGATAATTCAGATAGGTAT
Organism: Prionailurus bengalensis; assembly: GCF_016509475.1. Taxonomy (NCBI): domain Eukaryota; kingdom Metazoa; phylum Chordata; class Mammalia; order Carnivora; family Felidae; genus Prionailurus; species Prionailurus bengalensis. Next base: position 63,125,753 of record NC_057360.1, on the reverse strand, counting down.
AGTGACTAATAATTCTCCTAGTGATCAGAATATTTCGTTCGTTTACTATATATATATTTAAAAATACGTTCATTTTTTTTTTTTAATTTTTTTTTTTTTCAACGTTTATTTATTTTTGGGACAGAGAGAGACAGAGCTTGAACGGGGGAGGGGCAGAGAGAGAGGGAGACACAGAATCGGAAACAGGCTCCAGGCTCCGAGCCATCAGCCCAGAGCCTGATGCGGGGCTCGAACTCCCGGACCGCGAGATCGTGACCTGGCTGAAGTCGGACGCTCAACCGACTGCGCCACCCAGGCGCCCCAAAAATACGTTCATTTTTTGATGCATCATTATGATGGCATATTATTTCGTTACTAGTCAAAAATATTTTTAATTTCTGTATCTTCCCCTCAGGTTTGGTGTGAATCCAAAACTGCTTTAAAAAACGTCTTTAAAAAAGTGGTTTAAATGAATTAATCATGTATTCTGTATCAGTGACTCAATCAGCCTACTCACTAAAATGTATTTGTGCCCCCAAATCAATACTCAAGATGCTTTTTAAAAAAAATTTTTTTTACATTTATTTATTTATTTTTGAGAGACAGAGAGAGACACAGCACAAGCGGGGGATGGGCAGAGAAAGAAGGAGACACAGAATCCGAAGCAGGCTCCAGGCTCTGAGCTGTTAGCACAGAGCCCATCACAGGGCTCAAACTCACAAACCACGAGATCATGACCTGAGCCGAAGTCAGATGCTCAACCGACTGAGCCACCCAGGCTCCCCAATACTCAAGATGCCTTTACAGCCATTTGCAAGTGTGCATAGATGGTCCTAGGTGAGGCTCAGTTAACAAGGCCACACTGCACCTTCCTGCTTCAGCTCCTACTGTGAACAGGTTTCTTTTTGAAGTCTGTTTAATGCCATATTTTTCACATTTTTATGCTTTTTGGGTGTGTGTGTGATTTCACTGTCTAAAATGGCCCTGAAGCACAGTCCCAAAGGGCTACCTATTGTTCAAGAAAGCTGTGTTGTGCCAAGGCGCCTGGGTGGCTCAGTCAGTTAAGCGTCTGACTCTGGATTTCGGCTCAGGTCATGATCTCACGGTTTGTGGGTTCCAGCCCCACGTTGGGCTCTGCACTGGCAGTGCAGAGCCTGCTTGGGATTCTCTCTCTTTCTCTCTCTTTCACTCTCACTCTCACTCTGCCCCTCCCCTGCTCTTGCTCTCTCTCTCTCGCTCTTAAAAGTAAATAAATAAACTTAAAAAAAAAAACAAAGGCTGTGTTGTGCCATATGGAAAAATATACATATTAGATAAGCTTCATTCAGGCATAAGTTACAGTGCTGTTGACCAGGAGTTCAGTGTTAATGAATGAACGAGGTATGTTGAAGAAGGTGTCTTTAAACAGAAACATAAAAACAAGGTTATATATTAATCTGTTGACAAATATGCCATAGGTAGGGGCTTATAAGGAACCTAACACGGTATTTCCCTTAGGAGAATGGTTCAGTATTTACTAATTCAGTGTTCACACCGACTTTGTAGAACGTAACTATCATGATGAATCAGAATTGATTGTATGTCAAAATAATATGGTTAGAAGTGGCTTCATGAGCAAATGGAATTATTTCAAAGAAAGTTCTTATGATTCATTTATAATTTTCCTTTTAGATCAGTCTTTTTTTTCCTCATAAAGTTGGATAGAAAATGTAGAAGAACCTATAAGAAAGAAAACACAGGTTGTCTGGAGAAAAAGACAACATTTTAAAAAATTCTCCTTTAACTTCTGGGTCTTGGCTTATTGCGCTAAATAATAAAAGACTGGAAATATTAAAAACTACACTAATATCATTTGAGTGTGTCTTTTGGGCCTACGATGTGGTTGAGGTACTATAATTTTAGTTACTAATGTTACGAAGGCACTGACGTGGTACCTCCTGTATCTGTGGCTGGCATTTGTTGAGTGACTCCTATGAGGCCTTGAGGCCTTACTCGGTGCTTCACATATGTAACGTCTCTGACCAGTAACAGTCCTGCAGGTTTGAACCCTCATTTTATGGATGAGGAAACCGAGGTTGCTCAGGGGTTGATTTCCTTAAGAATACCCACTTGAGGAGTGGAGACAAAATTCAAAGCCAGGTCTGTTTGTTTCCAAATCCTGCCTCCTTCCCACTTTTCACACAGCCTTATAGACAAGTACGCCTTACAGATTTGACAGAGCGGTGAAAAATACCTTCCCTAAGACTTAATGTCTGTCACCAAAAATTTAAAATCACGCAAACCAATGCAGAAATCTATTTTCTGATACTCTTTATTATTTTTACATGCTCTGCAGTGAACTTGAGTGGTGCTTTTTTAGAGCTTTCCATTCAGAAATGAGAGTTTTTGCTTTAGTGAATTGGATCTTATAAATACCCTGACCTTGGGCTTTTCAGAACGTTATTATAAAAATTACTGCCGAATGCTGCTACTATTTTGGTTGAGAGTAATTCTTATAATTCAGACGTAGCCTTAGCACGGGGAGTATTTTTGAGAGGAGATGAAATTTTCTGGTTTAAAAACACTTTGCCCTGTTCTTCCTTCAGCAGGAACTCAGGGAGTGAGCTGCAAGTGTATTATGCATCACCCAGAAGTTATCAAGACTTCTTTGAAGCCATCCGCAGAAGGGGAGATACGTTCTATGTCGTGTCATTTCGAAGGGTAAGTTCACTCTGAAAGAAGAAAGAAGATATTTTTGAGTACCTGTTATGTACAGGGCATTGAGCTGAGTACCATAGGAGGTAAAAAGATGTGAGAGATAGAAAGCCGTTTAAAGAAATTATGACTGGAACAGTCTATCTCAGTTCTGTCACACGTGCTTGTTTCTGAGCTGTTCAGCATTGCGAAGATGAACATGGATTGATGTCAGGCCACAAGTTTAGAAAATATAAACCGCTTGTTGATTTTTATTCTTTGTCATTCCTGTATCCATATGGTTTGATTATTAACAAAATAAGTAAGAATATTAAAAAAGACAAAAATCTGTTTAGGCTTTGTGGTGGTAGTCCTGTTTGGTAATTGAGAAACAGACTTCCCAAATGTGGGATTGAGGTGAATCGTGGGCGGATCAGTAATATTGATGTGGAATGTTTGGATTTATGTCCCTAAGACTTCCTATTCTTCTTTTCCCTCCCCATCAGACATTTATTTCTGTTGGTGAAGAATGTGTTAGTCGATGCAAAAGGAAATGGGTGTACGAGTACTCTTGAATATTACGAATGTTAGACTAAATGGAAATAAGATGCGTGGCTGTATGCTTTCTATCTTCTTTTCCTATAAAATGAAAATACATTTTTCATGGAGTTGCCATGTGAATCTCTGTTAACAGTGCTGTGTGTGAAACCAGGAACACATGAATGACTTAGAACTCCTGGGTGGTTTGTATCCTAGGCCGGCCGGCCGGCCGGCCGGCCGGCCTGCCTTCCTGCCTGCCTGCCTGCCTGCCTGCCTGCCTTCCTTCCTTCCTTCCTTCCTTCCTTCCTTCCTTCCTTCCTTCCTCCCTTCCTTCCTTCCTCCTTTCCTCCCTTCCTCCCTCCCTCCCTCCCTCCCTCCCTCCCTCCCTCCCTCCTTCCTTCCTTCCTTCCTTCCTTCCTTCCTTCCTTCCTTCCTCCCTTCCTTCCTTCCTCCTTTCCTCCCTTCCTCCCTCCCTCCCTCCCTCCCTCCCTCCCTCCCTCCCTCCTTCCTTCCTTCCTTCCTTCCTCCCTCCCTCCCTCCCTCCCTCCCTTCCTCCCTTCCTTCCTTCCTTCCTTCCTTCCTTCCTTCCTTCCTTCTTTCCTCCCTTCCTTCCTTTTTAAAGAATATTGACGGGGCACTGTTAGAAATAAACCTGTGCCAACAGAGCAAACAATTCATTCTCTGGTTATGGTCACCACTATCTAACATTGTCAGTTAATTCTTTTCCTAAGGCATGAATATCTAGTAGCTTGGAACTTTAGAATCTGAGAACGTTGACACTTGAAGATTAGAGAAATAAGAAATTTCATATATTTTTAGCTGATAATCAAATACACTGGGAGATTTGGCATACTTCAGCAATGGCATCTCATGATTTCTGCCCTTTCACAAAGTTCCTTGTGCCCGGCTTATTCTCTCAGACGTAATTGGTGTATTCCTATACTGCACCAGCCTCAAAGTTCATTTCCAGCAGCAAGGGGGCAGCTGAGAACAAGGTTTCAGCAAGGTTCCAACTGTATTGGTTGCTGAGAAGTAAGTCTTTGCCTTAGCGTCAGACACCGTCATGTTAAAAGTGGGAAGAAAAAGCTAAACTTTAAGATGTGAGATGTGGGAGCACTGTGGAGAGACTTGATGGGTGTTAAAGTGAACATGTTCAAGTATACGTTTATGGAAGCTACCACAGAAGAGTGTTTTTAACACTCGAATAGCTGTGTACTTTTTCTTAGGTTCCAGATAACTTCTCTATTATTTGACTAAAACAGTATATGTAATACATATTAGAAGTAGCAGTGGTTAAGCCATGGGTTGAAATCATGGTTAGTAACGTTTTTCTAGGGAAGAGAACGATAATTCTAGCTTTAAAGGGATTATATCTACAAAGGAAGATGAATGGTGTTTTTATTTTAAATATACACATTATATTTCTTGCGTTTGTAAGAGCTCTCTCTCTTTAGTTTGCTGTAGAGAGTGCCATTGGAGAATTACTGATTTCCTCTCGCTGCTCCCAACCTTTTGATGTTCTGGAATAAACAGTCTTTCTCATGTTCTGGAAAAGTGTTGAGACTATCTGTCACATTCTGTTTGGATTTTTTATTTCCTAATTACTGATTTATCACATCTTGGTGTTTTATGTCAAGGAACAGTAAGGATAAACCTGAACTTCATTAGGTAACAGTAGAGACAACATCCTTTTTCATTTTTTCTTGTTTTAACAGTGGTGATAAGGAAGTTAATTTGATCATGATAGCTATAAACTGTGTCATGGGACAAGAATATTTGGTTCCTAAATGCTGGATGGTTCTTTTTGTTCTTGCTAAAATGAAAATGAAAGAAGTAATGACCTCATGCTTGGTTTCTGCTTCCATTTGTCAATATAAAATATTCTAACAGTTTCATCAAAAAGGTGAGGAGCATCATTTCTTGTGCAGAAGGATGTAGACTTTTTCTCATTGACAGAAATTATCTTAATTGATACTATATGATTGCATTGGAATTTAAGAAATACAGAGATTCTAAAGCTTCAAGGTTTGGCTTAGTGTAAATGAGACATAACAGAAGCCATATTGTTTCATTTTATAATTGGATATGTATTTGATGAAATATTTGATTATCTAAAAAGGTAGACATAGCCATTGACCATTTAGGATACCATTATTTAATAAACCTACCTTGTCTCAGCCTCGTACCTCCTCACACCCCACACTCCTATGCTCTTTAATCACGTTGCAGTTGAGCTGCTGAAATAATTTTCTCCAGAGCAGACTCACTCTTGGATAACTGCTGACTTCCTGCTACAGGCCAGCAGGAAAGAATGCTTATGATCCCAATAATCCTGTCAGAGGCTCAAACCTTTTCCTGTTCTTTTGACTTTGCTTTAAGTTTTTGCCTCCAACTTAGTAACTCCCTCTACTCCCTTTATTTAGTTCCAGGTGTTCATAACCTATTTTCTTCTAAGTATTTTGTCTTTTCCTCCTTTCTTTGACTACGGTTTGGAGCTGCAGTGGTGGGAAATAACTTTTTCTCAGACTTTCAAGTCACTTTGAGTGTGGTCTGATACATTAATAAAAAAAAATCTAGTTAAATTTAATGTTGATTTTTTTTTTTCTCTGTGCTTTCATAGGATAGTCTGTTTAGGGAGGGAGGGAGTAAATGAAAGAATAGACTAAAATGATGTCAAAAACATGGGACAGGGACAAATAGCTCAGCAAGGCTCATGCAAGGTGGGATAAGAAAGTGACTCTAAAGAGGGAAGGAAAGAGAACATTGGGAAAAAAGGCAGGAAAATGATATTTACCTTATCTATAATTCCACTAAACATTGCAATACTATTCTAGATGCTGCTCTGTTATCTCTTAATAACAGGAGAGAGTCATTCGTGATCTTCCTGGGGGCAATTTCCCGTTAAGAACAGCCTCGTTCTGATTCAGATGGCTGTGAATGTCAGCTCACCGTATTATCTTCATTCTTAAAATTTTTTTTTAATGTTTATTTATTTTTGAGGGAGAGAGAGACAGAGCGTGAGTGGGGGAGGAGCAGACAGAGAGGGAGACACAGAATCTGAAGCAGGCTCCAGGTTCCGAGCTGTCAGCACAGAGCCCGACATGGGGCTCGAACCCACCAACCTCAACATCATGACCTGAGCTGAAGTCAGATGCTTAACTGACTCAGCCACCCAGGTGCCCCAACCATATTCTTTTCATTCTTGTTTGAGATTTCCTTTTCAAATGAAATGGATGCCTGCTTTTGGAACACTATTTATTTTATATTTTCTGTTTTCACTGTCTGTCTCTCAAGACAAAGTCATACATTTGACGCTGTCTTTTCATCTATTTCAGATACATACATAACGTAACACACGTAAGGAGAATGTGAGATGTAGCTGTGTGCCTGCCTCAGAGATGTTTCTCCCCCTCCTTCTGAATACTTTATGTGTTCTAGATACAATAACCCTTTCTGAGTGTTTTATGTATTCTTAGATATAGTCCCCTATTTGGGTATTTTATCCCTTCTTGGTCTCTTATAAAAAATTTGTTAGTGGTATCATGTATATGGCATGGATTGTTAGGATAACCTTAAATAATAGGGTCTTCCTGGAAGATACATGAGCATTGAAGAGGTGCAGGAACCTGGCTCAACAGCCAAATAGTCCCCCTGGGCTTGTGCTTCATAGCCTGGAATGTGTACTGGTCCTCCCAGAGATTAGAATAGTGGCTTGTCGTCATTCCCGATTTGGTGGCAGTTCCAGTGATGCCACGGCACTCTTTTTCACACATTTGCTCATTCAGACTTTCTGGATAGAAAGAATATCTGACTCTGTGTGTGTGTGTGTGTGTGTGTGTGTGTGTGTGCGCATATGCGTGTATGTGTGTGTGTGTGTGTGTGTGTGTATACATGCATATATCATCTCTTATGTAGAATCTTATGTAGATGGCCTGCCTCATGAGTCATGGTTCACTGATTTGTGACCAGGGAAATAGGGTTGATTTCAAATGTATTCTCTTGCTTTGTAAGCCAGCAACTTTATGCAGAAGGAACAGCCTGGGGCCACTCTTGTGAAAAAATGATTGTGGTGAGCCTTTAGAGCTTCATAAAGTGTTTATTACACTACACAATCTGGCTTTTAAAAACAATTTTTCCTTGTATTGGTTCCTAATTGTTGGATCTAAGAGGCTTGCCTTCTCATCTATGTCATAACCCTCTTAAAGGCAGGAAAGTGTCAGATGCTTTTTTATTACCACTCCTGACACTGAGCACAATGCCAGCCACTCTGTGTTTATTATTTTTTTTTAATTTGTTTTGAGAGAGAGAGAGCAAACAGGGGAGGGACAGAGAGAGAGAGAGAGAGAGAGAGACCAAATGCCAAGCAGGCTCTGTGTCGTCAGCACAGAGCCCCATGTGGGGTTCAAACTCATGAACCGTGAGATCATGACCTGAGCTGAAATCAAGAGTCAGACGCTTAACCTCCTGAGCCCTCCAGGCACCCCTAGCCACTCTGTGTTTATTAAGCAGAACAATTTTGGGTAATGGTTCACTAAGAGAAATCACAGTGATGGAAGTTTGTTGCTTTTCATAATCATTAAAGGATATTTTTACATCTGCTTTGCTTAAAGCAATGTGCATCTACTTTACTGATGAAAGGAATAACATAAGCGATGCTGAATTCCAACAGAAAATTCAGAGATGACCTTTCCTCTGTCCCTTTATGGTGGCACTGGCCAGAGCTGCATCGGCTTCGTTCTTGACTCTGAATCTAAGGTTTAGAGCTGAAGATATCACCTGGGTGAAATGTTTGACTGTGAAATGTTGAACAGTTCAGAGATAGAACTTTGAGGTGCTTACATCCTCAGTGTTTAGTATTTGGCAGAAACATTTTGGCATAGATTGTCGTTTGACCTCATTGCTTTCTTGTTTTGGAGAAGAGCTTATGTCTAGTATCTGTAGAGTCCGGCAGCTAGAGCCAGAAACTTGGAGCCTTGGACAAAGTATAGGAAAGCCTCTAATAAGTGCAGGAAGGCTGACTTGTGATATTACTGATTCAAAATGTTTGCCAAGGATTGGCTCCCATGGAAGGCCATAAAAAGGACTTTCACAGAATAACAATGATATTTCCTAAGTGGAACACCTACATTAATACCTACTGTGTGCTTAGAAAGAATGGCATCTTTTTGGATGCATGTTATTTATTTCTTGGAATTACTGTTTAGTGCATGAAATCGTCAGAGGCAAGAGGAATTTCCTTAGTAATCAAAGAATGTTAGTCACTTTATGAAGTCTACTTCAAAAGGATTCAGCTCCTTTTGTTTCGGGACCTCACAACTGGAACAGAGACACGTCAGTCTTCGAGGTTGGCCATTTTCTTATCTCCAGTTTCATTGCATCTTAGCCAGATTCTTTCTCTAGATAGAAAAAAAAATGGGAATAAGTGAGTTCGGAAAGATACTTGCATTAAAAAAAAAAGTCTTATCTCAGAAGAGAGACTTTTTAAAAAAACCTTTTAGGAGGTTTTTTTCCTAATAATTTTTAACATTGAAATACATCTCATTCAGGTCCGAAGCACGTTATAAAAAATAGAGCAGAATTCTCTGAGTATCCGCCCAACCACTTAACAATTAAATCTGTAACATTGTCTTCATTCATTTTCTCTTCCATTTCATTTATACACAAATGCTGCCGCCTTCAGTGTTTACGACCATTATAGTGTACAAACTTTTTTGACATAGCTTCGTTAGTTCCTTAAAATAATAAAGTAAGTATTCCTAGTCCCGTTTTACAGGTGAAGAAATTGAGGCAGAGAGAGGTTAAGTGGCTTGTCTGAGGACACAGGAATTGTAAGCAGTAGAGCTAGGGCAATCATTGAGGCCTTCTAATTTAATACAGTGATTTTTCTCTTTACACTCTAGTGCTGTCCTTCAGACATACTACAGAATATGTAAATAGCATAATTACTCTACTCCTCCAGAGCCATTTTCTTTGCCAGATCTGCTAGGCATTTTTACTGGAGTTACCTAATAACAATTCAGATTTTTGATTACCTGACGATAGATTATCTATTAGGTTACACTTTCACAAGAGTAGAGAATAACCTGATGCTCTGTAAGATTTTATCCAGGGAATGGAATAAATGGGCATTGAGAGCTTCTGGTTTCTTTTTTAAAACAATTGGGGGGAAAAAATCTATGTGTATCTTAAAAAGACAGGACTTTAGCCAAAATAGACACCCTTTTAATAATCGGTACTCTAGAATGTCTCGTAGAGAAGGATGGTTTTTGTGCATGTATAAGTGCATTTTATTATGGATTCTGTATCTGGCCTGCCAGATCCCAGAGATCAGAAACTTTTGATCTCAAGCTCCTCGTTAAATATGAATTACTGTTGTGTGGTTTTAGGGGATTTAGTCATTTGTTCCTTGGCTCTATAACAGATTGTTAGCTAACATAAATATTTCTATTATTTATACTCTTCAATGCAAATTCTAAAGTGATTTGTTTTATGTTTGAAAAATGATGATAGTCTCTGTAACTAGACTTGGATACAGAATAGCCATGGACACAGAGAACTTATAATTCACAAATAGCTTGTTTATTTTTCTAAAGCTTTTAATTAACTTACTTATTTTGAGAGAGAGAGAGAGGGAGAGAGAGATCCCAAGCGAGCTCCACACTGCCAATGCGGAGCCCGACGCGGGGCTCCAACTCACAAACCGTGAGATCATGACCTGAGCCAAAACCAAGAGTTGGACGCTCAACTGACTGAGCCACCCAGGAGCTCCCACAAATGATTTAAAGTCTTCAAAACTCTCAGGGTGGTAGGCAGATCCATCTGAATCAGGACAGTTTTCCAACTGTTCATTATTTGTGTGCTCTATTTAAGTCTTTATTTTATAACATGTTTTTCATGTGCACTTTTTAATCTCCCTTTTTAGGTTGCATGCTTTTTCTGGGCAGGGATAAAAATCTTTTCATTCTGCTTTCTCTTTCTATAAGGTCTGTTGCAACACGCTCCAGACTGTGCAGAGCAAGTCCTAAATAAATGTTGGCTGCTCAAATCACTGTTTATTTGTGCCCTTTAACCTTTTTATATCCTACTGTTCAAAAGATTAGTAGAGGTGGAGTTTGCAGAAACGAAAGAGGAAATCTTTCTCACTGAATGTTTAAAACTACTTTTGTAATTCAAATAGCAATGACAACTTTAAAAATACACAATCTGCTCTGATGTGGACTTTTAACCATAGAATAAAGTCCTTCCTGCAAGCCTTCTAAAGTTACCTTGAAGAAAGGTGGTGTTTAGTAATTGATAGCTTGAAATTTTGATAGTTTCCTTCTTATCAAATTTCAGATTTTTCATAATGAGGGAATATTTCCTGAAGGCAAAACTGCATTCTAAGAAAGGTATTTCTTCACATCATGAGTAGATGAGGGAAAAAAACGTTTTTTCAGTAATATGTTGATGCATACTTTAGAGACCTGCATTCCAGCCCTGATTCTCCCTCTATTTGCTCTGTGACTTTGGACAAATCTCTTGTCTCCTTTCTTCAGTTTCTTTATCTGTAGAATGATGGAGTAGGTTTGTAGCTCTAGAAATCTATAGTATTCGTGTGTGTGTGTGTGTGTGTGTGTGTGTGTGTGTGTGTGAACACTGTCCTCTTAGAAATCTGTGGTATTATGTTTGTTTGTTTTTCATGTTTATTCATCTTTGAGAGACAGAGAGAGACAGAGCATGAGCGGGGAAGGGGCAGAGAGAGGGAGACACAGAATCCAAAGCAGGCTCCAGGCTCTGAGCTGTCTGCATAGAGCCTGACGCAGGGCTCGAACTCAAGAACTGCGAGATCATGACCTGAGCTGAAGTTGGCCGCTCAACCGACTGAGCCACCCAGGTGCCCCGGTATTACGTTTGTTTTTGATGTAGCTAAAGTGATTCAGTCTAGTGGAGTTAGTATGTTTAAAGGGTTTTGGAAAACACCTATCACAAAAACAACAAAATGTCAAGTTACGAGGTGGGCCCATAAATTAATGAGGTTGAGTTTTTAAATTTTTTTTTTTTAACGTTTATTCATTTTTGAGACAGAGAGAGACAGAGTATGAATGGGGGAAGGTCAGAGAGAGAGGGAGACACAGAATCTGAAACAGGCTCCAGGCTCTGAGCTGTCAGCACAGAGCCCGACACGGGGCTCGAACTCACGGACCACGAGATCATGACCTGAGCCGAAGTCAGACGCCCAACAACTGAGCCACCCATGCGCCCCGAGGTTGAGTTTTTAATAGCTGCTGGTCTTATAATTTGTTTAATAATCACTTTCATAGTGCCTATAATGTGCCTGCCTTCAATCTTCACAATATCCCTGTGAGGTAAGTACCGTTATTACGCTCATGTTGCAGATGGGGAACTTGAGGCACAGCGGGGTTACTCAGGTGTCTAGTATGACATAGTCTGGAAGTGACAGAGTCAAGTTTAACCAAGAAAGTCTGGCTCCACAGTCTGTGTTTATGATCATTTCCCTATATTGCCTTTCTAGAACCTTTATATATCCAAATGTCTTTTCTTTCAAAGTATTCAATTTGGAATTTAATTCCATGGATCTCCGTGTTCATAACATACACTGAGTTGCTTCAGGTTAATTTTCCAAAGAGAACAAGATCCAAGACAAAGCCCAATGGAAAACCAAGCCACATGCTACATAAAGTAATAGTGTAGGAGGAACAGCAGGTAGCAGGGGAACACAGAGAAAAGGTTAGAGATGGAGAAGGAGAATTGGAATAGTATACCACAGATGAAGTGAGAAAACTGACTTGTTTATTTGACTTTAAAACATGGAGGTTGAGGAAGAAGAGTTCGAAAAGGAGGTGGCCAGCAGTATCGGGTCTTACAGAGCTCGCTGAGAATGAGACATGAGAAAAGTCCATTTGTTCTGTATAAACATGGAAGTCATTGGTGATTTGAGATTACAGTTGTGGTAGAACAGATTCAGAACGGAATCCAGAGGCAGTAGGAGAGAATGTGAAGGAAATAAAGTGGTGGGTTTGGTAAACTTGGCATTTAAGGGAAGGTGGATGGCCTGGATATGGTTAAAGAGAGCTAAGGGCGCGCCGTGTGTGTGTGTGCGTGTGTGCGTGCCTTTGTTTAAGGCTAAGGATAAAGGTAAAATATACGGCAAATGCAGACTGTTGTGGTTAATTTATATATATTGAATGTAAGAAGGAGCATATGTTTTATTCTTGACAGCTGTTTTAAAAGAAAATAAGCAAGTCGTTGTTCATTCCTCATCTTAATGCTTTTGTGTTTAAAGCAGAGCATGGAGAAAGTTGAAGAACAATTCTTGTTTGTTTATTTGCAGTGGGACTACAAAAAAAAGAGTATGGAATTAAAACCAGATTTTTAAAAAATAAAATCATATTTCAAGTATTCCTTGAGGCATCAAGTCTTCTAAATCTTAAATAAAGAGGCATTTTTAAAATAATGGCCAAGAGTTTTAAAAATATAAAGCTTGATAGAACTCTTTCTAATTTAATTTATACATAGATGGTCTAGGATTTTTTTCCTCCTATAAAGCCAGAAAACTAGCAACGTAGGCTGTTAAATCATTTTATGTCTAAACAAAGTTTGGTGTAAGTTTTTTGATGATGTCACAATCTTAATTATGGAGGAAGCAATTATTATGGTTAGGAAAAGTTGATGATTTACGATCTGACTCAGGATTAAGGTCTGAAACACTCGTGTCATTTCCTCCCCTCCCCCATATGTGGTGATTTGTTCATTTTGGACTCTGATTTGTTTAACTTTAACACCATCAGCAAATTTGAACACTGACACTTAGTTGGTTTTTGCTGAAAAATCCTAAGGCTAGCAGTAGCGTGATATTTATTTTAAGGCATTGATGCTAATCTATGAAGAGCCTATTAGGAGTAGGCTTTGAGGAGTTTTCCAACTCCTAGTATGGGAATCACATTGGAAGTCAACAGGATGGATGATTAGTTGAGACCAGGAGTGTAGAATATGTCTGACTAAATGATGATGTGATTGTTTGCTTCATGTGTATTTCCTCTGCCTGGCCCTAAGCACCCTGAGGGCAAGAACTGTCTCTGTCTTAGTCATCACTCTATCCCTGGTCTCCACCAGAGCACCAGGCGTATTGCAGATACTGATTGAACACACCAACAGACTGGATACCATCCACCTGATAGAGAATTTGTGACAGACCAGCTTCTTGACCGTTTTTATCAGGGCCATCTGCGTCTCATGGTGAATCTGAAAGCCAGTCTTTGAAAAGTAATGAATTCAAATGCCAAGGCTAGTTACCATTATGCATGAGGGAAGCTATCCACTCAGGAAGATCCTCTTGTATTTCAGAGTTGATGTCGGTAGTACACGGATAGAGATTATTTTTCAGTTAGGACGCCAACCAGACCGTGGTGTCATTTTAAGCTCCAAAATTCATAAGCCACGGACTGAATAAGCTCCATATTGACGGAGGCTCATCAATACTGTACGCCCGTGGTGTCCTAGAAGGGTGGGACAATGTTAGCATTTTAGTCCCTGGGAGTGTTTATTTTGAATATGGAAGGTATTCAAGAAAAGCTTGTCAACTTAAATTGTTAAATCTTCCATAAACCGTGTCGGGAATAATTTTAGAGTCCTCTACGTTTGATCATAATACGCCTAGAAATAAATTTTGAAGATAAAACTAAAATATATCCTACCGAATAAACAGGCCTCTGTTATCCAGTTTAAGTTCTATAGCTATCTCTCTTCTGATTCCATTTGTTACTGAATAGGAATTCAACAGCTTATTCTATTAAGAAGGGGTCTGCCTTGGAGGGGTGTCAGATATTTACTTTGAAGTCTCTTAAAGACACTGGTTGCCTTCTCCCTGTAAAATGTGCTTTGAATTAGTGGCTTTTCAATATCCATTCTGGTGGAGGTACAAGCAGTGTGAGCTAACGAGAATGATAGATAGTCAAAAAACAATTTTTCCTTGACTTTGAAATGAAGAAAATCCAAGTCGGAGCTATGCAGGCACACATTTATTTGATCAGATGTGTACTCACTCATTTTCTATGTGTTTGACCCTGACCTTTCAGTCTTCCATTTTGCCATCAGGCCGTAAGACCCACCTGAGATAGAAGAAACTGGAGATCCTTAGTTTGATGTAGGCCAGTGTTCCTCCAGCTTTCTGGTTTCATAACTCCTTTATGTTTTCCAAAATGCAAAGAAACGTGAGTGAGAAGACTGGCATGGTTTTCCATTGTTATGGATCCCTTTAGTCGATGGCTTACTGGAACCCAGCTGGATTCATGTATCTGCTTCCACATTAATCATTTCTTTTTGGTTGAAATCTGTAAAGAAAACCTAGCCTCACATAGATAATGTAGTTGGATAAGGAGGGAATCTTTTTAAACCCTTTCAGATAATTGTGCGTATTCTTCTTGGATACGACACCATTCAACGAGAGATCGTTTCTTAAAGGTTAGTTGCGGTGTAGAAGCCAAATCTGTGAGCTTTTAATTCGAGTACTCAGGTACATTAAAATCCCTTCATTTATTCGCATTTTGGATCTTTCACCCATGCATGATTTTGTAATATCACACATTGGTCATTTGGAGAAACTTGGCTCACTGAGTTATACGGATCTTCCAAACGTTCACACGTTTTATTACACATTATTTTAAAAATCACATTCTTTACGATCTACATTCTTTGCAAATCTACAAATCTTACCAGGAAAGTCTTTAAGTATCAGGAAGCTGTCAAGGTTATGGTAGCAGATGCAAGTTTTCCAAAATCCTAGTTTTCGCTCAAAGGCTCAAATTTTACCATTGTCAAAAATACTATCAGTTGTTTTCCTTCAAGTGTCAGGTTCCTTTAATTTATTTTCAAGTAAATGTCTATCAGATATCCAGGTCTAAATAACTACAGTTTGTCTATATGATATTCTTTGAAGTAAACCTGGTGTTCCATTAAGGCAGTGGCTTATACAGCTCACAAGTCAATACAGAAGTGATTTTCCTCTAGACAATCATAATACTTTGTGAGGCACCAGAAGTGCTCTATGTGTATTTCCTGTTTTGTTACACAGAATACCAAGAATCTAATCAGAGGTCAAGATTTAATTAATAATTTTTATTTTTTATCAAGGATATCCTTCAGTCGAACTGACTCTGTGTGTGTGTGTGTGTGTGTGTGTGTGTGTGTGTGTGTGTGTGTGTGTGCGCGCGCGCCCGAACATGGGGTGAGAACTAATACAGTGGATTCTAACATAGTTGGGTCCCACTGCGTTGGTAAGGCACCCACAGTGCCTTTGCACCATCAGGGTGGATGATGAGATTCAAGAAAGTTACTCATCACTAAGTATTTTAGTCCTGTTTATGTTTGTTGCCAAGCATTCACTTGAAAGATCCTTGTTGCTGACTGTTTGGAGCTGCAATTGATCGGATATAAACAAAACGTTAAGTCTGTAGATTCTTTTATGGGTAAAACAAGAGCACAATTCTGTGGTGGAAATACTAACTTAGTCTTCATATTTGCAGCTAAATCTGTAATTTGACGAGTTACTGTAAGATAAGAAAGTAGCAAGGCGGTGATTTCTTTTCCTGATCTTTCATCCAGCAGGCACTGAGCAGGGTCAGCTATCCAAGATTTTATTAGTTTCTCAGCCATCGTGTGTGCTTCCGTAGCCAGTGGGTCATAGCGTAACATGCAAGATGTTTCAGTGGTCTTTTCATTTCTAGAAGGAAAAGCTGTAACAGATTTTAATTTTTAAAGAATTCATCACATCTTTGTTTAAAATATTCAAGTCCTTTTTCTAAGTGATTGGTCTCAGAATGACACCGTAACTTAGCTGACACCATAATATTTGAAATGTTTTCTTGCATCAGAGACAGTAAGATAAATTATTAACACCCATAGTACAAGAGAAAGATAGCTTTCAACATACGGTCATTTCTTACTAACAGTTTCGACCAGTTTCTTTGGAGTGGATTCTGCCTTTCCGTGAGTCACAGAATTCTCTAATGTGTCAGTTTTACCTTTTTCAGCATCTTAGATACAGACAGTACAGTTGTGGGGTAAGGAAGCAAGTCTTCTAATCTCCCATTTTTAAGCCAATTATTCAACCTTAAATAGGAGAAAAACATGTTGCAGATATTAGAAAATATTAAATTTAAGAATAAGAGTTTCTTGTAAAATTTAGAAGTTTTCAAAAAAATGTAAGTATTATTACAAAACAACAAAATAGACTTTCTTGCTTGTATCTAGATGGTAAGTTGCATCCATGTAACTAAACTCCAGATTAGTATGTTTTCAGGACTTTCTCCTTTAGTCTGCTACTAGATCATAAGGCTTATATATTTATCTTAAGATTCATTTTTTCATGTACCCAGGGAACTTTTTTTTTTCCCCCAGAAACAATTTAATGAGTTTGATGATGAAATGCTGGGGGCAAGTGTTCCAGTGATAAATCTGCCTCTGTGCTCCTGCAGTTTGTATTCTACTTGATGGGACTGACCAGAAAACTGAAAAAGTAGACAGAAAAATTTGTAAAATAATTGACAAATACAATACAAACACAGTAAGATTTATGAAGAAAACAAACAGTGGGATCAGAGATTAACAGGGAGGTCTCCTGAAGATTGGATCAAGGATGCTCTCTTACGAGGTGACATTTAACGGACAGTGAGGCTGGGATTCCAGGCAGAGAAAAGAGCACCTGTACAAGGCGGGAGAGAGCCTGATTTGAGGTACTGAAAGAAAACCAGTGTGGCAGAAGACTTAGCGAATGGGGTGGAGGTAGGCTGAGTAATGAAAGTAGGCTGGAGGGATTGGAAGGAGCCAGATCATGCAAGAGCTCGGTTGCAAGCAAGAGCTCGGTTTTATCCTGAGGGCCAACGAAGGGATGTAAGTAACTGAGTGACGTGAATGATAGAGTTTGCAGGGTGACTTCAGTTGTCGTCTGGACAGTGGGTTAGAGGGAGACATGTTAGAAGCACAGAGACCAGTCAGAAGGCTTTCTCAGCTGTCCAGTCGGTATGATGGCAGTGTTGGGATGAATGGGTTCTAAAATACATTCTGTAGATAGATTCAGTGGGAATCGGAGACGTACTGGATATGTTCGTATTTCTAGCTTGAGTGACCAAGTAGATAGTGGTACCATTTACTGAGATGAAAAACGTTTGGGGTAGAGCAGGATAATATGTTTGGTGTGAATTTTAAGAGTTCTTTTTGGACACATGTAAGTTTGAAAAGTCTGCGAGACATTTCAAGGGGACATGTTAGATTGGCTCTGTGAATTTGATACTTGGGGAGAGGAGAACTCTGAGCTGAGAAGTTGAATTTAGGAATTGACTGTTTAGAGGTATTTAAATCCATGACTGTGCTGTCCTCATCTAGGAAGAGAATGTAGAGGGAGAAGGAGGTCCAGGCCTGAGTGAGAGATCCCATTAGAAAAGATTAAGCTAACAAACCAGACTGAAGTGGAACAGCCAGCAGAGGAGAAGGAAAGCCGGGAGAGCGGATGTTTTCCAGGGGGCAGTAGTGGTTGACTTGAATATTACTGAGGGGTCAGGTAAGATGGAGGTGAAGAGCCACTGGCTGTGGCAACATGAAAGTCATTGGCTTGTCCTTGACAAGAGCCCTGTAGTGACGACACGGAAATGGAGGTTAGATTAACAGTGGATCAGGCAGTAAGGAAATGAAGGCACCATGACTATTTTAATAGTATTGGCTTTTATAAAAGGGAACAGAGAACAGGAATTTTTTTATCTCAAAATAACAACTTAAATTTTTTTTTTTCCACTTTAGAGAGCAGGAGTGGGGGAGAGAGACAGAGAGAGAATCTTAAGCAGGCTCCACACTCAGCAGAGCCTGACATGGGGCTCACTGCTACGACCCCGGGATCGTCACCTGAGCCAAAATCAAGAGTTGGATGCTCAACCGACTGAACCTCTGGGGCTCCCCAACAATGCAAATTTGTACAGAATGAACTAGTCGGTAGGAAGAGAGCGGTATTATGGGAGAGGTAATGAGGTCATTGACAAGGAATGAAAGGTCAAATTCCTATTAGACCTGGTAGAAAGATTGCCCTTTGCCAGAAGGTAGGATCTTCCTCCTCTTGCAGTAGGGGCCGGACAGGTTCATATGTAGGAGGTTTGGTTCCAGGACGGTAAGAGAGGACACCTCTGAGGGTTTCTGTTTCCCCCTGAAGTATATTGTGATTGACTTGTGCGTGCCAGAGAAATGGCAGGATTGTCAGGCCGTGGTGGGGTGCCAATTTGCAGCATAAGTGATATTTTTGCAAGAAGGTGCCAAGTATGGGCTTACAGTTGATTAGTAAGACACAGGCCTTGTACTCAAGGACTTTCTAATCTAAAGAATTGAAAGACTGGGAGCGCCTGGGTGGCTCAGTTGGTTAAGCGTCTGACTCTTGTGTTGGCTGTGGTCATGATCTCACAGTTTGTGAGTTTGAGGCCTGCGTTGGGCTCTGTGCAGACAGCGTGGAGCCCGCTTGGGATTCTCCCTGTCTCCCTGTCTCTCTGCTCCTCCCCTGCTCACTCTCTGTCTCTCAAAAACAAATAAGTAAACATTAAAAAAAAAGAGACCAGTAGTTAGAATACAGTCGGAGACAAGGAAATCTTCCCGGAGACTTACCACTAAGCTGAGACAGAACTGCTCTGAGATACTTTACCTAAAGTTATGACATCATAGCTCATGGTAACAAAAATATTCTTAGAAGCATGATAGTCACAACTGTATTGTTACATCTTTATGTAATGGCTCGTTTTCTTTCTGCTAATATCATCGGGCATCTTTGAATTTCTGACTGTCATTAGCATTTTGAGGTTTTGTGACAAATCGCCATCCCTCCTTTCCTTCTGCTTCTCCCCTCACACCTTTCTCTACTTCCAGCTGTTGGACGCTAGAACATTTCCAGGAATTTGTAGATGCAGCGTTAGCAGGGTTCTTTTGTTTTCATTTGGCATGTTGTCTTTATCGTTCTCAAACAAACAAAACCAAAACCAAGATAAAAGTAAATTAAAAAATACATGTTCGTAAAAAATGATTTGATATGAAGGAATCACACATTATGTATTTTTTCCTTCCAGTGTAATTATTTTGAGATTCATCCACCTTGTTACATTATTGGTAGTTCATTCCTCTGTTGCTTAGAATTCCATCGAAGGCAGAGAACACAATTGCTTACCCCCATTCACCCTCCATTTTCGGATCCTATAAACAAAGCTCCTCCGAATGTTTATGTACAAATCTTTGTAGGGGTAGATGCTCTCATTTCTCGTGTGTAAATACCTAGAAATAGACTGGTTGGGTTACATGGTAGATGTGTACTTGGCTTTTTAAGAAACGGCCAAACTGTTTTCCAGAGCGGTTGTACCACTTTATGTTCTCAGAAGTAACGAGCGTGCAGTACCTGTACGTCCTCACCAGCGCTGGGTGTGGCCAGTCTCTTTCCCTGTAGCCTTTCTGGTAGGTGTGTAGTCATAGGGCGTGGTTTTCACTGGCATTTCCCTGATGACTGATAATTTCAACCTTCTTTTCACATACGTATTTGGCATCCACAGACTCTTGGTGAAGTGCCTTCGTATCTTTTGCCCATTTTCAATCGAGTTGTTTGTTCTCTTGTAATTGGCTTGAAAGTTCTTTGTATATTCTTAGATAGAAGTTCTTTATCAGATAGGTGAGTTGGATCCATTTTCTCCCAATCTCTTGCTTGACTTCTCAATTTCTTAAATTCTTTTTTTTTTTTTTAACATTTATTTTTGAGAGACCGAGAGACACAAGAGCGTGTGTGGGGTAGGGCAGAGAGAGAGGGAGACACAGAATCCGAAGCAGGCTCCAGGCTCTGAGCCGTCAGCACAGAGCCCGACGCGGGGCTCCCGCTCACAAACCGTGACATCATGACCTGAGCCGAAGTCGGATGCTCAACCGACGGAGTCACCCAGGTGCCCCTTGACTTCTCAATTTCTTATCGGTGTTTTTCAAAGAGTGGAAATTCTTAATTTTGATGAAGTCCAATTTATCAGCTTTTTCTTTCATGGATAGTTTTTGTTGTTGTGAGAAATCTTTACACAACCCGAAGTCACAAAGATTTTCTCATGTTTTCTTCTAAAAGTTTTACAGTTTTAGGTTTTCACGTAGGTCTGTGATCCGTATTGAGTTAATTTTTGTAAATGGTGCGGGGATGAATCAGAGTTCATTTTTTATACATGGCATCCAGTGTCGTGTGATAGTCAGTGCTAGGTTTTCATCCAGTAGCTTTTAAAAGGAGAACTAAACCAAAGCCAGGCTTAAAAGGTTCTTTACCAGGCTTCAGTTTTCTTTGTGTTAGCCTTAAGTCTTGTTAGGTTGTACACTTTGCTGGAACTTCTTAAAACAGTATCCTGTGATTGAACTTCCTCACCCTCAAATTTCCAGTCTTTATACTTAACCAATGAAATGTTATTTATACTCTTTGGAAACATAACATATACTGTAGATAATTATAGCAAAAGTGTAATGGGTAGCGGAAGATACTGCCAAACCAAGATTCTGGAGACCAGATGAAATAAACACATAACATGTGCACATATATATCACAGCGGTGGGAAATACACAGAAAGTAAGTGAAAGAGGAACTAAAATTAAAGTTCTTAGAAGAACTGTTACTTTCTGTTTAATCTGCTAGTATTTTTTTCCCTTCATTTAAAGAGAGCTGCAGAATTAGGCCCTAGAATTAATCTTTAAAAAAAAATGTATATATATCACGTACATTCGAATATGTATAGACACACATTTTAGACATGGGCTTAAATAGAAAAATAGCACAGGGTATACAGGTAGTTCATTCATCCTGTAACATTGTGCAGCCTTATTCAGAAATAGGAAAAAAAAAAAGTCTTTTTACTAAGTCATGAGTCATTACTTTTTTTTTTTTTTTTTAAATGAGTCACTACTTTTTAGTTTAATGGAGAAAATAACTTTTGGGGGAGTCATTACTTTTTAGTTTAGTTGGGAAAACTTTTGGAGGACTGATAGAGCATTTGTTTTGTAGGCAGTCATGAGGCCTGGGCTTTGGGGTCCGATGAATTTGGATTTCAACCAGCACTGTTTTACTGCAGGCAGACTCAAAGACTATCAGGAAAGACTTTTCAGAGCCTCAGGGTCCTTATCTCTAGTATAGTAATATTAATAGCTACTTTTTCCTAGGTTAATAAGTTTAAATGAAATAATAAATCAAGTACTAGCACAGTACTTAACACATAGTAGGTGTTCAGTATGTGATGTGTCTGTCATTAGGGGGACTGACCTTTGAAACATATGGCCACAGTTGGAAGAACCTATAAATGGATGGCAAGGGGAGATTGTTTTCCATTAGATGTAGCAAATCATCCATGATCCCTCCCAACTTCAGCTCACCATAGAGATTCATTTTGATGCTGTTTTCCTTAACATCCATCAACAGACAGAACCTTATTGGCATCTTTGCAAAGAATGAAATATGCAAGATTTTACAGTGGCTTTTACATTACCATTCATTTTCCAACTAGGTCTATGAAGGTTTGATTTCGATAGTTTAGACCTACCCTTTGTCACTTTTGGTGGGGAAAGGGAATCATAAATTTGAAAGGAAGGGCTTTCCAAACACAGATATACCCAGAATCTTCCTCAGTAGTCTATAATCTCTTACACTAGCCTTTAAAAAGTGATTTTAGAGTTCTTTTAAATATTTCCTGTATTGGTGCTAATTCATTGTTCATTTCACATAATGTCTGCAGAAACTCGAGACTTTGATGACATACAGAAAACCGAGTGACAGCAGACACCAGCTTTTCTGTTCTTTTACTTTTTTTTTTATTTTTGCTTTTTAATTAATATTTTTTATCAAGTTTCTTTGTATTATTTCTTGCAAGACTTGGTATTGGTGGCGTTGTTGTAGTTTAACTTTAGTCCCCGATTCCATGAAATAGAAATCAGAAGTAAAGATTTAGAGAGGAGGGAGGGATGCAGGCCAAGGAGTGAACAGTGTTTGACTAGAAAAAAAGGAGAGGGTGGGTGTGTGTGGCGGGCATTCCCAGGCAGGGCCATTCCTCAAGGCGGGGGGGGGGGGGGGGGGGGGGGGGGGGGGGGGGGGGGGGGGGGGGGCTCAGCAGGTGGCTTGCATCTGCCTCATGCAGGGGTGGGGAGGAAAGATCACCTGGGGACCCTACAGAGGGGTCTCCCTCTTCCTGGGCTCCCAGCCCCCAGGGAGAAGGTTATTAGCAGGATCAGCCATAACCTCAAACAGGCTTTCCACCCACCTCTTAACCTGGTTTCACTCCAAGCTCTGCCCTGCCTAGAAAGCGTGTGAGAGATTGGCTTCCTTTGATCCCTCTTTCTGTTGTCTTCCCATTTCACCAGATTCTCATGTGATGGGGGAGGGATATAACCCACTCTCCTATTTTTAGTGTTTATTCAGATTGACTGTGTCGCATTTGTTTTGATGCATTTGGTGACATCAGGTGATAATTGAAAAGAAACTATGTAGCCTTTAACCTGACCTTTCCCTATTGATATCAGAGAGCCACATGGTATGTCATGAGTTCATCCAGAGGATATAATAAACATGATTTTCATGTGTAGCACGAAGCCAGTCTTTATTGTTTTCTTACAAGTGTGAATGAAATAAACACTATCATACATAGATTTTAATTTTTTAATATATATTTTTTCCGTTTTATTTTTGAGAGTAAGACAGAGCATGAGTGGGGAAGGAGCAGAGAGACAGGGAAACACAGAACGTGAAGCAGGCTCCGGGCTCTGAGCTGTCAGCACAGAGCCCGATGCAGGGCTCGAACTCAGGAACTGTGAACCTGAGCCGAAGTCAGACGCTCACCTGACTGAGCCACCCAGGCACCCCTACATAGATTTCAAAACAGTTCCATCAGCACAGGTTTAGTAATTATTAATAAATGTCATTGTACAAAGTTATAATTCTTTCTCATTTTTAGATGAAACCTATTACCTTACATTATTATATATAATAGAAGTCCATAATTTAGGGGTACCTGGCTGACTCGGTAGAGCATGTGATTCTTGATCTTAGGGTTGTAAGTTCGAGCCCCATGCTGGGTATAGAGATTACTTAAAAATAAAATCTTTTTTTTTTTTAAAGAAATCTAAAAAAAAAAAAAAGAAAAAAAATCTATAGGTTATTAAACATATTAAAAAATTACTGATGAAAGAACTTGAATTCAGATTTTAAAATAGCTCAAGTCTATTCTGATATAACAGCTTCACTGAAGTCTGAGGTTTGGGGGTCAGCTTTTTAAGTTATACAGTTTATCTTATTTTTTAGTAAAATATCTAGTTATTTATAATAGTGCACCATACAGAAAGAAACGGTCAATCTCATTTCTGTGCCTCGATGATCGCTAATTATTTGAAAGCTGTTCTCCTCCTAGGATTATTTCACCAAGTTTGTGTTCAGTTTAGATTAGGAAGAATATAGTGTTCTTAAGCAAAAAGTTAATAGAACTAAAAACAAGTCCACACTCCATTGTTTTTATTTGTATTTTTGAGATTTTACTGTAGTTCTGGGTAGTTGACCTGACTTTAAAATATAAAGCTAGGAAGGCATAATTTCCATCTATCAAAATGCAGTTCGTAATTTCATTTTGAAACAAACAGTTCTATTTATTTTAAGAAGGTGAATGGTAGTGATAAACACCAAATCCAAATTTCTGAAAACCCAGTCGTGCCTCTTTTGTTGCTCTTTAAGAGAAAAGATGAATGTATGATACCCTTAGAGCATAAAAGATTTCTTTCTTCCAATCTTTTAAGAATTGATTTTAGGCGCCTGAGTAGCTCAGTCAGTTAAGTATCTGACTCTTGATTTTGGCTCAGGTCATGATCTCAGTTTGTGAATTCGAGCCCCGTGTTGGACTGACAGAAGCTGCTTGGGATTCTCTCTCTTCCTCTCTCTCTGCCCCTTCCCTCCCACACATGCGTGTATGCGCACACTCCTCTCTCAAATAAATAAACTTTAAAAAAAAATTGAGTTTATTATCCAGAAAACTTTTATTCATGCTAAGTGTGACTATTTGATTAATTGCTTTACTTTCATAATTAAAAAAAAAAAAACACTCTTCCAAATGCAGCTGTCCTCAAAGAATTAAGAGATTGAACCATTTTATCCTTATTCATCCAACAAAATGTTTATTGAGTAGCCATTATATTCCAGGCTGTTCTCATTCTAAAGAATCCAGTGATAAAACAAAGCCCTCACTTTTATGTTCTAGTGACAAATACTTATAAACAGATATACAAATATGTAAAACGAATGTCAGTTTGTGGGAAATGCCAAGAAGGACAATCAGGGTCAGAGGACAGAGCATACTTTTAAATGAACATTGAAAAAGTACTTTTGTTTTCAGGTTGAAGCGTATAAAATCTTCGGCATATGTTGTTAAATTAAAAATTTTGATTTTTGACCATCGCTGCTGGTGGAAATTAGAGAAATTAAAAACTCATTGTACATATTTTGTATAAAAAAAATGTAGCCTCACCTAGTGAATTTAGCATTTATAAATGGAAGTGTCTATGGAGGAATAAAATCTTGAGTTAACCACTACTATACTTTTCGCCGTAAAGTCTGCAGCTCATGAAATCTGTGATTCTGGAGTGGTTTCAGCTTGCACCAGCCCCTCGGGAGCCTGTTGACACAGCACCGAGTTACAGATTATTATTCAGCTGTAGAAGTTTTACGCTTAGGCATTTTCTTACATCTTCCTCTCTCAGTCCGTTGAAATCTTGTACTCTTGCCAAATAAAACAAATCTCATACTAATAAGAAGCTATAAATAAACAGTAGGAGCATGAGTCAGAGCCAGCATCACCCTTATTCCTTGTGTGTACCTCTCTACTGCTCCCCAATATGTTCGTTTTGCACAAACACGTAGCACTGCGTAACTACTCTTCTACAGAGCAGCTCCAGGTAGTTAAGCGAGGGTGATTGTGTAGAACTCAGCAATCCTGTGACTCCCAGATTTCTGGTCTGTTACCGCAGTCAGAAGCAGAATGTCAAACTCGGCATCCTGTTGGTGGGAGACAGAAATCTGTGTCCTACCTTTCCTGTCTAAATCCCTAAAGAGCCCAGCCCAGAAGACGGCAGTGAGGACTCCCAGGAGGGATGTTGCACAGTTGAGCAACTTTCCAGGGAGGAAAAAAGAGAAAGATGAGCTGCTTGAGAGTCCCATGTCTTCCGCTAGTCAGGTCCCGTCTGATAAGTTTTATCCTGTTTTGCTTCATTAATTCATTTATTCATTCAGTAAATGTTCATTGAACACTTGCTTTTAGCAGACACTGTGCTACCATAGACTGTATAAAAATGAATAAGCTAAAATCCTTGTCCTCCAAGAGGTTATCATAGTGGAGACAAGTGACTTGTAAATCTAAAATGACAACGCTGTGATAGGAACTGTGAAAGAGATACATGCAGAATACTCTGAGATTACAAACAGAACTACTGTTTCTGGAGCATTTAGTGTCCTAGCTGTTTGAGGTAAGTTGTTTCATTTAACCTTCTCGGCAGCTTTATGAGGTAGATAATACTACACTATGTGACTTGTGCCCAGAACACTAACCTCACCGAGGAAGGAGGGGGTGGTACCTGGGTAGGTTTCTTCACCGAACACCCCTTGAGTTGATTCTAGAAGGGGGAACGAGTAGGGTAGGGCGGGAGGAGGAGGAGGCAGTGTGGCGTTCACACAGAGAGAGGTGAATACGTAAGTGCAGAGGACGTAGGAGAGAGCCTCTGTTGAAATGGAGAGTAGCTTCTGGGAAATAAAAGATGGCAGGGTCCATTCGTGGAGGAACTTGTGGGCCATGCCTAACGAATCTGGTCCGTACCCTGTAGAAGATGGAAATGTGGCCAGACACGCATTTTAAGAAGGTAACTGCAGTTGTTTGTACCAGATGTTACAAGAGGGTTTGTACTTTTAAAGGAAGTAATTTCTTTAAAGAAGAAATTCTCCATTGTTACGCATCGTTTTAAGCATATACGAACATTAAGTTCTCAAAGCATCTTAAACTTCTAGATTTATAGCTATAAAGCCAAAGTAATTGTGTAAATTAAATAGAAATAAAATTACAAAGAGAATAAAATTAACACCAACAACATGAATTTACGTAAAAGATCATGTTGGTGGGAAGTCGTCACGCCTGACAAGTGAGCGTGATGCCAACTCTCACGGTGCAGGTTCCTTGCATTTTTACTTAGACGTTTTCTCACTATCGAGTACTCTTTGAGAACCGAATTCTCCCTCCAGTTTTCTCTCTCTGACCCACTAAGGAAACCTTTGCTCCATCTGATTAACAGTTGTTTAGGAGAAGGGGAAACAAAGATAACCATACCTAATAGGCTTTTCTCTCTGATCAATTAAGGTAGTGGTACTGGTACTGGGGATGCCTGGGGGGCTCAGCTGGTTAAGCATCCAAATCTTTTGTTATTGAAAAAAATTGTTTTTATTTATTTTGAGAGAGAAAGAGAGCAGGGGAGAGGCAGAGAGAGCAGGAGGGAGAGAATCCCAAGCAGGGTCCACACTGTCTGCACGGACCCCAATGTGGAGCTCGAACTCACGAACCGCAAGATCATGACCTGAGCCAAAACCAAGAGTAGGATGTTTAACCGACTGAGCCATCGGGTGCCCCTGGTTAAGCATCCAACTCTTGATTTTGGCTCAGTCATGATCTCACAGTTTTTGAGATCGAGACCCAAGTTGGGCTCTGTGCTGACAGCATGGAACCTACTTGGGATTCTCTCTCTCTCCTTCTCTCTCTGTCCCTCCCCTGCTTGTGCTTTCTGTCTCTCTCAAAAAATAAATAATCCAATAAACCTTTAAAAATGAAAATAAAATAATGGTACTTGGTGGCATTATAATCATAAAAAAATAGAATTATTGGCCCCCAAATTGCATGGCAGTTATAATATCACCCCAGAATATGCTTACATCGATTGTTTTATCATCCCCGTGAATTCACACAAATAATTACAAGGAACTGATGGACCACAATATGTGAAATGCAGAACTAGAGGGTTCATTGTTCATCCAGAACAGGGGTTTTGAAAACAAGGGAGCCATCAGTGCCTTGGGTAGAGAGTCATTGGCCAAATCATTTAAAAAAGTCAGGCATCTGGGACCCAGAGGTTAATAGATTTTGGTTAGAATCCATGATCTTAGAGATCCTTGATAGTAGACATCAGCGTTTCCAAATTACACCAATTATGTCATTTGTAAGAGAAAATACAAATGTGATGAAGACATGGCAATTGCAGAAAGGGTTCTGCTGAGAAATGTACTTTTCAGCCAAGGTAGCTAGTAACATTTGCACTTCACTTACGCCCTCTGTGATACGGATTCTAAAAAACTCAAGCAAGTTTTGGTTTTTTTTTAATTGCTTACATCCAACTCTGTAATACAGTGAGTCATCACTGATAAATAACAAGACCGTGAACAAGAAAAGTATACCTTGATTTGTTTGTATAGAATTCACAGTTCTCCATTCCAGAGGGTGAAGGGAGATGTTGGAATGTCGATGCCTCTCCTTTAATAATAGCTAACATTTACTGAGCACGTCCCACGTTCAAGGCACTGTGCCGAACTCTTTATTAACTAGATCCTCAAAACAACTTTTATGAGATAGCTATTATTGTCATGCTCATTTTATAGATGAAGAGAATGCAGCGCAGAGAGGTAAAACAACCGAGCAGGGTCACATGGCTGGTAAGTAGCAAAGCCGGGGTTGGAACGTGGCAGGGTGACTGCACAGCCTTAACCACAGTGCTGTTTTGCCACTCCTCTTTGCATAAAGGTGTGCACAGGTTAGACCTGGAGACAGATCCTGGAGATGTTGAATTGGCAGCTACGACCGACCAGAGGCCATGGCAGCAGGTGCTTCTACACTGTTTATTTCTGTACCTTTGCTTGCTGCAGACTAGGAGGAAGAATGAGAAGGGGAAGGGAGGCATTTGTCAACCTAGAAAGTGACTCTGGCAGCGTTCTCACTGACTACATTGGAAAACGAAGCATTTTATGCTCACTAGGGGGTACCGATAAGTTTTGAACGAAGCTCTTTGGTCTAGATAACTTAAGGTCCATTGCAATCTAGAGATGAAGAATTTTATCAACATAAGGGCTCATCAGAATCCTACGATTATCTAGGTTTAGCCCCATTGATTATATTTCTCCTAACTTCTATTGACAGAAAGCTGTGAGGAAATAAGTATTTTGAAGGATTAAATTCCAATCTGTATCTCCAAGTTACATTTATTTATTTATTTAGAATTTTTTTTTTTAATGCTTATTGTTGAGCGCAAGCGTGAGCGGTGGAGGAACAGAGAGAGAGAGGGAGATACAGAATCTGAAGCAGGCTCCAGGCTCCCAGCTGTCGGCACAGAGCCCAACACGGGGCTCGAACTCAAAAACGGCGAGATCACGACTTGAGCTGAAGTCAGCCGCTTGACCGACTGAGCCACCCAGGCGCCCCTCGAAGTTACATCTATATCCAAGAGTTGACACAATAGTTGCTTAGACTAATTCGCCAAATGGAACTCATACATAGGACCACAGAATCCTTTCTTTACAGGCTTAGTTTCAGAGCTGGAGGATATTTAAAGGATAAATCAATCCGTAAATCTGTAGGTATTACTAAAAGAAGAGTGGTGTGTCAGTCTTGGCATCCGTACATGCTGAACCCTGCTGGGCTGTAGAGAAAGGAGAAACTGACCTGAACAAGACAACACTACACAGCTGTTCATGGCTTTCTTCCACCTGTTAGCACTCGGCGTCCATTTCATGGGTGGGATCATGGCATGCAAGTGCATTAAATAATTTTTAAAAACAACTGCTGATTGCTGATGGTCAGTGGGGAAAGCAGCATTAGGAGCTGTCACTTTCCTACCAACTGTTGCTTTCATTCACAAGGACAAGAAACATTGTGAATGAATACAATTCTTACACCACGCCAGAAAAAAGAGCAGCTGAGCCCCCTCCCCAAGGATTTTATATCCTATCATCAGACAACTAAAGAAAATAATTTCATATAAATGGCTGCATTAGTCAGTGTCATAATATAAAAAGTCCTCCGTTATTTAAAAGAGCAACTAGAAATATTTTCTCTTTGAAAATAGAGTAACCAAACTGCCCTACGATCCAGCAGTTGTACTACTAGGTATTTACCCAAAGGATACAAAAATACTGATTTGAAGGGACAGTGCAACCCGATGTCTGTACCAGTACTATCAGCAATAGCCAAACTTTGTAAAGAGCCCAGGTGTCCATCAACTGATGAATGGATAGAGAAGATGTGGTATATACAGTGGAATATTACTCAGCCGTCAATCAGAGTGAAATACCGCCAGTTGGAATGATGTGGATGGAGCTAGAGTGTATGATGCTAAGCAAAATAAGTCCACCAGAGAAAGACAAATGCCATATGACTTCACTCATATGTGGAATCTGGGACACAAAGCAGATGAACATATTTGAAGGGGCAAAAAAAGAGACAGGGAAGCAAACCACAAGAGACTCTTCATGATAGAGAACTAACTGAAGGTTGATGGAGGGAGGTGGAAGTGGGATGGGCTAGGTGGGTAATGGGTACTAAGGAAGACGCTTGTTGTGATGAGCACTGGGTGTTTTACTTAAGTGATGAATCACTAAATTGTACTCCAGAAACCAGTATTACACTAAATGTTAACCAGCTAGAATTTAAATAAAAATTTGGAATAAGAAAAAAAGAGTAACCATTTGATAAACCATATATAGCGCTGAGGATATTTTTCAATTAAAGAGAATTTCTGTAGTAGCTCTCGTGTAATCTGTTATAGCCAAACTTATGAAGAAAAATCAAGATGTGGGAAAGCTGTGGTCATGTTTCAGGATTGGATTTTCCTTTTCCGTGTGATCGCTCTATCTAAATTCCCATTAACTTGAATGTAAATTTGCATGTGTAAAAATATATGTATATCCAAGTTATCTCTTAGGAGAGGTTTAATGTAGGTATAAATAGAAATTCTTCCTTTAACCACAAAAAGGAAAAATTAGTATTGAATTCTGCCTTTTCTCATCTCTTCATATCCCAAACTATCACCATGTACTATTAATTGTACTTCCTAAAACTCTATATTCTTCTCTCCAGCCCCATTGCCATCACTTTGAGGCATGCTTTGGATTCTATCAGCAGTCTCTATTCTCCTCTTCAGATCCACCTCGACCACTGAAGTCCTCCATCTGTGTGTGTATGTGTGTGTGTGTGTGTTTGTGTTTTCCCTGCCCTTCACTGGCTTTTTATTAAGTCCAAGTTCCTTAATCATGGCAAACAGGGCCCTGCCTCTAGGAGCTGGTCCTTGCTTACCCTCTTGCCTCGTTTCCTGCCACCTTCCCTCCTACCTGAAGATCCAGCTTACCAGTAGTTCCCCAATACCCACCCCATACACACCACAACATGTATACACCTTTATCCCCATACACACATCGTTGAAAATATAATTCCCTCTTCCACTCCTTTGTCACATTCCAAGACCTGAAATGATCGAAACACAGAAATTTCATCCCCTAATTGGGGCTGAACACAGATGACTTGAATACAAGTGAAATCGCTAGTTTGTTAGTCTAGTTATCTTACTGTGGTACATGTGTTCTTGGAGCTTTGAGGCACTCCCCAGGTCGTGCCTCAGAGCTAAGGAATTTCTTTCCAAATTCCCTTCAGGAATTGCCTTGTCCTCAACTTTGGACAACTGTGAAGGGGCTTTCCCCTTCCCCATGGGGTCAGCTGAGGCTTAGAGATTTCATCAGCTTCTCCCTCTGCTGTAGCTCTTCCTTTCCAGGGGTCCTTTGGTTAAGAACAGCCCCTAATAAATTTCCTGGAAGCAATCTCTGTCCGCTTGCTGCGGAGACCAACCTGTAACATGTCTTGTTGATACTTTTTTGTTCTAGATCTTGTGAAGTCATGGTTTGCTAAAATCTTACTAATTCAAGGTTGTTTCATCAGACGGGTATTGAGCACCTGCTCCACACCAGGCATTGTGCCACATGCAGCGGAGACAAATTCAGACTTGGCCTATGCCCTGAGGAAGTTTGCAGTTCAACTGAGGTGACAGTTACTTTCAGAACTTATAACATCTTAGAATAATCCTTTTTTGATCTAAACTTTAATAATTTCAGTATAAAATCCAAGGTATGCACTATGGTGTTGCAAAGAACAAAAAGAAAGTATTTCAGGAAAATGAAAGTAAAACAAGTAGAGCGATCGTGGATCTCCTTGAGCTCCTATGTATAAAGTACATCGACTCGTCTGCTTGGTCCTCACAGTGCTCAAGTTTACCGATGTTCTTTGGCACCGTCTTTCCCGGGCAGGCTTCCGGCCGAGAGGCCGGGGGTGGGGGTGGGGGTGGGGGACTGCTCCGGGAACTAGATCCGCAGCCCCCCCCCCCCCCCCCCCGACCCCCACTGCACACACACAGGTGCCAGGGCCGCCTGGCTGGGGCGTTGTCCGGAGGGCGCGGTCGGCACGTGGCTCCCTCCCCTCCCCACCCACCGCGGGCCGGGCCGCGCCGCCGGGAGTCCGGGACGTCACTTCCGGCGTGGCTGGGCATGGTCTGTTGGGAGTTGGCCGTGGCGGCGGAAGCCCAAGGCCGGCCCGCCGGCCGCGGGGGGAGCCCGGGTAGTGTCCGCCGCCCCAACGCTCGACGCCCCTGGACGTCATGGCTTCCCCGCTGAAGCTGGAGCAGGACGTGCGGGGGAAAGTGGATTCGTTTCGGGCCCGCATCGCGCAGGAGGCCGAGGATCTGGTGTCCACCTTCTTCCCTCAGAAGCTGTCGGAGCTGGATAGTCGGGTCCAGGAGCTGCGCCTGCAAGACCTGTCCAGAATCCGTTCGGTGCCGGCCCCGGAGCCCCCTGCCGCCCCCGACACCGCGGGGGACGGGCCCAACCGGGACCCGCCGCCTCCGCAGACCCAGCCCTCGGTCAAAGTGCCGGCACTGCCGGGCAGCGAGGGACAGCTGCTGCGGAGCAACCAGCATCTGGTGGAGCTGATCGAGCGGGTGAAACCCGAGATCGAGCTGTTGAGGGAGAAATGCAACACGGTGCGCATGTGGGTGCAGCTGCTCATCCCGAAGGTGGAGGACGGCAACAACTTCGGAGTGTCCATCCAGGAGGACACCGTGGACCAGCTGTGGACCGTGGAGAGCACGGCAGCCTCCTATCTGCGCCGCTTCTCCACTTACTACAACACCAGGGCCAAGCTGGTGTCCAAGATCGTGAAGTACCCCCAGGTGGAAGATTATCGCCGCACGGTGGCCGAGGTGGACGAAAACGAGTACCTGAGCGTGCGCCAGATCCTGCTGCACGTGCGGAACCAGTACGCCACCCTGCATGATGTGATCCTCAAAAACATCGAGAAGATCAAGACCCCTCGGAGCACCAACACTGACAACCTCTACTGAGGACCTGCCCCCACCCCTCTTTCCTTCAGGAGGTGGCCGCGCTGTTCGGGCAGCCGAAGGGGGTTAGAAATGACGCTGCAGGTGATGGACCGACTGGAAACGTGCCCGACCGTTCAGTGACCGTTTCGTACAGCTTATCCTCCCACTGAATACTTCCGGCGTAGTTTTTATTTGCTTTTTCTTTCGCTGAGAGGATGGGGACAAGCCGTCTGGTGGAAGGTGGGAGGGTTGGCCAAGGAAAAGGACTGCCATTTTTAAAAACAGCCTTTAAAAGCAGCTTCGTAGACGAATGTGGGCCAGGGTTTCTCTTTTATGGCATTGCTGACATTGAATGCTTTGAGGGGTTACTCCAGGAAAAACCTTAATGTTTAAAAGAAAGCTAAATGAAGCTTTTCCTGAGGTTCTGCTATGCGTTACTTTGTCCAAACCTCAGAAACGCTCCTTTCGTCACCATCGTCTGGTTTTTTTTTTTTTGCAAGGAAAGGAGTTTACAGAGATGTGTGGAGGTCACCGTATGTCTCCAGTTTGGCAGATTGAAATAAAACTTGGTTTTAACATTTTGCGATGGACTCAGCCTGCTTATCAGAATGTAGTCTTCAGTGGCACAGGGTTTCCCTCCTCCTCGGTTGGACCCCCCACGCTGGAGATTTTCCGGCTCTGGCGTGTAAGAAAAATGAGCAGATAAAGAGTCTTAGATCTTTAGTGTTCTGAAGAAATGCACATCCACACCTCCCTTAGAGCCAAGAGGGATCTGTGCACACTGCTTCCTTGCACGACCTTCTGCCGTCTCCGCGTCTTCCAGTTTTCTTTCACACGGCTTAGGATTTCTTCTGTGTGTTCATTGCCTCAGAAGTTCCTGTTGGATCCTTTAAGCTTTGTATCGCATTTGCTTTTTGTTTTTTTCTTCCTCCATTGAATTTCATCTCTGTTTCCCCTCTCACCTCTTGAGATATTTCTTAGATAATTCTTAGGGCGGCTCATTCGAATTTCCATCTCAAAGGATGTGGATCGTTATTTAAATCCAAAGACTCTAAAACGTAACTTTGGGTGTTTACCCCCTGCTTTTGGGGTCTGGTTGAGAGGAAACCGTTGTCTTTTTCCTGCGTGATCTATACTGTTGGTATTTTTCAAGCCCAGCATTTCCAGATTTCAGTTGCAGATTATTACACTCTTGAATCACCTCATGCATTACAGAGAACTTCTTTCTTTTGATGCGAGGGATCCTCTCTCCCTAGTGGTTTTTGTTCCGAATTTCATGTTTTCTGATAGTAAAGGTACTTTAGTCAGCTTTTTAGTGTTAATATTAATCTGAGGATCTCCATCGCTCAGAAATACCATTGGGAAAAAGCATGAGCAGAGTGCCTTTTGATGCCTTTTTATATACAGGAATGAGATCATCTCTGTGCCCGGTGGATAGCTTCCTCTCTTTTTCCCGTTCAGCTACTTGTACCCTGAATCCTCATAATGTTTTTGAAACTATATACATACGTAAGTTATGACCTTGGTCTTTTAAAGTATTTTATAGTAGTGCTTTCATGCGATAAATTATTTCTCAAATGAGCTTTTGGTGGGAAAATTATGAGGGATTAAACTTATTTTTTGTGAGAGGTGAAAATGTATTTCCCATTGCAATTTCTTTTCTACATAAGATCCTCTGAAACAAGGTGACCATATAAAAGTCTGGTGCCTATTTTGAAACATCTGTTAGGGGCGCCTGGGGTGGCTCAGTCAGTTAAGCGTCTGGCTTCGGCTCAGGTCATGATCTCACAGTTACAAGTTTGAGCCCCGGGTCAGGTTCTGTGCTGAGAGCTCAGAGCCTGGAGCCTGCTTTGGATTCTGTGTCTTCCTCTCTCTCTGCCCCTCCCCTGCTTGCTCTCTCTCTTTCTCTCTCTCAAAAAATAAAAAAAATTAAACTTATTTGTAATTCTGTCTTTTCCCCTTTTTTAGTAGTATCTTTGTGAGGATATAGTTCTTGCCACAAATGCAATTACCTTCTGAACTTGTTTATGGATAAGGGTGAAAACATGAATAATTTCATGTCTTCTTTTGATTGACCCTAATGTTCCCTCTCCCCCTTTCCCTATTTAATGAACGAAATCACTTTTGAATGAGGCTTTTTCTTCAGGAGTTTCTCTTCAATGTGTTTTCGTTGCCAGGAGTGAAAACCAGCATGAACCTTTACGGACAGACTTGACTCTACAGGCTGTTAGAAAAACATTTCCTCCTTATCAGCACGAATTATTTAAGATGTAAAGCGGAGATGTTTTCTTTTGCATATTTTTAAAAATAGAAATGTTTCCGAGTTTGAACTAGACCACATTATGGTGGGCAGATTTTTTGTTTTTTCTAACATGGTAGGGATACGCATTATGTTTTCCTGAGGTTGGTGTCAGTGTCTCTCTAGGAAGTGCCGAATGATTCTTGGCATTTCTTTTGCTTTTTCATTTTCCTTCTCTGTTTCACCTGAGTGAGTAAAGAGATGATATTTCTCCATGAGGAAAGTGAGTTAGTGACGTAGAATTCTGTTGCAATCACCTTTGGTTTTTAAAATTTTATTTATAGGGGTGCCTGGGTGGCTCAGTCTGTTAAGTGTCCAACTTCAGCTCAGGTCGTGATCTCATGGCTCGTGATTGCGAGCCCTGCATCGGGCTCTGTGCTGACAGCTTGGAGCCTGGAGCCTGCTTTGGATTCTGTGTCTCCCTCTCTCTCTGCCCCTGTCCCACCTGCGTGCATGGACGTGCACACGTTCGTTCTCTCTCAAAAATAAATAAACATTAAAAAATTTTATTAAAAAATTTTATTAAAAAAATTTTTGGGGCGCCTGGGTGGCGCAGTCGATTAAGCGTCCGACTTCAGCCAGGTCACGATCTCGCGGTCCGTGAGTTCGAGCCCCGCGTCAGGCTCTGGGCTGATGGCTCAGAGCCTGGAGCCTGTTTCCGATTCTGTGTCTCCCTCTCTCTCTGCTCCTCCCCTGCTCATGCTCTGTCTCTCTCTGTCCCAAAAATAAATAAACGTTGAAAAAAAAAATTAAAAATAAAAAAATTTTTATTTATAGTGGGGCGCCTGGGTGGCTCAGTGGGTTAAATGTCCGACTCTTGATTGGCACTCAGGACATGATCTCACGGTTCATGGGTTTGAGCCCCTTGTCAGGCTCTGTGCTGACAGCTCGGAACCTGCTTGGAGCCTCTCCCTCTCTGTGTGCTCTTCCCCCTGTTGCTCTCTTGCTCCTGTTCCCTCCCTCCCTCCCTCTCTTTCTCACTCTCTCTCTCTCTCTCTCTCTCAAAATAAATAAACTTTAAAGAAAAATAAAATTTTATTTGTAGTTACATCTAGAAAACGTACCTCGTACTTGGGCCTACTCTTATTAAGATGGATATGAATATTTTTCTGTTCTATATAAATCAGAAAGATTTGTAAACTGGCTTAGTAGAAACTCTATTTTCAAAATAAACTAAAAAAAATGATACTGGGATAAAATAAATCCATTGTTTTGTTGAACTTCTGAAAAGACCGAGTCTTTCAAATCTGACTTGAAACAGCAACAACAACAAGAGATCTGGCCTAATAGAAAAACCTCTGTCTGCATTTGACATTCCCCCTTGTGAGTTCTTTATTTCCCTTGTAAGGTATTCTATCTGAATCACAAAAGTGCCAGGAACAGTTTGGCAGGCATTTAATTGCACACAGGCATGTAATGGACAACGTAAGAGACGTCCAAACTTAGTTTTCAGGCATGGTTCATCTTCTCAGGTCTAAATTATCTGTTCCAGAGGCGCTTGGGTGGCTCAGTAGGTTAAGCATCCAACTTTGGCTCAGGTCATAATCTCCTGGTTCGTGAGCTGGAGCCCCACGTCTGGCTCTGTGCTGGCAGCCCAGAGCCTGGAGCCTGCTTCATATTCTGTGTCTCCCTCTCTCTCTGCCCCTCCCCTGCTTGTACTCTCACTCCCTCTCTCTCAAAAATAAATAAATGTTAAAAGTTTTAAAAGTATCTGTTCCGTGCACAACATAGCCGTCATATTTTGCTTGTTCCTTTTACTCCTAAGCTTTGCCAAACCCTGTGCCAGATTGAAACAAATTGTCTCTCATACCCAGGCATGCCTTTTACTAAGAAAAGACGCATGTCCTCCATAGTTAAGGTATTTGCATTTTTGGTATTTTGCATTATTTCCCTGTTCTGACACTATACCCAAACAAACTGGAGCTGGGACGCTTTTATAAAGTGCCTTCTGCAAAAATCAAGCCTTTTGTGATTTTCCCCTTTCTTGCAAATGGTTGCAAAAGCTCTTACAAGAACAGACCTATTTTAGGAACTGGTGTGAATACAACTGGTGGTTTCTGATACATGTTATTTGCCCATTATTGGCACTTACAGCCCCAGTTTTGTCCCTTTTAAAAGACCACTGAATTGAGATAGCATGTTTTGATGTTTTATTCTTTTTTTTTTTTAATTTTTTTTAACGTTTATTTATTTTTGAGACAGAGACAGAGCATGAACGGGGGAGGGTCAGAGAGAGGGAGACACAGAATCTGAAACAGGCTCCAGACTCCGAGCTGCCAGCACAGAGCCCGACGCGGGGCTCGAACTCACGGACTGCGAGATCATGACCTGAGCCGAAGTCGGCCGCTTAACCGACTGAGCCACCCAGGCGCCCCTTGCTGTTTTATTCTTAAAAAATGGTTTTAAAAACTTATTTTGGGATTAAATAAGTGTAGTTTTAAGTTCTTTTTATAATTGGTGACAGCTGCTGACTCAGATTTGATTTGAAACTCGGGTATTGGTAGATCTGGGTTTTAGAACGGAGGGAAGATTCTTAAATGATGTAGAAGAGGCTTAATTTTTAAGGTCTGAAACTTTGGAGCTTAGAGGGTTTTTTTAAATTACTGAATTGTTTATAAATTCCTTGGTTGTTAGAGGCAACAATTTTTATAGTCTTTATGAGGTTTTCATGTTTCTACAGAATTCTTACCAAGTGGCCTTAACCATTAATAGATAACTGTGTGATCAGTTTTAAAGCTCAAAAGAACGATCTCAGTGCTCAGAAATTTGGAAAAATAAACAGGGAGGAATTACCCATAACCCTATAGTTCAAAGTTATTGAAACGTACTTGTGGGTTTCATTTATTTTAAAGAATACATACACGTTTTTAAATCACTGCAAATCATTATGCGTATTTCTGTAGAGGATAGGCGTTTCTATTTAGATCCGATCTAGCCAAAATCAGTTTCATTTGACTGATACCCCAGGTTCAGAAATAGCAGTAGATAAATCCCCTTTCATTTGCTTTCCCAAGGATTCTTGTGGCTCTGTCACCTAATGGTGAGAGTATTTGTCTGAGGCACAGATTTTGACCAGAGTGTGGAAAATCGAGATCAGGTAGCCAGGAGGACACGTGCCTAGAATGTTTCGACATGTAGATGAAGAGGTTACGCGGCTTTTGGGTTGGGGCTCCATATGGCATTAGCAATATAGCTGTAATAATTTCACTCTTTAGTGCTTATCTCCTCCCAAGAAATGCATGTTAATTACCTTTATGAAATGTGTACAAGAGAGCAGTGGCGTTATTTTATACTGACTAGGGGAGTCATTCCTATGTGTATGATTTGTTACGAGTGGGAGGGAATCCTGCTTCCTCTGTCAACATGTAAACATTTCTGAAAGATCCTATTGTGCACTGACATCAAGGCATTTTTTAGAAATTACTGATCCTTTAAAAAAAAAAAAACAACAAAGGACTCAGTCAGTTAGGGAACAGGTGCTGGACCACCCTTGTTCTTGGCATTGGAACACTATTCTGCTAACTCATTAGTATCTGCCCACCTTCAACTGAAATTACTCCTGGGAAGCAGAATATATGTTTAAAAGTTTCATGATTTATCTTTTCATCAACAATACTAGGTGCTTTCTGTTCGATGACCATACATTTGTGTATGGTTTTCTTTATCGCGCTAGGTCTTTGAGTTCCTAAAGGCAGAATTTTAGCAGTGAAACTTAGTGACCCCAGTCACTCGAATTTAAAATGTCTCACCAGTAAACTGATTTTAATGAATTCTCTCACACAGAGAACGTCAAGTGTTATTTTTACTTATTTGTGGAAAGCTAGCAGGAGCTGATGAACAGGAAATGAGCCTATAATCAGAATTAGATTCCTTTCACAATTTGGCCATTTGTTTTGGCTTTGTTATTTAAGCTCACTTTTACAGTTTTCCGGCGTCATGTTGGAAGTCACATCTGCTTCAAATACTATTGCTTTCAAAGTGTAAAGCATTTTGAAGTTGTCAGATAAAGTTTTTAATGTAAATTCTGGAGACTGAGAGATGTACTTTTGCCCCCGTTAATTTTACAGATGGAGAAATTTAGGCCCAGCGAGCTCTATAGCATCACAACCCATGTGTGACAAAGCAAAGTCTAGAAGGCAAATCATCTTCCATCTCAGGCTAGTGCTTTTTTTCACCGAGCTACACTGTCTCCCTATTATCAATAATGAGATTTTGTTCAAAGAGAGTCCTTCTAGGGGCGCCTGGGTGGCTCAGTCGGTTGAGCGTCCGACTTCGGCTCAGGTCACGATCTCATGGTTCATGAGTACAAGCCCTGCATCGGGCTCTGTGCTGTCGGCTCAGAGGCAGAGTCTGCTTTGGATTCTGTGTCTCCCTCTCGCTCTCTCCCCCTCCCCTGCTGTCTCTCTCAAAAATAAATATTAAAAAAATGTAAAAAAATGTTATTGTGCAGAACTTAAGAGATGTTGAACTGTTTCTAAGCCCATAATATTTTTACTTAAAGATGATGTAAAGACATTTTTAAGGAATCTCTCAATTTATGTTAAACGTAACTTTGCGTGGGTCATAAAAATGACCCTCGCTAAACGAAACCCGGGAACGTCAGCACCTCCAGTTCCGTATCCTCCTGACGAGGAGTTGTTCTGTACCATCAGCGATGCCATTTTGTTGGAGGATGGGGCTGTGAGAGCATTTGGAGATAGACCAGAAGACGTCTAGTATAAGAGTTTGGTTTTTTACTTTCGTGATATATGGGTTTAAAATTTCCTGCTGACCAATTCCCCCACCCCGACTCTTCACCGCCGAAGAATTGCTAAGTGGAATTGTTACAACCGCTGTTCACACAGAATGAAGTGGGGTAAGGAGAAGACCTGTAGTGTTTTGTTAGGGAGGAAGCCCGAAAGGGCCGTTTCCCAAAAGAAGTTTGCCCTCTAGCGAGTTCCGTACAGTAGACACGAGTCTTCAGATAGAACTGGTCATTGAGATGTGCTAGCAGCGTGAAAGGCGCACCAGAGTTTGAAGGCTTGGTACGCAGAAAAGTAGTAAAATATCTCAGTAACTTTTATGTTGATTGCATGTTAAATGATAATATCCTGGCTACACTGGGTTAAATAAGTAGATTATTAACGATTTCACCAGTTTCTTTTTTCCTTTTTTATTGTGTACTAGAAAGTCTGAAGTTGCCTCTGCGTATAAAGTCAGCACTGTGTGGGAGCTAAGATTTCTAAGGTGATTGAGATGCACCTTGAAGCTGAAACAGAACTTTCTCCGGTGGTGTATTATGGGGACGTGGCATTTCATTAAGTGTGGACCTTTTGATTTTCAGTAAAATTTATTTAAACATTTTTTAATGTTTATTTTTGACAGAGAGAGAGAGAGAGAGAGAGAGAGAGAGAACGAGCGGGGGAGGGGCAGAGAGAGAGGGAGACACAGAATTGGAAGCAGGCTCCAAGCTCTGAGCTGTCAGCACAGAACCCAGCGTGGGGCTCCAACTCACGAACTGTGAGCTCACGACCTGAGCCGAAGTTGGGACGCTTAACTGAGCCACCCAGGCGCCCCTTCAGTGAAATTTTTATTGGTTTTCCATCCGGTTCATAATGTGCAATTCAGTAAAAGCCATTCAGAGAGAGGCTAAACTTTGCTTGATCTTGGAACTTAGAATTCCTACAGGAGTGGATGGCTAGAATGCCCTGTAAGCATCCTTTTCTAAATACGGTGTCTCTTACCCAGACTTTCGGGGAGTAATCTGAATGGTTAATTCAGGGCAGCTAAATTAGAAACCAAATAGATCCTAAGTTTGGCATCTTACAAAAATTTAGACACCTGTTTTTGTGTGGATGAAAGAATAGCGGACCTTTGGTGCCCACAGATACCTACAGGCAAAGTCAGGCTCTACCACAAGGAACAGCGTTTGAACACCCAAATCCCCATAATTCCGCAGCGTTCCCATAATATTGTTTCCTTGTATTATTTTTATGTACATACATAGCCTCTCCGCATAAGTCCCTTGAGAATAGTGAGGAGTTATTTTATTCACTCTATTATCCCTTACGGGGGTTTGCCTACAGTAAGTTTATAAAGTATTTTGAATTAAGTTGAACCCAGCCAAAGCGAGATCAAACGACAAAAAAATTGTTTCTCCCCTTTCTCCTAAGACTTCTAGTAAATAAGTGAAAAACTTTGCTACAGCCGAACACGTATGTGGATGTGTACCCAGACACGTGTGACAATGGTGTGGGACCCCGAGGGATCTGATTCAGAATTAAACAAAGGCTAGTTTTTGGCTTCTAATTAAGCTTTTTTCATGTCACAATAATACAAATTCTTTAAAGTAGTCCTGGCAGCTCTCTTTTTCTCTTCCTGGTAATGTCATTAAGCCTGTTCGCCGTGCGACAGCTGCGAGTTGTTAAACATCTGCCCCGAACCCCCCCCCCCCCCCCCCGCCCGAACACGACTCTCTCACCCCATTAGCAACACCAGTAATTCTCTTATTACTTTTCTAGCCACGAGTTACGGAGAAATAAGTCTAGTATGTCAAAGAGTAAAGAATCCTGAAAATTGTTTTCCAGAACTGATTCTCTCTGGTCATGCCCACAATGCTTTATTTACCCTTCCAGGTTTCGGTACTCAAAAAGTTAAACAGTTTCGTTAATGCTTGAGTGTTAGCATAGTTTGTTAAATAGTTAAGAAGGAGTTCTTTCAGGTTTTAAGTTTTATTTGCTAATAAATATAAAGACTTAAAATACTTGGCGGAAAAATTGTCATGAATTTCACACAGTATAGAAGCGTGGTGAAGTCTGCACAGCACAACCTTCTGCTGCTTCTTTAATATTGGCAAATACGTTTTTCTGCTTTTCCCTCCTACATTTTTGCTATGGGACCAGCACAAAATTACTGACAACACGACCCGTGTATTTCACAGCTTGTTCCACTGCTTCTGTTAGACACCATCCAGAACTGAAGAAACTTGACTCTATGGTTGCTGTTGTTGGAGGAGTAAGATTCTGCTCTCCTTGTAATTAACAGATGGCATGAAAAAAGACCTCTTAGGAAGCCATTTTTATGAACCTCCTGAGCCAAGGGTTAATATTTTCAATAAGAAGCCAGTAAGTCGAATAGAATTCTTCTGCATTTAAACTCCACATGATTGCATTTTATTATAAGAAGTCTAAAGATAAAACCATTTAGTATCGTAGGAAGAATAAAAGAATTCTGATGAATGTAATTTCTGTGTAAACTTTTAGAAAGAAGATGAAGAGTACTGGCAACAGATCAACTCAGAGTAGCTTCATTAAAGCAAGCAAATAATTGTAGCTTATTGAAAGAATATCTCCTTAATTCTATAGCGCGTGCTAATTTTTTGCTTTGCAGTCCTTACACTGAGACAGAAACCTATGCGTTACCCGAGACATACTCATTCTGTAAAAATGTGCAAAACGCTCTAGAGCTCCCTAAGAAAATTTGAAAATTTGAAAATTGAAAATTAAAAAACGAAACCTTTGCTAAAAGCACAGGACATGGGAGTTGTCCTCGTCAGAAAGAAATATTACTCATTCATTTTTACCCTTCTATTCCTACCTCAGAAATCATTTGAACTTACTCAAAAAGATTTAATTTAAAAGTTCTGCCTAGAAAATAAATTTGAGATTTTTAATATTATTCACAGTAGTGCTGTGTTGATCTCTTAAGTGAAACATGTTTATATGAGAGATTGATGATCCTTTTAATGATTTAATGCCAGAATATAGTTATTCTTTTATTATTTGTTCTCTTCGAAACTTCACTAATTTCTAAACTAACTAAATTTACTCTGAAGTCAATTCTGAAATTTTTAGCTACACTGTGAGATTAATGGCTGGTTTCTTTTCTTAGGTACGATCTTGATCTCTTCTTAGTAATTTCAAGAGGCGGTATTATTTTAACAAAGTTGTACTGACCCCGTGATGAACATATCCTGAGGATTTATTGATCTCAGGATTGATTTCAAGTGTATGTGAAACTATTTCTGTACGTGTTTTTGGAATCACAAGTAGTATTAATGTATTTACTAACTTATGTTTATCAATACTTTTGTTGGGCAATCTTAGTAACACTGGAATGATGTTGAGTATAAAATTACAGTAAACCACTATGTCGTCTACTCATACATTATTCTGACCTATTTATATATATATTTTTTATTATTATTTATTTATTTATTTATTTAAAAAATTTTTTTTCAACGTTTATTTATTTTTGGGACAGAGAGAGACAGAGCATGAACGGGGGAGGGGCAGAGAGAGAGGGAGACACAGAATCAGAAACAGGCTCCAGGCTCCGAGCCATCAGCCCAGAGCCTGACGCGGGGCTCGAACTCACGGACCGCGAGATCGTGACCTGGCTGAAGTCGGACGCTTAACTGACTGCGCCACCCAGGCGCCCCTTATTATTTTTTTTTAACATTTATTTATTTATTTTTGAGAGATAGAGACAGAGCACGTGCAGGGGACAGGTAGAGATAGAGGGAGACCCAGAATCCGAAGCAGGCTCTAGGCTCTGAGGGGTCAGCACAGAGCCCAACACGGGGCTCGAACTCAGGAACCGCCAGATCATGACCTGAGCCGAAGTTGGACGTTTAACCGACTGAGCCACTCAGGCACCCCTATGTTATTTAAATTAAGTAAACTCTGTGCCTAGTGTGGGGCTGGAACTCACAACCCCAAGATCAAGAGTCACATGCTCCACCAACTGAGCCAGCCAGGCGCCCCTATTCTGTCCTGTATTAATTAAACAAACATTACCCTTAACTATTATAAAACAGGTGTTCCTGCTTATCATGTATATGAATTACGTGTATGTACTTGTGTAATTTTTAAAGCCAGTTAGTCTTGAAGGACTAAGACATATTCCTCAGCCTGAGCCTTTCCCTTCCAGTATATTTAAGTATGTTTTAGGTGAGCCATAAATTGGGCTTATATTCATAGTTCTGGGTAGCAGACAACAGCTCTTTTTTGTTTCTGTATTTGAACTTGCTTTCGGATCATTTTAAACAGCTAAGTTATATACTCACCTGAAGTTTGGTTTTAACCTACTATTTTATATTGGTGAGATTATTATTTTCTGTAAAAGTTTTATTTTCTGAGAGTTGTCAGATCATACTTCGACCATTCTTTGATTTTTTTTGCCTGTAGTAGAGTCATACATTTATTTCCTCTCTGTGAACAAAGAAAGCCATTTAACGATTCTCAATTCTCTTTAGGAAAAGATGTGTCCTGGGAACTGCAGAAATAATAGATTCAGAGA
This sequence comes from Prionailurus bengalensis, assembly GCF_016509475.1. Lineage (NCBI taxonomy): Eukaryota > Metazoa > Chordata > Mammalia > Carnivora > Felidae > Prionailurus > Prionailurus bengalensis. The sequence continues at coordinate 63,081,541 of NC_057360.1, read as the reverse complement.
TTTATAGGACAGTTCCCATGATTCATGACTTAAAACGTATAAGAATAATTACTAATACGTAAGGCTGCCTGTATCTGTTTGACTTTAACATTTCAGTATGTGATTCTGTTAGAATTGCAAATGCATTTGAGGGTTCCATCCATAATTCTCTATATTTAATGTGAAATTACTTCAGCTTCATGTACAATCATCCCTAGTGCTTACTTTCGCATAATTACCTGTTATTCATGTAACTTAGAGGCTAAAAAGATTAACTGTGATGACCATCTTTTTCCTCCGTATTCTTAGCATGCTGATCTTCCGTGATGCAGAGTGATGTTAAAGGGGGCATCTCATTCCTGGTCACACCCCAAAGCCCAGGCACACACAGGGAGAGAGCAGAAATTCTGTATTCTAGACAGATATGACCTGAGAGATAAGTATGTTTGTGAAGTCATTCATGGATATTGATTTTCTTTTATTTAGGGACATCCCAGAAACCCCCGCAGCTTGTGGGGGTTGCTGCTCTTAGCAATGTGATAAACCGCCTTTCGTGAGTGAATTGTATTTTCCACTTTGAAGGTCTCAAGGTCTTTTTTTCTTGGTGATTTTGGAAACACTTACTTTGATTTGGTGATCGCTGGGATGTTGGAATAAAATTGTTGTTGACGGAGCCGGGTCTAGATCCCAGTTGGGCCTTAATTCTTTTCAAATAAGGGCATAGACTCCCCAGTCCGTAGGGGCCGTTCTTGCCCCATGACTCTGTGCTTTTGCTTAATATAATCTGTCATATTTTGGTTGACTTTTTGAATGTAACGGCAGACCTTCAGGAAAATCCCCTATGTAAGACTTGGCCAAACCGGAGATTTTAGGGTTGGGATGGAGATGATCATAAAGCCTTCAAAGATGAAATTGTACGCTGAGTTCTATCAGGTGAATAGGTATTCTCGGCACAGAATAATAAAGACCCAGGGCATTCCAGGCTCAGGGAACCGCACTGTAAAGTTAAGGATCCCTGAAAGAGTGTGGTGGGAAAGAAAGGGAGTAATCTGAGTTTATTAGCATTCAGGGAGTATTGTACAGGATAAAGTTGGAGAAAGGAAGTTGGGCCCAAATTTTCAGCGTATGGGCCATCGCCTCCTAGTTATATACATATTCCGTATTTGAATGCTTTTTGAGTATCACAGACACAGCGAGAGTTGGGAAATAGAAAGACTTCAGGGAAATTTTTCTAACCTTGTAGAAAGCTGCGGTTTGGTATCTTAATCATTCTAAGAATGTGGAAGCAAAGAAAGGGTTGAGGTTAGTTAGTTGGCTATCCTCACCTCCTTTCGTTATCCGGTCCAGCATTCACTTCCTAGACACTTTCCTTGATGGGTTTTTTGTTTTTTTTTTTTTAACAGTAACCTATTTGTTTTCCTAATTAATAGGCATTTATTTCCCTTTTTAGTTTATCGCTCCTCTTCATGAATTAGCCTAATACTCCAGTCCGCCGTTTTATTTAGGCTGTCATCCTACGTGTCTTTTGAGCTCCGTGTTGGTAGGCGGATTTTCCATGATCTTCTGTGGAGTCCGAGTGCACAGTGTTTTGCTAGGTGTAAAGACGATAGCCGTGGCCACATTTCCTAATAAAAGGAAATCCTTGTAAGAGTGAAGATCTAAAACTGAGGGGGAAAAAAAATCCCCCTCCCCCCAAGTCCCCCCTCTAGAATAAGGGCTGTTACCTTACTCTTGCCTCAGGCCGCCAGTCTTTTCAGAGCCTTTGTTTATGGGAGCACTTTTGTGTGCCCTGCATTCCAGGGCAGGGCTGACCACCTCTTACTCCCTCCAGTTTCACCATTAATTACTAATGCCAGCGCTGTGTAGGTCTCACACTGGAGAGTAATGTCCAGCTTAGATTCTTTCTCTTTTTTTTAAGTTTTTATTTTAATTCCGGTACAGAATAATTAATTAACATCTAGTGTTAGAATAGTTTCAGGCGTACAGCAGAGGAATTCAGCACCTCTATACAGCGCCCATCGCTCCTCTCAAGTGCACTCCCTAATCCCCATCACCTACTTAATCCTCCCACCCACCTCTCCTCTGGTAACCGTCAGTGTGTTCTCTATCAGAGTCGGTTTCTTGATTTCTCCCTCTTAAAGATTTTTTTCCCCTTTGTTTATTTGTTTTGTTGCTTAAATTCCACATATGAAGTGAAATCATACAGCATTTGTCTTTCTCTGACTGATTTTGCTTAGCATTGTACTTTCTAGCCCCATCCGTGTTGTTGCAAATTGCAAGATTTCATTCCTTTTTATGGCTGAATAATGTTCTCATACACACACACACACACACACACACACACACACACACACACACACCAATCTTTTTCCATTCATTAGTCGATGGACACTTGGGCTGCTGCCATAGTTTGGCCATTGTAGATAACGCTGCTATAAACGTAAGGGTGTGTGTATCCCTTTGAATTAGTGTTCTTGTATTCTTTGGGTAAATAAATACCCAGTAATGCAATTGCTGGATAATAGGGTGGTTCTATTTTTAAGTTTTTAAGGAACCTCCATACTGTTTTCCAGAGTGACTGCACCAGTTTGCATTCCCACCAACAGTGCACCAGCATTGGCCACATCCACACCGACACCTGTTGTTTCCTGTGTTGTTGATTTTAGCTACTCTGACAGGTGTGAGGTGATACCTCAGTGTAGTTTTGATTTGCATTTCCCTGACGATGAGTGATGTTGAACATCTTTTCGTGTGTCTGTCGGCCATCTGGATGTCTTCTCTGGAAAACTCTCTGTTCACGTCTTCTGCTTATTTTTTAACTGGATTATTAACATTTTTGGGGTGTTGAGTTTTAGAAGTTCTTTATATATTTTGGACACTAACCCTTTATAGGACATGTCATTTTCAGATATCTTCTCCCAGTCTGTATGTTGCCTTTTAGTTTTGTTGATTGTCCCTCTGCTGGGGACAGAAGCATTTTATTTTGATATAGTCGCAATGGTTTATTTTTGCTTTTGTTTCCCTTGACTCAGGAGACATATCTAGAAAGAAGTTGCTTCAGCTGATGTTAAAGAAGTTACCGCCTGTGTTCTGTTCTAGGATTTTTATGGTTTCAGTTCTCACAGTTAGATCTTTAATCCATTTTGAATTGGTTTTTGTGTATGGTATACGGCAGTGGCCCAGTTTCATTCTCGCACGTTGCTGTCCTATTCTTCCAACACTGTTTGTTGACAAGACTCTTTCCCATTGGATATTCTTTCCTGCTTTGTCGAAGATTAATTGGCCGTGTAATTGTGGATTCATTTCTGGGCTTTCTTTTCTGTTCATTGATCTATGTGTCTATTTTTGTGCCATTGCCATACTGTTCTGATAACTACAGCTTTGAAATATAACTTGAAGTCTGAAGTTGTGATGCCTCCAGCTTTGCTTTTCTTTTTCAGGGTTGTTTTGGCTACTCAGGGTCTTTTGTGGTTCCATACAAACTTTAGAATTGTTTGTTCTCTGGGCACCTGGGTGGCTCAGTCGGTTGAGCATCCGACTTTGGCTCAGGTCATGCTCTCACAGTTCATGGGTTCGAGCCATGTGTCGGGCTCTGTGCTGACAGCTCAGAGCCTGGAGCCTGCTCCAGATTCTGTCTGTCTGTGTGTGTGTCTCTCTCTCTTTCTTTCTGCCCCTCTCCTGCTCGTGCTCTCTCTTTATCTCTCAAAAATAAATAAATGTAAAAAAAAATTGTTTTTTCTCTGTGAAGAATGCTGGTGGTATTTTGGCAGGGATTGCATTGAATATATAGATTGCTCTGGGTAGTATAGACCTTTTAACAATATTCGTGTTTCCGAACCATGAGCATGGAATGTCTTTCCATTTGTTTGTGTCTTCTTCAGTTGCTTTCATCAGTGTTTTGTAGTTTGCAGAGTACAGGTCTTTCAGCACTCTGGTTAGGTTTATTCCTAGGGATCTTATTATTTTTGGTGTAATTGTAAATAGGACTGTTTTCTTAATTTCTCTTTCTGCCACTTCATTATTAATGTATAGAAATGCAACAGATTTCTGCACATTGATTTTGTATTCTGCGACTTTCCTGAATTCGTCGATCAGTTCTAGCAGCTTTTTGAAAGAGCAGCTTAGATTCTTGTCACATTATTCTGAGAGTTTCCACAGGTAAGTGGTGGGCAGTGTCTTAAAATGATGGCTGTTCTTTCACAGGGGCATCTGTTTAACAGCTGAACTCTGCTGAGGACAGTAAATGATTTCCAACTAGTGCGATTTCCTCCCGCTGTGCTTCTCATATTACTGTTTCTTTCTTTCTTTTCATGTTACTGTTTCTGATGAGCATATTTTCCAGTTGGGTGCTCTGAACTTTCTTTTTTTATCCTATTTTATGCATGTGTGTTATGCTTTGTTTGTGTTTTGGTGTGTGTGTGTGTGTCTTTCGTTACATCTTTATAGCTAAGGAAGTTTGTAAAAAAATGAATTAGTCTAGACATTATAACATCTCTAGGCATAGAAGTCTCTTGAAATGAGTGTCCTTCATGTTCTATTGACTTGACTCCCTTTAACAATAAGAAGAGATTCACCCATTCACTTACTCACCTTTTTAAAGTTATTTTTTTAATTAAAAAAATTTTTTTTACATTTATTTATTATTGAGAGACAGAGCACAAGCAGGGGAGGGGCAGTGAGAGGGGGAAACACAGAATCCGAAGCAGGCTCCAGGCTCCAAGCTGTCAGCACAGCACCCGATGCGGGACTCGAACCCACAAACCTAGAGATCACAACCCGAGCTGAAGTCAGACGCCTAACCAATTGAGCCACCCAGCGGCCCCAACTTTTTAAAAGTCTTGATGAGCTTCTGTTAGTATTCTAGTGCTATGGATACAAAAATTTCAAGCTCCTTCTCTCCTAGAAGTCATCTTTGTCGTCGTTAGCCCTAAGTTCCTTTTACTCCTAGGATATTTCATTATACTACTGAATACATGTGTTATGTATACATATCTATACATACATGTGGTATGTGATAATATTTGTTTTGGTGAAATTTGAGATGTATTAGGAAAAGAGTGCATTTAATTGTGGGCAAGGCTATAAAATAGGTTAAAAAAAGATTTTCTAAGGATATGAGTAATAATCATGATGATAGAGTAACCACAAATCGACCAGAGCCGTCAGTCATTTCTGTTAACTCATGTCTGGGATGTTAGAAGACAACAGTCTGAGATGAAATGGTCATTAATTGGGAAAATAAACTGTTCCTTATGAGTGCCTGGCTGAAGATTTTTCACTGTTTCACTGTAAATAACCATTCAAACACATTTTGTCCATAAGTTAATCGTTTTGCTTTAATGTAAATAAAGTAGTTGTTATAGTGTGGAAGTCATATCTGTAAGATATGAAACAATTTTGAGTGAGGCAACTTTTCGCTAAAAGAGCCATTCATGCTAAAATGTTTATTGAGTACTTTTAGTCTTTGTGAACAAGGTGTTATTTGCTGGAAATTGAAACATTTCTCCCTCAAAAGCAATGATTCTTTATCCTTTTTTGGGAAAATACATATACATATTTGAATAGAATGCCTTACGTACTTTCAGGAGGATCCCACCATTATGGATGTTACCTTTTCTACCCAGTAGAAACAGACATGTGAGCACAAACTATCATATGTTGGGTGATTCCACTGTGAGAGGTATAAGGGATTGTGGGAACATAAATTAGGGCAATTAATTTTCCCTAGGCCTACATGATAGAGAATGGAAATGGAAGGAGAAGTGAGTTGAGCAGGAATCCAAATTATGAATGGAGTTGATATTTTGTGCCAAAATAATGGACTGAAAATAAAAAACAGTAACAAAACCAAATGCTGGTAAGGATGTAAAGAAATCAGGTCTTTCATCCATTGATGATGGGAATATAAGATAATATAGCCACTCTGGAAAAGTTTATAAAACTAAGTAAGAAAGTAAGAAACACAAGTAAGAAACACAAGTAAGAAAATTTTAAAAATAGATAAATTGAACTTTTTCAAAAGTAAAAACTTTGGTTCTTTAAAGGACACCATTAAGAAAGAGAAAAGAGAACCCTCCATAACAGGGGAAACTATTTGCAGATCATGTATCTAGTAAGGGACTTGTATCCAGAATATAAAAAGTAATCTTGGGGCGCCTGGGTGGCTCAGTCGGTTAAGCGTCCGGCTTCGGCTCAGGTCATGATCTCATGGTTCGTGGGTTTGAGCCCCACGTCGAGCTCTATGCTGACAGCTCAGAGCCTGGAACCTGCTTTGAATTCTGTGTCTCCCTCTCTCTCTGCCTCTCCCCTGCTCGTACTCTGTTTCTCTCTCTCTCTCTCTCTCTCTCTCTCTCTCTCTCTCTCTCTGTCTCTCTCTCTCAATAATGAATAAACATTAAAAAAATTTTTTTAAAGCAATCTTACAACTCAACAGTAAAAAGACAAATAACCCAATTTTTAAATAAGCAAGGGATTTGAATAGATTTTTCTCCAAAGAAGATATGTGAAAAGCCAATAGCACATAAAAAGATGCTCAGAATCATTAGCCGTTAGAAGTTAAAAATAAATGTTAAAAATATTTAATTTAGTGACTCATACGAAAATAATAAGAAATTTATTTTTAGTGAGAAGAGTGGCATTTTTTATAGTTTTGCAGATTTTTACTATCTGATTTCATAGAAACTAGCAGGATTTTCATATGTATTTCTGCATTCCATCTGTTGCAGGATGTTGTTTGGGTTGAAATATAAGAAGAAACTCCTGCTCTTTACAGATGCATAGTTAGAAAAGGGAGGAGTATTTAAAAAATTTTTTTTTCTTCGTTTTTCTTTATTTTTGGGACAGAGAGAGACCGAGCATGAACGGGGGAGGGGCAGAGAGAGAGGGAGACACAGAATCGGAAACAGGCTCCAGGCTCCGAGCCATCAGCCCAGAGCCTGACACGGGGCTCGAACTCACGGATAGGGAGGAGTATTTTAATACTGTTTTCAGATCATTGTGGGGGATTATTATTTTTTGATACTCTATCAGAATTCAACAGGTGATCATTTCTTGAAAGATGAATTGCAATATGGAATCTGATACCATGTCAATGGAACCTTTATATTCTGTAACATTAAAATTCATTGATCTGGGGGTGCCTGGGTGGCGCAGTCGGTTAAGCGTCCGACTTCAGCCAGGTCACGATCTCGCGGTCCGGGAGTTCGAGCCCCGCGTCGGGCTCTGGGCTGATGGCTCAGAGCCTGGAGCCTGTTTCCGATTCTGTGTCTCCCTCTCTCTCTGCCCCTCCCCCGTTCATGCTCTGTCTCTCTCTGTCCCAAAAATAAATAAACGTTGAAAAAAAAAAAAATTAAAAAAAAAAAAAAATTCATTGATCTGTATTGCACTTTTTTTTAAGTTTATTTGTTTTGAGAGCGATAGAGACAACACAAGTAGGGGAGAGAGAGAATCCCAAGCAGCTTCCGTGCCGTCAGCCCATGAGTGGGGCTCAAACTCATGAACCTGTGAGATCACGACCTGAGCTGAAGCCAAGACTTGGATGCTTAACCGACTGAGCCACCCACGCTCCCCAGCAAGGATACTGTTAATTGAAATTGGCTTTTTAAATTTTTGTATGGATTAATTTTTACTATGAGCATGGGGCAGTGAAGCATACAGTGCTGTTGGTATAGTTTGGTGCCACTACCTCGATTCATGCAAAGGCCCGGCAGTCTTACCTTGCTCTTTCGCTATGTGTAAATTTCAAGAATGATAAGAGGCGAATAATGCCTTGGTATTACTATGAAAATAGCTTTACCTTGCAGACTTGCTGAAAGAGTCTCATGGGTCCTTGCTTCCCTGAGGCAAAGAACTAGTTAAAAATGGGGCACCTGGGGGGCTCAGTCAGAAGCATCCAACTCTTGATCTCCTCTCAGGTCATGTTCTCATGGTTTGTGAGATCGAGGCCCAAGTTGGGCTCTGTGCTGACAGCGCGGAGCCCGGTTGGGATTCTCTCTCCCTCTCTCTCTGCCCCTTCCCTGCTCACTTGCACACTCTCCCTCTCAAAATAAATGAACATTAAAAAAAAAAAAAAAAAACTAGTTAAAAATCTATTGTATTATCAGTCCTGTAGCTAATTTATTTATCCTATAAACCATTTTGGATACCTGCTATTTGAAAGACTGTAATAGATCCTGGTGATTTGGCAGTGAACAAACCAGATGAAAATACCAGCTATTGGAAAGCTTACTTATAAAGGATAAAGACAAACAGTAAGTGTTAGGGAGAAAAGTAAAGCAAAGAAAGGAAAGGACATGAGTGTGTTTGGTGGGCATGTGTCTGTGCAGTTTAACTAGGGCAGCCAAGAAAGGCCTCACTGAGAAGGTGACATTTGAGTGAAGATTTGAAGGAGGGGAAGGTGCATGCCATGCACATATTTTCGGAAAGGACGTTCTGGGGTCACAGCAACAACATGCTTGGTATATGTGAGCAGGAACAGAGTAAGCAGCGGAAAGAACCGTAGAAGATGATGTCAGAGAATTAAGTAGCTGGGTCAAACATATACAGCCTTAAAGGCCATCGAGGTTAATTTAATTTCACTTGGAGATTAGAAGTCATCAGAACATTTTGATGTACATTTCAACAGGATCACTGAGGTCGCTGTAATGAGAATAGACTTGGAGGAAAGAGCGAAAGCAGACAGATCATCTGGGAGGCTTTTGTAATTATAGAGACAGTAGACAATAACAGCTTGGACTGACGGTTCGATCCTGGATGTATTTGGAAAGCAGAATCGACAGGCTTCACCGATAGATTGGATATGGAGTACGAGAAGATCTACAGGACCTTTGGCCTGAGCATTGGAGAAGAACGGCTTTGCCACAGAGATGGGAAATGCTGTGGGAGAGCACGTTTGAGAGGCATATCGGGAGCCCAGTTCTGGATATCTTACCTTGGAAAGGTCCAAGGTCCAAGTGAGTGTTTTGAGTAGGCAGTTGGATATAGGAGTCAAAGCCAAGGGAGTGAGATGGGCTAGGAATACAAATTTGGGAGTCATCAGCATGTAGATAATATTTAAGTCCCTGAGAGTACATGACATTACCAAGGAGTGAATACAGGTAGATGGGAGGAGCTAAATGTGGGATTCACTCTTGGGACTAAGAAAAGGGGCATATTTTGTGTGGACGGTAAGAACAATGGAGGAGTCCATGATCATTCTGGGTTTCTATTTGGACAACTAAATAGAAATTGATGACATTAATTAAAATAGGAAACCCAGGAGGAAGATAAATTGTAGTTTAAGGACCTATAGAATATACCAGTGGAAGTGTTTGGTAAGCATTTGTAAATATGGGCTTCTTAAGTTCAAGAGATTTAAGCCAAACATACATTTCAAGTTACGGGACTAGAAGAAAATGCCAAGAAAAGAAAAAAGGTTTGCCTCTGAGAAACCCCAATATTTAATGTGTGATGGGGCTGGAAGAGAAGGCAGCAGAAAGGGGGGGGGGGTGGGGACACGACGGAAAATGAGCACAATGAAGGCTAAGAGTTGGAGGAGAAGTTGAGAGCGTCAGATGCTGCAGGGAGCAAGTAGGGGGAGGACTGGCAAAAGCAGAGGGGTTGACCATTAGAATGTAATATTTATAAGGACAGTTTCAGTGAGAATGATGGTGACAGAGCCACTTTGCATTACTTTAGGGATCAAATGGGAGTCTGATGTATGACTCCATCTGTTTACCTAATATGATACCATGATTAATCTAATTAAAATTAATGTTTGGGGGGAAGTGCTAGGTCAGATACTAACCGGCCATCTCAAATATGTCAGAAATGGAATCCCAGCCCTGTGCCGGTGATTGTTCTTGGTTGTAAGCAACAGAAATTTACTGTAAACTTAAGTGAAAGCAGAAATTGCTTACATTACAGAAAAGGAATTTAATGGAAGGCTATTCGTTCACAGACGCCGTGCGAATGCTGGAGAGCTCAGCCCAGAACAGGGGTGGGAACCGAACGCAGCTAAGGACACAGCCAAACTCAAGAAGCTGGGTTAGAACAGCTCATCACTGGCCACCCCCACGGCCACCAGCACTGCCGCCAAAGGCATGCTCCCATCGCGAGGACTCTAAGTCTCAGTCCTTATTTGCCAATAATGCCCAAGACTTTGAATTTTAAGGGCAAAATCTGATTGGCCGAGCTTAGGTCACACGTCTGTGTCCTAGTGGCCAGAGAGCTGGGAGAGAAATTATGTCTCCCCTTCAGGCTTCTGCGGTTTTTCCCTCACAAAACCCCACCAACAGACAAGATATTCAAATGCTGGGTAGCCAAAACCAACAGCCAGTACTGTAAAAACTAAGTACAAAATCTTAAAGGTTTAGGGAAACTAATTTGAAAGTCACATAACCAAAATGAAAGTGGTTTAGTAACCTTAGGAATGTACTCCATGGCTTATTTTACTGGTAATAAATATCAAGAGTATCAAATTAGAAACTTGGCTTTGATCTCTCCTGCCTTGTGCCTTATAGCATACAGGCCCTTAAATGTCGTCCTCTCCCCCCACATCTTCTCGGGGCCCCTGTAACCCACGTTGGGATTTAGGATGGCAGCCTGGTCAAACCAGGGAAGCGAGTGGAGGCGACATTACCACACCCCCTGGTAGGAGCACATTTCTGGGAGTGAGATTGGGCTCAGCTTGTCCTGGGGGGATATTAGGAAGAGCCGTGACCTGGGGTGGGGGTGGGGGGTGCGGGGGAGGAAGTGGGGCAGGGAAATTACAGTCAGAAGAGCAAACTGAGTTGAGGCGGGAGAAAGTGGTTTTGGGCCACAACAGACCCAAAGGGCCCGAGTGGCTGGGCCAGGCCGGGGACTGGGAGGGGCCGGAGACATGGCATGTGATGGAGAGAAGCAAAGAAAGGCATGTGTCGCATAGACAGGGGCTGCCCAAATCCTTCCCAAACTAGGCCTGTGAGAGCTCTTTTTGGTTGGATTTTTGTTTTGTTTTGCTGGGGTTGGTTTTGGCTTTGGGACTAGGGTTTAATTCTATTTTTCAAGGTGCTTCTCTGCCAGAAGTCCATTGGGAGGTCTCCACAGAGGAAGAGACCATGTGTAATTTAAATAACACTGGAGTTTTTTTTTTTGCTTGCCCCTTTTTAAGACTGATTTTGATGCAGCGACAAATCTAAAAGAAATCCAATTCCCAAACCTCATAAACGTGATAAGTAATGTAAGGCCTTTAATGACATCTCTTGAAGATACCGTAAAGAGAATTATTAAATAAAACAGCAGCAGTGTCCCCTTGCCCCTCCCTCCCCACCCCTCAAACACACACCGTAGAGTCACTGCCCCTTCTCTCCCCTGTCACCCAAAGGCAGCAACCCAGGCTAGCCCTCTCTTTCCATCTCTTTTCCACTCTTCCAACTTCCAGGCACTTCTTCCCTGCTAATAACTCATACCTTTTTAAAACCAACTTAACTTTTTTCAGCTCTCCTCTCCATCTGTAACCTCACCCCTACATGCAGTCCAGCAGTACTTAAAAAAAATCGAGTAGAAGCTTTGAATATCTGGGCTTCAGTTATTTTTCCCGTCATCTTTTTTTTTTTAAAAGATGTATTTATCTACTTAGAGAGAGAGAGAGAGAGAGAGAGAGCGAGAGAGAGCGAGAATCCCAAGCAGACTCCACGCTCAGCAAAGCCTGACTCAGGGCTCGATCCCACAACTGTGAGGTCATGAGCTAAGCTGGAATCAAGAGTCAACACTCAACTGACTGAGCCACCCAGGTGTCATCCCCCCTCCCCCATTACCTTTTAAATTAAAGAAACTTAAATGTGAGGGAATCTTCTTTTCTTGGTCGAATTTATAGAGAATATCTCTGACAGTTGGCGGTAACATTTGTGAAAAGGAATAGTGGAGATCACGGTGGAAAAGAGGCCAGATCGGAGGGACTGAAGTATAAAGAGCTTCCATTTCTAGGCTCAGAGTTTGGATCAGTAGTGAGTGCCCGTCACTGTCAGTTTCTTTATTGAGCGGTGGGACAGTGGCTCTCAGCCATGAGGTCGGATGGAAGAAATCCGGACAAAAGTATCTACATCCGTGTCCGTGGTCATCCTACCCAGTACATGTCATCAAGGACTACTCTGACCTCAAATTTTTTGATCCGTTTTAAAAAAATTATCAGATACTAATACGTTGCCTGGGTGGCTCAGTCAGTTAAGTGTCCAGCTCTTGACTTCGGCTCAGGTCAGGATCTCATGGTTTGTGAGTTCGAGCCCTGCATTGGGCTCTGTGCTGGCAGTGTGGAGCCTGCTTGGGATTCTCTCTCTCTCCTTCTCTCTCTCTGCCCCTCCCCTGTTCTCTCTCTGTCTCTCTCTCTCTCTCTCAAGATAAATAAACATTTAAAAAATTATTGAATACTTACAATAGTGCTTTTCACTTGCCAGTTACTATTCCAAGTGCTTTCACTTTTCTTGTTATTTTATTTTATATTTGAGAGAGAGAGACTAGGAGCAGGGGAGTGGCAGAGAGAGATGGAGCTGAAGCTCTGTCAGCACAGAGCCTGATGCGGGGGCTCCAACTTAGGAGCAGTGAGATCATGCCCTGAGCCGAAGTCGGACACTTAACCGACTGAGCCACCCAAGCACCCCTCCCAAGTGCTTTAAAGTATTCTCTTGTTTAATCTTTATAAACAACCTGTGCAGCAGGTATTGCTGTTGTCCTTGTTTTACTGATGAGGAAACTGTGGCACGGAGAGGTCGAGGAATTTGCTGTAGGTCCCCCAGCTGGAGATGGGAGTGGCAGAGGCAGGATTCAGACCCAGGCAGTCTTGCTCCAGAGTCCGTGCTCATAGTCTCTGTCGACACCATGCTGGCCAGTGCTTGTGAAAGCAGTGTCATCCAGCCATCTGCATCAGAATTGCCAGGGATACCTGCACAATTTTGGCCCACCTCAGACTTCCTTTAGGGGGCGGGGACCCTGGTGCCTACGTGATGAAGGCCTGTATGATTCCGATATGTATCCTTTGTTAAGAACTTCTGCTTCAGAAGGACCCGCTACTGTCGGTATGTTCACTTCTGATCTCGGCTTCCTGTGGCCAGAAGATTAAATGCGTTCTGAAGGGTAGCTAATCATTACAGAACTTAACATTAATACTGTAATACCTTAGTTTGCCTTTGGAGCCATCCCTACCTGAAATGTAGCTGAAATTCTTTCTTAAACAATACTGGACCAGACACTGAAAACAATTTTCATTCCTTTTCCACAAATGCGTTATATGTCAGAAATTCACTTTAAAAACTGAATGGGGGGGTGCGGTGCCTGGGTCGCTCAGTCGGTTAAGCGTCTGACTTCGGCTCAGGTCATGATCTCGGTGTCCATGGGTTTGAGCCCCACGTCGGGCTCTGTGCTGACAGCTCGGAGCCTGGAACCTGCTTTGGATCCTGGGTCTCCTTTTGTCTCTGCCCCTCCCCCACTCACTCTCTGTCTTTCTCTCAAAAATAAATATTAAGAACGGAATGGAAAGTGAGAACTTGATGTTCTGTTTGTGATGAGAACGCAGAGAAATGTACTAGGTTCTGGAAAGTACACCCTTGGTGAGACGAAGGGAGAACTCGTCTGAGCTCCTGTGGAACAAGTGAGTGTAATAGCACCCCCACCTTCCTTAGCAAGGCTGCAGCTGGAAACTCAGCTTCCCCTGTGGGCCAGTCGTTCAGTTAATAACCCAGGATCTCAAGAGAAAATTTGTCCACAGAAGTAGAAAAATCAGATGATTGCAGATTATAGTGAAACCTTTAAGAGCTTTAAAAGAAACTTTACAGGGCTTCCCCCCCCCCCCCCCCACTTGGTGGTTTGCCTTGTCAAGACCAATGTTTTCCTAAAAGGTACTTTAGGAAGATTTCCTAGTCCTTCCTATTTCTTTGTGTGAAACCCAGATCGAAGTTCCTTTGGAAGGAAGAGCAAGGTCTTTAGTGGAGACTGGAGGACTGTCCAGACACAGAATCGTGTGGGAGAGAGAACTTTAGAATGGTGTCTCCCTTCCCTTGCTGCTGGGATAGTCCACACACACACACGCACACACACGCACACACACATTTGAGACCACTTACACAATTTTACACCATTCTTGTAGTTCCTGCCTAGAACCTTAAAAAATTATTTTGGGGGGGAGGAGGGAAAAGTAAAAAACTATTCTTGTCTCAACCCGACATTCCCCCCATTTTGTACAATGCAAAGTAAAATAATTTTCTTAGATATTGGAGTTGAACTTTTTCTTTGAGGTGTTTCCTCGTAATGTCTCTTCTCAGAGAACTCATTGGCTCTGTTCACTGTAGCCTCTCCCCCCCCCGCCCCCCCCGCCCTCGGTCTGGCCGCTTTGGTAGCGTATCTGTAGGAGGCGATTTAATCTTTTACAAGTTCACTTCCTACCAGCAGTCCTGAGCAAAGTGGATTTTCTGAAATGAAACATCTTGTAAACATTACGTCCGACAAACTCCTAATGGTTAAAGTCTCCATGCATTTAGTGTTTGACCTTTCTCCTTAAGACAGTTTTTTGGATGGCCACACTGTTGGCACTCAACAAATGATGATTAATGACAAGTTTGAGGGGTCCTAATTCATTTCCCTCAATCACACACTGTCCAGCTTTTGAAAAAGCTCTGTATTAAGGCTGACAAAGTTTTGAACTTGATTAGCTTGAGTTATGAAATGGAGTAATGTGAAATACAGGGTCAAAGACTTGCTGGCCTGATTCCTGTTCAGAGCATATAACCAGCATTTTGTCTAAGAGCTTTCTCTAGGGAAAACAACCCTGACCTGATTTAGAAACACTTTCCCTGCAAACTCTTATTAACAGAAGAATGATTTGGAAACATTCTTTTATCCTTGGGTAAGTATTTACAAGAAAGCATTTTGACCAAGAAACTAAATTAACTCGACTTTTATTTTTTTAAGTGTTTGTATATTTTGAGAGACATTGAGAGAGCACTTGAGCCAGGGAAGGGCAGAGAGAGAGGAAGAGAGAGAGAATCCCAAGCAGAGCTTGGGCGGTGCCTGACTCGGGGCTCAGAACTCAAGAATTTTGAGATCATGACTTGAGCCAAAATCAGGAGCCAAGAGTTGGACATTCAACCGACTGAGCCATCCAGGTTCCCCCAAATTAACTCTACTTTTAAAAAAGAGGCATATCGGGGCACGTGACTGGTTCAGTCAGTAGAGCATGCAACTCTTGATCTTGGGGTCATGAGTTCGAGCCCCACGTTAGGTCTAAAGTTTAATTAAAAAATTATTTTTTTTTTAAAGAGGCATATACAGCGACTGTTAGGTTGACTTTATGAAATTACTGATGCTCGGCCCACCCACAAAAAAGACGGTTTTGTTGTATGGTACAACCTTACACTTTTTTGTGTGAGTAAAAGGGGAGGTCTCAGTGCGTTCAGCAGGTTCGGGGGCTCCTGCAGAGTTTGATATGAGAACCACATCTTAAAATGAGTTTGTATCTATTAGGATGTCAAGCTGATTTTTCCTTTGGTGACCTTGGCAGCATCTATCAGATTTGAATGTAGTGTCAAAGTTTTCCTCTTGTCAAGTGTAAACCTTGGCTCACTCTTGAGCCATCTGTTGTGCACTCATAGTTTTGATTTATCCTTCCTCTGGCCGACATGCATACGAATGGTGCTGATACAAGCTTAACATTTCTTTTTATTGGTCTGTAATTGTATTGCATACATTAGTGGCACAAATATTGCCTTCATATTAGCTATTTATAGTAACCATTTCTAGTTTGGGGGTGAGTAATGTACTTTGCTTGTTTTTACGATAACGGGAAGCCCTACATCCTAGACATTTTAATAGACTTTTAAAATGATTACATTCTACTTCGTTTTACTACCTCTGTTTTTTTTAGTTTTGCTGTTGTTGTTACTTTTTTTTTTTTCCCAGGACATGTCACTGTATGTGTCTGTATATATTTTTTTAAATGTTTATTTTTATTTTTGAGACAGAGCATGAACGGGGGAGGGTCAGAGAGAGAGGGAGACACAGAATCCGACGCAGGCTCCAGGCTCCGAGCTGTCAGCACAGAGCCTGATGCGGGGCTCGAACCCACGAACCGCGAGATCATGACCTGAGTTGAACTCGGACACTTAACCGACTGAGCCACCCAGGCGCCCCATGTGTCTGTATATTTTAATGATTTCAAATTTCTTACCTTTGCTTTTTAATTGTTTTAATATATGGACACATCTGATTTCCAGTCAACAATCAATATGGCTCTTAGAAAACAACATACATTCAGAATGTTTGACTTGGGTAAATTGCTTTGAAAGGCCTGCTTCGGGCCCTCCTGTTTCCAAGCTTTGATATGCTTGTCTCTTTGGTAACTTGAAGGAGACTTGGTGAGGTGAGCCAGGGAGAGTGATAATGGAAAACAAAAGCTCCCCAGGGGAGGAACATAGATTAGAAAAAATTTAATACGAAGCTATTTTTGAAACGAGGATGGATGCTGTTGTTAGTTTTGATCTGGTTTTAACTGTTTATGTTGGAAAACCAAGCCCATCTCTGGAATCCAGTGGACACAGACCAAACATAAAATGTTAAGGGGCCGTTGTTGTTAGCATGAGCCTGACATGCAAAATTTGACTAATTGAGGCCCATGTTGATCCAAGGGAAAGATGGTCGGTGTCATGGTGCAGCCTCTTGCCGACGGTTTCTCTCATCCCCAGGAAACATCGTTGGATATTAAATACATTTCCTTTCTATCAAGGAGAAGGGGCTCCAACCTTAGGTCACAGTTTCCTAATACAAGAGAAGCTGTCTTACCTCATACAACAGAGACTAGTGGATGATCTACGAGCTAACAAAATTGGTTAAAGCAGGAGATTGTTCAAATGTATATTTTACAGTGGTTTCATTTAATTATATAAATGTGGACTTGTTTGCCAAGTTCTGATGTAGGGCCAACACCTTTTCTTTTCTGATCCACGAGAGCCCCATATCACCTTTCTTGTATAAACTGCACTCACACTGCATCAACCATAATTTCCAGGGTCAGTTACAATTCCTTTAAATTAGAATAAGAACTTAAAGGCACTTTTGAAGCAATCTGAATGCAGACTGGTATGGTTTTTTTCCCCAGTCTTTTGTGGTTGTCTTACAGTGAGTGGATTTTTTAAACTGTTTACTTTTATTAAATCTTGTTCTCCTTTTCACACATATTTAAAAATCAACTTCTGTATTTTTTTAAATTACACAATTACACTAACAAATACAATTTAAAAAAAATTGTAATGTTCATTTATTTTTGAGAGAGAGACAGAGTGTGAGTGGGGGAGGAGCAGAGAGAGAGGGAGACACAGAACTCAAAGCAGGCTCCAGGCTCTGAGCTGTCAGCACAGAGCCCGATGCGGGGCTCGAACTCACGAACCGCGCGATCATGACTCGAGCCGAAGTCGGACGCTTACCGACTGAGCCACCCAGGCGCCCCTACACTAACAAATACAATTAGCAAAAGTAGTTGTGGGGAAAAAAACACAGCTAGTTGTGAATGTTCAGTTGTACCATGGGCATCAGCCAGTATGTTTTAGAAAGGAGTAGGGTCATTTAATCTCGGCTGTCAGTTTAAATTGAGGTCAGTTTTGACTCTGCACGGACATGTAGAATCAACGTTTGAGAACACTTAGTACTACGACCTTAATTTTATTGTGAATTACCACTGTAACCTTCAGCAGAGCAAATGTGGTTCTGTTCTTTTGTTAAGTTAGTCTCCAATGCTTTAGCCCTCTTGAAAAGAGAAGAAACATAACTTTGGATGCTGCGTTATGCACTAATATTTTGGTTTTCTTCTAACAAAGTGCTTGGAAAAGGGAACCGGGAGAATTGTCATGAAAATAGCATATTTTCTCATGCACGATATTGCGTAACATCGGAAAACTGATGCTTTATTCTCACAGTGAAATGTTTTGGTGTTTTCCCACCAGTGTTTCTCTGACTTCTTCTGGGAATAAAAATAACAATGTGTTGATGATAATATCTGTCCACAAAGTTTCCTCCCCAAAGATACCCCGTGGTAGCTCAGTCCTTGTAGAAGCTTTTCAGGAGTGTGGTTGAAGATATCCTAAAATTAGTAACAGTGCCAAAATAAAGCTCTTTTGTTCCTGAAAATGTCATTGATAAAATTAATGATATGCTAATTAAAGAAGAGTGGGATGAACACAGCTGGGGAGAAAAAAGTGATTCAGAATCACTGTTGTGTCAAGGGCATTTAATTTGAGGAAGAGAAAGTAAATGTGAAATGAACTAACAACACTCTCCCAGACGTGTGTGTGTCTACATTCTTTTTTTTTTTTTCTTTTTTCAACGTTTTTATTTATTTTTGGGACAGAGAGAGACAGAGCATGAACGGGGGAGGGGCAGAGAGAGAGGGAGACACAGAATCGGAAACAGGCTCCAGGCTCTGAGCCATCAGCCCAGAGCCTGACGCGGGGCTCGAACTCACGGACCGCGAGATCGTGACCTGGCTGAAGTCGGATGCTTAACCGACTACGCCACCCAGGTGCCCCTACGTTCTTTTTTAATATAAGCACCGTTGGGATTTGTACTATACCAGCTTTGATTCCCTGTGGGACACGAAAACTTGAACTTGATAGATGCCCTCCCCCATTTGCAAACTTTAATAATTAGAGGTAAGGCTGGTGAACTGTAATAACTGTTATGCATTCAAGATGTGATTCTTCTTTTTCATAAATAATAATGTGTTTTTTGGCCTCCTCCTGCAAAAGTAACTACTTTGAAATTTAATGAAGAAAGAAAGCAGGAGACATTATGTTCAGAAGATCACGTTTAAAAACAATGTTTAGTATGGCATCTAGATTTGAGCCGGAAACTCAGATTTAAGTCTGAGCCTGACCTTAACCCGTGGCCAGTGGAATCTGAGCGTGTTTATTTTTATAGTCGCTTTAATTTGGGGCTTGCGAGTTTGTTGGTTTGTTTTCTCATTCGATTTTGGGGGCCCTGAAGCAGTGTTTTAATTATAGGAATTATCGTATTTATAATTTCCATGGCATGAAGATCAGCAAAGTTTTTTTTTTTTTTCTTGGCTATATTATGTTATCTTACCCAGAAATGTGTGATCTTTGTGTCTAACAATGCACTTAAAAAAAAAAAAAGAAAAAAACCCCGTGCTGCCTCTGCCGTGTTGGAATCCAACAGAACAGCTTCACTCATCTTTACCCTGCTTTAAAAAAAAAAAAAAAAAAAAAAAAAAACTGTTCTCACAGAAATGTTGCCTTGAGTTCAACAAAGTACAAGCAGTTACTGGAAACGTGTTCTGGACAGCTCTGTTCATGTATGTTCATTTCAATTTGATTTTTGCATTCTAGATTTTTTTTCCCCCCTTAGCTTTGCTGATCATTTCATTTCATAATCACACTGACCCTTGAACCAAGTTGCACCGCATTTTTGTCACCCTCCGCTCTGTTCAGTCCTGCTGGTAGTCTTACGTCACCCGAACGAGTGATGAAGCAAGGGGGCAGAGGAGCAGGAGAAGGAAATGAGGGTTTAATAGCAGGGTGGGCTCTGTGCTCCCTTAAGTGGAAACATTAATGTACGTTGTTGTCTTTTCTCTTTTTTCCTTTTGCTGTGACAATTCCTGTTTTTGCTAGGAAAAAGGAGCTCTCGATGTTCAAACAATAGTTAATATTAGAGTCCTCTGTCATTTATAGTCTACTTCAGGATACCTGCGGAGGTGCATACCTCTTTCAAAACACCCACACTCCCTCTTGTTTGAAGCCAGACTCCTCTTGGCGTATTCGTACTTTGAGTATTTGTGTGCTTGGAAACCAGAAACTTCAGATGCCACGGGTCACTTATAGATGATCAGAAGTTGGCAGTATAATATTTGGAACTTTAAAATTGTGCTAGACATGCATTTATAATTTTCTTTTACTCTTCCACTGGACTGAGTACTTTTTAAGGGCAAGAACTATACATCTTCTTTGATATGTACCTGTTGCTTACCCGAAGAAGTCTAATACTTGGTTGTTTCAAGGGGAAAAGGGGAGGCTAAGCAGGCAAGGCTCCAGGCTCTAGCCTTAACATCAATCAGAATCTCTATCTTATGTGTTGGTAGTTTTGGATTGGGACTTGTGGGGCGGGGGGGTGGGGGTGGGGGTGGAAATGTCCCTCTTCTTTAAAAAAAAAAAAAAGGGAAGATGATTCTATTGAGTAGATTAATTTCAGGATCTTGTGATACTACCTCGTCTAGCTCCCTCGTTTTACTAGAATTAAAATCCTGTTCTGGGCGCCTGGGTGGCTCAGTTGGTTGAGTGTCCGACTCTTGATTTCGGCTCATGTTATGATCCCAGGGCCATGGGATTGAGCCCTGCGTCAGGCTCCACACTTAGCGAGGATTCTCTCTCTCTCTCTCCCTCTCCCTCTCCCTCTCCCTCTCCCCCTCTCTCCCCCTCTCTCCCCCTCTCTCCCCCTCTCTCCCCCTCTCTCCCCCTCTCCCTCTCTCCCTCTCTCTCCCTCTCTCTCCCTCTCTCCCTCTCTTCTTTCCCTCTCCCTCCCTCTCCCTCTCCCTCTCCCTCTCCCTCTCCCTCTCCCTCTCCCTCTCCCTTTCCCCATCTCCCCTGCTCAAGCTGTCTCTCTCTCTCTCTGAAATAAAATGAAAAATTAAAAAAACTCCCTCCATTCTGACTCCTTGACCAATACTCTGTGTGGTGTAGCACGGCATGTATGTTATTAGAATGTGTGAGTATTCCAAGACTACTACATAGACCCGGTAATGATAGACACTCCGTAAATGTTTGTTGCATCGTGAATAAATGAATCATGAGATGATTTGTAGTTAATGACCTCTCTGCCAAGTTAAAGAAGGTCATTTTTTATGATCCCAATGAAACGTTGGCATGTTAGAAACTCTGATTTTGGCCTGTTATAGGACTAAGCCAGTTGTTACAACAGATTGTTTTTTTGTCATTCTTAGGATCACCTGCTATTACCAGCTACCACCCATAACAAAACCACAAGACCAAAGATGTCAATTGTATTACCGGCAATAAACATAAATGGTAAGTTGAAGTTTTGGTTTAATAACAACATGAGATTGCTTTGCTTAACCAATATTCTCTGGATTAACTAAAAGACATTTAAAATGTTTGCTTGGTCAGATATATATCCCTGCATTAATTTTGAAACATTTTCCACTGTTTTTACAAAATACTAGTTTTAAATTCCTATACTCTTTCTAAAAATAGCTCTTTTAAAAAGTAAAAGATTTAATTGAAAGTTACTTTTAAAATTACTGTAGTTTTAAGAGAAAAAATTCATTCTCTTACGTACAAAATTGGAAAAGTTAGCATCTTGACTGCTCTACAGACTTATTTTCTGTGACCTTTCTAGTGATACACATAGTATAAGAGGCCTCTGCCGGCTTCTGAGAGTGAACTTGCAAGTTGGGTTTTAGGAACTCCGAGCAGTTTCTTGTATTATATAAATGGTGACATGATTCCCAGACCAAACATCAGAAGCCTATTTATGTTTAGTCCATAATACTGATGAATTTGATTTCGATAGTGTCACGATTGCATTTTGTTTTCCTACTAGTGCTGGGTATTACCGAAAACACAAATAATGTTGTAACACCTTGGTATCATCTAAAGATGTTAAGGCATCTTGCTCATAATCTAGAAAAAAGAAAAAAAGAAAAGAAAAAAGCCCAGAAACCACTGTGGTCCAAAGAGAAAGTCCCATAAGGAATATACGAAGTACTAAAGAAATTTAGTAAAGGGGAGATTATTTCCAGCTGGGTTCTTCATGGAAAAGAGAAAGAGCTTACTCCCAATGCCAGCTGTGTGTTGTAAATGAGCACAGTGTATATCGTTGGCTAATTGCTTTCTCTGACACATCATATTAGGGCTCTAATGAAACCGGGGGGACTGGCCATCCTTCTCAAGTCCATTTCTCCGACGTAATGGAACTACCCGTACTTTTTCTGTCTAGGAGCAGGAACCTCACAGTTTATGGGTAAGCCAAAAATGAAAAGCTCCTGGAACTAACCTGTAGTTGAGCTAGTTCACATTCTGACTGACGGGCGTAGTTAAACAACCACATACAATTATTAAAAACCAGAACGAAACAAAACAAAAATCACTGGGATTCTAGATAAATTCCAGTAAGATTTAGTCTTGGAGAAAAAGTATTGGATATTCACTGTACATTTTAAGACCGTAGAGGACTATAGAATTTCAATGAGCCGATTCCCGACCGCTTATTAGAAATGCTCAGGAGGCAGCTTTATAGATATAAAAGAAAAACTTTGCTTTGCTAATGTCTAAAAGCATTATGACATTTTCTTAGCCTTACAAAGACGTTAGAACACATTTTTAAAAAACAAACAGACCGGAACACCGAGAACCTCCCTTCCTTCAGTGAAGGCACACCTCCAAAGCTTTCATGGAGCAGTCCTACAACTACGTCAAGAAGAACAGCACATTCCGAAGACTATGTTTACACTCGAAAGAAGATGTTTAGGAAGTAATCGTCTATTCTTATTTCATGGGTACCTAGGTTTCTGTGCTTTGAACCATAATAGATTTAAGTTCTGGTCAGCTCACGCTCAGAAAGGCTGTTATCTAAGCTTCGAAAGACAGAATTCACGGAATCTTGTTCTGATATTATGTTCTTATGCAAGAGAATGCCCGGTGTCATTTTTATAACAGTGAGCTATCCATAGTTATTAAGCCAAAAACAATAAGATGCTGTTCCACTCTGTTTATCTTGGCCCGGGGACCAATTTTTGCAAATGAGCCTTTCATGGGTTTAAAGAATACAGTCACTTAGAGGATCGTTTCCTTTTTAATCTGGCTTGGATTTCTTGGTAAATAAATTCAGTTTTTTCCTTTTTAGAGTACAGGGAACCGTTTGAAAAGTTAAGATTCAAAGTCAAGAGATACTGGTTGAACGTATAGCATGTGCTAAGCACCGTGTGGCGTCCTCGGGCTCCGTTCTGAACGGTCCCTTCACTGTTTGCTCTGGGGATCCGTCTCACGTTAGAATCTGATTTTGCCTCCTCCCCTCGTGTGCCTGTGAGCCTGCAGGTGGGGTGGGTGTATCCTTGCTCCCCGCGGCAACTTCCACATCATCTCTCCTCCTTTCCCCCTGACATCTTAAACTGTATAAAATCAGGCTTTACTCCTCTGACCCCTGTTTGTTGCCGTCCTCCCCCACCATCACCGATGACTCACCGTCACTGCTTTTGCTAGCTCTCTGTACAACTTCAGCATCCGCACAGAGGATTCATCCAGCACCCCCGCCTCTTTGGACCCAGTTCCCATCCATATGGTCATCCTCTAGACCTCATCACCATCACTGATGCACTGACTGCCCTTGAAAACCCATCTCCAAGCATCCCACTCCTCCCACTGCCCTTCGTGGCTGGGCAGGGCAGTTTGTTCTTCCATAGCTCGGCCGCCTCATCGGCGAAAGGAGAGATGCCTTATACCTTTATCTTCGAGTTGGCGAGAGAACGAAATGAGCGAAGGCGCTTTAAATAGCGCCTGGCTCTTCTCTGGCTCTTCTCCGCCTGGTCGCGCGTGCCCCTGGGTCACGGTCGTCGTTGTCACGCTCACCGTCACGGGAGGGGTTTCCTTCCTTTTGGATCCCGCGTCGCGGCCCCTCTCATGATTTCAGACCCTTGGCCTCTGCACCGACACTTCCTGTCCTGCGAGGTCAGCGTCTTCTCCGCCCCATCGCTACACACAGCGTGTTAATACCGCCCGGGTGTGGGGCGGCCCTCCCAACGCCCAGGTTCCCTGTGGCCCTTCAGAGAAACACTCTTGGAAGGGTTTGCTCATCTCTGGCTCTCTCCTCCACACTCACGTTGTGGGTTTTTTTCTGAACCATTTTGAGACCGCGTTGCAGACACTCTTACATTTTACCCCTGAATGCTTGAATATGCATCTGCTAAGCAGGGGGTATTCTACATAAACACAGGAAAGTGACTACACTTAAAAAAAAAAAAAAGTTTGGGGCACCTGGGTGGCTCAGTCGGTGGAGCATCTGACTTCGGCTCAGGTTATGGTCTTGCAGTTCGTGAGTTTGGGGCCCACCTCTGGCTCGCTGCTGTCAGCCCAGAGCTCCATTTCACATCCTCCGTACCCACCCCCCCGCCCCTTCCCTGCTCACGCTCTTTCTGTCTCAAATATAAGTAAGCATTAAAAAAATAAGTTTAGGGGTGCTCGGGTGGCTCAGTCGGTGGAGCATCCCACTTGGGCTCCAGTCGTGACCTCACGGTTCATGAGTTCGAGCCTGGTGTCAGACTCTGGGCTGACGGCCCGGAGCCTGGAGCCTGCTTCAGATTCTGTGGCTCCCTCCCTCTCTGCCCCTTCCCAATTCATACTCTCATTCTCTCTCTCTCTCTCTCTCTCTCTCTCTCTCTCTCTCAAAAATAAATAAACATTAAAAAAATAAGTTTAGCGTTGATACTATACAGTTTAACATATAGTCCATTCACATTTCCAGTTGGCCCCCAAAATACTCCTTACGGCTTTTTGTGGGGAGGGATTCAGAATCCAGACACCATATATTACACCCACTTGTCACCCCTGTTTAGCACCTTTTCATCTAGAACCCTTGCCTTTAAAAACAAAATTGGTCTTTCATGATGTATACACCTTTTAGAAACCAGAGTTATTAAAGTATAACGTCCATACAGTAAAAACTAACACTTTTATGTATACAGGTTAGCGAGTTTTGACAAATGTAAACGGTTGTGAAACCACCACTCAATCACGATGCAAACGTTTTCCTTACTTCAGAACGTCTCCTTGTACCCCTTCACAGTCATTCCCCTGAAGTCCGTTTTTTGACATTCCTTCCTCTTGAAACGCTTCATTTTATATGCTCTCATGAAACCCTGGCTCGTCTGGGTTTCCTTCTGTGTCTCCTCCTCAGTCAGCGCAGCCAGCTTCTCTGTGAGGACAGCACGTTTGTCTGTCGCGTTATGTTTGCCAATTACAACCCGGCACCTACCACCACGTCTGGTGCGTAAGAAGATTGCAAGACGAGGCACTTTGATCTGTGCTAATTCAGGTAATGCTCACCTGCCAGCTAAGTGTTATCGTCCTTTCATGGATGAAGACGGTAAAGCTCAACAAAGTAATTTGTGCTGCTTGTACAGCCACTGCATCCCCGAGAGCCAAGAGCCAAGAGCCGGGATTTAAATAGTGTATAGAATACATCCTGATTAATGAGTATATTGTTACTTCAGTGTTAAAGACAGATATATGAACATCAAAAATGATTGGGATTCCAGAATTTAAGGTAGATTTTTATACCGCTTTATCCCTTAGGGGGTAAGGCTGTGCACATTCGGTGAGCGCAACATAATGCAGTGTGATTCGTGTGTTTTGAATTTGATAGGCTCACGCTTGTTGAATGACAGATTAATTGAGTAAGGTAAATGCTATTTGGTCATTACTTTGTGGTCACTTGAAAGATTTTACTATTTTAATTCTTCACATGATTAAAAACAGTTGGCAAGCACGGTTTTTCCAATCTTTTGAAATGCAAATTAATTTAAATGTGTACTTAGTTCACCTTTCTACCACATTGGTCGAGATTTGGAATTCACGGTAAAGAGTGAATTGAAATTATTAACCTCCTTTTCAATGCTTGTTGTACAAAGGAAAATGCATGCAAAAAATGGAAGGGGGCGCCTGGGTGGCTCAGTCGGTTAAGCGTCCGACTTCGGCTGAGGTCGTGATCTCGCGGTCTGTGAGTTCGAGCCCCGCGTCGGGCTCTGTGCTGACAGCTCAGAGCCTGGAGCCTGTTTCAAATTCTGTGTCTCCCTCTCTCTGACCCTCCCTCCCCCGTTCATGCTGTGCCTCTCTCTGTCTCAAAAAAAAAATAAATGTTAAAAAAAAAAAAAATTGAAGTACAGAACTCTCCAAGATCCATAAATTGGATTTCTTTGGCCTTATCGCAGGTATGAATTTGTATCACTTACAATCTGAAGAGCGTAAGTTATGTGCACACAGAAACGTTCGGGCACCATTTGGAAGAGCAGAGGTGTAGAGGACCATTTGGAAGAGCAGAGGTGAAGAGCAGAGGACATCTCTAACAGCAAAGTTTTTCATCCTGAGCAGTGTAAGGGCTTGAGAAATTTGAATGAAAGATATTTTCCACCATTTCTGAGTGCAGAAGTTACGTGTAACTTGCGAAGGAACATGAGTTGTGGGCTTGATCCCTCTCGCTGACTCAAGTGGTGCCTGAGGCTTTGGAGAGGGTGATAGAAGGCATGAAATCAAATTTTGTGGAGCCGTGGCTGTGTGTCGTGTCCTGGACAGGGATATTTGGGAAGAGGAATTTGCTTTTCCAATTCTGGCAGAGTAAATTAGATTCCGAAGTCAATATCGGGTCTTAAACCATAACGTATAATGATTCTCCTTCGTGGTTTTGAGCTGTGGAAAAAAGTCTGTACAAGAAATAGCTAAAGAGACTAGGATATGGGTGTGAAACTCAGGCCGTTTAGAAAATAGCAGTTACATCATTCTGTTTTCTATGCCAGTTTAATTTTTGTAATTTACTTCATTTTGCAATCCCTTTCGTTACTGAATTTCCTTTGTCTCGTATGACCTTTGAAAACAGGTTAGTAAAGCTGTAAGAAGGGCTTTCTTTGAGGGAATTCTTCACACTGAAAATTATTAAAGTAAAATAAAATGCTAGGTATGCTTTAAAAACGCTTTTAAAAAATGATTGCAGATGGTTGGCAGAGCAGTGGATGATAAATTAAAGGCTATTGCTATTTTTAAAGAAAGGATTCTGGAAGTTTTCCTTATACTATAAGTCAACATTTCCTGCTTTTAAATGATTTCCACTTATGTTGTGGTAAAACTGTTCATTTCCTTTCTTTCTTTCTTTCTTTCTTTCTTTCTTTCTTTCTTTCTTTCTTTCTTTCTTTCTTTCTTTCTTTTTCTTTCTTTTCTTTTCTTTTCTTTTCTTTTCTTTTCTTTTCTTTTCTTTTCTTTTCTTTTCTTCTTCTTCTCTTCTTTTCTTTTCTTTTCTTTTCTTTTCTTTTTTCTTTTTTCTTTTCTTTTTTCTTTTCTTTTCCTTCTTCTCAACAAAATAGACCATAGTAGAGATCTTGTTTTTAATGGTAGCTGCTTTGTAAGTATCTTTCACAGAGAATGAACACTGCCATTAGCAAACAGGTTCCATAATTTGACCACCGTTTTCACGGATTGGGTTTTACTGTTCTCCTGCCCTCTGTGTGTCATATACCTAAGTTAGTGTCATACCTAAGTAATAAAGAGAAAACTCTAACTCAGATCCTACCCTGTCCTTAGTAAGGGTTCACGTAGATGAGCAAATGACTGTAAGGCTAAACTGTATTTATATTTAATCTCGAAGTAATTTCCACGTGAAGAAAATTGAGAAGAACTTACTAGCAATGAAACACCTTTTTAGTTGAAGAGGACGTAATAGAAGGGCAGGAAGAAAACCAACTAAATAAATGTGTTGGTTCTAATAATAAGAGAATGTTGATACAACTGCTTTTGATGATCACCGGTTTCATAAAACTGTGATCCCGAAGAAAATGTATTTGGAAACTGGCCTGTTTAGACATGTTCTACACAAGCAGGCTGGTTGTCCAAGAGAACTGTGCCTGGAAGTTGTGCCTTTTACTCTTGTAAGTCCATTTTTTTTCTTAAAGGTCTGCAAATTACCTACTTTCCTACAATACATTTGCAAGCTTGCATTTCCTTTGCAATTTATTCCATGCCAGTGCTCTATAATTGTGTCCAGACAGTTGAGTGGAGTCTTCTGTTCATACCACGTTTTAAATTTCTTAAAGATGCACAACTATTTGACTTTTGATTCACTACTGAGACCAGTAGCAAAAATTCCCACACTGAGAATTTCTCCTGAGAAAGGGAGAAAAATGACACTACTCACCCGGAAAAAAGACTGTTTTCTTTCAGGGTACATCTGTAGATCTGTTAATTATGTGTGACTGGCAGTAAAGTGATGAGTGTTAATATTCACCATACTGGCTATGATAAACCATACCTTCATAAAGACCTAAGTTTTCACTTCAGTTCCTCGGATTCAATTGGCAGTTTCCTAGTGGAAGATAATCACGTACACGAAGCAGAATATGACTCAGATTGTCTTTAGAGTGTAGGTAAAATTTGGCTCATTTCCTTAGGTCCCTTTTTAGCCATGCTAAATCACCAGCTAGGCCTAGACCAACAGTGGCGATTTAGATCCGTTCTAAACCAGAAACAACGTGCTGATTAATATTTTAAGAGAAATCAGTTAAGTACCGGCTAGTTACAAATCCTAACGCTTCTGGCATAGGATAAAAAATTTGAATATATGAGAGGTGATAGAACCTTGGTGACTAACCTCGCTTGGTACCTTGGAAAGCAAAACTTGAACTGGACTGGAAAGGAAACTTAGAGTAGGATAAGGAGAGAAATATGTATTTACATAAGGACTGCATTTAGCTGTAAGTAACAGAAAACCTTAACTAAGCATTGGCTTAAATAAATTGGATTCATTTTTTCTTCTATATTAAGAAGTCCACAGCAATGAACCGGTCTAGTTGCCAGTGTTGGTTCAACAACTTAAGGATGCTAGGACTAAGGTTGCCGCAGATGTCCTCAAAGTGGCTGCTGCAGCTCAAGCCATCGCATCTGTATTCCAGGCAGGAAAAAGGAGGAGGGCCTGGCGTCTTTCAGGAAAGCAAACATTGTCCAGCCATTTCTAGCAGACTTCACTTATGTCTCATGGGACATAAACTGGCTCACGTGCTTATGCCTAACTTCAAGGGAGGCTCAGAAATACAATGTTTTAACCAGGCACACTGTGATCGGAAAAAAAACACGTGGACTTCTCTTAGCATGGAAGAAACGGATACCGAGTGGACAGATCAGCAGCAGCTGCTTGCCGCGGCACTTCATCATGTGCTCGGTTGGGATTGAGGAAAGCGTCTGGGAGGAGACGGGAAAGAGAGGACGCGTGTTGAAGAGAGTGAGAAATAGTGTTTACTGCCTGAGACGCAGCTATATGATTGAGGCCATTAATGAGCGAAGGAAATGACTGACAGCTCTCCAACATAAAAATTACACCGTGAAAGCTGTATTAAGAGACGGCTGATTGGGCTGAGGTCTGTAAACGAAAACAAAAAGTTAGGAGGCAAGGGGAGCTGGGATGCATTGCAACAGTGTCGGGGTGAGGTTGTTAAAGGCCTGGGGTGGAGAGAAAGGAAAAATGTCCAAAGACATTGCAAAGGAAAAGTCTGTTGCGCTTGGCAGCTGAAGGAGGGACAAGGAGAAGCCGATTCCGTGATTCTGGAATAGCCGTCCTGTGGCTGTTTCTTGCCACCCTCATTTCCTCTGGTTGAGGTCATCAGGGCATCCATGTTTAACTCCTCCCAAACCGTTCGGTTATCTCCACTTGGCATAGCCTCTCCTGAGCCCTCTTGTACAAAGGAAGTCTGAAAGTAGAGGTGGGGAAGGGGAGAAGGAAGGTGAATGCCGGACCTGCCTTTCTGTACTTGAATGCCTCTCACTTTGTCGAGAGTGATGTTGCTCTGGAGATTTACTGGCAGTTGCACAGGTAACTTTTTTTTCAGGAGTAGTTTGTCTTTTCTGTATTTGATTTGCCAATAAACTTTTTAATCTGTGGGAACGTTTGCGAGTCTCGGGAGATTTACGTCGGCTCGGCTTGCACTGCGCCTTCTCGGATATTCGTACTTCTTTTCTTTCTTCACCCAGAGGGGCCAGTTCCCGAGACCCCTGCACCTAGCCGACCTTCCGAGTCCCATCAACTTTCACTGAGGCCACTTTCCCTCTGTCTCCCTTGCGGCGAAAATCTGTTTCTACTCAAACAGATGGTTTAGCTTTTGACTAATAAAAACTAGAGATCAGCATCTATTTGAGCCAACAAAGTTGGTTTGAGCTTCCTACTACTGACTGTTCAAAATCTGAATCATTTCTTTATTTTAACATATTGAGGTCCTCCGATTGGATTTTCCTTTGTGCTGGAACATCAAGGGTCTTACTGTAGTGTGTCGGAAGATTGAACCATCTCACATCATCTCCAGTTTCTGTCTTTCCGAAGAACTACTTAAGCTCAGGGCTCAAGTCCTCGGTTTTCTCTTCTGCCATGATAGCAGCTGGACACAGTAGGGATCCTAACTTTCTGTGGAGCATGACAGATCATTTCTTTGTTATTTAAGACACAGCTGGGGACGGATGCTAGGCCAGCATCATCTCAGGGATATACGTGTCACAGACGCTGTCATTCTGTCCACATTGGAGAATGCTCCTTTTCTTGGGCTTTTACAAGTAAAGGTTAAAGCATCCTCAGAAATCTAGGTTTTTCTGAATCTAGAATGTTGCAGCTGACAATATGGATACGGATCGTTAAAACTTTCGCTTTGGGAATCTTGAGCGAATCAGACAAGAATTGCCTTTGGACTTAACCGAATATCTGTAGAGATATTTTCTTCCATGTTTATTACAGATTTTACAATCTGAGACAATCGCGTGCCTTAAACATAAGATTTAGATTAAATAATGAGGCAAATGTGAACCGTACAATAGTTTGTTGCTAGGAGCGGAGTTGTTAGGAGGACCGTACTGTTATTTTGAGGATGTCTAAAGCCCACCGCTTTGTTTTCATCCTATTTACCATACGGGACAGGACCTTGTGGGAAATGTGATCCACTTGGTATCCCTACAGTAGAGATTAGGACAAGGAAAGACTCATTAATATTCATGTTGTCCAGCCATGAAGTACCAGGGTTAAAAGGCATCCAGGGTACAGTCATCCAGGGTAACTCCCTTCCGGTGGTAGGATTTTCTCCTGCAACACTTTGCTCCGTGGCCAGCCACTTTAGATACGGTCCCCTCCGAGGACGTAGACTGCCTGCTTTAAATAGCTCTGGCGATTTGGAGATGGTTCCTCTTCTGTCTCTTCCTTCCTGTGCCTGCAAATCCACAGGATTATATATAAAACTAGTCTTTCTTCCACACGACAGACCTTCAGCTACTTGTAGTCCGAAGATTTCCTCTGAGGCTTCAGACACCAAGGCCTTCCAGTTGTCAGAAGCTGCTCTTGTGACCTGGGTTCTGAGACCAGGGTGTCTCAGTCCTGGGTGGGTTCAGGTTTCCCGCCTCTGAAGGAGGGCTGTGAATCCTGAACATAATGGAGTATCCCCAAAGTCTGTGGACTGTATTTCAGTTGGGGACAACAAAGTGTTTTTCCCGGTTACACTGTGGGTTTGGTCCGTCCCCTAGTCCGTGGCTCCTTTCACGTATATTACCACCAACCCGTGTCTCTTCCATTTTGCTTGCTGATTTTGATTTTTGGGCCATTTTTTTATCCTGATTTAACATCTTTTTGATAAAGTTTTTTTTGTTTTTTTTTTTTTTTTTTCTTAAATCCCTTAAACATTCCGGGAAAGCTTTTCTGAGCCCACAGAACGGGTTTGGTGCCCCTCCCCCACCTCCACTGCCCAGAATACTCTGAACTCTTATTTGTGTAACATTCATATTATTTATCATCAGTAGCTTATTGTCTGACTTCACTGCTAAACTGTAGGCTCTTCAGGGTTAGGGACCCTATTTGTTTAATGTTTTTCGTTAGTCCTAGTGCCTCCTGAAAAACATGTGCCTAACACACAGTAGGTGCTCATCAAAATGGGTTGGATTGAGTTAAATGTGTACAGCCTCTTTGTCATTGGCATCTAGGAAACGATACCATTTCTTCATACCAGGTACTGCCATGTGTATCCAAGAAAAAAAATGTAATTAAATAAACAAATACACATACACAGAGTGATCTTTGAACTGAATCCTGAAGGACTCATAGGATCGGCCAAGTGTGCGGGACGTTCTGGGAACAGTGGATATCAGAGAAAGGAAACTAGTTAGCCTGCATGGGAGATTAAAGTAGGAGTTAAGTGCCTGGGCCTTGAAGTGCAGAGGAAGCCAGAGAGGCCAGCAGGGTTCGGTTCACAAAGGCCTGTAGGACAAGATGTGGGGTTTTGGGTAATAGGGATCTACCAAAAGATTTTGGGCGGAGGAGAGGCACTAGTAGAATCATGTTTCAGATACTTCCCTGACAGCAAGGATGGATGGGGGGGGTGGGGGTGATACTTTTACAGAAGCAACAGTTAGGAAGTTACAATCATCTGGGCAAGAAACAGCAGTTTGAACACACACACAGATTACGTCACAGTTTCTGGGGGCCAGGGATGTGGGAGCAGCTTAGCGGGGTGCGTGTGGCTCTAGGTCCCTCGTGGGGTTGTAGTCAGGCTGTGGGTAGAGCCGAAGGTTTGACGGGGGCTGACGGATCTGTTCCCAAGCTCACTCAACTGTCGGCAGCCCGCTCCAGCTCCTCACCATGAGGGCCTCTTCCTGGGGCTTCCCCAGAGCAACTGATCCGTGATCCAAGAGGGCAAGAGAGTGAGAGAATGAGAGAGCTCCTCAAACAGAAGCCAGTCGTTTAAACCCGGTCTCGGAAGTGACACGCCGTCTCTTCCCCACAGGCTGTAGATTACACGGACCGAACCTGGCACGTTGGAGGAGGGGCTGCACCAGGGTGCGAACACCTCGAGGTGGGGCTTAGGGGCGGAGGGAGCATCTTAGGCCGCTTACCATGCTGGCTTGTCACAGCGTACAGAGAGTGAGTCCAGAAGTCAGGAATATTGTGGGGGTTTTATGGAGACAAAAGGACAGAATACCTCTCCTCGAATCTAGCCTGTTCATCGTTTCTCCCAGCTCATTACTGCCTAGTGCACTTGCTTGACTGGAAGGTCAGATCATGGAGCCCCCACTGTGAATGTTAAATAAGGGTTAGTGTGCCATCATGGCTTCGCTTCCTGAGCTCTGATAATCTGGTCCCACGTTTGTTTTATCGCGTAACGCGGCTGTCGTTCAGGTTCACACATGGCCATCACATGGCACTCTGCTATACATAACGCACAGATTTTGGAGGTACCCTACCATGTGATTTATGCCTTCAGAGAGCTCATAATCTCACTGGGAAGCAGGACCTACGTAGACCAGAGAGAATCTCAGAGCTGGAAGCCTGAGACAACAGGCAGGAGGGGGATTATGGAAGGCAGGAGACAGCAGCCTCCTGACACAGGTAAGAAAACAGGTGGAGGCAAATGACTGAGGGGCTGTGACCCAAAGCCCCGTCTTTACATCCCCCCCCCCCACCCCAGGCACAGCTCGTGAGTTAAATGTGAAAGGTAATGTTTTTCCTACCACAAGGACATTCTTGGAAAGCAGAAACCATTTTTATATTTGAAGCAAAATGACCTAGTATTTGATGTGGGGAAAGGCGAGGCGTGTCTTAGAAGACGTTTCTGTCTTTTGTTAGAAAACCACCTCACTCCGTCATGATCACTGTGTGGCTTGGGGCTGAATTATCATACATAAGTATACACAAAATAATTCACGGTGCCACATACCTTACAGTGTTGAAAGCAGGGACCACCCTAATTGACAGTGAGATCTTTACATAAACTTTCCCGTGTGTGTGTGTGTTAAGTTTATTTATTTTTGAAGGGGAGAGAGATAGCGTGAGTGGGGGGAGAAGCAGAGAAAGAGGGAGACACAGAATCGGAAGCAGGCTCCAGACTCTGAGCTGTCAGCACAGAGCCGGATGCGGGGCTCAAACTCACAAACTGTGAGATCATGACCTGAGCTGAAGTTGGACGCCTAACTGACTGAGCCACCCAGGCACCCCAGACTTTCCCATTTTAAAGTAATAAATATCCATGGTTAAATAGTGTAAAAATTATAGTGCAAAATTATGAGTAAAGACAGTATGCAAACATGAGCTATGTGGTTAGAATGAGAGTAGAAATAAAGAAAATAAAGCATTTACAAGATCTACTCAGTATATATCTACCACAGCTTAAAATATTTTGGAGGGTTTTTTCCTTCCAAAACAAAATGCTTTTTAATCGTCCGTCGTCTATATCACTAAATAGTTTAAGTTGCAAATTCAGGTTTAGTTCCTCCGTTTTGAGCACCCACCATGTGTGTTAAGCATATCGTGGGGTTCTTTGACATACATAATTGCATTTGGTCCTCAAAAGGCTTCATGACAATTTGATCCCTGTTTCGCAGCTGTAGTGGCTATGAAATTCGGGGAACCATCAGTGAACTTTCTCAATAGTCTTTTGCCGTCAGTTTCCTGTGGCCCCAGCACTGGCTCCTGTCGGCCTTGCCCCTCAAGCACAGTTTGCGACTAGGGAAGACAGGAGAATTGAATACGAGTTTATGCTCCCATAATTCCAGAGTAACAGCTGCTGCGTTTAGGTTCCAGTCATCTATAAATATTTTAATATTAAGCACATAATTTGGCGTGCTGGCCAACCAAAAGATGACATATTTATGTTCTTAAAAGATAGACGCACTCACCCAACAGTTCCCTGGAATTTCCATGGTAAACTGAGAAGACTTTTTCACCACTATCTTAAAATAGAAACAGTAGGAAGCTTCAGCTTCCTTGCCCTCCTAAGTTTACCTAATTAAAGCGCTGTTTAAGAAATTCATTCCATCCAAGTTTACTGGACATTGATTTCAAAGTTTGCTGGCTTTTTCCATGGTACTTAAACATACTTTCCCCCCCCATTTTCTAGGAAATAAATGTTAGTCATTTCCCTAAACTAGCTTGTCCCAGACCAATAGATCAGTTCCACGTTCAAAATAAAACATACCACTTTGTAGTAAAATTAAGCAGTCTGTCTTCTCACGAATGAAGTTACTGTCTGCATTTGTATAGATGTGGCCCTGTGTTTTCCCAGGAAAACAGGCCTGCAGTGAGACTAAAATAGCTAGTAAAGTTCCTTTAGAAGGACCAGGCTGTGAGGCGCCTGGGTGGCTCAGTCAGTTAAGCATCCAACTCTTGATTTCAGCTCAGGTCATGATCTCACGGTTCGGGAGTTTGAGCCCCACATTGGGCTCTGTGCTGACGGCATGGAGGCTGCTTGGGACTCTCTCTCCCTCTCTCTGCTTCTGTCTATCTCTCAAAATAAATGAACTTAAAAAAAAAAATGGAATAGGCTGTGAACATGAAAAATCTCTTGCTCCCTCAGTTGAGTTCAGTTAATCATGTTCTTCTCACACATTCTAGCAAATGTACTGTCCTGTTAGTGTTGTCTTCTCTTATCCCACAGAGCCTCATTCGGCGTACAGTTAATAAGTACTACTTTGTACATAGCCAGTTTGATTCCACATTTATGAAGAACCTACTAAATGTTAGATGTCATTTTATGAGCAGATACTATTTAATATGAAAATTATACATTAGGCCCCTGCCCTAGGTAAGCTCACAATATAATAGAGCTTTTTTTTTTTTTTTTAACTTTTTACTGCTTTTATGTGTAAGTTTTCTTTAGTTTCAAATAACGGGGTATTTAAGCAGAATTTGATAACATAAGCAGAATTTCTAGGAGAGTCAGAGGAATAGACTTCGAGGTTTGTTAAGCAAAAACAGAGCCCCAAATTACCCCATAGAGCGTGCACCACTGATAACACAGATTCCAAATTCTGCTTCCAGAACCAGTGCCATGGGTGACTCTTGAAACCAGATGCTGCTGCTTCCAGCGCCCCCCTCCCACCCCCCACCCCAGAGGAGTTTCATAGCCATGGCTTCTATTTGGTCTAGAGCCTGGTGCCTTTGGTTGGCATTGCCTAGGTCACATGCCCACACCCTCGTTACAGGGAAGCCTGGGAACTAAAGTATCTGGTACTGTGCTGGAAAAACCTATAGCCCTCTTCTCCTGTATCTTCCTCCTTTACTCCTCACACGGAATAATCAGGACACTTGTGGCCACCATTTTGGGGAGGCGGTCCCCTTACCAAGCAGTTCTCCATGACACCAGCTGAATGTCCTACAGTTTAGCTCAGTTCTACCTGGAGATTGCACCCGATCCCTGGGTTGAAGGGCTCCATTCCATAAGATTGCTCCCACCGCACTTCAAATGCCAATCACAGGTAGGTCCCCAGATTACCCAAAACTTCTGTCCAAGTTGGCTATAAATCAAGGGTTCTCTTGACCCCTTTCTCAGGTTCCATGAATTTGCTAGAGCAGCTCACAGACCCAGGGAAACACATTTACGAGTTTATGAAAGGATGTGATAAAGGATACAGATGAACAGCTAGATGAAGAGATATAGAGTGAGGTCTGGGAGGGTCCCAAATGCAGGAACTTTTGTCCCTGTGGAGTTGGGGTTGTCTATGTTTTTAACAGCCTAGAAGCTCTGAGGTCCCCATACTCTTGGGATTTTTTTGGAGGCTTCATGGTTCAGGCATGATTGATCATTAACTCCATTTTCATTCATTAACTCCCCCCTTCACCAGAGAATGGGGAGTGGGCTGAAAATTCCAGACTTCGAATCTTGGCTTGGTCTTTCTGATGGACAGCCCCCATCCAGGAGCCCACCCAGAGTCACCTCATTAGAACAAAAGACATTCCTGTTACCTAGGAAATTACCTGGTTTCAGGAACTCTGTGGGCAGAGACCAAAATATATCTTTCTGTTATCTCACAGGTACTTAAACTTATATAGTGGGAGGTAAGTGCTGCCTCATAAAATAGGAGAATCTCTAAACCTAGGAAGATGGTCAGATGCTTTGGCCCAAAACTTCTCCCAATAGCATGTTGAATAATCAGAGAAGGAGAACACAGGAAGTGAGAAGAAGAAAACAACAAGCAAAGGAGAAGTACCGTGAATTTGGCCTTAATGTCACTAAAAGAAGTGTTGTTTTTTAAAAATCGCATTTTCCGGAGGAAATGCAAACTGGTGCAGCCACTCTGGGAAACAGCATAGAGGTTCCTCAAAAAATTAAAAATAGAATTACCCTATGACCCAGCAATAGCACTACTGGAATTTATTCAAAGGATTTAGGAGTGCTGATTCATAGGGGCACACGTACCCCAATGTTTATGGCAGCACTTTCAACAATAGCCAAATTACGGAAAGAGCCTAATGTCCATCAACTGACGAATGGATGAAGAAGATGTGGTTTATACATGCAATGGAATACTACTTGGCAATGAGAAAGAATGAAATCCTGCCATTTGCAGCAACATGGGTGGAACTAGAGGGTATTATGCTAAGTGAAATAGGTCAGTCATATGTTTTCAGTCAGATGTGGAACTTGAGAAACTTAACAGAAGACCATGGGGGAGGGGAAGGGGAAAAATTAGTTTCAAACAGAGAGGACAGCAAACCATAAGAGACTCTTAAATGCAGAGAACAAGCTGAAGGTTGATGCAGGGGGTGGGGGGTGGGGAGAGAAGGGAAAATGGGTGATAGGGGCATTGAGGAAGGCACTTGTTGGGATGAGCACTGGGTGTTTTATGTAAAGTGATGAATCATGGGAATCTACTCCCGAAACCAAGAGCACACTGTATGTTACCTAACTTGACAATAAATTATATAGAAATAAGTTAATTAAAAAAAAATGATAATAAACATGTTTTCCTAAACCATTTGATAAAACTCCGTTAATGGAAGGCTAGATGATAGGACCTAAGTTCAGAAATCCTAAAGAATGTACCCTCCACTTGAGGCTCATTTACTCTCTGCAAATACAGGCACTATCATCTCTTCGGAAAGGGTTATTAGCCTCAGTGTAACATACAGGAAAAAGGCCCACGCTTGGAGTCAAAGCTCCTAGTGTTCACCCTGCTCAGTCCTCAGCCAGATGTGTGACCTGTTATCAACTAGTTCAGTTTTACTGAGATGGTTGAGGTAGGTGATCTTTAGTCTCCTGTGGGCTCTAAAATTCTGTAACTTCTACATGATAGGCCAATGACAATTATTTTTACTTGAATTGATTGTAGGTTTTAGAAGGCCAGTAAATCATGAGTTTATTTTTTGATGACAATAAATTTCCACGAACTCAAAGAATTAAGTCTCCATCTTCCACTTAGTTTTTTGTTGTTTATTTTTTAAACAATGGTATTTTCCCACACAGTACAGTTTAAGCATTCAAGTTGCGACAGGGGAAATACTCACTGAATTTGTCATCATTATTTTTGGCTTCTATTTTTATGAGAGCCTTGTTAGTTTCCTAGTTTCGATCATTTATTTTTCAAATAGATAGTAAGCCGCAGTGTATCTGATTGAACACTTGGGGATTAAATTGCACTTATGGAAATGGATTAGAATGGTGCCATGTTTCTTTCAAAAAGGGCTTTATCTTAGTATGAAACACCAGATGCTTCATATTTATTGTAAAGTAGAGAATTTTGGAGACTTTCTATATCCCCTGATAAGCTGTTTTGATTCAGTTGATTTAGGGATGGAAATGGCCACACACTGTGCATATATAATGAATAAGTGAACCAAGCAAATAAATGCTGAAGAGTTTGCCACGTTTTACCTGCCCGCCAGTTGTGTACAAGGGTTCCATTTTTTCAACATTCTTGACAACACTTTTTTTTTTCTTTTGATTATATTCATCCCGTGGGTGTGAAATGGTTTGTCAGCTCATAGTTTTCATTTGCATTTTACCAACGGCTAATCATGCTGAACATCTTTTCGCGTATGTTTATTGGTCAACAGATCATTTTTCAGTTTGGTTATTTGTCTTTTTATTACTGGCTTGTAAGAGTTCTTTATATTTTCTAAATAAAAGTCACTTACGAGATACGTGATTCGCAAATATTTTTACTCATTCTGTGGGTGTGTCTTTTCACTTTCTTGAGCAGCCCTTATTCTTAACTCTGGTTAAATTTTGGTTTCTTGAACTTTCTGCTAAGTTTTCTAAGTGTCTCAAGCTGTGAAGTAACCTGATATTCTTTGAAAGTAGAACTCGATTCTTTTTTTAAAAAAAAAATGTTTATTTCTTTTGAGAGACAGACAGAGAGCACGAGTGAGGGAGGGGCAGAGAGAGAGAGGGAGAGACTGCACCAAGGAGGCTCTGCATGGTCAGCACAGAGCCCCACACGGGGCTTGATCCCACGAACTGTGTGATCATGACCTGAGCCAAAATCAAGAGTCAGACGCTCAACTGACTGAGCCACCCGGGTGCCCCAAAAGTAGAACTAGGTTCTAATTTAAAACTGTAATAGAGGGGCGCCTGGGTGGCGCAGTCGGTTAAGCGTCCGACTTCAGCCAGGTCACGATCTCGCGGTCCGGGAGTTCGAGCCCCGCGTCGGGCTCTGGGCTGATGGCTCAGAGCCTGGAGGCTGCTTCCGATTCTGTGTCTCCCTCTCTCTCTGCCCCTCCCCCGTTCATGCTCTGTCTCTCTCTGTCCCAAAAATAAATAAACGTTGAAAAAAAAAAAATTAAAAAAAAAAAATAATAAATAAAACTGTAATAGAAAAGAGTAGCTGTTACAGGAACCAGTATTTTTTGGTTTTTTACCAAGGGCCCAGCATTGCACTGAGTGCTTTGTCACCCTAAAATGTAGGAATTCTTAACTCCTGTTACCTGTGTGGAGAAACAGAGGCTTGAAGAGGCTGGGTCGCACTAAGAAATTGGCATGCCAGTGCACCTTATTTTCTTAATTGCTATTCACATTTCATTTTGTATCTTCGTATCACACTATCATGTTTTATAGAACGATGTTATCTTACAGCTGCGTTCTTCATTCATTGATAATCCCGAAATTTTTCTCGGGTGTATTGGAACCTAGTCGTCCATTTCTGCTCTTGGAGCTTTCCCTCTTCGAAACCGGATTTCTTAGTTTCTGACCAAATCTTTCCACTAATACAACCTTTTGATTTTTTTCCTGCCCCCTCCAAATTGGCTCTTTCAAACTAACTTTAATATTTGTCAGTGTTTAAAAAACA
Organism: Prionailurus bengalensis; assembly: GCF_016509475.1. Lineage (NCBI taxonomy): Eukaryota > Metazoa > Chordata > Mammalia > Carnivora > Felidae > Prionailurus > Prionailurus bengalensis. The sequence goes on along the minus strand of NC_057360.1, from coordinate 63,041,762 downwards.
TTATGAAGGTCAACTTGCTGTTACAAAGTAATTAAATGTATATTTTAGGCATTGTAAACGTCTTTCAGATTTTAGCCACTGTCAGGAATTTAACTGATCTCCTTCTCCTTTAAAATGTGGCCCAATGGATTAGTTATAAATTGCTGTGTAACAAATTACCCCCAAACGTAATTGCTTAAAACCACATTCACTGTTTCCCAGTTCCTGTGGGTCAGGAATCCAGGTGTTGGCTGGGTGCCTCCGGCCCCAGGTCTCTCACGAGGCCACCGTGAAGCCACCAGCTGGGGCTGCAGGCCCATTCTGAAGGCTCGGTTTGGGGAGGATCCATGTCCAAGTTTACTCACATCATTACCGTTGGGTTTCAGTTCCTTATGAGCTGTTGGACTGAGTGCTGTGCTTTCTCACTAGCTGTTGGCCACAGGCCTCCCCCAGTGCCTTGCCACATGAGCCTCTCGTAGGACGGCTCACAACATGGCATCCGGCTTCTCTCAGAATGAGCAGACAGGAGAGTGCTCCCAATAGAAGCCACAGTCTCTCTCTTTTTTTTTATGTTTATTTTTGAGAGAGAACACAAGCGGGAGAGGGAGAGAGGGAGAGAGAGAGAGAGACAGAGACAGACAGACATAGAATCCGAGCTGTCAGCACAGAGCCCAACATGGGGCTTGAACCCACAAGCTATGAGATCATGACCCCTGAATGGAAGTCAGACGCTTAAATGACTGAGCCACCCAGGCGCCCCAGCCACAGTCTCTTTGTAACGTAATCTCAGAGTTGATAACCCATCAACTTTTATCCTTTTTCAGTCACTGGAAGCAAGTCACCAACTACAGTCCACGCTCAACAGAAGGGTGCCAAGGGTATCAATACTGGGATGCAGGGCCCACGGAGGTTGATGTTAGAGGCTGCCCGTCACATGCAGTGAATGTGTTGTTCAGTCGTGAAGTATCCGCGAGTCATGGCGTGCTTAGAAAACTGGCATATGTAACTCCATCATGCAAACAAGTGATAATTTTCAGATAGTATGTATTGGAAGTTGTCTCCATCCTAAAATGTGTGTGTGTATTTAAAAGTATCTTAATTGTAAATACTTGCTACCCATTCACTTTATTGAGACAGCATTCGAGTCCTGGGACAAAATCAGGAGAGAAATGTTTATGTGTAACTTCATTTTTTTTTTTTTTTCCTTGACTTAGAAAGATGGACGTTGGTCAGTTTCAGTAATGAAAGACTTTGGCCGGTGTAAGAGGATTTCCGTTTGAACATGTTGGGCGTGCCCAAGAATATTTTTCTTCCTCCTAAACCTCACTGTAAACTTCAGGCCTCATCTGACAAAATGAGTAGTTCAGACTGGACTTTAATAATTCATTTGTTCAACAGGGCTTTACTGAGTTACTCTTACGAGTCACCATGAGTTGCACCTGCAATTAAAGTCCACACTCCTCCTTTGGCCTCCATAGCTCAGTTGATCTCTGTCCATCTCTCCAACTTCCTTTCCAGTATCACCACCACCCCCCCCGCCTTGTTCTTTCCACCAAGAGCCCACAGTTCTTCTTGTGCTTCTTTGCCCTGGCTGCTCACTTATGCCTCAGGCCTTTCCATCTTTCTGGAAACCTCTTACTCCAGATGATCACATGGCTCACTGCTTTACTTCATTTCCTTCTCTGGTCCCTCATCGCTGCCACAAGGAGGCATCCGTTCACCACTCTTCGCGATGTAGTAAGGACCATCAGAGGCCAAGGACACGGTAACAATGATGTTCGAGAAAGATTATTCTGCTGGCAGTGTGCAAAATGACTTGTATGTAGGGGCGCCTAGACGGCTCAGTGGGTTAAGCGTCCAACTTCGGCTCAGGTAGTGATCTCACAGCTCGTGAGTTCGAGCCCCACGTCAGGCTCTAGGCCGACAGCTCGGAGCCTGGAGCCTGCTTCGGATTCTGTGTCTCCCTCTCTCTCTGCCCCTCCCCCGTTCATGCTCTGTCTCTCTCTGTCCCAAAAATAAATAAACGTTGAAAAAAAAATGTTTTAAATGACTTGTATGTACACAGAGGTTGGACTGAACGTGCATGAGCAGAGACAACAGTTAGGAACTTTCACACTCACGCAGGTGTCCATCGATAATGGTCTGATGTGGAAGAAAGGACTGTATTCTTTTTTTTTTTTTTAAATGTTTATTTTTGAAGAGAGAGAGGGAGAGACAGAGCATGAGCATGGGAGGGGCAGAGAGAGGGAGATACAGAATCCAAAGCAGGCTCCACGCTCCAAGCTGTCAGCACGGAGCCTGATGTGGGGCTTGAACTCATGAACTGCGAGCTTATGACCTGAGTCAAAGTCAGGTGGTCAACCGACTGAGCCACCCGGGCGCCCCAAGGACTGTGTGTTCTTACACAGAACAGAATATACTCCAGAAAATGGCAAGTAGTGCTCCAAAACCACATTACTTTTTCTTGACCATTTAATTGACCTCATTTTTTTTTGATGTTTATTAATTTTTGAGAGACAGAGACAGAGCGGGGGAGGGGCAGAGAGAGAGGGAGACACAGAATCGGAAACAGGCTCCAGGCTCCGAGCTGTCAGCCCAGAGGCCGACACTGGGCTCGAACTCCCGAACAGTGACATCATGACCTGAGCCGCAGTTGGACGCTTAGCCCACTGAGCCAACTGACCTCATTTTTAAAGGATCCCGTTTAGCTCTTTGCGTACAATTTTATCCATTTTATTGCCTCTGCCTCAGAGACTTGTTCATGAGAGATGCTTCCCTCCTGAACACAGATGTCTTGCTGAACACGTAGGATGTCCATGGTTACTCTGATTATGTCTGTTTAGCACAGGGGAGATAGCTGAGCTTAAATGGAAAACATCTGCTATTAGCCTTTCTGTTTACCTGTCATAGGGAATGTACGGGGTCAGTCTTCCCCGAACCGGCGGTCCAGTTATCTTTGTCTTTTCAGTGAGATTGCAGACCACTCTTTCTGCTTCTACGCTTGTGTCGAGAACCCCGTGAATTTTTCGGAATTCACGTCAAGTGGTCATGGCTCCTGAGCACGCTGTTGGCTGGTCCCCCCCCCCCCCCCCCCCCCGCCCCGGTCACTATCTATAGCCTACCAAAATCCCACGTACCCTTTGAGACCATTGTTATTGCAGGCATTCTGGTTCTTGTGTTTTCTGGACTATATATAAAGTTTCTTTGCACATATTTCTTTGTCACCCATCTGTGCCAAGGACGTTTTGGAGACCGCAAGAGACGTTCTTGTGGGTAAGTAGGCCCTTTACCAGAGCCACTGCACAACCCAACCCCTGGTGAAGCTGGATAAAAACAGGAAGCGCCAGAGAAGGAGCAGGGAGTTCTTTATCGGGAGTGAAGACCACCAGGCCGGAGGGGCTGTGCTGGAAGGAGGGAGCTCCTCACAGGGGCGCACGTGGGTGTGCTCTCGCTCCCGAGGCTCCCTCAGCCCGTAGACGTTTCCCGGTGGTGTTGGCAACAGCGTCTGCTGGGCATACCACAGACTTTCCCAGAGGCCTTTTCAAGGACGCTTACGGCCAACACCCTCTGTGTAAAGGCCCATGACTCTCGGGAGCGTGGGCTCTACTGGAGGCTTTTTCCGAGGGAGCTATGATTTGGCGGTTTCTCTCCTTCCAAGCTCCCTTCTAATTGTTTTTCCCCTTGTTCTTAAGCGCAGTGACTTATTTTTTTCCCCCCTGTATTTTTCACATGCTTGTGGAAAGAACAGATATGTCTCCATGGTACTTAGCATGTTGTAAACTGCATCGTTTTCCAGGCAGTGAGCTCAGTCTCCTGAAGCCCGTGTTGCTCAGGTAACCCGTGTGTGCCGAGGGGCGGGGGAGGAGTCGGGACCAGCTTTCACCTTCCCTGCTCTCCTCCTGGGGCATCGCCCACCGCGCCGCCCACTCCCAGGAAGTTTCCTCCCCGAAACAACATTACTTCTCTCCTTACCCCTGTTCCGGTTGACCCTCTATTACAGATGGAGAGAATCCGACTCTGCCGAGACATCTGACCATGTTCTGCTCATCCTTGAGCTACATGATTTGTTCACCGCCCTGCTTTGGTCTCTTCCTAGCACCACCCCTGTGTGGAACTCTGGTTTTGTTCTCATTTCTCCGCTGAATACAAGTGCCGTGAGGGCAGGAACTTCGATTTTCTTGTTGCTCTACCTCTGGCCCCTGAGATGGTGCCTGAGATGTGTCAGGTGCTTGATATTTCCTGGATGTTTGGCCGCTTCTTCGTATTTCGCCGTGGTGTATAACCGCCAACTAGGCTGCCAGAGACCCAGCAGCCCGCCGCAGATGACGTAGGAATTCAGGGTTCGGGGAATGACCGCACGTGCGGAGTAGAGACGGGCGGACTGTCTTTTGTCCTCTGCCATCTAAATGGCGGACCCAAGCGATCTTGGATTTGGACGTCCAAGTCCCTTCTCGCCTCTCTAGCCCCACGCTCCCCCTTTCCATCTCACACTCTATACTTCAGCGACACCTTGCACAGAACGTTGCCCCATGACTTCATGTATTTGCTAATGCTTATCCATCCCTCTCTAGAATTTCCGCCACCTCAGACCAGGCTGAAGAAGCCTTCAGAGCTCAGCTCAAGTGTCACCTCCTTCAGAAAGGCCCGCCTCCCCAGGCAAGGGAAGGCCCCTTTCTCTTTGTTCTCATTACGCCACACGCACACCCGTATCACACTTATGCCACTGCCACCGCGTTTTATCTGTTTACATAGCTGGCTCCCGAACCGCACGGCAGACGCCTTGATCGGGGGCCAGGTCTTACTCATCTCTGTTTCTGCAGCACCCAGCACAGTGCCCAACACATAACAGCTGCTAAGTAAATATTTATGTAATTGAATCATATTGATCATATGAACAAACTCCCACTGGGAGAACATCAGCCCTGCCTTATGTATCTGAAAAAAGCCCTTGTGTAGTACAGTCTATTAATTGAGAGCTGCCGTGCTATACATAGGAAGTTGGGTATTTTAGTCCCTGCTTAGAAAATAAAGGTTAAATTGAGCATATTCATAGTTCTGTTGAGATTACATCGTGGCTGTTAGTGCGAAAACAGGTAGTGACTACAGTGTGCGGTTGTTTGGGATTTGCGATGGCCAGCTGCAGTCTAGGGGCTTTCTGCGTCTCGTGGTGTTTTGACTAGATGAGCTAATAGTGTAAAAGTAACAAGTCACTGTTGCTCCGTGGAAGAGGGTGGCTGGCAAGCCTTCTCTGCTTTCAAGTCTTGCTCTAAAAAAAAAAAAAAAAAAAAAAAAAAAAAAATCCCAAGAAAGGCAGATTCTTTCAAGAAGGTTTATGGCCTGCATTTTCTAAGCCTTCAGCCTGGCTCTCCTCAAGATTAGCGGCGACCCGCATAAACGACGTGGTGGTTCCACTTGTGTTACTCAGGACGGTCCCCCAGATGTTCACTGAAGAACCCCAGAAGGAAGAGCTGTCACAGATCCTGCTGAGAAGTACTGAGTTACAAGAAGCCGGTTGGGATAACTTCTCCTCGAAATGAAAGAGAGATAGGAAACTTGCCAGGTTTTCTAGCACTTTCTTAGCACTAAAAAAGGACTTAAAGAAGCTCTTAATACTTGCCAGGTTTTCCTTTCTGGAACCATTTCTGCTATGTGATAGAGAGCCGCTGCTCCGAAATCTGTTTGGTTTTGTTTCCTCTCCCCTCCCCTCCCCTTTCCTTTCCATACCCTAAATCATCAAACTCAAAAGACAGGACGATGTTTTCAAGATAAACCGATAAATCCCACATTGTTTCCAATGCAACAGCTTCCTCTGGACTCTTTCGCTGTCTCCGTAGGGTAAGGCTCAGTCACACTTGTATTAACAGTGGAAACAGGCTGCAGCAAATCCTTTGTATGGCAGTGTCACAAGCATTAACTCAACTGTCACACCACCGCAGCCACTGTCACCTCCATCCATGGCAGAGACGGAGAAGACGAGACCGCGAAGCAGTGGGAGGTCAAGGCTAGACGCCAGGGTCGCTGATTGCTAGGGCTCTTCTGTGCTCTGGACCTTGTGTTTCTTGGTCCCCGGAGAGGCGCGTGTTACCTGCCACGTCAGGTGCGTGACCTAAGCTTTGCTCTCCCAGCCACCCTGCCGGTCAGGTGTTACCCTTCCTGTTCCTGATGAAGTCACAAAAGCCTGCTTTGCTTGCTGGCTTCTGATCAGGAGAGCTGGCCTCCAGGCCCCTGTCCGTGATCCCGAAGCCCTGTCCACCTCTCCACATGCCACACCGACTCCACACAGCCACCGTGCGTTACATTTGCTGTCACTCGGTAGCCTGGCCGTCCTCCACAGACACCCTCGCGTTCCCCCCTTAAGAACTTTGGAAATAGGAGCGGTTATCCTACCCTTTGTGGCAGACAAGACACTGGACCCGACGCTCTCGTTAAAACCGTCGATTCCCGGCGCTCCCGCTTGACCCCTCCAGCTGCCGCCCCTCTAACTAGAGTGAAGGCCCAGACCTCGTGCGGCCTGTAAGGCATCTGGTGCCCTGGTTCCTCCTCCGACTCGTTCTCCTTCTCTCCCTTCACTGTCTCTGCCCAGGCGCGCCGGCCTCCTCGCTGGGCCGCAGATACTCAGGGCCTTGACTCTGGCCGTCCCCTGGGGCCTGAAGTGCCCTTTCCCCGGGTGCCTGCAGGACCGGCCCCCTCGGTTCTGTCAGGGCTTGACCAGAAAGTTCTCTTTTCCCAGAAATCATCTTTCCGGTCACTTGTTCCAGACCATGCCTTACTTTCGATCCTGGTCTTTGTCATTTTCAAGCATTCTGTGTACTTGTCTTGTTCACCATCTGCCTCCTGCCCCCTGGGACAGAGACGCCCTTGTCTGTCTAATTCACGTCTCAGCTGCAGAACAAGGTGGGCGTGTGGTAGGCACTCGGTGCGTATTTGGCAAATGAAAACAAATCAGCAAACGAAAGATCAGGGGTGCCTGGTTGGCTCAATCAGAGGGGCGTGTGCATCTTGATCTTGGGGTTGTGAGTTCGAGCCCCGCACTGGGTATAGAGTTACTTAAATAAATAAGTAAATCTTTGAAAAAAAAAAAAAAAGAAGAAATTGAAAGATTCAGAGAGATAAATTTTTTTTTCCCAAGGTGAATTTTTCCCCCAGAAAATGATGTGGCCCCAGAAGTGCCAGGGCTTGAACTGACACTGGTCTCCTGACCCACACGGTCCATGCTCTTTGAGCGTGGAGCCCAGCAAGGTCAAAATCGGGAAAAAGTTGCAAGTAGTGTTACCAGGAAAACCCAGTTAATTATGAACACTTTTTATATAATATGCACTTTCTAAACAATTGTTGCATCTGTTAGCGTATCACCCTCACTCGGGCTGGGATGGAGAGCAGCCTTCCTTTGGACCGTCTCCAGGCAGCAGGAGTAAGGAAGTCACAGGACTTCGTGCCAACATACTTATTTCTGGGCCTTCTGAGTCCGAGCCTCTAAAATGATGAGCTGTGTCATTTCAGAGTCCCTTGCAGCTCTGACTTATCTCGACTAAATCACAGAAGTGGACGAGATGCCGTTTTCTCTTGCATTTGCCCAATGCCACGCACACAGGGTACGCACAGTTGGTTCAGGAGATGAACTGGGGTTGTGCCTTCCTGCAGCGCCTCCTTTCTCATAGATGATCCACACCCATGTGCTCGGTGTCTTTATGTTTGTGCAAAACGTGGGCTTTTCGGCTCACTGTGTTGCGTCGTGGGATCCATCTCGTGCATCGTCTCTTGCGGGAAGACTACAACTACCGCCTCTGCAGCGTTTCCCAAGAGGCAAACAGACCAGAAGGCCAGGCCACGTAAGGTCAGGGAACTAAGTCAGAACAGTGACTCGTGGGTCCGGAAAGGATGCCTGTCAGCGGCAGAGCCCCGCCCCCACCATTCTGAATTAAGGACATGCACACGGGTTGTCAGACCTAAAACGAAGTGCAGTAAGTCAGGCCATCGTTGTCCAGCTGTGTAGACAGTTTTGGCAGAGAGGCTTAAATGCAGCGTTTAGCACTGTGTCTCAGCCTGGTTCATTTCCCTGTTAAAAATTTCCTCCACAGAGAGAAAATGCAGTTCTTTGGAGGTGGTGTCCACATCCTTACGAGCAGGAGTGAGCTTTCCAAGCTCCTTCACAAATATGAGTTATTAAAATGCACGGTGTGAGGCTGGTGAGTCCCACTCCTGTTATATTGCTGCATAGTGGTTTATAACAACGTGAGCCTGCACGCCGTCGCGGGATAGAACACGTCAGAGAAAGTTTGAGACAATGAGAGTGGCAGGTGAATTACTGAACTTGGGATTTGGCCAGTAACTGGACCAAAACTTCTATCTGAAAACAAACTAAAAGAACACACCCGCATCTTCAGTCACCTATCTCTTAGTCCATTGTCTCCGAAAGGAATGTATCTCTTCCTCCTTCTCCCCAAGCACCTCCGTATCTGCACTCGGTTAAAGGCAGCTCTATTAATTTCTTTGCTCAAACTGAAGTGTCTTTGATCGATCGTAACCGTTACGCCTGTCGCTGTACCCGCTAGTGTCTGGATTTCACAAATAGGTCTTGCGGTTTCCAAAACACCGTCTACATTTACTCCTGAGTGACTTTTCACAGGGAGAAATTATCATCGATCCTTCACAACAGAACTACAGACGGGACAGATTTGCCCTTTGTTAATTTCTGTTACACTTGGGCACGCTGTTACTTTGTCTTCTAATTTTTCCACACCCCATTTTCTGACTGTAAACTCCTTACAGACAGAAACTGTTACGAGATCATCTGTCACAGAATCCATGCCAGTTCTGTGAACGGTGGCAGGTGACCGGGAACTTGGCCAGACACGTCCGCGAAAGCAGTCCCTGCCCCGAGTCCACCCCGGGTCCGCTGAGCCCTCAGCCACTTGCTTCTGTGAGCACTTTTCCTGTGTCTCCCACCCAAGTATTTCCAGAAGATGCTACCGGGTGCCTGCCTTCAAACCTACAGCCTTTCTCGTCCAGGAGTAAATGCTGGGAAGAACCTCCCGCCTTTTCCCCCTGGCGCTAATGCTTCTGTGAGGCGACTGCGGGTCCTCTAAAAAGATGATGTTTTGGCTCTATCAGTGACACCTATTAGCTGTTCATGAGAGAGCATGAGAAATTCTCTGGAGTTCAAAACACCAAAATGACATCCTTGGTAAAAAAAAATCTCTTTATGATTTGAGTATCGTGGTTAAGAGCAGGAATCTCTGGGACTTTGGCCTCGACGCTGTTCTCAGAGCGCGTTGTATACATTCCACGAGGGCCTTGGGGGACGGAGCAGGCTTAGGTTGGAGTTTCCAGCGCGCTTTGTCATCGTCACAGCTGAGCGGAGTGCTGGAATGTGACATTCAGTCAGTTGTGCCCATTCCTCATCCAGTATTTATCATTTTCCCGTGTGGCAGCTCTTGTGTTAAAAAAACAAACACCTGCTTTGATTTTGTGAGGTTAGTTTGTAAAACACACGAGAGGAAGAAACTCCTCTCCGCTGGACTTCACCCCCGGGTTTCACCCCTCACTCTCTGCTCCTGCTTGTTCCTCAGCAAGTCGGATGGCATTTACTGACCGGAGCATTTTATGGTTAATTCACCTTTAAACTTTCCAAAATGCCACCTGGCTTCGTGCCTGCAGAGCCAGGACTTAGGAGCCTTGTAAACATGACTGCTGCCCTTTTCCAAAAGAATAGAAGCCACAGAGAGACACACAGAGCGAGAGAGAGAGAGAGTGAGCGAGCTAGAGAGAGAATGGCTTCCCTGCTAAAAAGAAAAGTTACTTTTTATGGCTCAGAGAGTAATCGTGTAACTATAGCAAGCGATGGCTTGTCTGTGTCTCACTTTATAATAATTCAAAATCGTGATAAATCCTTGGAGAAGGTGCATTTGTTCTAAGATCCCTAAGTCGTGCTGTTTGCAGACGTATGTGGTACTGGTGTCAGAATCCACTGAACGGAAAAATCCCTCGATGTGTAGAGTAATATGTTCCGAACGACTCTGTGTTATGAAGTCAAAAACACTCAACAGTCGTTAAGCTGTTTCTTTTGAGTATCTGAACAAGGGTAACGGCCCGTGCCTTCCTCACTCCGTCGGTTGGGGACTTGAGTTCATAGCAGAGCAGAGCCTTAATTGATCTTGGTGGCAACCTTCCAAGCTCTTCAGGCACATACCCTCCTTCTTCTGTAGATAATGTAGAGATCCTTCCTCGCTTGTTAGGCGGCTTCTCTAGATTGGTGTCTCACCCTAGCAAAAGGGAGCGTCCTTCCTTCCATCTTTTCCAGAATATTTTCTCATTACTCCATCTGCAAGAGTAAGGCGGACATTGAAAATGCCCAGGTGAGCATCAGCCACCTGTCAGGCACTCATCAGTCGCTTCTCTTCTGTGATCGTATTTCTGTGGGGCTCGAACCCACGAACCGTGAGATCATGACCTGAGCCGAAGTCGGACACTTAACCGACTGAGCCATCCAGACGCCCTATGATTTCTTAAAATCCTACTTGTTATCAAAGACCTGTGTCTAAAAAACAATTCTTTTCTATTCTTTGAAATAATAAAATCTTAAATGACTCAACATCCAGGTTTCAGCTAAGAGTGAGATTGAATCAGCAGCCTCAGATTCTCCACATCTATTTAGCCTTAACTATTGTTAACCAAACTTGCCTGCGAGCCGGGCTGCGTGTTGCAAAACTTAGAGCAATAAAACTATTTATAAATCCAAACACCTTCATGAAGACCTGTTTCCTTGGTTTCACTTATGTAAGCCCACAAAACTATCAGTTGCAAGTAACTGAGGGTAGCAAACACAAGTGTTTTCAAATGCCTAGACTTTTTTGAACGTTATGTGATTGAAAAGCAGCCAAGTTTAATGCCGACTGAGAACTGCTGACATTTCTGCAGAGAAAGTGACACCCGGAATGGCAAATAACGTTCTGGACACCAACCTGCGAGCTCGATCTCCGCCCCTCCTGCCTCCACTCCTGCCCTTTTTTTTTTTCAGGGGGAGGGACTCCTCTACTTAATCCAGATCTGTAGGACAGGAGTCCATTTGATGAATAAAAGGTACGCTAGGCTTTTAATAGGCTGGGAGGCATTTGGTAGTCTCAGACCTCATTACCCTTGGAAGGTTCCTTTATGCTCTAAAACGCTTATTCAGGGATTCCCTTTAGAACCTGAATCTGACCAACACAGTGGGCACAGAATTACTGCAAAAATAATATTGCAGAGAAAGCGACGTCAGTGCCCCGAGAAGAAGGTGTAATTCCCCGACATTGATTTTAAGTGCGATTCAAGAGCCACGGTGTTTCAGAGGAAAGAGTGCTTTCTGACCCAGTAGCAGCAAAGGCAGAGGTTTGGTCTTTAATCTGCCTGCAGGGAACCCTGGGTGCTGGATTGTGCAGGGAGGTGCTTCTGAACATGGCTTCCGTGTTTATGGGTCTCGAATTTCAGATTGTGACACTGCAAAGCAGTCTTCTAGGCGCTAGTGCCGGTGATTTAATTCTTAGAAGCAAGAAAGTTACTGGCCATCCCTAGAGTTGGGCTCCAGATCCCAAACTAACACTCCCAACTACAACCTCAGGGCAGAGCAGGGACCAGGCCCAGTTCACTCGGCTTTCGGAATGAATTTTAACCCCCGCCCAGTCTTACAATGGGTCCCCTACCTGCAGTTCACTTGTTCTCAGTTTTTGAGGCAATAATTGCAGTTACATAAGCAGATGTCTGTTTGGTAGTTCAGGAACTCAGTTTGAAGAAACGAGTAATAGTTTTGTTAATCCTATCCTTTTTAATGATCTTTCAGGAGCTGTTTGAGATCAGTGAACCAGAACTCTTCTGCCCATCCCATGAAAAAGCCACCCTATTTGTGGGCAGAATTCTCAGGGAAAGAGTAGGCAGGCCCAGAGAAAAGCAAGTCTAATACCATCCATCTCCGAACAATTGTGGAATGAGCCAGGTTTCCTGAAATTCTCCTAGGAGGCTATCAAAAGCCCCAGAGGATCTGAACTTGAGAAAAAGTAGGAACTTGCCCAAATAGATAGTGTAGACCTTTGTAGCATAGGCCTCAAAATTTCCCAGGGGATCAATCTCATCTGGTCACCTTTAAGAGAGTCTTTGTTATTGTATATGAACTATATTTCAATAATAATGATAATAGTAATAATAAATCATCGTGGATGGTTAGGAATTCAATATATAAACTAGAGGTTGAAGAGAAGTGACTGTGTTTCAGAGACGAGGTCTTAGCGGGACTATTTTTGTGTTTGAGGACATTAGAAATCCTTTGCTGCTGGGGCGCCTGGGTGGCGCAGTCGGTTAAGCGTCCGACTTCAGCCAGGTCACGATCTCGCGGTCCGAGAGTTCGAGCCCCACGTCGGGCTCTGGGCTGATGGCTCAGAGCCTGGAGCCTGTTTCCGATTCTGTGTCTCCCTCTCTCTCTGCCCCTCCCTCGTTCATGCTCTGTCTCTCTCTGTCCCAAAAATAAATAAACGTTGAAAAAAAAATTAAAAAAAAAAAAAAGAAATCCTTTGCTGCTTAGCACCCTTTCTGGAACCTTTCTGGGATGGCACTTTCTCAGCTTGGAGCTAAGAATGGTGGAATTTTCAGGAAGCAGAGTGTTAGCTGATGACATAATTAGCAGGTATGAGAGGTCAGCCTTCTTAACACTAAGGTCACTTTCTGTATTTCTCATTGTCTGCTGGGTGCCGGGCAGGTGCCGTGCTAGCTCTGGGTGTGAGTAGTGGTGAATGAAACAGACCTGCTTCCTGACTTGACTGAGCCGATGATCTAGTAGGGAAGACATACATCAGTAGACAAGAAAACAGTCCAGTGTTTAATTATGCACGTGACAGGTGCTTTGAAGAAAAAGGGCTGACATGACTTGGGGAGATTACTTGAGTTTTGGTAGTAAGGAAAGGCCTTTCGGAGGAAATTCACTTGCATGATATTTTACCCAGTATAGTTTTTTTTTTATTGAAGGATAACTGGCATACAATATCCTATTAGTTTCAGGTGTATATCGCAGTGATTTGGTATTTTTATACAAAACGATCCCCACAAAGCTAATTACAGTATTGTTGGCTATATTCCTCATGCTGTACATTACATCTTGACTTATTAAGTGTAAGTTTGTGCCTCTTAATCCCCCTTCACCTATTTTGTCTGGCCAACCCCCCCCCCATCCCTCTCTCTTTTGTTAACCAACATTTACAAACACACCAACAGTTTGTTTTGTATTATCTACGAGTCTTTTTCTGTTTTCTTTGTCCTTTGTTCATTTGTTTCTTAGATTCCACACATAAGTGAAATCATACAGCGTTTGTCTTTCTCTGTCTTATTTCACCAAACACAGTACCCTCAAAGTCCATCCATTTGTCTCAGATGGTAGGATTTCATACTCTTTTATGGCTAATACTTCATTGTGTATAGGTACCACACCTTCATTAGCCATTCATCTGTTGATGGGCAGTTACATATCTTGGCTATTGTAAATAATGCTGCAGTGAACATCTAGGCACATATATCTGTTCAGATTTGTGTGTTTGTTTTCTTCAAATACTCAAAAATGGAATTGTTGGATCATGTGACAGTTCTGTTTTTAATTTTTTGAGGAACCTCTATACTGTTTTCCATAGTGGTTGCACCAATTTACATTCCCACCAGCAGTGTATAAAGATTCCCTTTTCTTCATATCCTTGCCAAAAATTGTTATGTTTTGTCTTTTTGATAGTAGCCAGCCTGACAAGTAGGAGGTGATATCTCGTTATGGTTTTGATTTGCATTTCCGTAATGATTAGTGATGTTGAGCATTTTTTCATGTGTCTGTTGGCCATCTGTATGTCTTCTTTGGAAAAAATGTCTCTTCAAGTCCTCTGCCCATTTTTTAATAGGGTTGTTTATTTTGTTCACATTAATTTGTGTAAGTTTTTTATATATTTTGGATATTAAGCCCTTATCAGGTGTATGATTTGAAAATATTTTCTCCCATTCAGTAGGTTGCCTTTTCGCTTTGCCATTGGTTTCCTTCATTGTGCAAAAGCTTTTTTAGTTTGATGTAATCTCTTCTGTTTCTTTTAGCTTTTATTGCCCTTGACTGAGGAGACTCATCCCAAAAAATATTCCTAAGACCATGTCAGAGAGCTTATTGCCTATGTTTCCTATAGGGGTTTATGGCCTCAGATATTACATTCAAGTCTTTAAACCATTTTGAATTTATTTTGGGGCATGGTTTAAGACAGAGGTCCGGTTTTATTCTTTTGCATGTAGCTATCCAGTTTTCCCAACACTATTTATTAAAGAGACTGTCTTTTTGCCATTGTATATTCTTGGCTTCTTTATCATAGATTAATTGGCCATTTATCCATGGATTTATTTCTGGGCTCTCTATTCTATTTCATTGATCTGTGTGTCTGTTTTATACCAGTACCATACTGTTTTGATTACTGTAGCTTTGTAGTATAGTTTGAAATCAGGCAGCATGACACATCCAGCTTTGTTCTTCTTTCTCAAGATTGCTTTGGCTATTTGGGTCTTTAATGGTTTTATACAAATTGTCAGATTCTTTGTTCTGTTTCTCTGAAAAATGCCATTGGTATCTTAATGGAGATTGCATTGAATCTGGAGATTGCTTTACTTAGTGTGGACGTTTTAACTGTTAATTCTTCCAGTCCATGAGCACGGTATATCTTTCCATTTATTTGTCTTCATTTTCTTTCGTCCGTGTCCTATAGTTTTCAGAGTACAGCGTTTTACCTCCTTAGTTTACATTTATTCCTAGGTGTTTTATTCTTCTTGATGTAATTGTAAGTGGGATTGTTTTCTTAATTTTTTTCTGATAGTTTGTTATTAGCATATAGAAACGCAACCAACTTAATTTTGTATCCTGTAACTTTACCGAACTCATTAATTCTAATAGATTTTTGGTAGAATCTTTAGAGTTTTCTATATGTAATATTGTCATCTGCAGATAGTGACAGTCTGCTTCTTTCCAACTTGGATTGCCTTTTATTTCCTTTTCTTGCCTAATTGCTGTGGCTAGGACTTCCAGTACTATGTTGAATAAAAGTGGTGAGAGTGGGCATCCCTGTCTTGTTCCTGATCTTTGAGGAAAAGCTTTAGCTTTTCCCCATTGAGTGAGTGATGCTAGCTGATGGTGTGTTGTATATGACCTTTATTATGTTTAGATATGCTCTTTCTATACCTGCTTTGTTGAGTGTTTTAATGCATCTATTGAGATACGATTTTTACCTTCAGTTTTGTTAATGTGGTGTATCATGTTGATTGAGTCATGGATGTTGAACCATCCTTGCATCCCTGGAATAAATCCCACTTGATTGTGGCATGTGATCATTTTAACATATTATTGGATTCAGTTTGCTAATATTTTGCTGAGAATTTTTACGTCAGTGTTCATCAGGGATATTGGCCTGTAATATTCTTTTCTTATGTTGCTTTTGTCTGGTTTTTGGCATCAAGGTAATGCTGGCCTCGTAAAATGAGTTTAGAAATGTTTCTTCCTCCTCAGTATTTTGGGATAATTTGAGAAGGATAAGAACTCTTTCTTAAATGCTTGGTAGAATTCACCTGTGAAACTGTCTTCTGCTGGATTTTTGTTTGGGGAGAGTTTTTAATATTAAGCTGTTGATTCAATTTCATTACTTGTAATTGTTCTATTCAGGTTTTGTTTTATTTTTGAGAGAGAGCATGAGTAGGGGAGGGGCAGAGAGAGAGGGAAAGAGAGAATCTTAAGCAGCCTCCACACTTAGCGCAGAGCCTGACATGGGGCTCGATCTCATGACTGGGAGATCATGAGCTGGGCTGAAGCCAAGAGTCAGATACTTAACCAACTGAGCCACCCAGGCATCCCAAACTCAAGAGTAGATTTTCTAAATATTCATGATCCAGTCTTGCAAAGTTTTGTGTTTCTGGCATTATTTCTTTTAGATTTTCCAATTTGTTGGTGTATAATTGTTCATAGGAGTTTCTTAGGATTCTCTGTATTTCTGTGGTATCAGTTGTTAACTTCTTTCGTTTCTGATTTTATTTGGGCCATCTTTTTTCTTGATGAGTTTGACTAGAGGCTTATCAATTAGAAGAAAAAAACTTTTACATTGTTCTATTATTTTTTTAAATCTCGACTTCATTTATTTCCTCTCTCATCTTTCCTTCCTTCTGCTAACTTCGGGCTTTGTTCTTTTTCTAGTTCCTTTAGGTGTGAAGTTAGATTGTTTATTTGGGATTTTTCTTGTTTCTTGAGGTACGTATGCCTGTATTGCTATGAATTTCCCTCTTAGAACTGCCTTTGCTCCATCCCATAGATTTTGGAAAGTTGTGTTTCTATTGCCTTGTGTCCCAAGGTATTTTTAAATTTTTTCTCTTTGATTTCTTCATTGATTTATTGGATATTTAGTAGCATATTTAGTCTCCACTTATTTGTAGGTTTTTTTTTTTCTCAAGTTTTCTTATTGTAATTGATTTCTAGTTTTGTTCTATTGTGGCCAGAAAATATGCTTGCTTGGTAAGATTGCATTCTTCTTGAATTTATTGAGACTTGTTTTGGGGCTGAACATGTGATCTATCCTGGAGAATGTTCCATGTACACTTGAAAATGTTTATTCTTTTTTTTTTAATTTTTAAAAAATTAACATTTATTCATTTTTGAGAAACAGAGAGAGCACTAATGGAGTTGGGGCCCAGAGAGAAAGGGAGATACAGAATCTGAAGCAGGCTGCAGGCTCTGACCTATCAGTCTTGATCCCGACACAGGGCTCGAACTCAGGAGATCATGACCTGAGCTGAAGTCAGACACTTAACTGACTGAGCCACCAGTTGCCTCATTTTTAAGTTTTTTTAAATGTGTATTTATTTTTGAGAGAGGGAGAGGGAAGGAGGGCACACAAGTGGGGGAGGGGCAGAGAGAGTGGGAGACACAGAATCAGAAACAGGCTCCAGGCTCTGAGCTGTCAGCACAGAGCCTGATGCAGGGCATGAACTCAGGAACCACGAACCACGAAATCATGCATGACCTGAGTTGAAGTCAGACACTTAACGGAGTTACCCAGGCACCCCTTGAAAATGTTTATTCGGAAGGGAGGGAAGGAGGGAGGGAGGGAAGGAAATGTGTATTCTTAAGTTTTAAGTCCATTTGGTCTAATAAGGCCAATGCTTTTGTATTGATTTTTCTGTCTGATCTGTGGTTATAAGTAGGATATTAAAGTCCCCTACTATTACTGGCAGCTAGATAGGCACAGGCCAGGCGTCCCTGGGAGTGCCATTCTGGGGTTACCCTGGGGGGATGGACAGCTGGAGCTGGGGTGGCCCTAGCAGGCTGGCCCTGTTCTCACCTGAGCTATTATGACTTGATGGGGGGAGATGTAAAAAATGGCACTGGCTGGCACCTCCAGCCATGTCTCCCTTTCCTGGCGTTCTCTGTGTGGTCCTTCTGTTGTTTATTGTGCAGAAGCTGTTCAACCAATCCTCAGTTCTTCCTTAGGAGGAATTGCTCTATATGTATAGATTCAGTGTGTCCATGGGAGGACATTGAGTTCAGGGTCTTCCTATGCCGCCATCTTGGACTGCCAATATTTTAAAGGTTTTAAATATTTTAAATTCTGCTTTTGCAACACTCCAGGAAGTTATGGAAGGGAAGAAGCCCCATTTTCTTCTGTAATCCCTCACAGTTTAAAGCACTCAGTGAATGTTGACTGACAGTTTTGTAACCCATCATATGTTGTCCATGTTCCTTTAGAAAATGCTCCCTAGGTCTAATTGGATACGGCCTAATTATGGTCTGGGACCTGATGTTTATAAGAGTTGGTAACAGTACCTGGCCTGTAATCAGTGCTCAAATACTGGTGAATGAATGAATGGATCAATGTAGGTTACAAATTGAGTTTGGTTTCTCAGATAAAGGCACTCTCCGTGATCTGATGAAACCACAGACCTTCCCTTTTCTCCTCATGCTCATCCTTCTTTTTTTAAATGTTTATTTATTTTGAGAGAGCATGCATGTGTGCGAGTGGGGAAAGGTCACAGAGAGAGGGAGAGAGAACAAGCAGGCTCCATGTTATCAGTGTGGAGCCCGATGCGGGGCTTGATCTTATCAATCATGAGATTCAAGACCTGTTCATGCTCCTCCCTCCTCCCTCCTCCCCCTCCTCCCTCTCTCCTCCTCCCTTTCCTCCCCCCCTCCTCCTTCTTTTTTTAATGTTTATTTATTTTTGAGAGAGAGAGTGGGGGAGGGGCAGAGAGTGAGGGAGACACAGAATCCAAAGCAGGCTCCAGGGTCTAAGCTGTCAGCACAGAGCCCGACACGGGGCTCGAACTCACAAACCATGAGATCATGACCTGAGCCAAAGTCGGATGCTAAACCGACTGAGCCACCCAGGCGCCACCATGCTCATTCTTCTTAACCCACATGTTCCCATCACTCCTTCCCCAAGAGTGATACCATTTGGTCCCATCTGTCTTTTGTCTGTAGACAACTCCCAAGTTACAGTGCTAGCCCTGTTCTCTCCGGCCCATCAGGCCTCACCTGTTTCCTATCGTTTGCTGCTCTTCTCTGCTAAATGTCCTCCTGGCATCTCAGACGTGCCCGCGACTCTCCACTTGAGGGCTGCATGGCTTGCCCCTCACTTTCTGACGTTTTTACTCAGAGATCACCTTCTAGGAGAGGCGCCCTGGGCACCGTGTCTAAACCCGCATGCCCCTCCCCACCCACCACACTCGCTAACCTCCTTCCACGCTTTTGTGTTCCTCTGTAGTACTTATTTAACATTCTGTATACTTTCCGTCTCTGCCTCCTCTCTCGTTTTATAAGAAGGAAGCTCTGTGAGGACAGGAATTTCTTTTCCTGTTTTGTTCACTCCTCTGTCCTCAGTGCCTGGCACGTGGTAGGAATTCAGTAAATGTCTGTTGAATTCATGACTATTTATGTATAATGTTCAGGTGCTATATATCGTATAGAAGAGGTAGTGACCAAGTCAGGTACTTGCACCGATGCATACTGTCCCCGCGAGCAATTGCTAGAAATGCAGACTGATGCCAATGTGTCCTGACAGTGATCAGATTCCAAGAGTGGTTCTGGCACCGGTGATGTGATTTTCTGAGATGAACCCTTTTTTTTAATGTATGTATTTATCTTAGAGAGAGAGAGAGAGAGAGAGCGAGCCGGGGGAGGGGCAGAGAGAGAGGAGCGAGAGAGAATCCCAAGCAGGCTCCATACTGTCAGCGCAGAGCTCGACACGGGGCTTGAATCCACGAACCATGAGTTCATGATCTGAGCCCAAGTCAGACACTTAACCAACTGAGCCACCCAGGCGTCCATGAGATGAACAGTTCTCGAGTTCAGAAAGAAACAATATTCCCAGCATCGTGGGGTAGTTATAAGAATGTATTCTGAAGCCACACTGCCTAGTAAACCAGTGAGGTTCTGTCTTGATTAATATAGTAGTAATAAGGGTTTTTTTTTTAACCTATGTGAATATTGCACAAGATGTGGGACTATCCCTGTGCCTTGCAGATTGTCCAGCATCCTGACCTCTGCCCCCTGAATTCTAGTAGCTCCCCTCATTCATCATGACCACCCCAAGTAAGGGTTAATGGTTTTTGTATACGCTATTCCAGGCCCCCACTTTTTTGTGTGAAATTATTATAGATCTGAATAACTAGATAGGCTCTTTGTCATTTGACTCCCAATTGCTCAGTGCCCATAACAAGTTCTGGTTTGTCTTTTTAATTATATATATATATATATATATATATATATATATATAATTAAATATATATATATATATATATATAGTTTTAAGTTTATTTTTGAGAGAGACAAAGCACAAGTAGGGAAGGGCGGAGAGACAGAGAGGGAGAATCCCAGGCAGGTTCTGCACTGCCAGCACAGAGCCCAATGTGGGGCTCAAACCCACGAAGCCACGAGATCATGACCTGAGCTGAAACCAAGAGTCGGACACTTGACTGAGCCCCCCCAGGTGCCCCCCAAATTCTGGTTTGTCTTACAGCTAAACATGATATTGCTCCCTCCCCCGGGTCTCCCTATCTTTGGACACTCCCAGCCCAAAGTTCTGCCCGCCCCCCCACTGCTTTTAGTTTCTTCAGGCAGAGGGCAGACATGGGGGTCGCAAGGAGCTCTTTTGCTTGTCCGTGTTCCTTACGTCTCCAGAAAGACTCTTCAAGTCGGAAGTACCTACTGTGTTTCCACCCGTAGTGTGACTGTTAGGGTCCTTGCCAGCTGAGCGGGGAGAGGTTCTAGCTGCCCCACCTTTGGAAGTGCCAGTCATTTCTTAAAGGAGCCAAAGCTCTTTTCTGTAAGTATTTTGACAGTTCAATTAAGTAGAACATGTATATATTGGGTATGAAGAAAAAGGTCAGTGGCGGAGTTCTCGTGGAAGGTTTCCAACAAGGGGGACTTGAAATGGACCTTAGAGGGTTAATAGAATTCGGAGAGAGAATTTGGGTGAGAAAGAGCAGAAAGGGCGGTTTTTCCAAATAGAGGAAAAAAATACCAACAGAGATACAGTGCATGGTGTGTTGGGATGGTCAAAACCAGGACTCGAGTTGAAAATTGGCGATAAGATGGACCAGGCGCAGTGGCCCCAGCTTATGGGAGTTCTTGGGAGCCGCGGTGCCGTGACCTTGTGCCACTTCACTGTTCATTGTATTCCCTTCCCCCCCCCCCCCCCTCCCCTCCCGTGATGTCTCCCCTTTTGGACTTCCTTCCATATTTTTCCTTTTGTTTGTTTTGCTTGAAGGTATCTCTTGTGGTCTGTGAATTGGCGGATTTTTATCTACTGTCCATGCAACCCCACACCCCCCCACCCCCCCCAACCCCACTGGTTTCAGGCACAGATACCGACAGCCTGTCACTGCCTGTCACCAGCTTAGCTTACACGGAGCCAACTACCTCTTGTTAGGATTAGTGTCTGATCCCGAATAGAAATCTGTTTTATGACACATGCTTCTTTGCAAAGCATTGAAGTCTTGTGACTTCTTAAAATCAAACTTCCTGTGAAATGTCTGCATCTTTAAATTCTGTTTATGGTCAAGGTTCTGGCGTGGGCTAGCCACCAGCCAGCTAACCGTCTCCTTCCTGGCAGGCCGTTCTCGGTTACTGTGTGTTTACAGGCTGTTCAAAATTCCACATTGCCTGGAGTCTTTCCGCCTCCAGGGTCCAGGCACATTTGCTGCTTCCCCAACCCTTCTGAGCTTTCAGAATCACATTTTAGCGTTCGTATCTGAAGCCCTTCATTCCTTTTCCTTTTTATGTGTCTGATGAATTTTGTTTTTGAAGTATCCTTTTTTTTTTTCCTACACCTTTTTCCTGACTCAGATCAGGGTTTCATCTCATTCTCCTGCTCACTTCAGAAGGCCCACGATGGAAAAGGACTTTCGTCACCTGTGCAGTAGCCACATGTTTGCTGAGAGGTGACGGAGAGCGAGCCCTTCACCTCTCGTTCCATGCCGTTCCTTTTGGGCCAGCTTTCCCCGAACAGTCCAGGTCTTTTTTTTATTAAGTACCCCAAAACAGCTTAGCCGTCCTGTCACGTATCTCGGCTCTCGGCTGTCCTGTCACAAGGCTCTTAGACGAGGGCGCTGCGCGTGGACGGCGGGGACCTGGCCCGCAGTGGAGGTGCGGAGTCTGTTACTCACACTGAGGCGCGAATGGCAACAGTTGAAGACGCTGGCCTTTCAGGGACGATGAGTTGTTGACCACACTCACAGCCTTGGAGTGAAAGGTAACAGGAGCCTCACCTGCCCTTTCGAGGGGACTTTCAGAGCCTCTCTGCTGCTCCTGCAAGTGTACCGTGTGAACAGACGCCCGACAGCCCAGGCGAGGGGTCCCAAGTTACCATACGCTGTTTCCCAGTCCGTCCTCCTTTAATCAAAATAGTCAGAACCTCACCAGTAGTGGTGAGATGCAGGGGTGAGTACTGAAACACCGAGAGAACTCTTGACCGAGTCCCACGGAGCGGATAGAAGATTACGCTGCAGCCCCTCGACTGTCGTGCAGAGGTCTGGGTAGCCTGGGGCTCCTCGCGGCAGGTCACTTCACGCCCGGAGACCCCAGCTTGTCACTCAGAAGGGGCTTCCTGAATCAATCCGGCTCAAGGCATTCCCATCCTCGCTGGCGGCCTTCCGGTGGCACCCGTCGTTTCCTTGCCCCAGAAGTCGTTGCTTCCAGAAAGGAGGAAAGCACCGAACCCGTCTTTATGGCCGCCTCGACCATCCTTCGTCTGAGTCTCCCGGCTGGGCTCAAGATGGCAGTGCCGTTGCAGCCACGGCTGGGGACTCCCGGGTTTGGGGGCCAGGCCACAGCTTTGCTTTTCCCTCAGGGCATCTGAGCTTCTGTCACCAGGTCCTCCGTTTCTTTTCAGCACTTAAGGTATCAGGGAAATCCAGTTATCGGTGTGAACCACCGCGGGCACACGGGCTGTAGTGACTTTTGCAGGTGGCTTGGGCCACGTACGAGGGAACCTACTCCTGATCTCAAAATTGTCATCTGGATCCCACATTAGTCCAGAAAAGCAGTAAAAATTAATAACGTACGTCACGTGTCTCTAACACATGTGCTTTCCGTTATCTGGGCACGTATGCCCCAGCGTGCACGTGAGCATGCCTGCACCCCCCCCACTCCCCCACCCCCCGCAACACACACAGTTTTTCTGAAACGGGGAGTAACTGTGGTTCCAAAAGGAAACGATTGGTGTGACCCCTTGAAATCTGAGCCCAGCCGCACGTTCCAAATGAAATGGCTCCAAATGCACGGGCAGGTTGTCTGTCTTCCAGAGAGCCGCAGCTGCCCGAGAAGCGGGGAGAGAAAGCACTTTGGTAGGAAACGTTGGCTAACTTGCAGGCATTCGGATTTAATTCTCTGAAGATGAGCAAACGACTTCCACAAGGTGCTCATATAGGAAGATCCTGACTCCCCTCCTCCCGCCCACACCTACAGCAGCCTCTGGAAAGTTTCCCTCTGCTTCTCCCCGACAAAGGGTAGAAAGACCCCATCCGGACGGGTGAGAGAGGCAGAGAGACGCAGGGGTGCCAAAACCCCGTCCCCGGCACAGCGACGCACAACAGGGAAGGAGCTCACCAGCCCGCGGCCTCTGCCCGGGAAGCAAGGGGTCGGCGCCCCACATCAGGCCCCTCGAGTCCTGCACTGGAGAGACAAGCCCAGAACATCCGGCTTATTAGGAAGTGAACGGGGCTGATTATCCAAAGAACCCAAAGGACTGTAGAAACCGAGGTCCCCTTTCAGAGAGCTTGCCTGCAGCCTCATTCACCCCGACCCAGTGCACAGACAGCAGTTTGACAAGTGCTTAGACTAGATGAGAAGGAAATTCACTTGCCGATCTAAAAGCAGCAGCTGGAGGGGAGACCGTCGAAACTCTCCCAGAGGAGAGGCACTGGTGAGGCCAGTTTTGCACCCGCTGCCACCCTCCCCCCCCCCCCCCCCCACCAGCACGCAGGGAGGAGACCATCCTGCTGCCTCACTGCAGCCAGAGAGTGCCTGTAGGCAGGTGCCGCGCTCCCCTCTCCCTGGCAGCTGAGCGCAGCATTGTCCCACCCCCAGCCGGTGCTCCGGCACAGGAAGGCGCCCTCCTGCTACAGTCCTGATGCCCACAGGCGGGCTCATCTTCCAGCTGCCTTTCTGAAGCCGGCGAGCATGCCACGCCCCGTACGCTCTCCACTTGCCTAGTTGAAGCCAGCAGGTAGGCACAGTCTACACGGTGCTGCCCTTGGTTGCCTGGCCCTAGTGCCAGGGGGGCTGCCGTTCCTGAGCTCCAGGGGAAGGTAACAGTGGAGAATACAGTTCCTGGCGGGCCACCACCCCTAGAGCACTGCACAGACAGCAGTCTCCCTGGGGAAAAGGCCAGCTACCCTCGAGCTCCTGCCTGGGCAGTAGGCTTCAGGTTGCCCACACAGGGAGAGGCTGATAAGGTGCTCCCGGAGAGCGTAAGCCAGGGAGATACCTCTGTGTCCACTCCTCTGGCCTCATGACAGATCTATAAGACCTCCCAGAAAGGAGATTATTCGTTCATCTGGAGCCCCACTTGTTAAAACTGTTGCCCAGGTGACACCTCCAGATCTCCTGGTCTGGCGGCCAGCACAGGGATTACGACTATCTCTTTGCATACTTTTTCTTTTTCTTTTTTTTTTTTTTAAGAGAGAGAGCGGGGGGAGAGGGCCAGAGAGAGAGAAAGAAAATCCTAAGCAGTCTTCGCCCTGACGCAGGACTTGATCCCACAATCATGAGATCATGACCAGAACTGAAATCAAGAGTTGGACACTCAACTGAGCCGCATAGTTTAAAAGCTCTTGGCCTGAGGGATTTCACTTTTAATTGCCTGAACTCGGTGTTAAATGAGATTCCTCCCCTGGGAACACTGACAGGTCTTGGCACACTCTCAACAACAGGGACACATCAAGAAGAAATCAGGTGGTGTAGACTGTCCCAAAGGTTCAAGAGATAATCATGAACCAGGGCAAAGTTGAATGAGAAGCTTCATTACCTACAGAGGCCAGTCCTTCAAGATTGAGAGAGAGAGAGAGCTGCTTTGTCTAATACATAGAAACACATGGAGAATCAAACAAAATGACACAGAGAAATATGTTCCAGATGAAAGAACAAGACAGAACCTCAGAAAAAGACTTTAATGATACAGAGGTTCAGAAATCTGATAAAGAATTTAAAGTAGTAGTCAATAAAGGTGATTGCCGAACTCAGAGGAAGAATGGATGAACACAGTGAGAACTTTATCAGAGAGAAAGAGAATATAAGAAAGGACCAAACAGAACTCAGAGACCTGAAGAGAAAAATAACTGAGCTGAAATATGCTATAGGGGTTCAACAGCAGGCAGAATAACACATTAAAAGGCTCAGTGAGCTGGAAGACAAGGCAGTGGAACTCATCCAGACTGAGAAGCCGAAAGAAAAAAGAATTCTTTTAAATGAAGAGACCTTACGGGACCAAAAAGACATAAAGTAGAATTACATTCACATTATAGGGTTCCCAGAAGGAGAAGAAAGAGAGGGGCAGAAAATTCCCCTAACCTGTGGAGGGAAACAGACCTCCAGATCCAGGAATCCCAGAGAGTTCCAAGCAAGATGAACCCAAAGAGATCCACACCCAGACACGTTATAATTATAATTGAAATTTATAATTAAAATACTTAAAGACAGAATCTTAAAAGCAGCAAGGGAAAAATAAATTGTTACATACAAGGGCAACCCATTAAGGCTATCAGATTTTCGAGCAGAAACTTTGCAGACCAGAAGAGACTGGCAGGATGTATTCAAAGTGCTGGAAGGAAAAAACTTCCAACCACAAATACTCTACCCAGCAAGGTTATCATTCAGGATTAAAAGGAGAGATAAAGAGCTTTCCAGAGCTTTAGCTAAAGCTAAACCTTTCCAGAGCTTTCATCACTACTAAACCAGCCTTTCAAGAAATGTTAAAGGGACTTCTTTAAGCTACAAAGAAATGGCAGTGATTAATAACAAGAAAACCTGTGAAAGTAAAAATCTCACGAGAAAAACTAAATCTATAGTAAAAATAGTGGATTCGTTCACTTACAAAGCTAGTATGGAGGTTAAAACACAAAATTAGTAAAATCAGGGGTGCCCGGGTGGCTCAGTTGGCTTTGATTCAGGTCATGATCTCGCAGTTTGTGGGTTCGAGCCCTGTGTGGGGCTCTGTGCTGACAGCTCAGAGCCTGGAGCCTGCTTCAGATTCCGTGTTAACCTCTCTGCTTCTCCCCTGCTCATGCTCTGTCTCTGCTGCTGTATTATGTTTATCCAGTACGCCCAGAACACTCTCTAGGATAGATCACATATTAGGCCACAAAACAGATCAGTAAATTCAAGAAGGTTGAAATCCTTTCAAACATCTTTTCTGACCACAATAGTATGAAATTAGAAATCAGTTATAAGAAAACTAGAAAAACTGCCAGTACATGGAGATTAAACAACGCATTACTGAACAGCTGCTGGGTCGTAGAAGAAGTCAAAAGGTGAAAATACTTAGAAACAATTGAAAACAAACACAAATACCACAAACTGTAAGATGAACAAAAGTGAGGAGAGAAGTTCGTAACGTTACAAGCTTACCTCAAGAAACAAGATACATCTCAAACAATTTAACTTTACGTTTAAAGAAACTAGAAGAAGAACAAACAAAGCCCAAAGTTAGTACAAGGAAGAAGGTAAAGATCAGAGCCGAAATAGATGAGATAGGAGACTAAAAGGATAATGGGAAAGATACCTGAAACTAAGAGCTGGTTCTTTGAAAAGGTAAACAAAATAGACAAACCTTTAGGTAGACTCACCAGGAAAACAGAAGGCTCCAATAATGTCAGAAATGAAAGTTAAACTAATAGCACAAAAATAAGGATCATAAGAGACTATTATGAACAATTATTTGCCAACAAATTGGACAATCTAGGAGAAATGGATAAATTTATAGAAACACAATTTTCCGAGACTGAACCAAACATAAAGAAATAGAAAATCTGACTAGACCAATTATTAAGATTGAATCAGTAATCCAAAACTTCCAAACAAACAAAAGCCCGGGGCAGATGTCTTCCCTGGTGAATTCTACCAGACATTTGAAGATTTAATATCTATCCTTCTCAAACTCTTCCAAAAATTGAAGGGGAGGGAACGCTTTAAACTCATTTCACGAGGCCAGCATTACCCTGATGCCCAAGCCAGACAAGGACACTACAAGAAAAGAAAATTATAAGACAGCACCCCTGCTGAACACAGCTGTAAAGATCTTGAACAAAATACTGGCAAACCCAATTCAGGAATACGTTAAAGTGATCATAGACTACAGTCCAGTGAGATTTATTCCAGGGATGCCAGTATGGTTCAACATCCACATTAATCAACATGATACACCACATTTATAAAATGAAAGATGAAAATCATATGATCGCCTCAAAAGATGCGGTAAAAAGCATTGGGCAAAATTAAACATCTGCTTATAAAAACTCTAAACAAAGTAGGTATAGAGAGAGCAGACTTCAACATAATAAAGGCCGTCCACAACAAACCTACAGCCAGCATCCTACTCAGTGGTGAAAAGCTGAAAGTTTTTTCTCAAAGACCAGGAACAGGACAAGGATGCCCACTGTCACCACTTTTATTCAAAGTAGTATTGAAAGTCCTCACTACTGCAGTTAGGCAGGAAACAAAAGGCATACGCATTGAAAAGAAAGAAATAGGGGCGCCTGGGTGGCTCAGTCGGTTAAGCGGCCGGCTTCGGCACAGGTCATGATCTCGCGGTCCATGAGTTCGAGCCCCACATCGGGCTCTGTGCTGACAGCTCAGAGCCTGGAGCCTGTTTCAGATTCTGTGTCTCCCTCTCTCTGACCCTCCCCCGTTCATGCTTTGTCTCTCTCTGTCTCAAAAATAAATAAACGTTAAAAAAAAAAAATTAAAAAAAAAAAAGAAAGAAATAGAAGTGTCACTGTTGGCAGATGACATAATATTGGGCCTAGAAAACCCTCAGGATTCCACAAAAAAAGGACTAGAATTAACGAATTCAGTGAAGTTGTAGGATACACAATCAGTAAACAAAAATCTGTTGTGTTTCTATATGTGAATAACGAACTATCAGAGAAATCAAGAAAATAATCCCAATTACAGTTACATCAAGGAGAATAAAATACCTCCAAGGAGGTGGAAGACCTTGCACTGGAAACTGTAGACGTTAATGAGAGAAATTGAAGAAGATACAGACAGATGGAAAGATATTTCATACTTAGGGATTAGAAGAATTAACATCGTTAACTCTCCATCCTAACCAAAGCAACCTACAAGTTTGGTGCCATTCCTATCAAAATGCCAATGGCATTTTTTCACAGAACTAGAACAAGTAATTCTACAATTTATGTGGAACCACAGGAGACCCCAAATACTCAAAGCGATCTTGAGAAAGTCCAAAGCCAGAGGTACCATGCTCCCTTATTTTTAACTGTACTGCAAAGCCATAGTAGCCAAAACAGTATGGTACTGGCACAAAAACACGTGGGTCTGTGGAACAGAATCAAGAGCCCAGATACGAACCCTCATATATGGTCCGTTAATTTTTGACAAAGGAAGCAAGAATATACAATGGGGAAAAGACAGACTCTTCAGTAAATGGTGTTGGGCAAACTGGACAGCTACGTGCAGAAGAAGGAAATAGGACCATCATTTTATACCATATACAAAAATTAACATGGATTAAAGACTTGAAGACCTGAAACCATAAAACTAGAAGAAAACATTAACATAAGTGGTAAACTCCTTGACGTCACTCTCGGTGATGTTTTTTTGGATCTAACTCCAAAGGCAAGAGAAACAAAAGCAAAAATAAGCAAATGGGGGGCGCCTGGATGGCTCAGTCAGTTAAGTGTCCGACTCTTGATCTCAGCTCGGGTCATGATCTCGTGGTTCGTGGGTTCAGGCCACATGTTGGGCTCCTCACTGACAGCACAGAGCCTGCTTGGGATTCTGTTTCTCCCTCTCTCTCGCTCTCTCAAAAAAAAAAAAAATTTTTTTTAAAGACGTATATATATTTATACGTATGATGGAACAGTACTCAGCCATAGAACAAATGAAATCTTGCCTTTTGCAACAACACGGATGGACTTAGTGGATGTTATGCTAAGTTAAATAAACAGACCCCAAAAGACATACTCCACTCATATGTGGAATCTGAAAAAATAAACGAAACCAAACCCAGACTCCTAGACAGAGAACAGACTGGTGATTGCCCGAGGGGGAGATGGGTTGGAGTGGGGAGCAAAATAGTAAAGGAATCGGGAAGTACAAACTTGTAGTTCTAAAGTCGTGTGGCTTTCATGTGCAGCATGGGGAATGTAGTCAGTAATATTGTGTTAGCTTTGGTGACACATGATGACTAGATGTACTGTGGTGGTGACTTTGCAATGTATATAAATATCAAATCACCAAGTTGTACACCTGAAACTAATATTTTATGTCCATTATACCTCAGTTGTTGTTTTTTTTTTAAGCTAAGCAAATTACTTAGTTGTCACCGCATAGTGGCAGTACTCCTAAAATTGAAGTGTCCAGAGCGACAGTCTTAAAGAATAGGTAAGGTTAGTCAGTGCGCACAGTTCTTCCTCTCTAGTAAAGTGGGAAAGAAGGAAATCAGCTCCAAGTGTAATAGAAGACATTTGCAATACTTGTAATGAGAAATCAGTTATCCATGGAGACTGTGTTAAAAATTACAGCAGGTAACCAACCAAGAGAAGTGGAGGGATGGAATCTTCCATTAGCTTTGAAATAGACTAACATCTGCTCAAGGAACTTAAAGTTGATAGGTTATTAGATCCAGTAGTTTTCAACTTTCGGGAAGTCATAGACCCCACTGAGAATGTGATTGGGGCCCTTCTCCAGAAAAATAAGCACACAGAAGTTTGCATGCAATTTCAAGGAACGTATGGACTCCCTGAAGTCTGTACATTAGACCCTAATTTCAGACGCCCTGGATTAGCGCGTTTCTGTAAATCCTAACCTGTGACACACTCCATGGCTCGGTGTTCCCAAACATAACAATGGAATCTGAAGATCAGATGTCAGACTCTGGATTTCCCTCCTCTAGATTAATAGTACTTGGCATACACAGTGTGAAAGTAAAACAAAAAAAGAAAAATTCTACTTTTAAATTCAATTCCTGGTCCTGGAGAAGCCCAGCGTGTAATTTCAGAAGTCACCGGTGGGCTGCGTATCATCTTCATAAACAGGTAGTAAGCTCAGCCCTTGCCCGATCCCCCTCCCAGCTCCGGATTCACAGGGGAGACGCTAACGGACACGCAGGCGTGAATTCCGCACTCACACACCTTCTAACTGCATTGCCGTGAATGTCCAGCTGGCCTTGAAAGACTATCCGCTCACAGTTCCCTCATCAGTTTTATGCCCGAGTTTCATTGACTTCAAGTTGGAAAGCGAGTACCCAGAATTACAAACCAGGAAATAGTTTGGCTCTCTCCCTAAAATAAAGAGTTTTCATCCTCTTAGGAAGTAAGAGCATGTGTCTGTATATGTTGAGCTCATGATGAGTGTCACGTGTCAGGTAAGTGTGGCTCTGTGTGGTTTTCCTGTTCCCTCTGCAAATAGCCTCTACTTTACCTGCAAGTCCTGTAGCACTCTCTCTAATCCCAAATGGGAAATGCACTTGTCTCTTGTACCAGGAATCAAGGACTCTGGAATGGGAGTCCCTTCACGCAGAAGGGGAGCGATGGGGACCTCTGGGCAAGAGCATCACTGTCATGTCTACAGCTTGTCTTTCCTGTGCTTTATGCTGCTAAGGCAGACCTTTAAACTCGTAGCTGGGAATCTTAGCGAAATTAGAAACATGACTGATGAATGGGAGGCAAGTAGTCTCGGCCCAGGTCTCCTTGCCACCCACATGGTAGGTTTGTTCTTTTGACAATTACTCGTTCCCACTGTTGGAGGGGAAGGGAGCGCTTAAGCATTCTTGCCTCCAGCCGCCACCGAAATCTTCCTGTGATGTCTGTGGACAGAAGCTCTGGTGTTAACTCGGCCACTGCTCCGAGACCTTACTGAACCCATGAAGGCGGTTTGAGAGCTGGAACCGAGGAGGACGGGCCATCTCAGCACCTAGCCCAGCCGCAGCGCCGCTTGGTGACTGATGGAGTCCCTCTGTTCCCTTGAAAGCGTATTGACGGTTCACAGCCGTTAAAGCTTCTTGATGTCTTTCTGGGATCGAAGCTGATGGCAGAATCGCACACTCTGTTGAATATTGATTCCGTATGTGTATTCCTCCTGCAGAGAACGTGATCAACGGGCAGGATTACGAAGTGATGATGCAGATTGACTGCCAGGTGATGGACACCAGGATTCTACACATCAAGAGCTCATCCGTTCCTCCTTATCTCCGGGACCAGCAGAGGAATCAGACCAACACCTTCTTTGGCTCCCCTCCTGCAGCCACGGAGGCAGCCCACGTCGTCAGCACCATCCCGGAGTCGTTACAGTAGTGACGTGGGGCTGCGTGGGAAAACAGTGGGACTCTGCCAGACCGCAGAGCGGGGAGAGATGCTCCGTCCTGCCTGCTTGGTGGCGAGCACAGAGCCGCCTCGCAATGGGGTTCAAGGGAGTGGGAAAAGCTGTTTTTCGCCATCTGCCCTTCCGCTTGGAAAGCACTGAAATTCAGACTCGAGGGAGACGGCATTTCTCCAGTGGCAGCTGCCTCCCTGTCCTCCAGTGCTGCCTGGGGTGGACTGTTTCCTGTACTTTCTGAATTGCTGTCTCTTCTGTATTTCTGTTGTGTTTAAATAGTCATCTTTACAGTAAGATCCCCTTCCCTCCTCTGCCATTTCACTTCTTGATAAAGAGATTTTTATTTACAGCCGTGCAGCACGCCAAGTGTTTCCGCGGATGAGCGTTCCCGTTGACTTCATGCAAATCCGTTGCGGATATTGTGCTGATTGGAAAACAGATTTCAGGACCGGAACAGCCAAAAAAACACCCCCCAAAAAGGTCAAAACAATGTGGAGCTTTAGGCAAAAGGGGGGAGAAAAAGACTCCCCATTGGGGAAGGTTGGTCTTTACCTGGGATTGTGGTTCAAACGTGACACTGAATGTGTCGGGCGCCACAGGGAGGGCGGCAGGTTGGAGAGGACAAAATGCGAGAGCGAGGTGGGCCGTGGGAGGAGGGGCAGCTCTGTGAACACACACGTGGAAGACACGGCAGGTTTTGATGCGATTGTTGGAGTTTAAGCCACAGCAACCATCTATGCTGAGGCCGCTGAGCGTTAGCGTCTGAGCCTGTACGCTCTCATTACTAGCCTGGTGCGGGTTCCTCAAGGACCCCGGGACAGATCCTTCACTTGTGCCGTGAATTCCCACCCGCTACCCACCTTCTGCTGATAGTGACGTGAAGCAAACAGGTTTTCTTTTCTCTTGAGAACCGACAAGTACTTATTCCTTAAGACTATGCAGACAGGCGAGCTTGGACTCCTGTTTGGCCAGTGCCTCCCATAACTCGGCAATAATTTTCAGCTTCTCCAGGGAAAAGACAGTGAAGGAATTCACTTCTTTGTCCTCCCATATTAAAAAAAAAGAAGAAATAGCCCTACCACGTTCCTTTGTATCTTATTGTACTTTGACTACTTTTCTTTTTCTCTCTGATGTTCTGCCTTCAGTTTCTCGACTGAGTCTTCCTTTTTCTTGTCCTGCGAAACTTTGCAAACACTGCTTCTCACCCTAATCGCCCGGGCCGCCTCTTCCTGCAAATCCTCCAAGGGACCGTGCGGCTGGGGCGTTGTCAGCCCGCACGGTCAGGCCTGCCTTCGAAATCTGAAGACTCGCTCAGGCTTCTGGCTCTGGACGGTGATGCCCCTCTGCCCGAGCTAGTTGGATGCTCTCCGAGGAAATCAGTTTAACTTGCGCGTGCAGGGTCGGGGAGAAGCGCCCTGCTGCCTGGGTACCCGGCCGTCTGGAGTTGGCCGTGATAATGAGCCTCGCTCTGCCCCACGCACAAGCCTCCCAGAGTCCGGGGCCATATCCCGGCAGGGACCGTCTTCCTGGGATGCTCCACTTGGAACGGGCACCAGGACGAGAGGGCCGTGCCAACGAGACCCACAGGTCACGGGACCGCCTTCTCTTGGAGTCTCTTCTCCGTCCCTGTGCCTTCTGTCCGTTGTGCAGATCAGCTGAGAAAGCAGTGGTGGCCGTGGCCAGCGGGAAGGTGACCTCATTCCCCAGCCCCCGGCCTGCCAGAGCTGCCCACCAGGGCGACCTGCGCGTGCACCTCCCCGCCTGTCCCAGCTCTCCCTACCCGTCCACCGGCAGGTGGTGGTCATGCCATCGGCCCCCCCAAAGGCCTCTCCTCCAGGTGGACGTGCAGGAGGGACAGCAAGCGGCAGCCTGGGAGCCCCTCCCCCCTACTCCCCCTGCTGACCCTCCAGCTCCTCGTGGTTTCCTGGCCTTGACTTGGTGTTTGGAGATGAGGGAGCGGGCTTCTCAGGGTGCAGTTTCAGGAAGCGAGCGAATGGCCGCTGACAGTTGCAAAGAAGTATTCCACCGTCTGAGTTTCCATCAAAGCCGCCACTACTCCCTGGGCCCCACAGTACTTTTGATCTAACACGTGTAAGGCTCCCGCCAGTGAGGGCTGTCGGGAAATAGCAAGCGGCTACACCTGATTCGTTAATACAGCAAGCTGGTGTTTTGGTTTAGTGTGTTGGTGAAATCGCCTCTGGGGGGTTGCAGCCAGGAGTTCTGCCCCCAGGATATATATGTGTACATATCATTTTAATTTATTTTTTTAGTGGGGTTTTGCAAGCTGGCAGGGACTTGGTTAAACTAGAGCGGGCAGTCCCCCCCGGGAGGTACAGGACCCTGTCCCCCTGGGGCCGCCCCCGCTGCAGTCTTGGGAAGTGATGATGGGGACGGCCAGGAATGGTCCTTCACCTGGTGGCAAATCCCACGTTTTTAGGCTTTTAATGGAAGTAGGTGTTTCCCCGTGCGAACTACTGAGTCAGACGTAGGGCTCCTTCCCCAGGGGGGCGTTCAGCTCGCTCAGAACAGATACGCAGCTGCGTTACAGTAGTAGGTGTAGACGGCCTCTTTCCAAAGTGAGGCTTTGTAAAAGGATCATCTCGAATCCAGTGTTTGCCAGGCTTGTAGTTGAGAAGCTTTACGTTAGGTTATTGAGTGTCAGGGTTTGTCTTTTCACAAGTAGAAACCAAAAAAATCTAACAAAACTAACTGTTTTCTAAATGACTGCAGACTCCCAACACCAAGTTGGCACGGCTTTGTCTTTTCTTGTTAGCAAGGAGTAGACACGGAGGTATTTGAAAGCAGCAATGTTCTGTGAGTCATTCTTGAATGTTCTAAATAAACATTACTTAGAAACAGACAAGCAACTTGGGATTCAAACTGATTTTTCTATCATTTTTAAAGAGACACTGTCCCGACTAAACCTTCCTGGCTGGACCCTTCCTGCCGGGCAGGAGCCCGGTCACCACAGCCCGACAAGACAGCCGTTGCTGTGGCATTGGGGGTCCTGGACACTGGACGGCTGTCCAGCTCCTGCAACTTTTGCACTACTTTCTGACTCCTGCCATTTTCCTAAAGCTCAGGTTGTGAAACTTGGCAGAAAAATAGCACAGGGAAAAACCCGTATTCGACTTCGCGACACCGAAGTTTCAAAGCAACTCCCACGTCAACTACCTATGAGGAGTGACCCCTTTTTTACTGACGAGCCAGAGTAAGACCCCCGTCCCCTCCAGTCCGACCTCCCGCAAGCTGTCCACCCAGGAAGGCCCTCTCTCCACTGCGCACCGATGGGCCGACTCCGGGCTCCTGCAGCAGATCCGCGGGAACCGAAGCTCCAATGGAGCCTTTTATACTAGCTGCTGATTTATACGAACTAACCTCTCAAGTACGACTGCCGACGCCAGAATCGATAGATGCTTATTACCACCTGTGCACCCCACGCTCTTAACCAGAATGTTAGTTTTGCCCATCCTGAGTCATTCTAATCTACAGAAAGTAGGATCTTTGCTGCTGATATGAACACTAATTATGTACGTTAAAAATAAGAATAAAGCCTAAAGAAAGGAAATGTGAGAAATTTTCGTTTCTACCTCTAGTAACATTTGGGGAGAGGGGCAGTTTCTGTGCCCCCCCACCCCCCACTCCTAGGGGTTATGGTCAACTTTTTATTTTCTAGGAAAACAGGATACTGGACTGTGCAGAAGGATGTTGCTGGAGTCCAGACGGAAGTATGCACATAACAGAAATGCCGTGTTCTGTTCCCCCCAAACAGAAATCGGAACGTATCCTGTTAACTTCTATTTTTAGTGACGAAGCTGAAAACAAAGTCTATTTTAGATAAGTCTAGAACTTTGAGCAGTTTGTTCTAAATAGCTGTGTTACCTGTCGGGTTATCTGTCAGAATAATCTGTGTAAAAAGAAGGGCAGAGGCATCTTGATCGGGAAATTTGGTCCTGTGTGTGGATCGTGTCGTGGCTAGCCACTGGCGGATAACGGACACCAGTCTCGACATAATGGTTTGCTCACTTTAAGTATTAAAGGTGCAGCACATTAAAAGCCTCCATTATATTAGTTTGGGGAACCAAGGAGTAAATAAATCCTGGTCTGTCATTTGCCAAGGTCAACAAACAGCACACTGTGTTGCTTCTTGTGCCCAGTACAGCTGGTGACCGTTAATTAAACCCGGAGGCTTGAGACGGCCCCCACATGGGAACCCCAGAGAGATGAGCAGGTTGACTTTCACAGTGAATGCAGATTGGACCATTCCCCTCACCCTCGGCCCTAAATGCCAGGCCAGCCACCTGGATAAGAGATGAGGGGGACATAGAACAGTGGGTGAAAACTGCCACGTACATCTGGCCTTAAGACACCAATTACTTAGTTCTCGTCACGTTGGCAAGTGTGGTGGGGCTGAGACCCGTGGTGCTTCACCCGAGCAGCCGTTAGGGCCCGAGGAGAGAGCATTCACCAAGCCACATCAGCGGGTTTTCCTTCCAAGATCGTGTCCACACTGAACAAAGAACAGGTTAAAAGACGAGGAACGGGCTACGATTCTCTCCAACAATAGTTATGTCGGTTCATGATGCGTAAACGACACCAGATTTATGTGCTTTTAAGCAAGTCTTTATAAGGCCATGCTTGTTCTTTGTCTAAGATTCAAATAAAGGACTTTTAAACCTGCCTTATTTTGTTCTGTATAGACCAAGAAACAAGACCCCAAATGAATCTTCAGTGTTAAGTGATTAGTTATGAGAAGGGAAACCCAAAGGGTTCCGTGGCCTGTTACTCTTTAGGTGGAAACAACAGAACGCTTTTCCACTACCCCCCCCCCCCGCCCCGCCCCCCAGCCTGGTTAAGTTAAAGTTTCCTTTATTGTGTCCAAATATTTCAACTACAATCTTACTAAGCAAAAAAACTCGCCCAAGAACTCACACTTTGTCCTACATCAACAAACTGGGTCACTCAATCCCATCAAAGGCCTCTTCCCGGTTTGGAGCGACAAGTGTCCCCGTGCATGGAGACAGTCGCTGAAAAGCGACGGCAGCGGGTCCATCCGGGGGTCGTTAGCGCAGGTGCTCACTGAGCGCTCGGCATATGCTTCAGACGACACCTGAGGCTCGTCAGTCCTGCTGTCCTGTTTCGGTCTTCCCAACAAGCCAGTCCCGATCGCGGCCACGTGACTAGGAAGCAGTGTAGCCAGTATTTGGACCCAGGCAGTCTGCTCCAGCACATGGATTCTCGGCCACCGTATTGTTTCACCTCCGGAGACACAGATCCCATATAGGTCCTGCCCTGCAAGGGCTCACAGTTGGCCTATGGAGCCAGAGATGGAAACGCACAGAGTAATGTCAGGGTTCTCCTAGGGGCAAAACTCCATGTGGTTCCAAAGACATTCGAACAGACTTCTTGGGCAAGTGAGACCCAAGGCCCCTTTTCCGCCGAGAAAGCAGACCCTGGAGGACGGGCTGAGCGGCAGAAAAGAGGGATCGAGCCACATGGCGTGGTGTCTGGGTGCTGGAGCTCCGGAAGAGGAGTCATGAGAGGGCTTCCTGGTGGCGGGAAGTCAAGAGGACTTTTACAAACCGTAGCACTAAAATGTAAATGCTCTTGGGGGCACCGGGGTGGCTCGGTCGGTAGAGCGTCCAACTTTGACTCGGCTCGTGATCTCACGGTTCGTGAGTTCAAGCCCCGCCTCAAGCTGCTGTCAGTGCAGAGCCTGCTTTGGATCCTCTCTCTCTCTCTCTCAAAAATAAATAAACGTTAAAGATAATTAATTCATTAACTAACGTAAATGCTTTTTCTGCCCGAGCCCTCAGTAAAGCCTGCTGCGCGCACGGTGCCGTGTCTGTGGTTCGGCGAGCGACGTCGCGGAGGGTGTGGCGTGGGGCGACCAATGACAAGTGTGTACGCGGGACAGCAGAGAATCCAAAACCGAGGAGTCTGTGAAGCCCCAGGGGTGAACAGGGAACCAGAACCACCAAATCCTTACGGGATTGTCCCCTGGGACCTCCCACTGTATGTGGGATTCGGGTTCCGGCCAGGTTTTGGATCTCGGAGAATAACCACGTGGCCACTCGCCCTGTTAGCCACAAAGGACGCGGCCGGCGACGAAGAAGAGAGGAAGAAACCGAGCCACGTGTCACGGGCAACGAGGGCGTCGAGGCGGGTTCAGGAAAGAGGGACAACAGCTGAGAGCCTGTGACCTCCGACAACGCCGGCGGGTTTTCCACGGGCCGCTTCCCTGCGAAGCCACATACTCCGCGCTGGTTGTGGGTGGAGCACACGGGGGGCTACTGCCCTGCTTCTCCTGCACCTCAATCCCCGGGGTCTCCACCCCAGGTGAGCCACCCGCGGGGTGAAGACCAGCCTGGTGCTCCTGTGATCCAAAGCCCCAGGCTCAGCTGACCTTCCCACCCTGCTCATGTCCAAGAGCCTAAGCGGGACGTTGACCCCGTCCCCAGGGTGCGTTCAGTGCCTACTCCTTGGGTCGCAAGTTCTGTCTTTGCAAAGTTTTCGCTGCGGGGTTCACGTCTAGTGTGGATGGAGACCTGAGGCGGGAAAGGATGCTTCTGTAAGAGATCACGGATCTCCAGATGCAAAACTGGATCCAGAAGTGAAGGGCGGATCTAGAAAAGAGATGCCAGCCACATGGCCATATTAAGAAATGGGTCATCTGGGGGGCGCCTGGGTGGCTCAGTCGGTTAAGCGTCCGACTTTGGCTCAGGTCATGATCTCACGGTCCCTGAGTTCGAGCCCCGCGTCGGGCTCTGTGCTGACAGCTCGGAGCCTGGAGCCTGTTTCGGATTCTGTGCCTCCCTCTCTCTGACCCTCCCCCGTTCGTGCTCTGTCTCTCTCTGTCTCAAAAATAAATAAACATTAAAAAATTTTTTTAAAAAGAAAGAAATGGGTCATCTCGTAAGAGTAACTATTGGCAGCACTGTCACTTCTGAAAACTGCGCGTGTCGATGGGGGACCCGGCGAGCCTAACGAGCAGAACGTACTATACGGTCCTCCCAGTTGTTGACGGGCATAGCCCCGTACTGGTGGGCACCGGCTGGTTGCAAAGGGAGACCCGAGAGCCCCCAGAGCCATCCCGATTCTCCTTTCCCCGGCGTCCTGCCTGACTTCCACGGCCTCCAGGCTTATCCACACGGCCTGAGCTTCCAGCGCGACTTGCGTTCTTGGGGCGCGTTTCCGCACAGCCAGCGGGCGAGAGGGTGCGACCCCAGAACTGAAAGTCCGCCGCAGATTCTCAGGGTTGGCCCCGACCTGTCCCACGGGTCTGTGGGAAACCGTACAGATGAACCAGACGATCCCCTCGCCCCCAGAGGCGTGGGAATGATGTCTCTTCCGTGGGTCTGTGTGGTCGCCCTGCTGTTCCCACAGAAGAGTAAAGATAACTTCCAGGACGGGGGCAAGATTTGTGGACAGCCTGAAAAATGAGCTCAGACGCACAACAGCTGCTCCCGGGAGAGCGCTGGGGTCGAAGATTCGTTGGCGGGTGTCTTTGTCGTGGCCGCAGGGCTCACCCACTCACTTGGCTGCCGGTCCTAAGATCCAAACGATGCGCTTCCCCACGCGGTCTCTGACTTCCCGGCGGTGCTGGAATTCTGCTCCGCCAAGCGACTTGTGCACAGCAGACCCGCTCGCCGCCCCCTCCGG
The DNA here is from genome assembly GCF_016509475.1 of Prionailurus bengalensis. Lineage (NCBI taxonomy): Eukaryota > Metazoa > Chordata > Mammalia > Carnivora > Felidae > Prionailurus > Prionailurus bengalensis. Next base: position 63,003,055 of record NC_057360.1, on the reverse strand, counting down.
CCTGGCAACCCTCGCGGATGACGGAGTCGCAGCGGCCCCCGCACCCCCAGCCCGGCCGCTTCCATCAGATCCTCGGCAGGAGGGGGACTCGAAGTTCATCTTAATTGGAACACTATGAGCAGCGAAGGTGCCGGAACATTTAGCCTCTCGTTACGCGGCTCTAGGGGTCACGGCTCAGGCGAACGCGACTAGAAGCGCGTTCGGGCGAATTCCGTCTCCCCCGGATCCATAACCTGGTGCAAGTCAGCAAAGCGTGAACAGTCCGAGCAGGGGAAAATCTAGGCTTAGGAAGACAGCTGGGGGTCTCGGGGGCTCCCGTAGCAGCATCTTGCCCTTCTCCTTCCCAGACTCCCCCCTGCAACGGCCTGTGTGTGCCCGTCGCCCCCGCGGGGCGGTGCGGTCCGGGAGGCCGGGCTGCGTCCAGGCCACCAATGCCACGGCGTGCTTGGAACGTGCCACTTGGGGGCATCTCAGGCTGACCCGGCACTTCTTGGTTGAGCTGAAGGACGGAGCGGTTGACCAGGCCACAGACAGACCCGGTCTTTCCAGCGGGCGGGACGGACCGGCACCTGTCGCTTGCGGCCGCACATCCTCGCTACGTCGCCCCCGGGCAGGCGCTCGCGGAGCCTGGGCCACGCGGGGCCCCGCTGCCCGGATGCTGAGGCGGGACCGCAAGCGACACGCGAGGGCCCGCCTTCCCGCGGCAGGGGCGGCAGCGGCAGCCTTCCTGCTCGCTTTTCGACTCCCCCCCCCCCCCCCCCCATGCCGGTCTGCGGCGAGCGGCAGGCGAACCCGGAAAGAGGCCGCGGGCTGTGGCTCCGCAAGCACGGTCCCCGTCCCGCGCCGGCAGCGGCTCTTTGGGGTCCGCTGCAAATGCAACCTCTCTGGCCCCAGCCCAGACCCACTGAGTCAGACGCCGAGCCTGGGCCCTGCAACCCGCGTCTCGACGAGCCCTCCAGAGGACTGTGGCAGGAGTTTGGGAACCTCCCGTAGATGCCACGTAGAGGCTGGGGGAGGGAGAACGCCGGGCATCCACATCCACCGGAGCCGGACCTCCCCAGGCCACCATCGCTGGGGCCTTATGGAAACACCAGGAAAGATGTTCCCGTTGTCACTCCCTTTCTGGGAGTCCACGGGGGTCACATCTTGAACATCCCCAGCCTCGCACCCCCGGTGGCATCACCTGCCCCCCTCCCTGCTGTTGGTGGCCGGGCTGTCCGCCGGGGGGTGGGCATCGGGGCTGCGCAGAGGGGCCCCCGATCACGGGGGTGCACCCGCTCCGTCAGCAGGCCCAGGGCTCGGGCTACACCCGGGAAAGGGACACGGATCTCCCGGGGACCGAGCTCCTGGGGGTCCCCCCCTCCTGGAAGGGAGAAGTCTCCTGGGCCACCGGAAACCCTCCCCGGGGCAGGGAAAAACTCTGGGCACCCCAGCAAGAACGCCCTGGCCCCGCCGGCGACACGTGACGTGCCCCCTCGTCCCCATCTGTCACCGCTCGGAAGACAAGGTGGGCCGGCTGAGGCTCTGACCCCTTCGATACAGCGCCGTGTTCCTGCTTCTCAAACTCTGCACACTGGAATCACCCGGGGACCTTTCAAAACGGCCGCTGCCCGGCTCCCACCCTCAGACGTTGTGACTTCATTGGTACAGGGTGTGACCGGGCCGAGGGTGGTGCCGCGGACTCCCGCCCAGGTGATTCCTACGTGCGGCAAAGTCCGGGGACCCATGACCGGTGTCTTTCGAGGCCAGACCCTCACTCGTGTTCTGATGTCTATGGAGCAGCGGGAGGGGGGAGCGGGGTTCCAGGGACGAGGAACAAACGTGTCCGCGTCGTCAGACAGAAGCGAGACTTAGCAAAGAGCTGGTAAAGAAGAGAGGGGGAGCAGGGAGGGCTGGGGGGGCTGGTGAACATTGGATTCACTTGCGGAGATGATGTCACACATTCCCCCGTGATGCTAGAACTGAGGAAACGCATGAAAATAACCATGGCTGTGAAAACGGGGCTTTCGGTGAAATGGCACATTCTTGGAAGGAGCTGGAGTGGGGAGGGGGAGGGCCGGGCCAGAGGGGGCGCCGGAGGGAGACTGGCTCCCGGCCTCCAGAGAAGCTGGGGGGGGGGGGGGACATAACGAGGGATGGTTTGTGCCGTTGGCCTGAGGGATGGTGCGGGAGGACAGCTGCTGACCAGAGGAAGCCGAAGCCCCAGAGGGAAGAAGCCAGGAGGGAGAGGAGGAATTGGTGCTAAGAAAACACACGGACTTAAGGGCGCCTGGGTGGCTCCGTAAAACATCCGACTCCGGCTCGGGTCATCATCTCACCATTCGCGGGTTCGAGCCCCACATCGGCCTCTGTGCTGACCGCTCGGAGCCTGGAGCCTGCTTCGGATTCTGTGTCTCCCTCTCTCTCTGCCCCTCCCCTGTGCACGTGCTCTCTCTCTCTCTCTCTCTCTCTCAAAAATGAAAAAACATTAAAAAAAAAAAAAACCCACCCAGCTCCGGGCCGCGTGGGGGGCTCCCATGACAAGGCTGAGTGGCCAGCTTCTCGCCCTGCAGCCCCTCCGGAAGGGACGAGACACAGCAGAGGGCAGTGCACCCCTTCAGGAGGGCACCGGGCCCCAGGCCAAGGCCACCAGGAAGCCAGGCCCGAGGCAGGTGGGCGAGTCCCAGGCGCAGGCGTCGGGCTCCTGTGTAGGGGTGCAGCCCCCTCATTCTTAGATCTCACCCTTCCCTCCGGGAGAGCCATCCACATGTTAAGTCACACGGAGAAAAACGCCCTGCAGATAAAACCAAATCACACAGGCTCTTAAATTCCCAGGTGAAAGGCTTTCTGCCTGCTCTGTGCTCTCAGGAGACTTCCCGAGCCCCGGCGTGACTGCCACCCACGCGCCTGTGACGAGCCGTCTGCTGGGTAAACGTGCCAACCGGGCCGCACGATGTGACGTGGCCCCCGAGATGCGCCCTTTGGCGTGTCCCGAGAGGTGGGCTGGCAGGTCCCCTCCCTGCCTGTGTGACGGCCGGGAGGAGCGGGCCCGGAGACCCCACCACCCCGTCTGGGGGTTCATGCTCTCCCCACAGGGCTCCTTCCGGAGGGTGTCAACGGAAACGCTGTTGGGGCTCCAGGAGACGCTGTTTGGGGTTCTTGGAAACCGATCTCAATGTCAAGTGCTTCGAGATGCTGAATGTCCTTCCCTAGCCGGCGCTCCTCCTCCCTGGGCACAGCCTTGCCAGGCCAGGCTGCACGCCCCCACCCCCACACCACCGGAGCCTCTGCCCCAGCCGTCCCCTTCCCCTGGGGCATCTCGCCAGCCAGCTCCGAGGTGCCCAGGGATCCGCACAACCTCTGAGCGCCTCGGGGACTCTGATCAGTGGTTTCCTGTGGGAGAGAGGCCACGGCCTCGGCTCTCCACTTACTGGAAGGCCTCCCTCTCCCCTCTCTGCCTCCCGTCCACCCTGACCACCGGCCTGGCCTCACAGAGGAACAGAAGTGGACTGGCTTCCCCGGGGGGGCAGAGCGGCAGAAAGCCTGGGGGCTGTGACCCGCCGCTGGCCCTTAGTTTTCAGGGGAGGGGAGGGGAGGGGAGGGGAGGGGAGGGGAGAGGAGAGGAGAGGGAGGGGAGGAGAGGCGGAGGGGAGAGGGGGAGGGGAGAGAGGAGAGGGGGAGGGGAGAGGAGGGGAGGGGAGGAAGAGGACAGGAGGGGAGAGAAGAGGCAGGGAGGGGATGGGGGAAAGGGGAGAGGAGGGGAGTGGAGGGAAGGGGGGAGGGGAGAGGAGAGAAGATGAGGGAGGGGATGGGGGAAAGAGGGGAGAGGAGGGGAGTGGAGGGAAGGGGGGAGGGGAGGGGAGAGAAGATGAGGGAGGGGAAGAGGGGAGGGGAGGAGGGGAGGAGGAGAGGGGGTAGGGGGGGAGAGGAGGGGAGAGGAGGGAGAGGACAGGAGGGGAGAGGAGGGAGAGGACAGGAGGGGAGAGAAGAGGAGGGGAGGGGATGGGGGAGAGATGGGAGAGGAGGGGAAGGGAGGGAAGGGGGGAGGAGAGGGAAGAGGATGGGGGGAGGCGAGGAGGGGAGGGGAGAGGGGAGAGGAGGGGAGGGGAGGGGAGGGGAGAGGAGGGGAGGGGAGAGGAGGGGAGGGGATGGGATGGGGGAGAGAGGGGAAAGGGGGAGGGGAGAGGAGGGGAGGAGAGGGGAGGGGAGGGGGGGAGGGGAGGGGAGGAGAGGGGAAGGGAGAGGGGAGAGGAGGAAAGGGGAGAGGAGGGAAGGGGAAAGGAGGGGAGAGGAGGGGACTCCGGGGTCAGGAGCCCATCTCCTGCAAAGTGGCAGCGTGTAGGACAGTGTGTCCTACAAGAACGCCATAACCCCCAGGGTGCCCCCGTGAAGGCCGTCTTTTCTGGAAATCCAGCACAGAGGGCAGTGGCCTGTCGGTAACAGGAGACACAAAGGAGTCAGAACTCGGCTAAGGTCTTTAAGGAGGGGGTTCCGCTGCCGACAGAGCGGCTGGAAGGGTCAGCTGACTAAGGGCAACCACAGCCTGAGGCTCAAAGGTCCTTCTGTGCAACCAGAATGGGGCCCTCTGGTGACAGCCTGTCTGTCAGCCCGTCACGTCAGGCCACCACTCTGAGCCAGGCCCCGGCCGAGCCTGGACAGGCACCCAGAGGCAGAGACGTCCTCCAGCTGCAGCCAGGCTGGCCGGGGACACGCATGCAGGCCTCAGTGGCTGGGAGGCGGCCAGATGTGGTGCGGGCTCGGACCCGGGTGAAGAGGGCGGAGGGGATGGGCACTGTGCCCAGTGAGCCCGGGAGGCCTTCCGGAGGGAGGTGGCTTTGGGCGAGGCCATGGCGAGGGGGGGGGGGGGGGGGGAAGAATTCACTCAGGTGGTGCTGGGGTGGGGGGGCGGAGGATCACCTGCCAGGGCCTCCTCGCAGGGGAAGGGAACAGCCTGAGCAGAGGCAGGAAGGGTGAGCTCCAGCCGCGTGGCCTCCGTGTGGGAGGCCTTTCGTGCCCAGGGGGAGCCAACTCGGCTGGTAGGTAACTTCCTGGATCTCAGAGCACCACTTTGACGCAGAGATTGGTTCTGGACAACCCCAACTGGTCCCTTGGCCTTGGATGGCTGTCTCTCAAGAATGCCATGCTCGGAGGAGTTTCCTAGAAAGACCGAGGGGTCAACCTGCCAAAAGGGAGTCAGTGCTCCGCTGAAAGTCAAGGGCGCCGCTGTCCTCCAACAACCGGAAGGCGCCACGTGGCCCTCAGACTCACTGGGCCCAGCGGCCCCGGGGTCCAGGGATGCCTTCCACGGCACTTTTGACAAGAGTCCTTCTGGGCTCTGAAGGTCTGGAGGGGCGTCTCAGGGGCCCTTTGACAGGCGGCAAAGCCAGCGGAGCTAACCGTGATCGAGACCTTCTCTCCAGCCGGGGCTGGTGGACGAGGGGAGAACGCGCTCTGCATGGACGGGGGAGCCGGGCCGGCCAAGGGGTCCGAACGATGAGACACAGCAAACGAGGAGCACTCAAGCTCAGGGGTCTCACTGAGGCCTCTTAGGCAGAGGTGGGGGGTGGGGCACACACAAGGTGCGTGGGCAGAGGACGGACGGTTCCTGAATTCTCTGTCTCGGTCCGGAAACGACTGTGGTACCTCCCCCCACCCAATGTCCGCCGGGGCACCTGCTGTGTCCTTACAACCACTGTCCTGTGTCTGAGTGCCTAGGAGCCAGAGATCCCCGATGAGAACGCCCTCCCCTCCGGGTCTCGGGGCTCAGGCAGGAAAAGCCAGCTTGTCATGGAGCGAGGAGGGAGGAGGGAGGAGAGAGGAGGGAGGAGCGGGGTTCTTCTGAGGGCAGCGGGCGGACTTGGACTTCCCGGCTTCCTCTCCAGCCCCGAAGTGAGGCTGCTATGTGACTCTGGGAAGTTCACCAGTTTTCCGGCCCGTTCCTGGCACCTGCTGCTGTTGGCTGCACTTTAACCCCCCCCCGCCCCCCCCCCCAGCCACTACCAAATTTTCCTTGGTGCTCCCAGGCCAGGCCACCTCCTCCAGAGAGAAAGCTCAGCTGAGGTCACATGGAAAATAACCCCGAGGAGAGCCCTGCTCCGAGCTGCTGTAGCTGATTTCCCTTTGGCCTCCCTCCCTCCCCTACCCCACGCACAGGGAACATCCCCACAGGTCACATCACATGCCGCTACGCATAGGGGTGCCGTGCAGTAAACGTTTAATACGACTCGTTTGCATCTGGCGACTCTGGGAGAGCTTGACGAGTACAGAACTCCAGGGACACCATGCCACGAGGCGTGTGTCACTGCTGGCTTCCAGACGACAAGCCCTTCCAGTGGGAAAGCTCACGGGGCAGATGAACCTTGCTTTACACCAGAACACATTCCTGAAGAGTCACAGATCATCGTTTCTGCTCTGCCTTATGCCAGGAAAACAAAACACAAAACCGCAGCAAACACGAAGACGGCGAGTTAGAAAACGGAACATTAGAAACAGAAAATAGAAAAAGATGCTCAGCATCACTCAGCAGCGGGGAAATGCAAACCAGCGCTGCAAGGAGCGGTCATCTCTCACCTGTCAGAACGGCCAGAATCAACGACACAAGAAACAAGCGTCGGCGAGGATGCGGAGAAAGGGAACCCTCGTGCGCTGCTGGTGGGAATGCTAATGGGTGCAGCCACTCTGGAAAACAGTGTGGAGGTTCCCCCCAAAATTAAAACTGGAACTGCTCTATGACCCAGCAATGGCACTCCTAGGTATTTATCCAAAGATACAAGGACACCGACTCGAAGGGGTACGCGCACCCTTATGTTTATAGCAGCGTTATCTACGACGGCCACGCTGTGGAAGCAGCCCAAGGGTCCATCGACTAATGAATGCATAAAGAAGGCGTGATGTATACCTACACGCACACAGACATGCACATACATGCAAGGGGACGTTACTCCATCAAAAAGAATGCAGTCTTGCCATTTGCAACAACACGCATGGAGCGAGAGTGTCTTAAGCTAAATGAAATAAGTCAGAGAAAGAGAAGCACCCATGTGATTTCAATCACATGTGGAACTTAAGAAACAAAACAAACAGGCAAGGAGAACAGGCGGATGGCGGGGCGACTGGGGAAATAGGGGAAGGGGATTAAGAGCACATTTAGGACGACGAGCACCGGGTGACGTATCGTATAGAAGTGTTGAATCGCTATAGTGTACGCTTGAAACTAACAAAACACTGTGTGTTAACTATACTGGAATTAAGATGAAAAATTTAATTTAAAATATATAAAACAGGGGCGGCTGGGTGGCTCAGTCGGCTGGGGGTCCGACTTCGGCTCCGGTTATGATCTCACGGTTCGTGGGTTCGAACCCCGCGTCGGGCTCTGTGCTGACAGCTCGGAGCCTGCTTCGGATTCTGTGTCTCCTTCTCTCTCTGCCCCTCCCCAACTTGTGCTCTGTCTCTCAAAAAATAAATGAAAAAAAAATTAAAAAATACATATATAAAATAGAACCGGGAGAGAGTCAAAGACAGCATGGACGCCCTAAGACTCCAATGTGCTCGCTACGGTGAGACACAAGTTGGCCGTAAACTCCCCAGCAGCTAGCATGAACAGAGAAGTTCGATTAGTTTCCCAAAGCATCACGTACACACTGAGCTTTGGGACACGGAGTCCTATTTCAAATCCGTGAGTGGAGCTGCTATTCAAGAAGATGTTTGGGGCGCCTGGGTGGCGCAGTCGGTTAAGCGTCTGACTTCAGCCAGGTCACGATCTCACGGTCCGGGAGTTCGAGCCCCGCGTCGGGCTCTGGGCTGATGGCTCAGAGCCTGGAGCCTGTTTCCGATTCTGTGTCTCCCTCTCTCTCTGCCCCTCCCCCGTTCATGCTGTGTCTCTCTCTGTCCCCCAAAAAATAAATAAACGTTGAAAAAAAAATTTTTTAAAAAAGAAGATGTTTGGGGCGGACTTGTGGGTTCGTTTTTTGTCTTTGCGGGGCAGCCCTTCATTTAGGGGAGAGGCCTTTCCTCACTTGGTGTCATCAGGGTGTGGTGTCAGTCACAGAATCCCCGCCCCCTTAGGGAGGCAGGCTGTGGACCCCGGCTCACCCATCACATCGGACCCTGGACCCTCTCCGGGACACCTGCGACCTGAAATGGAGACACCTGGGGGCCACAGGTGGCTAAAGCCGAGTCTGTCACGAGAGCATCTCCAGACGACTCCCGCATCCAGCGACGCAGAGCCCCAGACCTGACCTCGTTCTTTCTTTCCCAGCTCTTGAGTTTCCAGGTTTTCCTGGAGTCTGTGAACCTCACAGATTCTTTCCAATAAAATCCTTTTCGTTTAAGCTCACGAAAGTCTTTCTGTTGCTGACAGCCCACAACTCCTAAAGACACGGGTGCCAATGAATTCACGCGGAATAGGAGAGTGCTCTCAGAGAGCAAATACTCATCTTGAGTCGTCTTCTTAGAAAGTCACAATCCAGGAACTTTCATTTGCACGCACAGCGTTCGGGGCTACTGCTGCCCTGTCTGGGGAATTGGATGAGGCCCCCTTTGGCGGTGGGGGGACCTTGAAGACGGTCTGAGTGTGGAGGAGAGGAGGGGGTGGTGGGGAAGGTATTCTAGAAGGGCAGAACCTCGGGGTGTTACAGGAAGTGGGTGGGAGCTTTCGGCCCGGCCCCAGGAGACACTAGACCCCACGTTCCCGAGACGGGGCCAGACCGCGTGCTGTGTTCTCCAAGGCGACGTCCGGAACTGGGTAGAGACTTTGAAACTCTTCACCCACATTAAAAGTGCAAAATAAAAACGGAGTTGAACTTTTTTCAAAGGGGATGTTTGAGGAGGATTCCTTGGGAGAGAGCTTCTTGGATCCCTACTCTTTCCCTGGGGTGGGGCAAGCCTGCCGGTCTCCTCAAGGCTAAGCGGGGAGAGTGTTAGGTGGACCCACTGAGACACTTCATCCATGTCCCTTATGGTTTGGGGGGTCACAGCGGATGAGTGACTAACTCCGTTTGGGGTAGGCTGGGAGGGAGGGAAGGTAGGCTGGCTGTTACGTTTCAGCAAAGATTACTTAATGGGGGCAACCGCTTCCAGGCTTGGTCAGGGCAAATGGGTTGGACATTGTCTGCGGACCAGATATGGCCACACGTGGGGTCTCGCAGGTCTGGTGTAGAGGGACAGTGATTTTAGCAGAATGCTGCTGGAGGGTCTCATGAAATTCCCAGGGGCAGGGGAAGGGGTGGGCAACCAGGCAGCATGGGGACGCTTTCGTCCACATGAAAAGCAAAACAAAAGTTGCTTAATGATCACAGCCCTGGAGGCCCTCCTATCAGCCCGACGGTCACAGGGACATCATCAAAGCAAGATCTGTCAGCAGTGGGCTCGACAGGTTTGTGGGAGGGGACCTAGGAGGCAGGCGGAACTGGTATAGGGTGTTTGCGAGACGCCATCACGGGGTGGGGAGGCTGGAGAAGGTCAACGGCCGTCGTAGGGCGGACGTGGAAAATACCAAGAACCAACGGCACAGCATCACCGTGAAGTCTTTGTACCAACAATACTGAACCTGGATGTCATCAAACCTCTAGATCTAACTTCTAGTTTAAAGGAAAAACAGGGGAGAGAGAAACAAAAGAAACGTTTGAAGGAAGCAGTCAGGTCATGTCAGCAAGGGATATTCTGCCGAAAAACCAACATCGTTTCTTCAGCAAATCGACGGCAGGAACGGAAAGGGGCAGAAGAGCGGGGAACAAATCTGGACTAAAAGAGATTTGACAACAATTAATACCGGGGCGCCTGGGGGGCTCAGCTGGGTAAGCGTCCACCTCGGCTCAGGTCACCATCTCACGGTTCGTGGGTTCGAGCCCCGCGTCGGACTCTGGGCTGACAGCATGGAGCCTGCTGGGGATTCTCTCTCTCCACCCCTCCCCCACTCAGGCTCACTCTCTCTCTAAAAATAAACAGATTTTTTTTTTTAAAAAGGGTCCTCGAGCTTATATCCCAGGGGACCATCAAGGGAAGTCCAAAAGGAGAGCAGACTTGAGGAATCAAGGACTTTAGCTTTGGGGGGTGATAGCGGCCGGTATTTTTCACTTAGGTTCCTTGCACTGCCTTGTTTGAACCTTCCGCGAACGCTCTCCCCATGCAGGTGGAGGGTGCTCCTGTTTACAGAGGGCAGCCAGGCTCAGAGAGGCTGACTCCAGGTCACGTGAAGGCCAAGTAGGGGAGCCAGGACTCACGCCAGGCACTGGGGACGGTTCCCTCCAGCGGACATCCGGCTTCACCGCGTGGTAGCTGTCGGGGAAGGCGGTGCTGGGTCGGCCTCAGGTGCGGCGGCCTCACCGAGCGCCCCGAGGCCTGGGCCGTCCCGGCCCCCCGCTGCCAGCCTCCGGAGGTCTGACCGCTGAGCCCCTCACCGTCTTCTGCCTCCGCCCAAATGTCCCCTCATCGCACAGACGGTCCCCGAGCTGCCTTTACAAACAGCCACGCCCTCCCCTTCTCCCATTTTTCTCTGGCTCCTTTCCCTGCTTGGGATTAGTGCCACCTGTCACCTTACACAGAAACGCATTTCCTTCTCCCTCCTGCTCTAGAACAGAAGCACCGTGAAGTCAGGACTCGGCCAGCCCCCGGAGGCTCCATGAATATTTATCGAACGAATACATGCGCACACACGAATAAATGAATGTAAAAAGAGGGATGTTGGTCATTTCTTTCTCTACTTGAGAAAATCACTGGGAAGTACTATAATGGGGGGGGGGGGAGCACACTTGACCCTTAAACAACACGGGTTTGAACGGAGGTGCATTTTTTCCGATACAATACAGCACTGCCCGTGTATTTCCCTTACGATTTCCTTAACATTTTCTCTTCTCTGGCTTCCTTTACTGTGACATACAGCATAAAACGCATATAACATAGCAAAAATGTGTTAATCCACTGTCTGCGCTATTGGTAGGCTATTAATAGCTATGTTTTGAGGGAGCCAAAAGTTATAGGTGGATTCTCAACTGCACGGGGGGGGGGGGCGGTCCTACTCCCCCCCCCCCCCCCCCCCCCCCGGCTGTTGGAGGGTCGAATGTAAATCTGTCTTCCCGTCACTGTCACTATCGAGAGGTGGCAGAGCCCAGAGGAGACTCAGCAGGTTTGAAAGCCGGAAGGCCCCCCCCCACTTCTACAGGTGAGGGGAAGGCCAAGGTCAGAACTCACCTGGCCGTTGCTCTCTCTGCAACCATCTGAGAAACTCATTCTCTGATTCTTCGCGTTTCCAAAGGTGGATCCCATGATGAGGAAGCGGCCTGGGGAGTCCTGCCTGAGCTCAGGGAAGCCGCTCCCGACCACCCGGCCTCCGGCCGGAGTCACGCTCCCCACAGGCCCGACCACCTTCCTCTTCGTCCTCCTTCCGGCCTGTGGGAGCTGAGCTGCCGCCCACCTGGCCCCAATGGGCCGTGGGGCCCGAGGGTAATGAGCTCACACACACGAGCTGCAGCTGGCACCCCAGGGGCCGGTCCTCGAGGCTCTTGGCTGGAGGGCCAGCGGGTGAGGACGCCCACAGAGGGGCCGGGAGAGTGCCGCTGGGCCCGTGGCCAGGTGTTTCCAGGCCGGAGAGTCAGTGAGGGGGCGGGGACGTGCCCTTCACACCTGCTGACCACCTCCCCCCGGGGCCCCGGACCTCGACGTGACCAGTCAGGGCAGCCGCTCCCCCTGCCCAGGCAGCACCACTGTCCCCTCCCACCTAGAGGCTTCTCAGGCCAGGGCCCGGCTGGCCAGGGGATGCGGCCTGTGTCCCGGGATCCCACGCCCCCACCTCGCGAGCTGGGCCCCTCGGAATGAACTCTTTGGCACCACAGCTGGGCCCTGACCGAGCCTCCACCCCTCCTGACTGACCCCGGTTGCCGGTCCTGTCGCCCGGCCCCGAAGGCCACCCCGTCCCAGAACCCTGGGGTCTGAGGCCTTTCCGGACACCGCAGGGCAGGCCAGCTTTGAGGTTAGGGCCGAGGCTTGGACAGGAAGCAGCCCGGGGAGCCCTGGCATCGTGAGGACAGCAGCAAAGAGCCGAGGCCAAGGGCGAGGCATAGGCCACAGGGGGCAGATATCCCGCACCGGACTCGGCCGGCCGCCCAGTGGCGAGGTCACCAGGAGTGGGTGGTGGGACGGGCCCCGGTCCAGCAGGCTGGCAACCGTCAGCACGTCACTTTGCAGGGACGGATGGAGAAGCAGACGTTTTCACGCGTCACCCCGGTCCCTCAGAGCAGCCCTGCCTGGGGCTCGAGTCTCTGCTACGGTTTCCAAGCCGGGGCCCGACCAGAACACCTGTGCCCCCCTCCCGCCGAGCGGGGCTCTGGACACGGGCACCAGCCGCCATCTGTTTGAATCCTGGACACGCCACCTCTCTCCCTCTAACCCTCCTGCGGCCGCCAAACCTGACGGGCACCTGCATTTGCTGAGGAAACTTTACCCATGCAGCCCCGGGACAGAGAAGTCACTGGGTGCAAGTGGAGGGCGGGGTGGGGGTGCAACCACCTGGCCACACAGGGAGGCTGGCCGCAGCCCGGGGATGACCACGCGGGCCGTGTGTGCGTGTGTGTGCGCGCGTGTGTGCGTGTGTACGGGGCACCTGAGGTCTGTACAGAAGGACTCTCCAGGCAACTGCTCCCCCAACGGTGGGGGACAGGGGAGGTGGGGCCAGCGTGGTGACATGATGTGCCTGACTTCCAACCTCATCCTTAGGGTCGGCCCTCTTCCCACAAACTCAGGAGTCACCTGTCGGGGCTTCTCCGTCTGTTTTGTGTCATGAGGAGGCGAGCGCAGGCCAGCGGGCTCAGCGGCGTCTGGAGAGGGGCCGGGCCTTCCCTTCCTGCACACGCTTCCCGGCAGGGGCGGGGGGGGGGGGGGGGGTGCTGCTTTCAGAGCGGGGCCGAGTCCCCCCCCTCAGGGGAAGGTGGGCAGGGAAGCCCCGCGGAATGGGAACATTCACCACGAGGATGAGGAGGGGGAGGCGGACTGAGCAGACCGATCCGGCTCCGTCCAGACCCCCCTCAGCAGGGGAGGTGGCTCAGGGCGGGTACAGCTCCGAGGGACAGGATCGACCCTGCCGGACACAGCCACGAGGAACAAAAACGCGTTTGGGGGGTGGTTTTACATTTCCTCTTTATTAAAAAAAAAAAAAAAAAAAAAAAAAGCATTTTTCTGCGTTTTTAAAACTTCTCCAATACATAAAAATTTTCCCGCCCCTTAACGCTTCTTTCTCGCCTCCTTCACCCCTGCTCCTGGGGCCTTCGGCCTGCAAGACCCGGATGGAGAAGCCTTTCCAACGGCCAAGATCCGGGAGCTGGAGGGGCTGAGGGTTTGAAGGAAGGTGGTTCCTGGTCAGAAGGAGAAGCTCATTTGCACACAAGTATAAACCGTGGAGAATGAGACCAGCACATACGCGTATGGATTGATCTACAATCCACTTAAAAAAAATAGACCCGAACCGTCATTTTACAACTGCAATATTATACAAAATATTATATATTTTTTAAACAACACACACCCACCCACACACGCGCGCACGCACGCACACAAGGCGCCGGGGGCCCCTCTGCACTTCCGCACGTGGGGACGGGCGTCAGTAGGCGAAGATGACGTGGTAGGTGACCTGGTGCCCATTGTCCCAGGCGTAGAGCAGGCGGTCCTTGGGGTTGTAGTCTATCTGGGTGGTGTACGAGTACTCGTTCTCAAACAGCAGCCGGGGCACGATCTGCGTGTTGGTGTGGGTGTCGAAGGCGTACGAGATGTTGGCGTTGCGCTGGTTGTGGCTGTCCACGGCGTACAGCACCCCGCAGATGACGAAGCAGTTGCCGTACAGGTGCCGCCGCAGCCCCGTGCGCCACGTGGTCTCCTTCTGCGTGCTCAGGTCCGCGGCGTTGAGCTTGCTCAGCACGATCACCTCCTGGCTGAAGCCCTCCTCGTCCAGGGCCGGGTAGATGAGCCACAGGCCGTTCTCGTCCACGGCGAAGTCCACGTCCGAGTGGCCCTGCCACCGCCAGGGCGTGGCCTCCTCGTAGGCCACGTCGTGGAGCATGGCCCAGGCGGCCACGAAGCGCTGCTTCAGGTCGTACTTGATGATGTTGCGGGTGAAGGCGCGGTTGTAGTAGAAGGCGCCGCCGTATACCACGTGACCCGTGCCGATCCAGCTGTAGGGCAGCTTGTAGGAGTTGCTCCAGCGACCTGGGGGGGGGGGGGGGGGGGGGAGTGTGATGGGACCCGCCAGCCGCTAGGGGCCGGACCTGGGGCTGCGTCTCCGCTCTGCCACTTTCTGGGGGGCGGGGGGGGGGGGGAGGAATAGGGGGAAGGGCAGTGTGATGGGACCCGCCAGCGGCTAGGGGTCCGGACCTGGGGCTGCGTCTCCGCTCTGCCACTTATGGGTTTCGTCCAGCACACGCCGAGCCTCCGCACGGCCGCCCACCACCCGGAGAGAAGGCGGCCCACTCCCCTCGCCCGGCGGTTTCCAGTCCCGGGGCGCTAGCCCACGAGAGCCCGGCCCGCACCCCACCCCACCCCGCGCCCTGGGAAGGGGAGGGGCTGTCACCACCGGCCCCCTCCAGTCCACGTCCCAGGAGCTGTGCGCAGGGAATGAGGGGCGGACCGAAGCGGGCCCTCCCGCGACCAGGAAGGACCTCTCGCCACCGGAAGGCGGAAGGCCCTTCTCATCTGCCCCCTGCTTCCGGAGATCTGGCCGCGATGAAAGCAGGAGGGGGAGGGCACCCACGAGGGCCTGCGATGGAAGTAGGGGTGGGGGCGGGGGGGCAGAGGCACCCACGGGGCCCGCGGCCCGTACCCTGTTTGAAGTTCTCCAAGTTCCGGAACTCCACCAGCGTGTTGCCATAGTAATAGTTGGTGACGTAAATCCGCTCATCCTTGGCCAGGGGGTCCTTCATCCAGGCCCCTTCGTTCCGCCCGTACGTGTTCTGGGTGATCGGCCCCGTGATGGTGGACAGGGTGTCCTTGCACCTTCCTGATGGAGACAGGGACGAGGGGCAGGGGTGAAGGGGGACCCGAAGCCAGTGCCCCCCTCCCGGGTCTGACCCCGTGCGGCTTCAGCGGCCTTCGAGGCGCCCAGGGCCGAGACGCCTCGACATCGTCCGCCCCTCCTCCCGTCGGTCCCGCGCTCTACTCACTCCGAGCCACCTGCTGCCGCCATCCCCACTGCGTTAGCGTCCCGTGCGGGCTTGTCAGCCCTACAGGCTCCTCCCTCAAGGACCTAAGCTCCAGAGTTCTCTTCTGACACCACAGCCTCCTGCGAAAAGCCATCCTACTTCTACTGGATTCCCTCTGTTCCCACCGTGCTATGAACGAGCCTCTCCGGGATGTCATTTCTCTGCTGAGCGGCCCTGGTGCCTCCCGCTCCGCCCTCCAGGTCTCCCCCACCTAGAACGCGAGCACCGCGGGAGGCAGGCAGGGGGCTTCCTCCTCCCCCACGGTCCTCAGGATACAGCATCTGGGTGGGTGGATACATGGCAGCCGGGGAAGCCCGACCAGAGCTGAGCAACTTGCCTACTGCCTGTGACAGGGACGCGGGGCTCCACCAGCCGCTGAGCTGCCCAGAGGCGTCTGGCCAGGCTGTCTGGGGCCAGGTCAGTCCCAGTTGAGCAGTGGCTGTCGGTGCCCCTGAGGCCCACCCCCTGGGTCCTGGAGAGCTGTCCTCAAGCCCACGCCCCTGTCGCTATGGTGGGCAAGATGCCAGGGTCCCCTTCTGGGGAGCTGGGGGAACAGGGGACCCAGCTCCACGTCAGGAGCTGCTTGGCTGTAGGCGCCCCTTCTAAGCCAAGTCTGCCTTCGTGGGACAGGAGCTCAGTAACGTACCCCTGATGGGCTCTCTGGAGTGACCTCTTGTGCCCAGGAGGGGCCCTAAAAGGCCACGGGAGCCACGCTGAGTTCTAGACCAAGTGGAAAGCCTGCCGTGCTTAATACGTAGTGTTGTTATGTAGTGAGCACAGCCCTCCCAGATACTGAAATGATGTGCGACCACTGAGGACGTGTGTTCTTTCTGTCCCCGCACTGGTGGGTTAGGGAGGAGGTGGGAAGGTGAATCCAGCCCTCACACGGCGCCCCCCGTCCTGCTCCTCCCGGCCGAACACCCCCACCTGCCATCAAGACTGGCGTGCGCATGGGCGAGACTGATAAGAGTAACTGGTCCCTGACGTTCACCTGGGACAAAAAACAAAGGCCTACAGTTCAGATTCAGGGTGCTCTCGATTCCAGGCCACCCTCATTTCCAAACTGCTCCGATCCGTCCCATCCACCCTGCTTCCCCATTAGTGGTCTGAGGAAGGAGCTCGAGCTGGCAGGACAGGCAGGCACCGTGCCCTTGGCCCCGGGCCCGGGGCAGCAGGCGGCCGGAGGTGGGATGAACATTGTTTCCCAGGCGGGCCCCGCGGTGGGGTGCAACTGGCAGGCTTCAGGCAGCGCTGTGTGGGGTTCATTAGGTCCCGATCTGACAGAGCGGGGAGGGATTCGGTCTCCGTGAGACAAACAACAGAGCCGACCAGCCAGAGCCTCATTCCCCCACATCTGAGCTCATCTGGTCAAGACAATAAACCAGAAGGCTAGAGCTGAGCCCAGGCAGCGGCGTCTGATGGAAAATACCTCGTTCCCTGGTGCCGACCGGGGGTGCCGGCTGATAGGTGGGGAGGCCGTGCTTCCTCTGCGCGGAGGTGAGCCCTCGTGTGCCACCCCCAGGGAGGAGCACTTCTCGTGTCCCCTCTCTGACCAGACTCAGGAACTGCCGATGAGCTCCCGGGAGCCAGGACTCCTCTGAGTTTTTTGAAACACTAGGGTGCCCTGGGCAGCCCGCTAAATCCCTACAGGTCCCGTCTGAGCCCCGAGGCTCTGCTGCGGCTCCCGAGGTGGGGGCGGGGGCGGGGGAGGCTTTAGAATCTGTCCCAGGTTTGGAGCCAGAGGCCTGGCCTTGGTCTTGGCCCTGCTACTGACCCCAGAGTCTGTGTTACCTCCAAAATGTCATACAGCCTTACTTTCTTCTGCAGTAAAGCGAGCGTAATATATGTCCTACCTACTTCACAAAGGTGCTCGGAGAGAATCCACTCCGGTGACGGCACGGTAGGCTGAGTCATGGCCCCAAAGACACCCAGGTCCTAACCCCTGGAACCTGTGAATGTGACCTAACATGGCAAAAGGGACTGTGCAGACATGATTAAGTCAAAGATCTTGAGATGGGGATATCCCGGATTTTCCGAGTGAGTCCCCAATGGCTCAGCAATTCCCTTATAACAGGGAGGCAGGAGATTTGACAGGAGGAAGCCTGAGGGACGCAGCCGCCAGGCCAGGAAAGGCAAGATACGGATTCTCCCTTGGAGCCTCGGGAAGGAATCAGCCCTCCGACGTCTTGGTATTGGCCCCCGTGAGGCGCATTCCAGACTTCTCACCTCCAGAATGGTCAGAGAACAAATTTCCATTGTTTAAGCCACTAAGTTCGTGGCAATTTGTTACAGGAGACATGGACACCGAGGCGGATGGAGTCGGCTCTGGAGTCAGGCGTCCCTACCTCTGTAGTTAGACGGAGTCCCAGCTGGCAGGCACCCAGGACCTCAGAGAGAGGGACACGGGCCGGCAGGAGGGCAGAAACAGCGGGCACACACGCGCGGTTTCAGAGCACTTGAAAACATGTTCAAGGTCAGGAAAACCATGAGGCCCAGACCCATCACCGCGGCCTGAGAACTGGGGCCGTTCGGACCCTCCTGCCCTTGGCAACAAACTGTCAGCCTCAGAGGGAAGACGCTTCGTGTTAACAGCTCTCTTCAAGGACAGGGAGAGAAAGGCGGGAGGAAGTTCAAAGGAGCCACAGGGGAGACGAGCTCTCTGTGACTCACGTTACAAGCGTCCCCCGCGCTCAGTGATGGCAAACGTGTACGAAACCCTCTCTAGGTATCAGCCCCTTTAATCAGACACTTCGGTGGCTCTCCTGCGCAGGGTCCCAGGGGCTGAAAACAAGGGGCTCCTCCCCTGAGCACATGTACCTCCCGCCCCCCAGAAAGGCACCGCATACCACCCAGTCACCACACCAGGGTCCTGGTCCCTCCTGCTGTCTCCTCCTCCCCCACCCGCAGGTGGCTGTCTCCCACCTCTCCCTCTCCCCGCCTTTCCCCTCCCCACCACTGTGGCTTAGTTCAGACCTCACTGCCTGTTTCCGGGGTCACTCCAGTTACCCCGCTGGCCTCTCTGGCTCCTCTCTGCCCCTTTCCACCTCCCCTGCCCCGTGGTCACGAGCTGTTTTCTGCTTAAACCCTTAACCCGCCATCGCCGGCCACCGTGGGACGCGGAGTCAGCCCCTATCCCGGCACGCCTGTCCTCCTGCAGTCTATCCCTGCCCCCGCCGATCCCCACCAAACTCTGGTGGCTCGGAGGGCCAGGCGGGGACAGAAACAGGTGAAGCGGGGGGGTGTGGGACGACAGGCAGCAATATAGAGGCCATGGTGGGTTGGGAGAGCAGCTGGCCCGAAGGCATCCAAACTCAAGGCTGTAAGAACATCCTGGGATGAATTCAGCCCTCTGGCCGCCACACTAACTGCCTGTGTTCGCGGGCTGCCCTCTCGGGGTGCACAGGCCTTCGTGGTCTGTGATCTCTGTGCCATCACAGCGGGCCCCCGCTAGGAAGGGGCCGCCCTGGCTTTAACGCTCTGCTGTCGCCATCCTGACGCTCTTGATAATTTTACCTGTGACCTTGTTTCTAGAAGCGAAGTCTAACAGGACCGTGGAGCGCGTGCACGTGTACAGGAGCACGCAACACGTGTGTGTCTGCCTTCCTCGTCACCCGTTTGCACGCGGCATTTGCTGGGCCTGATGGACACAGGACTCCGGGGGACCCACCGTGCGCGGGGGTTCAGCCAGACTCGGGTGAGCGCGTTGCCCCCACGGCGGAGCCAGGGGGACCCGCGGCCCCAGAGGCCGTGCTTTCCCCGGGAGCCAGGACTTAGCGGAACGTAGAAGACAGTGGCGCATTCAGAAACGTGAAAAACCGAGTAAAGGGCCCCGTGTTATTTCTTGTGTTACTTCCTGGGATTAGCCAACGACCGACCGACAGCCGGTCTTGTTAGCCTTCCCCGCCCAGCGGGCTGGAATGGCGCGTCCTGCCATCACGCGCACCTACCAAGAAGGAAAACAAAAGAGCCGAGCGGGCTCCGTGCGGCCTTGCACCGTCCTGCTAAGAACAGAATCCGCCTGCATGAAGGGGCTGTGACGTAGGAATTGCGTCATTCTGGTGACTTCCACACGGGAGTTAAAAGATCTGACATTCGCATTTAAAACTGACGTTTCACAATGTAAACGTGAATGGTAAAACTCACGCGAGTAATTTGAATCTTTAGTATTTCTTCACTTACACTGGCACGAAATAGCAAAGAAAAACAGCATGAGAGAGAGAGAGAAAAAGAGAGAGAGACAGAGTCACCGCAGAAGAAAGGGAAAAGCTTCTATTCACTACCTCTCGTGACGCCCCATCCCCGCGCTCTCATCCGGGACGAGGCTCCACAAGTCACTGGCCGCCCCGACCATGCCGCTCCCGCAGCCCCACCTTCCACCTTCCTGCTCGGCCCGGCCCGTTCTTCCTCATCCTTCGGGACGGCCGGTCCAGCTCTCTTTCCAGGAGAGAGTCCCTCGGACCCAAAGCACCCCATGCATCCCTCCGCCAGAACTGGAACGATGTTCACAGGTCCCAAACACGAGCGGGGACACTACCTCGCCTGAGTTGTGAATGCCTCCTGCACCTGCCGCCAACCTGCTGAACACCTGCCTTCCGCTGGGCATCTCAGGTCCCGCCTCAACAGCTCCCTACCACTTTCAGAGTTGAGGCTGCGATCCCTTTCGTCATCAGGCCCCTGTCCCTGTTCCCCCCCAGCATGTGCCCTTGCCTGGGGGGCTTCCTTCACGCCCCCCAGGCAGGTGGCTCTGCCTGCAGGGGCTGCTCTCCCCCCACCCCAGGGGGGGGCCATATGCTGCTGGCCATGTCTGGAGATGGGGGTCCACAGTCAGAGCTGCTGTCGGCCTTGGCCGGACCAAGAACATCCCCATGTGCACAGCTCCCTCAGGCCACACTAGCCACTTGTCCCCGCCTAGTCCCCCTGGGACGTGAAAACAGCTCCTGCCCTTTCGGGCACCAAATGAGCCTTTTCCTGGCAGAGAGGTGAGGGTTGGATTCCTCAGCCCCTTACAAGGAAGCCTCCACTGCATACTCCTGCTTCTAGGCCCAGGGCTCCTGCTTGTGACTGAGGTTCCCTGTGGCTTCAGGGGGCCGCTTAGGTGACTGGGGACAAAGCAACTGACAGCAGAGTGCCCGTGGGGTCGGGGAACGAGCCTGTTAGGTGGCAGGTGGCGACTGGGACAGTTCCTGTCCGGGCACTGCGGGGGGTCCGGCCAGCACTGCTCCTGGCCCGTCAGCACCACCTTCCTCACGCAGCCCAGACCGGCACCCCCTGATACGTGGCAGGCAGGGCTGGTCACCCCACCCATAACCAGAGGGCCGCCAGACCTCGGGGATTGTTAGTGTCTCGGGCTGGTGGGGGAGACCGGTCTTCACAGATCGGGTTTCCTGGGTTCAACGAGGAGACGGGCTCTCACGGGTACTGTCGTCATCCTGACGGTCCCCTTGTCTGCTCCTCCCCTCTCCTTCCCCACCCCAAACCAGCCCCATGGAAAATCTTGAATCAGGAGCTGCAGCTGTTGGAGTCTGGGGCTCTGCAGAGCCTGGCCCACGTGACATAGGCTTTTCTTCCTCTGCAGGAGCCTCAACAGTCATCCCCGGGCCCCAGGTTGGTGGCTGACCCCTCCCCAGGCTGCAGGGACAGTGGCTGACCCCTCCCCGGGCCCCAGGATGGTGGCTGACCCTTCCCTGGAGAGTTGGCAGCATCTTTCCTCTCCTGGTCCTACAGTGAGTAGACTTTAGCCAAGGCTTGTTTTCACAACCAAAAGTTAATTCTGACTTACTTGTTTTTGGAGCTTTTCTGAAAGGTTTACAATTCTCCTGAGGATCACGGTAGACATTTTAGGACACCACAAAATCAGATTTGGAAAACATGGCATAGGACGTTCCTTTTAAAAGCAGCCCCATTAAATTTTTTTTTTTCAACGTTTATTTATTTTGGGGACAGAGAGAGACAGAGCATGAACGGGGGAGGGGCAGAGAGAGAGGGAGACACAGAATCGGAAGCAGGCTCCAGGCTCTGAGCCATCAGCCCAGAGCCCGACGCAGGGCTCGAACTCCCGGACCGCGAGATCGTGACCTGGCTGAAGTCGGACGCTTAACCGACTGCACCACCCAGGCGCCCCTAAAAGCAGCCCCATTTAAAACTGCATCTCAAATAGCTCAACATCAAAGTTGCCAGACTCACTGAACAGCAAACAGCCTCCACGGGCAGCACACCAGTAGCCTGTGTCGGTTTCAGCCAAATGGTTTTTATTTACCTGCAACTAGGACACGTGGGTGAACCTGGTCTAACTCAGCCGGGCACAGACAAGCAGGGGTCTGCAGAGAAGGTTCCGGAAAGGAAATCCCATCCACACTAACAACAGCTCGAGGGAGCCACCTGACAGCGATAAACGATTAAAAATGTTCCCCCAAAACGAGCCAGCCAAGACCACGCCGCCAGAGACACAGAACTTTCCTCTCTCTGTGCCCCCCTCTCTCTTTTCACCCCTCAGTGTTCGGAGAAAACACCACATGTATGTTCACATCCCTGTGTTTTCTCTGCAGCGGACTCCAGAGGCAAGGTTTTTCTTCTGGAAAACCCTCTGGGCCAGTCTGTAGGCAGACCCTTATATCCTCTATGTGCCGATGTCATTCTGGTGAAACAGAATACTGAGCAGCAAGAGAAAATGATTTCCCGCCTCTGGCTCCCACCGGGTAAATGGCCACGAGGATGCCAGGTTTCTCCCGTCTGGGCCTCAGCATCTCAGACAGGCTACTGGAGGTGGACAGAGTCCTAAGAGCCCTAGAAAGGCACGTGTTGGCAGCTACACTGGGGGCAACCACCCGCGAAGGCAGGCACAGCAGAGAACCCCACTCCTGGCTAGGAAGTCACCCAGGGAAGAGCTCTCAGGCTGATAAATAGCATCGCTGAGGGCACACAGGTGTGCAGGTTCACCTGTAGCCTGTCTTCACCGTCAGTATCTGAGCCACCCGTGGAGGGACAAGTCTTCTGGACGAACTGTCCCTCCCACTCAATGGGGAAGCGGTGGGGGTACAGGGGCACCGGGGAGCTCACTCCATTTGGGGGGGGGGTATACAGTGCTGATCTCGGGGCCTGTGGTCCCATGAGCATGGTCAAGGCCGCCCAGAGCCAGTGCGGGAGTGGAAAGCTCGGGCTCAGACCCCAGGACGTTCTGCAGAAATTGGGTAGGACCTGTGGCTTCAGGATGGACTTTCCACGCAGTAAGGAGCTGCCATCTACACTGTGGTCAGCTTGCTTCCGCCACGGAAGGGAAAGGAAAGGAAAGGAAAAAAAAAAATGTTCTCTCCTGTTCCCACCCCAACCTCTGCGGCCCAAGAACTGCCTTCTTCTCAAGGTTCATGAGATTTTGCCCTGGGGTCTATTTTTCCTGGATATTTCCCTGCTCCCACTCTGCCGTTATTCTGGGATTTTCCCCCAAGAAGAATCTCTTGCCATATCATGGCCTGATAAACCTACCGCAAACAACAACAACAAAAAGCCATAGGATTTCACGCAGACGACAGTCTTTAGCAGATTTCTGATTTCATGTGAGACCCATAGAAAGGCAGGGATTTGGCCAAGGTCACGCAGCTGTCAGCGGCCGGGACCAGACTACAACCCAGGTGTTTGCTCCCGGCAGGTGCTCTGTCCACCACCTGGTCCGACAGCAGCTACCAGCACCTTGTTGGGAGGAGGGAACGGGAAGAAGGAAGACCTAGGCAGAAGGCAAACCATGTCTTCTGCAAAGCTCGTGCACTTTTCAACAAGCATTTTGATGAAACTATGATTCAACAGTGTTTTCATCCACTACCCGTGGTGACTTAACTAAAGTTGGGTGTCGTTCTCTTTGGGAGAGGCACCTGTGGCTCCCACCTCTTCTGTTGTTGACTTTCCCCCACCCCGTGTCCCACGGTTCCCAGAGTCCTCCTGTGGCCGCGGAGCCCCCAGAATGGGGCACAGAACAGGGCTGCACTCCTCCATGCTTCTGGGACACGTTCTCCTCCTTTAGGCCCAACAGTCAGAACGCTTCCCTTTCTCTGTTTAGAAAACTCCTGTTCATCCTTCAAAACCCAGCTCAAATGACGCCCTCCTCAGGAAAGCTCCCCCAACCTTCTTGGCATCCGGGCCAAGCTGGTGCTCCCCTTTCCACTCCTCTGTTCCTCCTCTGTGAGAGCATTTGCCACACGGTGCTGCGATGTCCCCACGCTCTCCAAGGCCGTCGCTCGTGAGATTTGGCCCTGGGGCCCGTTGTACTAGTTACTCCCCTGCCCCCTCCCTGACCCCACAAATAGGAACCCCTTGTTATTTCACGGCCTGGTAAACCTCCTGCAGAAAACTTAACTCAGTCATTGCCAAATACCCAGTCCCCACTACAGGAAAGCACACCAGTGTTTACAAAACTGACCAACGCAGGCGGGGCCCTGGCTCCGCTGATTTCGATCTACTCTGGAAAGGAGCTTCCCACCGGGCTCGCCGGCCACACTATGAACGCACAAACCCAGGCTCAACCTGCGGCACTGGCCGAAGACGCAACTCCACTCACTCTCCTTTCCGGAGAAGTCTGACCATCTGGCTCCTGTCTCTTCATTCAACCTCTCCCCAGGCTCAGCCTGTTACCATGCGAGCGGGAGACGGGGGCCAGGCAGAAGGAACTCACCTATGACATTCCGGATGTCATCCTCCTCCTCCGGGCTCAGGGTGGGGCTGGCGGAGGCCCCACCCTGTCCCGTGGCAGCGTCTCTCCCCAGCAGGTCTGTCTGGACTGTGGTGGGAGGCACCAGGGCCGTGGGTGGAGCCTCGGTAAATGCGTCCCCAGAGGCCCCTGGCACGGAAGCCGAGGCCGGAGGCTGCTGGGTGGCTGTGTGGGCCACGGTGGTGGCTGGTACCTGAGTGGAAGGTTCCAGGCCTGCCCCCGTCGTGGGACCTGGAATCACGGAGGAGGTCTGGAGCGGGTCTGGGAACCGGGTCGCTGAAGGGGACAGGGTGGGGTCGGGGGAGCTGGGATCTGAGGGCGAGGCCGGGGCCAAGGTCTGCATGTGGGTCGTGCTGGTGGTGCCCCGGTGGGTGGCCACCGGCCTCCGGGGGGCGCTGGTCAGCAGGTCGTTGTGTCTCAGAAGCTGATCTTCAATCAGCAGATCCACTCCGTTTTCCCCACTGAAAAACTCGTCTTCTGGGAAACAAACAGAAGGTCATCTGTGATTCGGGCGGAGGAGCACTGTCAGGCGGGCAAGAGTATGCGATATTCGGCAGATTAA
Organism: Prionailurus bengalensis; assembly: GCF_016509475.1. Classification (NCBI taxonomy): domain Eukaryota; kingdom Metazoa; phylum Chordata; class Mammalia; order Carnivora; family Felidae; genus Prionailurus; species Prionailurus bengalensis. The sequence continues at coordinate 62,978,640 of NC_057360.1, read as the reverse complement.
TAACAAGGCTTCTTTCCACGACATGACAGCCTGATTCAGAGATGCAGCCCGGCTGGGATTGCAGAAGAGGCAGGTGGGAAGCAGCGGAGATGGGAGGGCTCTGCATCTCCTGGAGGGTCTCTGAACAGACCGCCTCTGGGCTCCACCCGGTCTCTGGGGCACCAGGAGGACGCACAGCCACGACCTGAGCTGGAGGAAGTCACCCCACCCCTGTCCACTCCCCTGGCAGACACAAATGGAGCACATTCAACAACGGTGAGCAGAACAAACATCCTTCCCCTTCATGGAGCTTCTGTCCAATGGTGCAGACACTAAACAATAGACAGCACGCTTACAGTGCTTGGGGGAGAAAGTCGAGGGGGGTGAGGCATGCCCTGGAGCAGGGAGGCGAAAGGAGACTTCCAGTAATGGATAAAGTGGTCAGGAGGGAGATGAGCAGAGGCCCTAAGGAGGTGAAAGAGTTGGCTAAGCAGCCATCAGAGGAAGAGTATTCTGGGGAGAACAGCAGCAGTGCAAAGGCCCTGAGGCCAGAACCTGCCTGCGAAGGCTGAGGAGCAGCCAGTGTGGAAGAAGCAGAGGGTGTGAGGGGAGAGTAACAGGTGACATCAGGGAGGACACAGGAGCCACGTCACATTGGGTTTGACTGCTGTTTGGACTTGAGTTCTTCTTGTGCATGAAATGGGGGACTGTGCACGGTTTTGAGCAGAGAAGGAATATGAGGAGGCAAAGATCTCTTAGGACACAAAGTCTAACCACAGATGAAATAAACAGAGAATTGCATTTCATCTGTTTGTTAAAACCACCATTAAGGAACTGAAGCCATGGGCAGGGCAAAAACGTTTGCAGTACATACAATTAACAAAGGACTTGTTCCAGAATATGTAAAAGAAAAAAAAAAATCCCCTAAGTCAGTAATTTAAAAAGACAGGGGCGCCTGAGTGGCTCAGGTGGTTAAGTGTCCGACTTCAGTTCAGGTCATGATCTCACAGTCCGTGGGTTTGAGCCCCACGTCGGGCTCTGTGCTGACGGCTCAGAGCCTGGAGGCTCCTTCGGATTCTGTGTCTCCCTCTCTCTCTCTACCCCTCCCACACTCATGCTCTGTCTCTGTCTCAAAAATAAATAAACATTAAAAAAAATAAATTAAAAAAAAAGGCAACAAACATGGTTAAAAATGGGCAAAGGGCACCTGGGTGGCTCAGTTGGTTGAGCGTCCGACTTCGGCTCGGGTCATGATTTCATGGCTCGTGGGTTCGAGCCCTGCATCAAGCTCTGTGCTGACAGCTCAGAGCCTGGAACCTGCTGCGGGTGCTCTGTCTCCCTTTCTGCCCCTCCCCTGGTTGCACGCTCGCACGCTCTGTCTCTCAAAAATAAATAAACATTAAAAAAAATTTTTTTACATGGGCAAAATGACTATGCCAACAGCTAGGTGAGCATCAACTGTGAGGAGGGACAGGGGAGAAGCCCAGGTACCCTGGAGGCAGGAACAGGTGCGGCGGGGGGCGGGGGCAGGGGTCTGAGCACATCATCCCACCTCCAAGCCTCAGTGTCCTCATCTGCAAACTGGGAAACCAGGCTGGGGGGTGAGGGTGGGGGGTGCACCGAAGTCCCTTAAAGCTCTGCTGTGTGATCTTCTGCAAGCCCAGAGAGGTCAAGTGACTTGCCCAAAGCTGCTCAGCAAACTGTGAGAAGATACAGCAGGAACTCTGGATAGTTCGTAACCGCAGGCAATTTTCCCATGACCCGGCTGGCCCGGAGAGGCCACGGCAGCAATCGGACCCCAGAAGGGGCGTGTGGCTCGGAGGACGTGCAGATACACAGGGTGCAAACGGTGACTCCCTCCCCACCCCGCCGACCCCCAACTCACGCTGCTCTTCGATGTTGTTCTCCTCCTCCGGGACCTTGGCCTTATAGTAGGTGATGCCCCGGATGACGGTGGGCTTGGAGGCCGGCCGGCCCCGCAGGGGGACCTGCCTCTGTAGGGGCCGCTGAGGCCTCACCACCTCGGGTGGGGCCAGGGGCCGCGTCTGCAGGAGCTCGATGGAGTTGATCTGCTGGGACACGGTTTCTTCCTGCAGAAACCGCTCCTCATACTGTTCAGAGGGGACACAAGTTAAGGTCGGGTCACTGGCCAGACAGGCAGAGGTAGGCGGAGGGACTGCTGGAGCCGGGACACTGTCCTACGTGCTTTACGGACACCAACCAATCTTCCCCTGAGTCCCACGAGGTAGGAGCTATTTATCACTCCCATGTACACATCAGGAACCTGAGGCACAGAGACGTCATGTAAATTGCCCAAGGTCCCACAGCAGGTAAGTGGTAGCAGCAGGATTTGAACCCAGGCCCTCTGGCTCCAGCACGTGTCTCTGTAACGTCCACACTGTGCTTTCCAGCCTAGGGCTGCTGCGTGACTTAGATCTCGTCTCAGCTGTTTCCGGGGAGGTCTGTGTGTGGGCAACGGTGCCCAGGCTGGGACATGAGGCCCGAGAACCAAGATGCACCCCTCGGGATGAAGCTTTTCCTTCCACGATCAGAAGGAACTGCTCCACAGCCTCCCTGATGCATCCAGGATAAAGTCCAAAGTGCCTGGCCTGGCATTTTCCACCCTCTTAAGCACGGACCCGGACCCAGCTCAGCATTCCCCTGTCTTGTCCTGCGCCCCCAGCCCCAACCCTTCCTTGGTGCTTCAGTCACCTGGCTGACTCCTCAAACTCTCGGCTCTCCTGAGCTGCTGGGCCTTTGCTCGGACTGTTTTCTCCATCTGGAAGGCCTCCTCTCTTCCCCCCTCTAGCTACTCATCACAATGTACCCATTTCTCAAGGCCCCGCTAACCTCTCACGTCCTTAAGAAAATAGTCCCAGCCCTTCTCGTTCATAATTAATCTTTGTTTCCCAGTTCTCACTCTGCACTTTGTGGCAGAAACTTCTCACCGACCGCGTAAATCCCGTCTCCTTGTTCCTCTCTAATGGGAAGCTGGCTTTGTGGGAGGGGCCACGGGACAAAGTCCTGGCCGGTGGGGTGGAAGCAGAAGTTGGTGGAAAGAGCTTTGGGAAGAGCTCCTTAAAAGGGAGGCTGCGTCGGCTAGAAGGCATCTTTCGCGCTCTTCCTGACTGGTCTGGCCTGAAATGCGGACGGGCGGCTAGAGTGGAGCGGCCCTCCTGTGACCGGGAGGGGGTCTGGAGGACGGACGCCACTGATGGCACCATGAAGTTAACCACCCACCACGGTCTGCCTGCCCCTGGAGCCCTTCCACACGAAAGAACAGCAGACTCGGGCCTTCTCCTCACGATGCTGAACGCAGCTCCTAAGGGACACAAGTCTATCCCTTGTGCCGCAGCACCTCTCCCAGCCTGCCTTCCGTGGGCTTATTTAAGAATTTGCCTCTGCGGACCATATGGAATAAAAGGACAGCAATCACCTCTCGCTCATTTTTGATGCCCCCGGCTGGGCGCTCCTTAATATTTACACTGAATTTCCCTGAAGTCATCTCTGTGCCCAACACGGGGCTCAAACTCATGGCCCCGAGATCAAGAGTCGCTTACTCTACTGACTGAACCACCCAGGCACCCCCCGTTGCTCTGGAGTTTTTAATCAGAACAAATCCCGAGGAACAGTCTACATTTGTGACCGGCACTGGGATTCTGTCAAATGATGCTTTAAAGTAGGCAGCCCATGACCCAGGCCTCTTTTTTTTTTTTTTTTTTTTAAGTTCCGTTTATTTAAGTAATCTCCTCACCCAACATTGGGCTTGACCTCATGGCCCCGAGATCAAGAGTCGCACGCCCCTCCGACGGAGCCAGCCGGGCGCCCCGACCTGGGCGTCCTGACAGCACCCTGAGGACGCTGCCGTGCTGGTTCTGGTCCAGCGGAAGAAGCGCCCTGTCCTCCGTGGAGCTGCTGCCCAGGGAATGGCCTCTTGTGTCCACGGCGTGGCACGCCCTCTGGGTCCTGCCTCGGTCCATCTGGTCACGTAGCCACCCCCAACCCAGGATCCCGATCACCCCCCACTGAGAACAACAGACTTTGGGCACAGGTTCCTGGGAGCTGAGTTCAAAGCCAGGGCCGCCCATAGGTGGGTCCAGTTCCTGAGGGGTGTGGCCCTGTCCTGCTCTCAGGAGGAGGGCTCCGGGGGCTCCATAGTGAAGAGGAGCCTTCCTGTCGCCCCCGAGCCATGGAAGCCCCCTCCTCACCACGACGAGGTGGGCAAGCGCCCCTAAATCCCGTTACCTGAGACCCCAGTGACATCCCCCCAGAGAAGCAGAGCCCACTGAGAAACAACACCTCTGTCCCCGGAGGCCCAGGGTCCTGAGAGGCAGGGCAGGGCCTTCAGGGTCACAGAATATGAGCTGGAGGAAAGCCAGCCCGAATGGCCAACTTTCTCACTTTGCACAGAAAGAAGCAAATAAGGCTCTTGTTTTGACCTTAAAAATCTGGCCTGGAGGAAACCTGGAGTCCTTCCCAACCACACCCCCAAGGCTGTACTGGGTTTTCCCGTGACAAAAGAGCTGAACCAGGTGACAGAGCAGACATGGCAGCTCCATGCTCCCTGGCGTCCCGTGGGGACCGACTTCTCCGAAGCAGGGGCACCTCGGGGCGCCTGGGTGGCGCAGTCGGTTAAGCGTCCGACTTCAGCCAGGTCACGATCTCGCGGTCCGGGAGTTCGAGTCCCGCGTCGGGCTCTGGGCTGATGGCTCAGAGCCTGGAGCCTGTTTCCGATTCTGTGTCTCCCTCTCTCTCTGCCCCTCCCCCGTTCATGCTCTGTCTCTCTCTGTCCCAAAAATAAATAAACGTTGAAAAAAAAAATTTTATAAAAAAAGCAGGGGCACCTCTCTGCCAGCCTCCCCTGGCTGGGACCAGACGGCGCTCTAGAAAGGGGCGGGCGTGTGCCCAGGGGAGCCCCCACTCCTGCCACCTGCCCCCTCCTCAATTCCCACTTCCTGCTGGTGAGCTGAGCTGGACTAGAGATGCAGGGATACGTGGCCTGTGGGGAAGAATTTCAGTGGGCTCCCATTCTGACCAGACGTGTCCCTTTATGGCATTTTTTAACCCTTACGACAATGAGGCAAGGCAGAGAGCACTTTACAAATAAGCAAAGAGGGGCTCGGGGTCATTTAGAAATTCGGCTGAAGGTCAATCAGTGAAGTGGCCGAGAGGGGCACTTCCGAATTAGGCCCAGGGCTGCTGTCTTTAGAGCCTGCACGCTTCCTTACATTCAGCCACACTGCCCACACCGGTGACCACGGGACGGACTTGTCTGCCATCCAAAAACTCGTCTACACCCCCAAGCCCACAAGGCCATGGTCTGGCTACTGCCCAGCAGACTTGGGGATCCCTCATTTCCCACTGGGAAAGGAGGCTGGGAAGCTGAGAAGAGGCCCCCAAGCGCCTGACTCAGACGCTGTGGGCCGGCTAATTGCTGGACCCTGGCCTCCCTCCGCATTGCAAAAGCAGGTTGTCATTTCTTCATGGTAAACCCCAGGAACTGTCTTTAATTCCAGGCTCCCCGGGACAGGCGGGAACTGCAGTTCCTTCTCCCAGCCAAGCAGATGGAGTAAGACCATGGCGGCCTCTGCCAGAGAACATATAATTTCCCTGGATCCGCTGGCGACAGGCTGTGCTGGGCGGCCGCTGCCCCCACCAAGCTCTGATTTCCTCTCTCTGTTAATCCAAGAGTCTGTTGTATGACTTCAACTCCTGGCGTCCCTGTGTCCCCACTCCCAACCCGGCCCCCAGAGCCCCTTGCCAGCCCTCCAGGCAACGACCTTGTTGGAGAGAGGCCTCCAACAAATGGCCATTCACCACGCCGAGAAACCCCAACATCATCGACGAGAACCCTGAAAATAACCACCGAACCCAGCACCCCATTTGCCCCCTTTTGAGTCATGGGGTTCGCTACAGAGACAGAAAGATGAAGCGGGGGGGGCAGGAAGATCCTAGCCTTGGCCTTCCCCCTCCCCACCCCTCCCTGGCCCAGGCTCTACCCCCTGGCACGGGAGGATTGTGCTCACCTCAGCAGCGTGCTGAACGGGGATTTCAGGAGGGGAAAGGGCTTTGCTGAGCAAGGACAAAACGGGTTTGGTGCATTTGATTTGGTTTACTGTTTGCCCTCAGGAAATATGAGCCGGGTTGCCGAACATACCACATAATGTATCATCAAGACAACAGACGGGTTCTCAGGCTCAGCCGACTGGGAAACTGGAAGCCAGAGAGGGCAGGGAATGCCGGACTCCGCTGGGCACTGGGCCAGCTCAAGTTGCCAGATGGGCTGAGACAGGAGTGGCTGGGTCCCAGGTGCGGGGAAAGGGTACCTCCAAGTTCCCTTCCAGCCCAAATGTCCTCAGCTTTTTGGTTTAGAAGCTCAGATCTGGGGCGCCTGTTGAGTGTCCGACTTCGGCTCAGGTCATGATCTCACGGTTCGTGAGTTCGAGCCCCGCGTCGGGCTCTATGCTGACAGCTGGAGCCTGGAGCCTGCTTGGGATTCTGTGTCTCCCTCTCTCTCTGCCCCTCCCCCACCCATGCTCGGTCTCTCTCCCTCTCAAAAATAAATGTTAAAAGAAAATTTCTAAGTTCAGACTTGTTCAAGGATGACCCACTAAGCTGACTAAACACATGCTCAGCAGCTAGTGCCTTGGGGACAACTAAAAATGAGAATAAAAATAATTGCTTAAGAAACATGGTATTTCCAAAAAATCATCAAAGCAGTCATCATGGGCAAAGCCAGAAAATTATTGGCCTTCCTTATACTTATTTTCTGGTCTGGAACTGGTTTTATTTTCAATTCCTTCTTGGGCAGGGCGCAAGCACCGTATGGTCTTCAGGGTTTCTGGCCTCCACAGTCCTGATCTGCCCACTGTCCTGCCTTCGGAATACATGTGCCCAGGATTTCCCCTAACCCACAGCTGCCGCCTGCCTGGCATCTCTTTTACGAGTCTCCAAGCGTCCCGAGCATCGGCTGACTTCCTCTCTTACCCCAGTTCCTAGTGGCCCAGGCAACAGGCTCCTACGCGGCAATGCCTAGCCCTTCTCCACGTCGCAGTGCACAGCAACGGCTCAGACGCTCTGAGTGTCCAAGGCCCTGCGCCCTGCCTGCCCCCCAACACCCTGCCAGGGGACACCTCGGCGGCAACACTCACTCACGGAGCCCCTCTGGGCCGCAGAGTCAACCCTGCCCCATCACACCCACAGAACTGCTACCTAGATAAAATGACACCGTGACCGTGAAAGAACCAAATCCGGCAAAGCTCCGTGCACGCGTGAGAGCCATGCCAAGTCCGCGTGGCAAGAGAAAGGTGGCCGGGCACTGATGGGTTCCGCAGGTGGCAAGCGTGGGGCTCGTGGGGGTCAGGGCAGAGAGGGAATGGGCACAAAGCAGGCTGTGCTCGGAGGCCAGGGAGCCGGGGCCGTACCTCGGGGTGGGTGTAGGCGGCCGCCGCGTCCCTCTGCAAGGCCGAGCGGACGTCCGGCATGCTGTCCAGGAGGCTCTGAGAGCAGTTCCCTTTCGCCCGCTTGTTCATCTCCGTTCGGATTTCTTCCATGTCTTCTTTGATTTGCTCATTTTCCTTGGTGAGGTTTTTGGAAACTTCCTGAGAGGAGAATAAATGTAAAAAAGAAAATCCATGATGAGGCGTCTGGGTGGCTCAGTCGGGTAAGCATCTGACTTGGGCTCAGGTCACGATCTCACGGTTTGTGAGATCGAGCCCTGCATGGGGCTCTGTGCTGACAGCTCGGAGCCTGGAGCCTGCTTCGGATTCTGTGTCTCCCTCTCTCTCTGCCCCTCCCCTGCTCAGTCTCTCTCTCCTTCAAAAATAAATAAATGTTAAAAACAGTCAAAAAAAGAAAAAGAAGACCCATTAATGTGCTCTAAAGATGAGCAGAAGGCAGCTGGCAGCCATCTTCGGCTCAGAGCTAGAAACGCAAAAGCGGGCTGAGAAATCAGCCAAGAAGTGACTGGGGCTCTGGAGAGGTCCGGCCCTGTGCCGAGGGCCAGATCCCAGGCAGTATTTCTGGGCCAATACGGCTCTGGGGTGTCCCACTGCTGGACATGCTACCCCAAACTCCCATAGCTTTCCTAGTCATGACACTGCCTTGTCTCTAGGTCACCAGGACACCTGGCTCCTTTTCTGTCATTTGCACACGGTCGTCCTTATCCGGTGAGAATTAACACTACAAAAACTTCCACTCATACCCCATACATGTGTACCAGCAGCTCAATGAACGGAAGAAGGGTTTTTAAAGCAATTTTAGAAGAGGTGGCTGAAGACATCTACTTAACCTGCATTTCTAATGAACACAAACTAACCCCCAGCACTTTGAAAGCATCATTTACGTAGAAAACCCACAGGCTGGTTTTAAACTTTCCTATTTACCCATAAAAACAGATTCCCTAAATGACTTCCACCTGGCAAAGGAATGGTGTTCCAGTCCTGGTTCACACCGGAAGGGACCAAAGGTACATCTAAGCCAACCAACACTGGTGAGTACCTCCTGTGTGTCTAAGGAGCAAAGCCTCACGATACCCTGGGGCTCTTGGTCTGGGGGTGCCGGGGAGGCGCCAACTATAACTGGGAAGAAGGTCCGCGTGGCAAGAGGAAGGTGGCCGGGCACCAATGGGTTCCGCAGGTGGCAAGTGTGGGGCTCGTGGGGGTCAGAGCAGAGAGGGAATGGGCACAAAGCAGGGCCCCAGAGGTGGTGACGCAGCAAGGGATTTGAACCAGGGATGGGTACCGACAGGCTCAGAGGGGCCCTTCTCCTCTGGTTATTCTGAGGGAGGTTGGTTTACTGCACGGAGACCCAACACTGTCCTGCTCTGGCCTGCATTCTAGTTTGCATGAGCATCTGAGTTTTTATTTTTAATTAAAAAAAATATTTTTTTTCCACGTTTATTTATTTTGGGGACAGAGAGAGACAGAGCATGAACAGGGGAGGGGCAGAGAGAGAGGAAGACACAGAATCGGAAACAGGCTCCAGGCTCTGAGCCATCAGCCCAGAGCCCGACGCGAGGCTCGAACTCACGGACCGCGAGATCGTGACCTGGCTGAAGTCGGACGCTTAACCGACTGCACCACCCAGGCGTCCCTATTTTTTAATTTTTTTAACGTTCATTCATCTTTGAGAGACAGAGAGAGATAGGGTGCGAGCCAGGGAGGGGCAGAGAGAGAGGAAGACACAGAATCCGAAGCAGGCTCCGGGCTCTGAGCTGTCAGCACAGACAGGTGCCCCGTGAGTTTTCAGATGTGATGTTCTCCTTGGGCCGTGTTTATGACGTGGGTAGAGGAAGCCACCATGTAAAACAGAAGATGCATTTGCTTTCTGTCTTGGGGACCGTAAAAGCACAGACGTTGACAGGCACAGCCCTGCAGCCTGGCAGGACACTAAGTCCTAGGGGAAAGCCGCCGTAGCTCCGAGTGGGGTGTAGAGGTATCCAGGCCAGCAGTAACCCCGGCATTGTGGCTCCCATGGCTCCCATGGGGGCTCCCCTGACCAGTCTACTAGGCCCCGGAACCACCGGCCATGCCATTCTCCTGACATTTCATTTCACGGCAGATTTCGAGCACTGGGAGGGCTTGATGTGTTTTGTGGGGCTCAGGCTAAGCTCGTATCTTTAAATGGCAGTTAACTGTGAGAGAGAAAGCCCCTGAGAAAGAAGTCTTCTTTAAGGAATACCCAGAATGAGCAGTCTTACCGGCGGTCAAGTGCAATGGTTAAGAGCATGGATTCTGGAGGGAACAGTCTGGCTTACATGTCAATGTTATTCCTACTTCTTTGATCCTAGACAAATCAAAGTCCCTGAGCTGCAGTGTCCCCAGGGGTAAAATGGAGTACTACTAGGATTTTCCCTACGGATTGTTAGGAGTAAATAAGTGAATATATATGGAAGTGCATGGGACATGGTGATTATTTTTGATAGGACGTTACAGCTGGGTGTTCTAGGCCCCTGCAGGATCCCAGAATTCAAGCCCTTCTCAGATGGGGAAACTGAGGCCCAGAGGAACGATGTGGTTTTCCCACGATGATAGACACAAAAGTGGCAGAGCTGAGCCCAGCACCCGGCCTCCTGGCCCTTGCTTCCGCAGTTCACTTGTGGAACCACTAAGACGGCCGGGGGGAGGGTCCTGGAGCTCAGCCAGTTCTCTGAGCAGTGGGGAGCCCATCAGAGGGGCCTGTGAATGTGGCAGTGTGGTCTCAGGGTATATGAGAGAATATGCATATGCAGAGAAATGCAGAAATGGTGGATTCCCCTAAGTCCTTGTTACACAAAGCATGTCTCAGGAACCCGTTAGGAGTGCAGTCTGGGGCCCCGCCCAGGCACCTGCGGAATCAGAATCTGCGTTTTAACAAGACCCCCAGGCGATGTGCATACACATCAAAGTTTGAGAAGGGCTGTCTTAAATGTTGGAAGCTTGGGGTACATCTGCTGGAAACAGGGCCAAAATGTATGAAAGGGGCTGTTTCACCGGAGCCAAATATTTGGATTCACATGTTTCTTTTTTGTTTTTAAAGATTTCATTTTTTAAAAATTTCTTTTACATGTTTATTTATTTTTCAGAGACAGAGAGCATGGGCGGGGAAGGGGCAGAGACAGAGCCAGAATCCGAAGCAGGCTCCAGGCTCTGAGCTGTCAGCACAGAACGTGACTCAGGGCTCGAACCCACGAATTGTGAGATCATGACCTGAGCCTAAGTTGGACACTTAACCGACTGAGACACCCAAGCGCCCCTAAACATTTTATCTTTAAGTAATCTCTACACCCAATGTGGGGCTTGAACTCACAACCCCGAGATTAAGAGTCTCATGTTCTACCGCGGAGCCAGCCAGGCGCCCCGGGATTCACGCCTTTCTGTACATCCACGAGCACCTGCTAAGAGCAGCGTCCAGGCATCTCCCCCATAAATTCTCCACATCCTGAGGCAACACAGCCCAGCAGGCTCAGTGGTTCAGAGTGTTACTTCTTCATTAATGCATTAATGTGCTCAGTGCTGGGCACCAAGGGGTCCAGCAGAAGCCACAAAGCCCAGGATCCTGCTCTGATAAAGACCACCCCTTCCCACCTTGAGGGGAAGAAAGCAATAAACAAGAAAGCACCGACTAGTGACAAGTGGAAGGCAGGGCGAGGTGACAGAGGTAGCTTCTGACTCCTCATCGAGGTCAATGACTGTCTCTAAGGTGGGGGCTGAGGCCCTCGGACTCCACTCTGGGTGGATCCCATGGCAGGGCCCGCATAGCCTTATGGCCAAAACAAGATTCCGCCTGATTCCTGAACGCCCTGCAAGAGTCCGCATCGGCCTGTGCGCTCACTGGGAGGCAAAGGGGCGGCCCCCCAGATTCACCTGCTCTCTAGACCCCGGGGGTTCTAGGTCCCTGGAGGGGCTTCCTTCTCACTGATGTATGAGTCCCCAGTACCCTTTCTGATTTCAGTGAGGAAGCATTATTTTGGGTTTCGGCACGGGAGGGTTGACATGGCACGGCCTTGAGCGCCCATGGGAACAACAGAGTTTACTCTCCTGAATCAACACCCGGCTGGCGGTGACATCACCCCACCGGCCAGCCAGGCTGAGCCAGGCGGCGTCCCCCAGGATGGCACAGCGGCTCTACCTCCTCAGCCACCCGCTGACCCGGCCACCTCCCCACTCCCCGGGGGCGCTGGCCCTGCAGGGCTCCCCACGGCCCCCTGAGAGTCTGGCTTCCCCGTGGGGCACTTCTCAGGAAGTACGGGGGAGGCTGCCCACACAGGGCCCTCTAGACTTAGCCCTGGCAGAAGAGTGAACCCCATGACCTCATGCCTTGGGCTCTTCCCCCGGGACAGCTGCAACCGTGACGTCCGTGGCGACTGCTGCTTGGCTCACGGGCAGCGCTGGCAATGTGGCTGAGGAGGCAGGCAGGGGGTCTACCTGGCAGGGGCCGGCACACTGCACGGTGGCTGCCAAGGATCCCGGTGCTATGAGGAGGAGGGTGGGGAGGAGGGCGGAAGAGCCAGTGGACAGAAGGCTGGCACCAGAGGCTGGGCACAGCCAGGCGCAGCACTTAAAGACCCGAGCACAGCCAAGGACCTGAGAGGCGCTCACAGAGCAGGCGGCTCGTGCTGGAGGGACACGCGGTCGGGCACCGGGCACGGGAGGGTGCGAGCCCAGGGCGCGAAGGGGACCAGCATCCCGTGCTGACTACGGCCAGATGCACAGATACCAGAGGAAGGAACCAGGCGAGGGGCTGGGTGTAGGCGAAGTCGGGGGCACAGCTGGCACGTGGTCAGCCAGAGCCATGGAGGGTCTGGTGCAGGTGGGTGGGATGGGGGCAGGGGCCAGGGCCGAGGGGGAGACTGAGCAAGAGCGTGAGCCGGCGGTGCTGGGACCTGCTGGGACCTGCTGGGACCTGAGGAAGAGACACCATGGCGCAGGGCTCTGGCCGCTCGCTGTGGTCTCACTCCCCCTGCCCAGAGCCCTGGACGGCGCTGCCGTGAGGGGAGGTGCTGGCTCCGGGGACCAGCCCACACCGCCATCGCCACCGGAAGGCAGGTGATGGGACCGCTCTGGGAATAATGACGCTGCCCCCACCCCCCAAGCAGGCCTGGCATGGAGAATGAACCAGGGGCTGCCTGCACGGTGCCAGGCACGGAGTAGGACTTGGTGTGCCCAGCGAAGCTGGAGTGGGACCCCTGCGACCCCAGCAGCAGACAGGCAGGTGGGAAAGAGCAAGTGAGCTAAGGTTCGGTGGGCTGGGCAGGAGGGAAGGGGACGGCCCGAGGCTGCTGTGTCTTAAAGAGACGCACCAGACACCTCCAGGAGGAGACAGAGCTGGACTGCGGCTGGGCCAAGCCTGGGCCCCAGGTCATGCAGCAGGCACGTGTCCCCACATCCCAAGAGGCCACCTGACCCCATCGCTCGATGGCTGGGAGTACACAGGGCCCGATACAGATGGCAAGCCTGAGGGCCCAGACACTGGCCTTCCTTGAGGGGGGTGAAGGTGTGGGGGTGACCGGATCCTGGGTGGGGGGGGCCCACTCACGGCTCCTGGTCACTCGCCTGCCCTTCCCCCTCTGAGCCGTCCAGGACGCAGCGAGGACCAGGTGGCCTGGGACAGCCGCCCCAGCCAACAGCTGTCTCCAGCCCCTGGTGAAAGAGCTGGGGTGGGGGGGGAAAGCAGCTAGAAGCAGCCGGTGCTCCAGCTGACAGGACCCGGAGCGATCCTGGAGCACGGATGACGGAGCTGGGCAGGCCGCCTGGGTGCAGGGGCCACCTGCTGTCGCCTTCAATCACTCCCCCCCCCCCCGCCCAGCCCCAGACAGCTGCTGCGCGTCTAGCCCGCATCAGCTGTGGGGCCAAGACCTGGAAACAGAGATGGCTCAGGCCCAGGTTGCCCTCAAAAGTCCAGAGCCCGGAAGGACAGTCAACCAAGCAAAGAACAAGAAGTCCCAGGCCTCTGCTGGTGAATTTGCTTTAGGGGCAACCTCACCCCTTTAAAACAGCCACGGGCTCCTTCACGTCCTGGCACCTACGAGCTGCTCCCAGGCCAGCAGACGGAGGGCGGGCTCTCACACCTTTAGTCTGGTTAGCCGAAAGAAAACCTTTCTTTCCACGGAGACAAATTCGATTTGAAGTACATACAAGCCCAGGAGATGGAATATATTCACTCGAACCCATATTCAGATGTAACTGAATTAAGTAACATTAAAGCCGAAATTTATCTTAGAAATATTATCTCCAACCCTTTCCCCTTTCACAGATGACAACACAGTGGTCAGACAGAGTGGGGGACGCTTCTCTCCAAGAGCAGGAGAGGCAGGACGTGACCAACTGCAAAAGCAGATTTGCTCAGGAAAAAGAGTGAATCCTGGGGGTGTCTAGAAGGGCATGGAAGGCAGGCACAGAGGGGAGGCCTGGAAAGAGACAGTTCCCCTAACTCACGGCCAGGCCTGCACAGATGAAAATTACATTTTCCTATTAGTTGATGAAAAGATACATCCCCTCGAGTCAGGAATGCTCCTGTGATCTTGCCTTTCAGACCAGAAACACAAAGGCCACCGAATCCTTTGGTTTGAAGAAGAAGCCTCAGCAAAGCCTGTGCTGGCACATTCTGGGGAGCAGGCCAGTTCTGAGTCTGGTAACTACATCACAGAGTTTTAAATTTTTTTTAATGTTTACTTTTGAGAGACAGAGCATGAGCAGGGGAGGAGCAGAGAGAGAGGGAGGCACAGAATCTGAAGCAGGGTCCAGGTTCTGAGCTGTCAGCACAGAGCCCAATGAGGGGCTCGAACCCACAGACCACGAGATCATGACCTGAGCCAAAGCCAGATGCTCAACCGACTGAGCCACCCAGGCGCCCCATTTTTTATTATTTATTTTTTGCATCACAGATTTTAAATCTTACTCGGACACAAAGCTATCAGGGGAAAAGGCTTCGGAGAACACACAGGGTTCCACGGTGACCATCTGTGCTCACGGACAAGTTTTACAAACCCCGGCAGATGTGTGTGAGGAGAAGAAGAGTCGAGTCACCCTCTCCAGAAGGTGCAGGGCTTCCACAACAGAAAGCACACTCCGGGAAGCTTGCAGGCACGCAGCTGTGTTAAGAGCAGGGGCCGTGCACCCACACGTACACGTGGACATACGTATCCACAGTCACACGCATATCCAAGTACCTGGGAGCACTGACAGGTGTCCTGCTGCCACGCGGGGGTGGGGCACTTCTTCACAAAGTCCTGCAAGTTGTGTAGGAATGACTTAATCATACTAAAACCCTGACGCTAGAAGAGATTATTTTAATGACCTGTCCCTCTGTCCTTTTCTCCACTTTGATAATCAATCTGCTCCCGGAAGCAGTATTTGGCACTGGGCATAGGACCCCATGACTCTGTCCCGCTGCCTTCAGAATCCATCCCCGGGCCTGGGCAGCCTACGAGGTTTCGGGTCTCCGGGTGCACTCAGAGCTCAGGGTAAAAGTCTTCTCAGCGGAATCACTGTCACTGCCGGGCCTAGACGCAATGAACAGGGTTTGCCTTTGGAAGCCACAGATTGTCCTTCTAGACTTCCGATTCCCCACCTCTGCTGGCACCTCTTCTCTGTGCCCACCCACCCCTGACTCTAATGTAACTCATACTCCTGGTTCTCCTTCCCCTTCCCAGCCACTGCCAGGAGAGGGTCAGCCTTACTCTGCCACATCCAAGGTCCTGGACCGCTGACCACTTTGGATGTTACTTCTCCCTGGACCAGTTCTCGAGGAACGCCCGTGGGGTTTCGGGCCTCCACCAGGCGAGCAGAAAAGATGTGTGGGGGGTTAGGTTTCTGGAATACAGTGAAATGGCCCTGCTCTGCTACACTCTCCAAACTGACGAAAGCTAGAAAGTCTGACCACAGCAGGTGCTGGCGAGGACGTGTGTGGCACTTTCAGTCCCCGCTGGAGGGAACGTAAACTTGAACTACCACTTGGGAACACAGCTTGGCAACCCCCCCGCCCTACAGATGAAGATGAGCGTAACTAACGTCCCAGTAGCTCCCTTCCTACTTACACACCACAGAGAAATGCACGCGCGTGTGGGCCAGGGACACAGACAGGGACGTGCATGTACAGGGAGACTCCTGGACTACTGTGAATTATAAAACTGAAAACACACCCCATATCCATCATCAGTACGACAGAGTGACCAACGGTGGAACATTCACACGACAGACTACTACACGGCGATATAGATAAATGAACCACAGGACACAAAACCGCGTAGGTAACTATTAAAAGCAAGGGGTGCCTGGCTTGCTCAGTGGGTAGAGCATGTAACTCTTGCTATCTGGGTCATGAGTTCGAGCCCCACGCGTGGCGTGGAATTTACTTAAAAACTATTGAAAACAAAATTGAGGGGCGCCTGGCTGGCTTAGTCGGTTGGGCATCCGACTTTGGCTCAGGTCATGATCTCATGGTTTGTGAGTTCGAGCCCCACGTCCAGGGCTCTCTGCTGTCGGCGTAGATAGAACCCGCTTCAGATCCTCTCTCCCCCTCTCTCTTTGCCCCTCCCCCGCTCACATTCTCCCTCTCTCTCGAAAATAAACAAATATATTTTAAAAATAAATGTTTAAAAAAAAACTAACAAAATAAAATCTTAAGAAAACACACAAATGAGTGAAAGAAGCCTAACACACACGTGTGTGCACACGCGGACACACACAACTCTGTAGGACTCTTTATTTAGAGTTCAAAAACAGACAAAACTAGTGTATTTAGGGATGCATCCTTAGGTAATGAAAATGTTTAAAAAAAAAACAAGCAAGGAAGATGATTAACATAAAAGTCAGGACAGAGGTTCACTTCAGGGAGGGGGTGTGAGGAGAGGCCATGTGGGGGGCGCTGAGCTTTCCTGAGCTGGGTGGTAGTTACATGGGCATTTGCTTTATAATCTTTTTTTAAGTTTATTTATTAAGTTTATTTATTTTGACAGAGAGAGACAGAGAGACAGAGAGAAAATGCAAGCAGGGAAGAGCAGAGAAAGAGAGAGAGAGAGAGAGAGAGAGAGAGAGAGAGAGAGAGAGGATCCCAAGCAGGTTCCGCACAGACAGTGCAGGGCTCTAACTCACAAACCATGAGATCACGACCTGAGCCGAAATCAAGAGTCGGACGCTTAACCGACTGAGCCCCCAGATGCCCGGCTCTGTAATAATTTAAGCTGTACCCTCACCGTGTACGTACTTTTCTATGCGTGTGTTATTTTCACAATTCAGAACAACAGCTTCACCCAAATCGCTCCACGAAGCAGAGCTCTCGGAGTTGATTTTACCAAAAGGCGAGACTCGAACGGTTTAGATTCGCCTTCTCTCTCCTTCCTCTTTCATCTGCAAATGGAGTTTCCATTCCTTCGTCCTCCTACATCCCAGGGGCGGGGATGCACACGTGTGCCCGCAGCCATTGCCAGGCCCTGATCCTACTCTGGGCAAGACGCCCCTTCAATCTGCCCCCTTTGTCCGGTCTGACCTCCGAAGCACTCCCCTTGGGCTTCCAGAACATCCAAAGACCAGGAGCAGGATTGTACTTCCATTCCTCCCGCAGAGCCCGGCTGCAGACGGAGTGTTTTCCCCATTTACCCAACACCGTGCCTCTCCACCGAATGCAGACAGACAGTCAGCCAGCGCCAGCCGGGAGACGAGAGGCTGGGTGTCACGCCGGGAGACGGTGCTCTGCTCCGTGGGCCCGGGGCCCGGACCCATCTGTGACAACTGCCACGCCACAGCCCCCTGCAGCCCTGGACTGCCTGCTGTGCGGAACCTCTCACTCCTGCTAATCCTATTTAACAGGAATTCTGGGACACAGCCACAGTTCTGCCTAGAAGTTCCCTTGGAAGAGCTATTGTTTTCAGCTCCAGTTAGGAAAAACTGATGCTTCCAGGGCAGATAGCAATGATTCAAAGCAACTTACGGGGCTGATTAGAAAGAGCCCCAGCCCAGGAGCCAGAAGGCCTGAGCTCCTGCCTACGTTTCCCTAGCACTTTCCACAGGCCTCACATCCTGCCCAGCTCACAGGGACAAATGTACGGAATGTATACGGGGTGGTTTAAAAACCATAATTGCTATAGAAATATAGGGGATTATTATTATTAATACGAAGGGCCAGTTTTTGCTACTAAACATACCATGGTTTTAAAAAAGAGATCACTCTCGGGGCGCCTGGGTGGCGCCGTCGGTTAAGCGTCCGACTTCAGCTCAGGTCACGATCTCGCGGTCCGCGAGTTCGAGCCCTGCGTCGGGCTCTGGGCTGATGGCTCGGAGCCTGGAGCCTGTTTCTGATCCTGTGTCTCCCTCTCTCTCTGCCCCTCCCCCGTTCATGCTCTGTCTCTCTCTGTCCCAAAAATAAATAAACGTTGAAAAAAAAAAAAATTTAAAATAAAAAGAGATCACTCTAAAAAAAAAAAAAAAAAAAAGAAAGAAAGAAAGAAAAAAGAAAAAGGAAAAGGGATCACTCTGGCTGAAGAACTAGGATCAATTTCGGCAAAAATCCAGTTATTGTGTGACTGCACCAAACTCACCCACTAAACCCACTCCTCTCCTGTGCCGGCAGTAAGGGCTCAGCTGCTAACAGGCTGCAAAGAGACCACAGCCCTTGAACCACGCGCTCGGAGGCCCAGCGCCTGACTCTGGCCTCACCAGCACTGTGCTCCACCCCCGGAGCTGTCTTTCCCAGGCTCCAGGCTGTTCGGCAGACAGAATGAAAACCAGGTGAAAGCGGAAGCGGCTGCCCGCCCTGTTCTATTAAAAAAAAAAAAAAAAAAAAAAAAAAAAGCAGCCCTCTTTCAGAAAGGGCATTGCACGTTTGGATGGTGCTGGATGCCAAGGGTTAAAGCACTTTCCAATTTCCAAGGACGACTTGGGTCCTGGTTTAACTTCTTTTGAGCCCATTTGAAAGAATCAGGAGAAAGAATCCCAAGCCCGCATGAAGCCCTTCGATAGAAGGGTGGCGTTGACCATTCCCAGTCTCTGCACGCCAGCCGCCAATGCTGGGGACAGAAGAGAGTGAAGATGAGGCCAGCTCCTCTTGGGACGTGCCCTCAGCAAGAGTGGGCTGATGTGGTCCCGTTGGCCGCCTCGAACTGTCTGTGAAGCTCAGGCTCCAGGGCCCCGACGCTTCTCAGCAGACCTGGTAACTGAAAGGCTGGGGACCCACCAAGCCTCCCAGGGCTGGTGGCCATGGTCAGAAAACGCTCATCACGGCACAGGGAGAGTCAAGCCTAAAGACGGGCGGACAAGGAAGCGGCGTTCGCTTTCCGGGAACACTGGGGTGTAAGGAAGGGGCTGGAACCAACCTTCGCAAGGGCAACGTTTCATCACCCGCATCCCAGCAACTCGGACAGAGCAGCAGAGAGATGCTGCCCCCACTCACTCCCTGGCCATACCCCGAGCGCCTTGTTTTGTTTAACCATTTCAAAGTGTTTCCAAGATGATTAGCTCACTTTTTTATCCCCTGAGCAACCATGCAAGGTATGTAGGGCACCTCTCCCACTTTACAGATGGGGAAGGTGAGACACAGCCGCTGGGGAGCAGCCAACAGAGAGGCGTCCGCTCCGTCCTGACTCCCGGCCCAGCGAGCGCTCTTGCTGCCAAACTGGAGAGTCTTACCTTTCTCACATCCTGCGGCTGCTCTTCAGCCATCATGGGACCCCAGCTCCTCCATGAGAGCCCACCCCCCAAAGCCCACTTTTTCATGAGGAATATTGGTCTATTAATCATTCCGTTATTAAACTTGCCATTTATAGTAACATTCTAAAGATTGAACAGACCTAATTTTTTGAGTCACCGTTTCAGGTATCAGTTCAAGACGTGGACGCCAGTCAATGACACCTATGTAAGCTCCCGACCAAGAAGGGTGAGTGGGGAATGTCCCTTTTCTGGTGATTAAATGGCTTATCTATGTGTCAGAGCATTACAGCAATGGAATGGTATCCAGGTTACTGTGGTGTGTGAGGATTTCTCTCTCGCACCCCGACCCCCACACCACCCCCTGGAAACCATGGTGCCAGCCACACATCTCCCTGGAGCCCGGTCATAACCATGTGATGCCTGTCTGTGGAAATGACACTATCAGTCCGTTCTCCCAGGGGGTGAAGAGCCTGAATGTTTTCCAGCGGGGAATATTATGCGTCAGTAACCGTTTTCACGTCTTTTTCCTCTCACGTGAACCGGAGATGCGTTACCACACAAATGCACGTGCACGTACAGAGACAGAAAGCAGAACGGCTAAAATGACAAAGCCAAACCAGAAGAAGAAACGAACAGCCATACACCCAGAAGGGAGATGCCGCCATCTTAAAACCGGAAGTGAGAGGCTTACTGTACTTTTATGTTTCATTTAGCTCTGAGTTCCCTGCAAGTCAAGGTGAAAACAGAAATACGATGGAGACACCTGGATGGCTCCATGGGTTAAGCATCTGGCTCTTGATGTGCGCTCAGGTCATGATCTCATGGTTCATGAGTTCGAGCCCTGTGTGGGACTCTGCACTCACAGCATGGGCCTACTTGGGATTCTTTCTCTCTCTGTCCCTCTCTCTCTGCCCCTCCCCGTCTTGAGCACACATATGCACACACACGCTCTCTCTCTCAAAATAAATAAACTTAAAAAAAAAGAAATACATTGATTATATGGTTCTTGTGTGTGAAAAAAGAAAGTATTTACATTTATATTTCATCAATTCTTTGTCACCCACGATTTGGCATGAGTTTGAATGGGTGTTTTATGTATATGTTTTCTTCCCAAAGCACAGGATAGGTGAAGTCTAGTCAGGATACATGCTTTCTGAAAAAATGTTGTGGGAAGTTGGATATGCTTTCGGGCCTGATGGAGAGAAAGATACGGAAACCCAGAATCTTCCTTACCTCCTCCAGTTTATCCATCCGTCCAACCAGTTTGGTAGTGACAGAATGCAGCTTCAGGAGATCCAGACCATAGAAGGCTCCTTCCAGCATGTCTATGATGGTGGAAAGCTATGGAACGTGAGTAGCAGGTTAGTCGAGGGCTGGGGTGTGACACCCAAGACGAGACTTCTCCTGTCAGACCCCCAAGCTGGAGGCTCAACAGAGAGGCCACTGGCCAGGAACGGAGAGGGGGGCTCTTGGAAACTGGCGTTTTGTAGGTGGGAAGTATTGTGCCCCCTGGAATACTCAGATAAGAAAATGGAAGAATCCAGGGGTGCCTGGGTGGCTCAGTCGGTTAAGCGTCTGACTTCAGATCAGGTCATGATCTAGTGGTTTGTGAGTTCGAGCCCCGCGTCGGGCTCTGTGCTGACAGCTCAGACCCTGGAGCCTGCTTCGGATTCTGTGTCTCCCTCTCTCTCTGCCCCTCCCCTGCTCATGCTCTGTTTCACTCTGTCTCAAAAATAAAATTTAAAAAAATTAAAAAAAAAAAAAAGAATCCTAGAAGAACAAGTGAAACAAGTCTACACATCTTCACCCAATCGCTCAGACCCCTTTTCTTCTGTTAGGTGTATGCCTGCTTGTCTTTCCTCTTAGACGCTGAGCTCCTTGAAAGTGGTGCCCCATCTTTGTTTCCCCAAGATCCCTAGCACAGCACCTGGCCCACAAGAGGTGATCTATAAATACTCAACAAAGTGGCTCATAAACTTCGATGCCTTGAGGATGTGCTCCTGAAATACCCAACCTCGTTGTCTACCCTGGGAGATACCAACAGTTTTCCCTCAGCACTAAAACTAAACTAACCACGGGGTAAAAGAGGCCCCATGACCCATCTCTGCGATAGCATGCCATCGTAGGGCGCGAGCCTTCTCAGTGCTTTTAATGCTGTCCTTCCCGCCAGTACTCTGGGAGGACGGTGGCCGAATATCTGGTGACATCCAGGTCACCCAGAGCGCAGGCAAAGGGGCAGGTGAGAGATGCTTGAACCGGGCCTCCCTGCCGAGGACCAGTCCCTGGAAGAATCTGCTGGACACCCTTCTGCGATTTCTGTTCCCCACCCGTCTCCCAGCCTTGCTGGTAGATGAGGAATTCCATGTCACGAGACACTTGTGTTCAGAAGCCCTCCTTCCTCCCCACCAGAGGAAAGTAGCTGAACTGGGGGTGAGAGCCGCAAAAAGGCATCTTGTTGGCACGCACTGGGATGATTTTCTGAGTGGCTCCCAATAGAAAATTTTGCCTGCTGCTGTTCCAGAAGCCCCCAGGAGTCCAATCCTGTAACTGGGTGGTTCAGAGAGCGGCTTGATGGTGGGGCTGCGGCTCTGAGGCACACTGGATCCCGGGGCAGGATGTTAAAGCACTGTCCTGCTAACCCCCGCTCTGCGAGAAGGGCATCCATGACCGCCAGCTACCGAGCGCGTACCAGGCACGGGCACAGAGGCAGCTCTTCACGTTGGTCATTCACGAACAGGACGCGTGTCTACTGACCCTGACTGCGTATCAGGCACCGTGCCGAGTACTCCATAGGGTCATCCATCGGTTCCCAAAGCAACCCCCCAAAGCAGACGTTGTTATCCCCACTTGCTACTCAAGGAGACCAAGGTCGGGCAAGGCAGTTAGGCACCTTGAGTAGGATTACACGGCAAAGAATAGCGGAGCAACAATCTGAACCCAAGTCTGTGTGACTGCAAAACCAGGCCCAGGCCACCGCTCCCCCCTGCCGCCCCCCACTGCAATGAAGCGGGGAGGGCAGAGATCGGACAAAGCCCTCAGCCCACCCCTGCAGCAGCCTCAGGCAGGCCTGAGCTTCCCCCCCTCCCCCCACCCAGACCAGGATCACAGTCTGATGCCGACCTACAGCCGGCCCCAGGCCCCTCCTACCCTGGGTCACCCCGGGCCCGCGGGCTGAGGACTGACGGGCTCGCCCCTCCTCGTCTCTCGCCTCTTTAGGGTGCGTGCTGGGCTGACAGTAAATCGTGGCAACAGCTCTCCGGGAGAAGAACACTGAGTTCTTCTGGCCCCCGGGCCTGGCAGTGCCTCCCAGGCCCAGCCTCCCTGGCTCCATAGGGAGAGGCAGGCACACTTTGCTGTCGGCATCCCCTTTAGACGTCGGATTGCGAACAACCGCTTTGTCACATGACCAGCCTCGGACACACACAGTACTCCAGATGCCAGGGCCTGACCTTTGCAGGCTAAGACACGTCCCATTTACTCAAAGGCCTTACAATCCCTGCAACAGCTTCTGCCAGAGGCCTGGGTCCCGAAGGCGTCCTCCCACCCCTGGCCTCGCCCCCACACCA
Organism: Prionailurus bengalensis; assembly: GCF_016509475.1. NCBI lineage: Eukaryota > Metazoa > Chordata > Mammalia > Carnivora > Felidae > Prionailurus > Prionailurus bengalensis. Next base: position 62,955,971 of record NC_057360.1, on the reverse strand, counting down.
GGTCCTTACCTTCAAGTCCCGGCTGTCTGCCGCCCGCAGCTTCTGGAGCCGAAAGTCTCCCTCACAGGGATTGAGGGCCGACGGGGGTGCGACACAGGCACATTTGCAGGACGAGCCCGAGGTGATGGTTTCCACGGTGTAGAAGTCTTCCTTCCTGGAGGTCCCCTCGTTGACCCTCTGACAGGCGTCTCGGCCCAGGGGTCTCACCACGCACTTGCACTGACAGTCTGAGCCCTCAGACACAGCCTTGACCTTGTCATAGTCTCCCAGCAACTAGACAACAGAGATAAAGCAAGAAAGGGCTGGGTGTGCAAATACAGGCGCCTATCAGCCCAGCACCTAGGAAGGCTCTCCACTCACCCTGTTGAATGTCCTGCACTAGCCCAAGACCTCAGACAACTCTGAACTGTGGAGAGAAGAGGTCATCAGAACACAGTTTGCTGACTCTGAAATTTCCTTGAAGGCACGAGGAGTTCAGCTCTCTTCATTTGTCTTGGAAAGCTATGTGCTTCTCAGGGGGCCTTAGCCTTTCATCATTTCAAGGAAAAAAACAAATGAGCCCCATCGTTCTTCCAACGGCCCTTGCCTTAGCGGACATCCAGATTTAGATTAAAAAAGAAAAAGGAGAAGGGGCTAAAGGGAGGATTGGAAAGCTGATATTCCAATCTGAAGGCTACTTGCTTTGATCCTTGTTCACTCAGTGACCACATACTGAATGCCCATTCGGGGCTGTGCCAGGTAAACAGACGGGCCAGAGAGCCCACCCACGGGAGCTCTCCGTGCAGGAGGCACACAGATCACAGCCATGCCAGGTAAAGGGTGGCAAGTGCCCTGACGTGATGATGCAGGGCAGTCGGCGGGGAGGGGGCGCTCAACCTGGCGAGAGGGGCTCCGGCCAAGCATCAGAGGAGACTTCCTGGAGGAAGTGGTATTTGATCTGGCCCTCGAAAGACGGCTTCAGTTTGGAAAAAGAGAGGCTGAGTAAGGTTTACGCAGCCTAGGGATTCATTTGGCTCCTTGAACAGCTTCTGAACCCAAACCCTAGGCCAAAGCCAGGAGAGCAAACTGGCAGTGGTTGCTGCTTCTACGATGCTAAACATTTCCTTCTGAGCCCTGGCCCCTGCCAGCCTCCCCAGGCTGGAAATCACACAGCAGCAGCAGCAGGCTTTCTGGAGCCACCATTCTGGGCACTTGCTCGGGGTGGGGGTGGGGGGGAAGCCTCCTTCCTCCTCTGCACAGATCCCGCATCCCCAAAGCCACAGGGGCCCCCAAAGCCTTTCTAGGCACCGGGAAGGGTTCCCTTCACTTGCCTAATGACCTCGGCAGGCAGGCAGAGACCTAGCTGGAGTGGAAATGTTCCTGGGATGCTGTCTGGGGGGGGGGGGGGGGAGGGAGAAGGCTTGTAATGTTTTTCTTGCAAAGGCTGGGTTTCTTCTAACACTAATATTTGCTTTAGAGCTGTTGTCAAATACAGAATGGCGCAGCGGGCTAAGGGGTAGCAGTGCAGGGTGACTGAAGCGGCCGGTCCTCAGGGGCTGACAGTAAATCGTGGCTGTCTGCTCTCTGAGACTCTGCCTAGATTCCTGCCGGAGCCCGTGCCGAGGCCCCGGGTGGATTCCTTCCTTTCAGACTCCGGTTTCAAGAACACTTGTGGATGGTCCTCCAGAGCCCCAACATGAAGGGTTTTCATGTCCTTTCGGTTTAGGGGACAATGAGAGGTATGGGTAGCTCTAGGGATAGATAGCAGCCTAACTTCCCGAGGAAGGGGAACTGATTGTTCTTCCCCCCGGAAGGAGACAGGACCCAGAGCAAAGGCTTCTCCAGATGCAGCCATCCCTCATCTTGAGGATGACGGCAACTCCCACCACACGTCATCATGCTGAACGGAACACTCCAGAGAACTGTCCCTTCCAGTCACCTGGGCTGCAGATTGTCAGAAGACCTGGCTCTACCCACCTGGAGCTACAGCCGGGGAACCAGGGTATGTGTGACCATCGAGTCAGATAAAGCGAGCCAAGTACTTTGTAAAGGGGCACTTGACCAAGCCGGTCCCTATCAGCTGTCACTCACCCCCCACTGACCACGCGCCAGAGGTGAATGGGTCTGCATTTCCACCCTGCCTTCACCAACACACGCCGCCCCTCTGCACGGGGCCACCTGCCACGCGTCACACCTGCAGCTGCTGCTGGGTCTCGACCCCGCTTCTCCCTGGTGGGTGTCTCACTCCGGCCCGTCAAGTGTCTCCCCCTGGGGCAGCCGTCCGCCCGCCCCAGGCCAACGTGCCCGCCTGTTGTCACATTCCAATTCCCACGAACAGCCACACAGGCAAGACACGACCACACTTTCGCAACCCTTGAGCTAGAAACTAGGTCTGGATTATTACTGTCCGTTTACGTCCCTCTTTCCAGGGAGCTGCGCGGAGTCTTCCCTTCCTTCTCTCCTTTCTCCCGATTCGGTAACCTTGAAGTACCCGTCCGTCCCCGGAGAAACGCAGCGAGGAGGGCACCGCGCACGCCCCTCCCTCCGGGAACGGGGCGCAGCGGCCGGCCGCACGCCAGCGACGACGGCCACCTCCGGTCCCCCCTCCACCCAGCGCCCCGGCCCGGGGGTGGCCAGGGCCCGCCGCCTACCTGCGACAAAACGTTCTCCTGGTTGTCCGCCTCGTTCTGCAGGGTCTCGTCCTCCGTGGGCGCCACCGTCGGCGCGTCCGGCGGCTCGCTCGTGCCGGCGGGGGTCACGGTGGCCCCCCACTGGGCCCGGGCCACCACCAGAGCGCCGCAGACGACCAGCAGCAGGGGCTTGGCCATGAGGGACGCGGGCAGAGGGGCTGCGCCCGGGGGAGAGCGGCGGGCTCGGGCTGCGGGCTGGCACTGAGGCGGAGGGCGGCGCGGCCGCGGCCCGGGAGTGGCCGCTCAGAGCGCCTGCTGACGCTGGGCGCGGCTGAGCGCGGCGGGAGGGTGCGCCCCCGAGCCCCGGCGCATGTCCTCCCCGGCGCGAGCGGCCGCGACTGTGCGGCCCCGGCCGAGAGCGGGGCGCGGGGCGGGGGCGCGGGGCGGCGCGGGGCGGGGGGGGGGGGGGAGAGGGGGCGGGGGGCGGGGAGCGGCGGCGCCGGGAGCGAGCGCGGCGTCCGCCCGGGGGCTCAGGTGGCAGGCGGGGCGCCGGGGGGCGGGGCGGCGCGGAGGGAGGGAGGGGGAGAGGGCGGGGGCGGGGCCTCCATTGTGCGCGCGGCCCGCCCCTCCCGGCCCCGCTCGGCGCCCCCGTGGCCGCCGCGCGCGCGCGCGCCCCCCCCCATCACGCTCCCCGCACCCCCGCCCCGGTGAAGTCTGGGGTCCCCCGTGCGGTTCCGGCCCGCGGCCGCGCGCCCCCCCGCCCCCCCCTCGAGCGGGAGGTAGGCAGGCAGCGGGCGCTCGCTGCGAGCCCGAGCCCCTGTCCTCCGCGCGCTCCTTTTATCGCCCCCCGGGGAGAAGGAGCCTTGCTCTCGGCGTCTCTCTTCCCGGACTCGGCTCGCAGCGCGAGCTCCGGCAGCTTTGAACTTAGCGCCACTGGTAGCCTGCCTGCCCGCCGCCGCGTCACACCCTGGCAATACCTCCACCCAGAGGATGGCCGTTGAACTCCCTGCCGGAGTGGGTCCTGGTTTGTGCGACTATCGAATACGAAGACCGCGACTGTCAATCGCGGACGCTCTGCGGGTCCCCGTGGGGGAAGCGGCTGCCCGAGAAGCCGATGATTGTCCAAGGAAACAGCTCTTAGCTAGCTTCCTGCTTTGGGACAGGTGTCAGAGTCTGTCGCTACGTGATCCCCAAGAGGGCGTCCACTTTCAACAGCGTACGATTATGTTACAGTGTCCCATAATTAGTGTCTCTTTGGGGGGCGCCTGGGTGGCCCAGTCGGTTGAGCGGGGGACTTCAGCTCAGGCCATGATCTCACCGTGAGTTCGAGCCCCGCATGGCGCCCCTCAGGGCTCGCTGGTGGCAGCGCAGAGCCGGTTTTGGATCCTCTGTTCCCCCCTCCACCAACACTCTGGATCCTTTGTCCTCTCTCTCTGCTCCCCCCCGCTCATCCCCCCTCTCAAAAATAAACATTTAAAAAATTTAGTCTCCCTTTTGTGAACCTACTGTAAAGATTTCAAGGAAAGGCACAGTGCCTTCCGGGACAACTGTCATCCTGAAAATATTGAACAGAACCAGACCCCTTCAAAGATGTGAAAGGTGTCAGTACGCGTCTGGGGAAGTACAAACACCTTGCCTCTCACGCTAAGGAATAAGTTGCAATAGTCAGTCATAAACTAAGGAGCTTCAGCTCATGTAAGTGATGATAGTTGACAGACATATAATGATTGTCTTTATTAATGTTTAAATAGGGTTTTGTTTTGTTTTGTTTTGTTTTTTGTAATCTCAGTTTGTGGACAAAAGTCCAAGGTTCTGGGTGTCTGGGCCTGTGGAAACTTCTCTCTCGCACAAACACACACATACACATGCAAAGTACTCTGTGTGAGCTAGCAAATGTTTTCTGAAACTAGACGGTAGTAAACATCCATAAAATATAGTTTTCGGGGCGCCTGGGTGGCGCAGTTGGTTGAGCGTCCGACTTCAGCCAGGTCACGATCTCGCGATTCGTGAGTTCGAGCCCCGCGTCGGGCTCTGGGCTGATGGCTCGGAGCCTGGAGCCTGTTTCCGATTCTGTGTCTCCCTCTCTCTCTGCCCCTCCCCCGTTCATGCTCTGTCTCTGTCCCAAAAATAAATAAAAAACGTTGAAAAAAAAATTTAAAAAAATATATATAGTTTTCAAATTCAGTTCGAATAAGTGTCGAATGTTGGCTAGGCGCAAGACAACAAACTAGGTTGCTAGATCTTTAATGGGAAGATAAGAATGTCCATGTTTTCCAGAAGGGGTGGGGTGGAAGTGAGGGGGTAAGCAGAACAAGGGCTCGAGTTGTAAAGCAGGATGAGAGCATTGGCCAAGGGCGTTCAAGGAGTTATAGGCCACGTGTCGTTGAAAGGTCAGGGCTTCGTGGAAGAGTGACGCTGGAGGTGTCTGGGTGTATGGAAAGGCTTCAAGGGAGAAGATAAGCCAACAAGATATAGGCAAGAAAGAGAGGGCATTGTGGGCAGAGACACAAGCCTGAAGCGGATATTCAGATCTCAGACTGCTCGCTTCTCAGGGAGACCTTCCTGACTCCACCACCAGGGCCATTCCTACCTTGTATTCTCCCGTAGCACCTGTACCTTTGCCCCGCAGCATTATGGGAATTACATTTTTCTACTCCTTCGTGGATTGCTTCAGTCACGCCTGTCTTCTCCACTGGAATGTAACCTCCATGAGGGCAGGGCTTCTGTCCGGGTTTGTTCACCATTACAGCCCCAGAGGTTAGCTAAGTGCCCGAAACAAAGTAGACACTTCGCAAAACTGGTTAGATGAATGGGGTCTACAAACAGTCTGGGTGGACACATCCCAGGTACTTTCACAAAGACGGCCTTTGTATCTATTAGGATGCATTTGACCACAAGTCACAGAAAATCAACGGTGGCTTAATCACATATGCATTTATTTTTCTGTCATTCTAAGAAAACTGGAAGTTGGCCATTTTAAATTTAGTTCAGCAGCTCAATGATGTCATCAAGGACCCACGCTCTTTCTGTTTTCCCAACTATTATTCTTAGGGTATTGGCTTTTGTACTTAATCACGCGTGGTAGAGGCCAGTCCTCGCTACCCCTCTGCCATTCTCTTTGGCCAGATACTCAATTCCCCAATCTTTCTTGCAGCTAGGGGCAGCCACGTGATTCACTTCTGGTCGATAGAATAAAATAAACCTACAGAGACTAGAAAAGATATGTGGCCTCCTGATAAAAGAAACAAATTAGAGAGAGGAGCTTTCTGGTGCCCCTGTTTCTTGTGTTAGTTTGTAGTCATGATGCCTAGAGCTGTGGCAGCCATCTCACGACCATGAGGCCTTTCTCCTATTGAACTGAAACAGATCTCCTTTGAAAGTTTCTTTTTCAGTTCAGTCCTGGGGCACCCGGGTGGCTCAGTCGGTTAAGTATCCACCTCTTGATCTCAGCTCAGGTCTTGATCTTGGGGTCATGAGTTCAAGCCACGCATTGGGCCCCATGTGGGGCCCCATGCTGGGTATGGAGCCTACTCAAAATAAAATAAAGCTCAAGCTGTCTGGGTGGCTTGGCCGGTTGAACATCTGACTCTTGATTTCTGCCCAGGTCATGATCCCAAGGTCAAGGGGTTAAGTCCCAGGTCAGGCTGTGTGCTGAGTGAGGAGCCTGCTTGAGATTCTCTCTCTCTCCCTCTGCCCCTCTCCCCTTCTCCTCCTCTCCCTCTCTCCTTCTCTTCCCCACCCCACCAGCTCTAAAAAACAAAAATTATTTTTAATTTTTAATTAAAATGAAGTTCAGTCCCATGGTCATACACAGAACACATCTAAGACCTTTCCCACGAGAGAGTTTTTCTTTCACTTAAATATAGAAGCTAAGTACCTTCTGGATCTCCTTCTTTCTCAAGCTAACTAACCAGATAACTAACTCACATTATATATTCATTTTATTCACCTGTTTCTCAGACCACATGGTCTTTTGGATCCCCTATTATTCCAGTTTTTTTTTTCTCTAGAGAGGTTTGAGTAGATGTTACAGCATATTGAAACCATTTTTTCTCTTTTTCCAAGCACTGTTAGTTTATTACTGTAACCCAAGATTGACTTTGCCTTTTTGGCATTACATTGCACCAATGATTCACATTAATTTATTTTTTTAATATAGTTTTTTTCCCTTTTCTTTTTGTTTTTAACATGAAGTTTATACTGGTTTCCTCCATCCTGTCCTTTCCAGCTATGTTCTTTTTTTTTTTTTTTAATCCAAGTACAGACGTTTACATTTTTCCCCACTGATTATCATGAAGCTTTTGGCCCATCTTTTCACCCTGTTGAAATCTTGTCTAAGTTTTCCAGATTAAATAAGCACGATTTCTGTCTTAATTCAAATCATTAATTTATTAAGTCATAGTCATTCGAATACAGCTAGATTCTAGAGCCCTATACCCATAGAAAAAGTATTTCCTTATTGATATTACGTCCTTTGGTGTGTGATTGCTTGGGTAGTCGGAGGTGCTGGTGCCTAGCCCCCAGGGCTTCCTCACATCTACAAGCGTTTCTCGAGAGACTTTTAGCACCTGCCTTTCAGAAATCAAGACACTGCCCATGGTGTTCCTTCCACCTGCCGGTCTGATAGCCTGATTTGAAGATCCTGAAGTGAGCTTGCTTTGGCTTTTGAACATCCAAGCCAATGTACTGGAAATTCCTTAGGCTCCTACAGATTCGACTTCACTCGATCCTTAGCAGATGAGCATCAAATAGGTATTACGCTCCCTGTTTGACAGGTGGAAACATTGAGGCATTAAGATAATGAGGTGGTGGCACCTGCGTGGTGCAGTTGGTTAAGTGTCGGCTCTTGATTTTGGCTCAGGTCATGACCTTGTGGTTTGTGGGATCGAGCCCCACATCGGGCTCTGTGCTGGTAAGCACGGAACCTGCTTGGGATTCTCTCCCTCTCTCTATGCCCCCCTCCCCCCTCAAAAATAAATAAATAAGCTTTAGGGGCGCCTGGGTGGCTCAGTTGGTTAAGCGTCCGACTCTTGGTTTCGGCTCTGGTCATGATCTCATGGCTCCTTCGTAGGTTTAAGCCCCCCATCGGGCTCTGTGCTAGCAGTGAGGAGCCTGCTTGGGATTCTCTCTCTCTGTCCCTCCCTCAGTTGTGCTGTCTCTGTCCCTCTCAAAAATAAATAAATAAACTTAAAAAAACCTTTAGGAGCACCGGGGTGACTCAGTCGCTTAAGTGTCCGACTTCGGCTCAGATCATGATCTCACAGTTCGTGAGTTCAAGCCCCGCCTCGGGCTCTGTGCTGACAGCTCAGAGCCCGGAGCCTACTTCAGATTCTGTGCCTCCCTCTCTCGGCCCCTCCCCTGCTTGCACTCTGTCTCTCTCTCTCTCAAAAATAAATAAACATCAAAACATTTTTAAATAAATACATAAACTTAAAAAAAAAGGCAATGAGATGTATTGTAGCTACTCTGCCCAGAGTGCTTCCCATGTGCGGGCATTATTTGGTATTCAGAATACTCCTGAGGTAGGTAGTGTCATCCCCTTCTACAAATGAGAAAGCAGGCTCGAAGATGGAAATGTTCAGAGGGTCTTAGAAAGGCCCGAACGTGCCACTTCAGCCACCTGGGACCCAGGACCCTTATCCGGCAGGTTGCCGGGTCCCAGGAATCCCTGGTCAGCGGCTGCATCCACCAGGCCTCCCCAGCCAAGTCCGCTGCTGGCAAGAGTATCTGTTTTCCAGTTCATCTGGGAGCCCCTGGGCCTCGCTCTGAAATGTCTGCCTGTAGAAAACCAAGGCTCCATTTGCCAGGTGGGGCTGGGGCGGCTATAAATGACCTGCCACCTAAGTGGGTAATTTAGCATATGCACCTGCCCCACAGCAGCAGAATCAAAGAACGGGACAAAATCCCACGAGCAACATCATTCTGCCGCCCCCCTCTCCTGGCTTGCTGCAGCGTGGGAGCCCTGCCAGGGAACTGCCATAAAAAGCTGGAAAGGGGTGATGGAATGCTTGGCTGAGAAAGAGTTCTCCACCACCGCCCCCCCCCCGACCCCCGTTCACCTCGCGTTGCTGCTTTCTCGGCTTCTTAGTTCGTCTTTGATCTTCCACGTTTTCTCTCTTCTTTAATTCAGTTTAGCTCACTTTTTGAACATACGTTAGGAGCCAGGTGCTCTGTGGCCTGCTGAACACGCAGATGAAGACGGCCAGACCCCTGCTTTCAGGAGCTCCTATGCTAAAGCTTATAGATGCGTAACTCTGGGGAAGCACACAAAAGAGCTTTCGCTCCCCTCGAGGTATTTTAGCAAAGCAAAACATTTTTCTTCCCTGCGGGAGGGATGGGAGCGTGTCTGGTAGGCAGGGAGGAGCCGTGAAAGGGTTTGGGCCCGGGAGGAGGGTGCCGTGGTCAGCTGGGCAGACCAGATGGGTTGATCAGGGCGGCGGAGAGCAGAGCGCAGAGGGAGAGGCAAGACAGCAAACACAGTTTTCTGTTTGCAGACCACCTGGCCTCCCAGGGTGGCCCTGCCTGAGCCCGAGTCCTGTGCTGGATGGGTCATGGCTCTGACTCAGAGAGGAGCGCCCTTGCCTTGTGGTGACCTAGGGAGGGCCGGGTGGACAGAGGCCCTCTGCCCTCCCGTGGGATTTCCCAGCTCTGCTCTGTGGCACAGCTCCGGGAGAGACCAGTCACACCACAGTCCATGTGAATGGACACCCCGTCCCCCAAGAATCAGGCAGGCACAGCCCCCAACCAGGCCAGGTCAGGAACACTGCAGACAGCCTGCTCCGTCCTGCCCACCATCGTATCCCTGCCCTCTCTCACCCCCGCCCCAGCCTCTCCCTCCCTCTTCTCCCGGTGCCCCGTCTTCCGTGATCACAAACAGAGCAGTTCTGATGCCGATAATGTGCGTCAGGCTGTGTGGCTCCCCTGCCTTCTCACACATGCCTAATGTGGCTTTAATAATTTTGCCTCAGTGGGGAGCCTTTACAGGCAAATACTCCCGGTAGAGGTAACTCATTGCCTTAAACCTATACCAGGAAATAAATAATTGGTAACAGGTTTTGCTAGGGAAGTAACAGAGGGAAGACGCTGGGAAGTTAAAAAGACTCATTACGGGGGGAGGCCTGGGCGACTCAGTCGGTGAAGCCTCCCACACTTAATTTCAGCTCAGGTCTTGATCTCTCGGTTCCTGAGTTCAAGCCCCACATCAGGCTGTGCGCCGACAATGCGGAGCCTGCTTGGGATCCTCTCTCTCTGCCCTCCCTCCTCCCCCACTGTTTGCACGTGCTCTTTCTCTCTCTCTCAAAATAAATAAAAAATTTTTAAAAATCTTCGGGAAAAAAAAAGACTCATTATGGGACAATCCCAGAGGTCTTGGACTTTGACATGAGTTCTAAAGGACTCACGTTTGTTGTTTATCATTAGGAATGAATAGAAGCTTGTTCAACAGAGATGGAAGAGGAACGTTCCAGGTTGGGAAATGCAGGCACAGGGGTTACAGGGAAGGAAGAGAAGGGGAAACAGGTGAGAACAGGGGCCAGATCACACGAGGCCTTTACACTATGCCGGGAGTTTGGAATTGAAGTCAAAGGCTACGGGGAGAGAGGGAGACAGAAAAACTGTCTCTAGAAGAGAAAGAGAGCATGTGCATGTGCACGGCAGGGGAGGGTTGACAGAAGGCTGGGGATATTAGTAAGAATCCTTAGTGGTCAGTAACAAAGCAAAGAAGGAGACTTGTTATAAAGATACAGGAGTGTCTCACAGAACCCAAGGTCTCTAAGGTCAGTAGGGTCCATACAAGAGACAGAAGATGTTCAGGCCACAGTTACATGACGAGAAGAGTAAGGCTTTCTCCTTCTCGGGGCCAATTCCAAATGCCCAAAGAAGGGAGTCCTATCTCACATGGTCAGGTGCCTATTCCTGAATGAATCACATAAGGTGGGTGCTGAGGGGGTCAGGTAACTTTGTAGAAAGAAAGTGGGGAGAGGCGCAGGCCCCAGGAAGGACCAGACAAGTCAAAGGGGATCCGTTACACTCTTGCCCGTGGCTGGCTGGCTCTCTCTGTGTGTCCCCTCGACCTCCAAAGACGCACTTACTTAACATAAAGTAATCATCTTACAGGAAAGCAGAAATATCTCTCTGTAAGAGACAATCCAAATCATCCTGCATAAAAAAAGAGAGAGAATCCAAATTAGTATCTAGGAATGTCAAAGGCAACTCTTCTGTGTGTCCACATCTCCAGGAGATATCTTTTCCAGCTTGGCGTGAAACTTGTCCAGATGTGACTTCTCACTAGGTTCAACCACAGCCAATAGCTCTCAGCTCGTTATAGACACTTCACTTGGCAGAATAGCCCCCAAGAATATTTAATCCACACACGTTCTCTTCAGGATGCTCCCTTTCCTTCACTGGGGCACTTGAACAGCTTTCAACCCCAGCCTCATCAGGCAGCCAGGGGCCGTGGGGAGCCCGGGCTCCGGGCTCAGACAGATGGGCTATGGAATCTGGCCTTTCCAAACTTACTGGTGACCTAGCAAGTAAGTAAGTAAGTGGACAAGTCACTTCCCCTCTGTGAGCCTTGGTCTCTTCATTCCAACATGGGAATCATGCAAGTACCATTCTGTGCTTACTATGTGCTCTACCCCTTGAGGAATGAACCCCAACCCCCAATTCCAATGCTAAAAATAACGAGACATATACAAATCGCAGGTGGATTAAGAAAGGTCTCGTGTTGAGCATCGAGAGGAAACCCAGACACTGATACGAAGGTGAAGGTTCACTTGGGAGCAAGAGAAGTGATTGTAGCCTGAGCTTTGGAGGGGCTTCAGAAGCACAGACCTGGGTTGATATTAATCCTGCCACCTATCCGGTGGGTGATCCTGGGCGAGTTTTCTCTCCTAAACCTCACTTTTCTAATATTACTAGGTTGTTGCAGCGATTAGAGATACATAAAAAGGCCTAGCCCGTGGCTTGCCACGAGCACAAATATTTGCTGAATGGTGAGTGGCTGCTAACAGAGGAATCATTGATTAAATGCTAGGATATTATTATGCCTGTTTCTGATTTACTATGTGACCTTAGTAGGAACTCTGTGCCTCGATTTCTTTAGCTGAAAAAGGAAACCGTCATTTTTTTTCAAATATTTATTTTTGAGAGAGAGCGAGAGAGGGAGCAGGGGAGGGTCAGAGAGAGACGGAGACGCAGAATCTGAAGCAGGCTCCAGGCTCCGAGCTGTCAGCACAGAGCCCCGTGCGGGGCTCGAACTCTTGAACAATGAGATCATGACCTGAGCCAAAGTAGGACGCTCAACCGACTGAGCCACCCAGGCGCCCCAGGAAACTATCATTTTTGATTCTCTGTTCCTTCCACCTGGGGATGATGGTTTAGGCAAACTGAAGTTTTTCCCTTTTGGGGGTTTGCTTTGTTCCAGGGACTAAAGTTCAACCAGGTCACTTTCTGAAAGTTGAACGATTCCTGAAGTGTCTTCAGCAACTGGGCTCTGGAGGCAGCTGCCAGCCCCTTGCTTTTGTTGGCCGGACAGCCCAGGCACATCTGGAAGCTGCGGTGGCCCAGGTCGGGGGCGAGGGGTCCTCAGGGGGGACCAGCGGCAAAGCCTGGAGCTAGGCAGTGAGCAGAGTTGAGGCATCCCTGGGCTGATGTGGAGTCCCGAGTGAAAACCCAAGGGACCCCTCACTCCAGACAGGAGGAAAGCCAGCTCCGTGCTCTGAGAGCCAACCCTCCCGTCCAAGGAGAAGACACCTAAAATAGCAGCAACACGCTTGGATGGAGAGGCAGCGCCACGGGTTTCCATCTCCCCCGACTTTCTCCCCCTTCCTCTAAGAAATTACTTTCTCCCATTTGAAAACCCAACTCAAGCTTGTTCCGATTAACCTCGGGGCTCCCCCGCCCCCCTCTTCCACCCATCGTTCCCAGCCGTCCTTCACCCCATCGATGACACCCTGCTTCCCTCCCGTTCTGCTTGCAAGGAAAGAGCCACTCAGAACCATTATCTCAGTGACGGGTGTGGTTTCCTTCCTTCACTGGAGATTTTCAGCGTCTGAGGGTCGATTCTTCTTGACCTAGACTCGCACGTCCAATGACCTGTTGCCTTTGTAAAACTCCAGGGGGCGCCAGGCAGTGTAACGTCTGTCCTCTGGGGTTCAGGATGGTCTGCGCCCCTAAGTAAAGCCGGGTGCAGAAATCTTACGTCATCCTCACCACCGTCCTGCGCTTGGGTGGACGAAACAGAAGCAGGGAGGTTGACCTGCCCAGGGACAAGACTGCACAACTAGTGAGGGGTCCACCAGCATTGACCTCAGGTCTGTCTGCCTCCAAGCTCATGCTGTGAATCACACCCAGCACATGTCCTCTCACATTTAACTTTTAAAACTCAACTTCGGCGTCTCACCTACACGCAACCTCTTCTTCTAGAAGCCCGTATTTCAGGTTCTCTGGCCACTGGCGTGCAAAGTGGCACATCTCTGGGAACACAACTGGCTGCAGCCACAAGCGGGCCGGGAGATGTCCCGTCGGGAGACCCCGCTCCCCGTCACAACGCTGCCACTCCAGCTGTGGATGCGAACTCGGGAAGTCCTTGGCCTCTCTGGGAAGTCACGGGCCTCAGTTTTGCCTCTTTGCCAAGAGAATCGGTTGGACTGAGTGATTCCCAGGGCGGTGCCTTTCAGCCCAAACATTTCTGGATTCCTCAGTCCAAGCAACTTGATGTATTGATCCTCCTGTTGTGTGTTCTGAAACACAGTTGGCTTGAACGTCGCTACCGATTCTCAAAGCAGGTGCAGTTTTCTCCATCGTATAGATGAGACAAACCGACACTCAGAAAGTAGAAGTGATTAGATCAAGGTCACAGCGTCTGGATTGGAACTTGGTCTTATTTATTCAAAGCCAGTACTCTGAAACACCCAACTACATCCAGGCTTTCTTAGGAAACGTCTAAAGGAAGAGTCTAAATGTAAAGCGTGAATTAATTTAATATTTATTTAAAGAAAAGGGTTAAGTCCGTTTAAGTGATATGACAAAAATCGCGAAGGTGGGGACTTTTACAAATGCCTGAGGTTTGGGGACCGCTGAGTCAGATAAATATATTCCGATGTTCATTGGTTCCATGAAGACAGAGCAGGACCACGGCCTCTTCCTGAGCACCTGGTATTGTGTCTCCAGCTCTTGGGCATTTGGAGCCCTTTGAAGGGGGGAAAAGAGGGGCACCTGGGTGGCTCAGTCGGTTGAGCGTCCGACTTCAGCTCAGGTCATGATCTCACCGTCCATGAGTTCGAGCCCCATGTCGGGCTCTGTGCTGACAGCTCGGAGCCTGGAGCCTGTTTCAGATTCGTCTCCCTCTCTCTCTGTCCCAACCCACTCGCATTCTGTCTCTGTCTCTCTCAAAAATAAATAAACTTAGGGGCGCCTGGGTGGCGCAGTCGGTTAAGCATCCGACTTCAGCCAGGTCACGATCTCACGGTCCGTGAGTTCGAGCCCCGCATCAGGCTCTAGGCTGACGGCTCAGAGCCTGGAGCCTGCTTCCGATTCTGTGTCTCCCTCTCTCTCTGCCCCTCCCCCGTTCATGCTCTGTCTCCTCTGTCCCAAAAATAAATAAACGTTGGAAAAAAAAATTTTAAAAATAAATAAATAAATAAATAAACTTAAAAAAAATTTAAAAAAAGAAAAAGAAAAATGAAGGGGGGAAAAGAAACAAACTGTGTATCCAGAAGACTTACTTGGTCTGGATACTCTCATATCTACTCCCCCAGCCCCCCCTCCCCCCCCCCACGTCTCCTATGCATCCAAGACTTTGCTGTCAGGCATCTGTCAACATATCCCTTAGAGAAGGGCCGAAGTCATAGGTTGCAAGGTGGTTGGCCGAAGGTGTATTTAGTTAGGCCAACGCAGTGATTGTTGTCGATTTCTGAATTTGAATGTCTTCAGGGACGGCACCCAATCTGGTTTGCACAGACCCCACCTCCACGTGAGGTAGGTAAGTCCGGGCCCCTGAAGGCATATGAGCCTGTGACCCCTGGTTTAAGGCCTTATCTTCCCCGAGATCAAAATCCTCAGTAGGGGGGACTTCAGAGCCCAGAGCTCCGGGGAGCCACCAGCAGCGTGGATGTCACTAACACGGTGTGAGTCTCTAAAGCTTCTGTACCAGTTCTGCCGGAGACAAAGTCAGGACAGCAGTCAGGACCAGGAGGTGGCTATAAAAGGTCGCAGCTTTTTATGACCCTTTGGGAGCTCAGTGGCTGCTTCGTGATTTTTCAGACTGGGAGCAGAGTGACACCTGCTGTCTGGTGTCACGCTTCCAACCCAGCGGTTCCCCGTCTCCATCCCCACACCGGCTGCTCTTCCTCCCCCCACTCCCCTGTTCCGCTGCCTGCAGCCCAGTACTGGGCTGAACACGTCAGGGCCATTGGCGATGCTTTCTCCTCCCTCCTCTCCCGAGACCCCTCTGTTGCCACGGTCTGTCAGTTGGACTTAGTTGAGTTTGTGTGCCTTGCCCCTTCTTGTCACTGCCTCTTTGGGACTCATAAGTTCATCTCTGTCTTCCTAGAGTGGAGGTCCTCTGATGACGAGGATGATGTCATACTTGTTTTCTTTCCCTTAACAGAGCCTAGCACATTCCGCTGCATTATGATTGCTCGTTAAACGCTTCTTAAATTGTTGGTTGACTCTTTTCCTTGCGATGAGGCTACTTTTTCCTTTATTTTCGCTTCTTTATTATTCTTTCTTCTCCTTCAATCTCTCTTGACCCAGGATGTCTCTTTTTGCATTATTTTTTTAAAAAAATTTTTTAATGTTTATTTATTTTTGAGACGGAGACAGGCAGAAGGCGAGTGGGAGAAGGGCAGAGAGAGAGGGAGACCCAGAATCTGAAGCAGGTTCCAGGCTCCGAGCTGTCAGCACAGAGCCCGACGTGGGGCTTGAACTCACGAACCGTGAGATTATGACCTGAGCCAAAGTTGGATGCTCAACCAACTGAGCCGCCCGGGCACCCCTCTTTTTGAATTTTCTAGTTTTTTCTCCCCATGTAAACTCTCAGCTGACTAAGCGTGGAAGGGAGCATTGCCTTGCTGATCTAGGTTCTCTCGAGGCTAGGAGACTGTGCAGTTCTAGAATAAATGAAGACCGTGTAACAGTTAGAGATAGTAATGTCCCCTGAACACTCTCCGAGATAGGTCACCAGGCTTCTTACAGAGACAGGGTAACCTTGGCTAGAGTGAATCCAAAACGGACGAAAGAAAAATCTTTAGTTGCTGCAGACAGAAAGGGTATTTCATTCAATGACGGTCCACGGGGGCCCATGGCATCGTATTCCTACTCAGTTCAATTTTTCTAGGGTTTTCTTTCTTTAGATGTTGTCCTCAAAGTGCCACAACCAGAAGACTATGCTCACAGAATTCAGCAGTAACTGAAGGAATACGCACAGACACGAACTCCCTACCCAGGAGACTGAAAATGCCCCTTCCCCTTTACATCTTAATCCCGGGAACCTGTAAATGTTACCTTATTTGGAAAGAGGGGCTTTGAGATATTTTCAAGGATCTTGAGATGAGGAGGTTACCTGGATTCTCCAGGTGGGCCCTAAACGCCATCTCAAATGTCCTTATAGGTGAGAGGCAGAGGAAGTGTTGCTACACACGGAGGAGAAAGAGAGGTAATGAAGGGGCAGAGAGAGATTTAAAGTTGCTGGCTTGGGGCGCCTGGGTGGCGCAGTCGGTTAAGCGTCCGACTTCAGCCAGGTCACGATCTCGCGGTCCGGGAGTTCGAGCCCCGCGTCAGGCTCTGGGCTGATGGCTCAGAGCCTGGAGCCTGTTTCCGATTCTGTGTCTCCCTCTCTCTCTGCCCCTCCCCCGTTCATGCTCTGTCTCTCTCTGTCCCCAAAAAATAAATAAACGTTGAAAAAAAAAAATAAAGTTGCTGGCTTTGGAAATTGGAGCAAGGCAGCCCCAAGGCAAGGAAAGCTAGCATCCACTGAAAGTTGAACGAGACGAGGAACAGATTCTTTGTTAGAGCCTCTGGAGGGAATGCAGCCTTCTGCACACCTTGATGTGGGTCCAGGGGAGCCGACTTCGGCCATCCGGTCTCCAGAACTGTGAGAGCCTACTTTTCTGTCGTGCTAAGCCGCCAAATGTGTCGCGATTTGTTACAGCAGCCATAGGAGACTAATACGAGACACCGGTGAAAAAAGACAAGCCATTCCCTCGATGATAAGTAACCACTGGTGGTGGGGGTGCGGAGGGGGGCATTTTTGCAGAAGTGGAGCACGAAGAACATTATTATTGGAAGAAAGAAAAATATCACTACTGATTTGGTTGTGAAAGACCCTGACGTTCAAAGTAGAAATGAGCAATTAAAAAAAATTTTTTTTCAACGTTTATTTATTTTTGGGACAGAGAGAGACAGAGCATGAACGGGGGAGGGGCAGAGAGAGAGGGAGACACAGAATTGGAAACAGGCTCCAGGCTCCGAGCCATCAGCCCAGAGCCCGACGCGGGGCTCGAACTCCCGGACCGCGAGATGGTGACCTGGCTGAAGTCGGACGCTTAACCGACTGCGCCACCCAGGCGCCCCGAAATGAGCAATTTTAGACAGAGGCTAAACATCAGTTATGCCTCTAGCAGGAAGACACTGATGGATAGACGTCCAGCCCACCCTTCCGTGAGGCAGAAACAGCATGGGACGCTCAGAAGGGGATCGGCCAAGCCAGACAATGCTGCTGAAAAAGGCAAGTCGACATTGTTCCATAACAGGCACAAGCCTTTTAGGCACACTTGGCTAAAGATTTTTCCACCTGCCTCGTAAGGAAAATTTTGAAGTTAATATAAACAAAACTCAAATGTTGAGCGATTGTTATTTTATGCTTGACTAATTGTAACACGTAGTCCTTTATTCTTGTTTGCGATGTGACTCCAGTTACTTGCAATCAGTCCTCGTGCTATTTTCACAATCTCCTGAGCTAAAGACGTCCTCCCGGTATCGTTACGGATGATGCTGGTCCCAGTGGTACCTGAGAATAGCCATCTCTGTTCCTCAGATTGCAGTGCTCTGGTTGGATGACCCGGATGAAACGTGCCCCTCCCAGAATGCTGGCTTTACCAGAGTTATTCCAGAGTGTGAGGGCAATCCATCCACTAAAGCAAGAGTGGCAAGCTGATGGTCTCTGGGAAGACAGAGCTAAAGTATGCTCCTTTTCTGTAACAGGAAAATATGAAATCCGAAATGTGGTATCTCCCCATAGGAAAGGAATCCGCTTTGCTTAAGTGGGAACAGGAAGATGACTCCCTCTTCTGGCTGCACTGGAGTAATGGACAGCAGATTTGCACCCCTGTCGGCAACACCCAGAGAACTGGACAAAGTGTGAGAAACACCTGTGGTAGACGGTGGCCGGTAAGACCACATAGAACCGTGGTCCCGGAGAGAAAGGGAGCAAACACAGTAAGTGCTACGACGAACAGTTTCCGGCCTGGAGGCCCTTTCTAGAATGTGGTACAGAGGTGGGAAGCCCAAGAAGCCCACGGCAATTTCACTGAGGTGAGGAGAGAGCGTTCAGGCAGGTGAAGGTGGTGCGGGTGCACGAAGCAGAGTGCCAGGAGGAAGGGAGGTAAAAAGAGAACGATTCAGCAACCTGCGTAAGGTGAAGCCTTGCCTGGATGCTGAGCTGTACATGTGAATAAAACCCCGTGGAGGCCAGGCGAGTAAAAATCCGAGAGAAGGAGCAATGACCGGAGAGAGATATTTGATGAGCAAATCTCAGAACTCACATAGGATTACCAGCATGCCTTTGGTATCATACAAAGATACTTAGTCTTTGCCCCGGGTTCCTAGCCCAGAGCTCCTAAAACCCTTGGAATTTCCTGAGTTACAAGGGTAATAGGAGCATCCTTTGTTCTGATGAGGTGACTATCGACAGGCCCCTAGATAGACTCAGTATGAGGGATGGTTGCCAGGAAGACCAAGGCTTGATTAGAAGCTTAGAACTCTTGGGCACCTGGGTGGCTCAGTCGGTTGAGCATCTGACTCTTTTTTTTTTTTAATTTTTTTTTAACATGTATTTATTTTTGAGACAGAGAGAGACAGAGCATGAACGGGGGAGGGGCAGAGAGAGAGGGAGACACAGAATCGGAAGCAGGCTCCAGGCTCTGGGCCATCAGCCCAGAGCCTGACTCGGGGCTTGAACTCACGGACCGCAAGATCGTGACCTGAGCTGAAGTCGGACGCTCAACCGACTGAGCCACCCAGAAGCCCCAGCATCTGACTCTTGATCTCAGCTCAGGTCACGGTCTCATGGTTGGTGGGTTCCAGCCCCATGTCAGGCATCTGCACTGATGGTGCAGAGCCTTCTGGGGATTCTCTCTCTCCCTCTTTCTCAAAGTAAATAAGTAAACTTTAAAAAAAAAAAAAGAAGAAGCTTAGAATTCTTAGCCCCCCCTGCCCAACCCCTGGGGATGGGAAATAGACTGGAGATTGAGTGAATCACCAATGGCCACTGATTTAATCATTTGTACCTACATAATGAAGCTTCCATAAAGACCCCCAAACGATGGGGTTTGAAGAGCTTCTGGGTTGGTGAACATATCGATGTGCTGGGAGGGTGGTGTGATCGGCCCCACACTGCTCCCCCATACCTTTCCCTCTATATCTCTACCATTTGGGTGTTCCTGAGTTGTTGTATCTTCGTAATAAACCAGTAATAGTGAGTAAGGTGCTTTCCTGAGTTTTGTGTCATTCTAGCAAATTATGGAACCTAAAGGTGGGGAGGGGTTGTGGGAACCTCTGACTTTGGAGCCACGTTGAACAGAAAGGTGGATAACCTCAGGACCCAATACTTGTTGCTGACATTCTGGTGGGACTGAGCCCTGAAACCTGTGGAGTCTGACATTGTCTCCAGGTAGTTAGTGACAGAATTGAATAACACTATAAGACACCCAGTTGATGTCAGAATTGGTTGGCGTCAGAGGAAAAAAACTTCTCAATACCACCGAGGAAAGACTGTACAAAGTCTACCCTAAGAAAGCCTTTAAAAAAATTCTTAAAAGATTCAAGGTAGTCTAAAAATAACCACATCTGAACACAAAATTAAGCTTTCATTTTTGGGGGTGCCTGGGTGACTCCATAGGTTGAGAATCTGACTTGGCTCAGGTTATGATCTCACAGTTCATGGGTTTGAGCCCCATCTGCTGTCAGCACAGAACCTGCTTTGGATCCTCTGTCTTCCTCTCTCTCTGCCCCTCCCCACACTCTCTCAAAATAAATAGATAAACTCTAAACTTTCTTTTAAAAAAAAAGGCAAAAAGGTACCCAGCTGGCTCAGTTGGTGGAGGCCATGAGTCCTGGGGTTCTGAGTTTGAGCCCTACGTTGGGTGTAGAGATGACTTAAACATTTTTTTTAATCTTTAAAAAATCATAAAATATAATCAACAATGTCCAGCATCTAATGAAAAAAAAAATACTACTAAACACACAAAGAAGTAAATGTGATCCATCCCCAAGAGAAAAATAAGTCAATAGAAACAGACCCAGAGTGGGGCTCCTGGGGGGCTCAGTCAGTTAAGCGTCCAACTTTAGCTCAGGTCACGACCTCACGGGCCAGTCCATGAGTTTGAGCCCTGCATCAGGCTCTGTGCTGACAGCTCAGAGCCTGGAGCCTGCTTTGGATTCTGTGTCTCCTTCTCTCTGACTGCTCCACCCACCCAACACTCACGGTCTCCCTGTCTCTCACAAATAAATAAACATAAAAAATTATATTAAAAAAAACAGACCCAGATGGAATTAGTACACAAAATTTTAAAACATATATTTGAAATATGTTCAAGGGGCACCTGGCTGGCTCAGTCAGTAGAGCATGCAACTCTTGATCTCAGGGTTGTAAGTTCAAGCCCCACATTGGGTGTGGAGATTACTTAAAAAATAATGAAAATTGGGATGCCTTGGTGGCTCAGTCAGTTAAGTGTCCAACTTCAGCTCAGGTCATGATCTCGTGGTTTGTGCGTTTGACCCCGCATCAGGCTCTGTGCTGAAAGCTCAGAGCCTAGAGCCTGCTTCTGATTCTGTGTCTCCCTCTCTCTGCCCCTCCCCCACTCTCACTTTCACTCTCTCAAAAATAAACATTAAAAATTTTTTTAAATAATGAAAATAAATAATATATGTTTAAGATTTAATGGGAAAAATATATAGATTATCCCATACAACAAAAAATAAACAAAGCAACCCTTAAAAAACTTTAATGTAGGGGTTGCCTGCCTGGTTCAGTCAGTAAAGCATGAGACTCTTGGTCTTGGCATTGTGAGTTCAAGCCCCATGTTGAATGTAGAGATTACTTAAAAATAAAACCTTAAAAAAAGGCTTAATATAAAATATGAGTATAAGAAGAAAAATGAAAGACATAAAAGAATCAAATGGTCTCTCTAGAGCTGGAAAATATATTCACCGAGTGGACTTAGAATATTAGAGGCTATAGAAAAGAGATTTGTAAACTTGAAGACAGCAATAGAAACAATCTAAATTGAACCTCAGAGTGGGGAAAGCTGGAAAAAAACACTAGAAGCCAAGTGACCTGTGGGACAATTTCAGGGGGTCTACTATATGTGAGATTGGAGTCATAGGGTGGGGAAGAAAAATATTTCAAAATGCAAGAACTGAAAAACTTCCATTTTGATAAAACCTACAAACCGGAGCTAAATGAATCCCAAGTGAAATAAACACACACACACACTGCCCCCCACAAAAACCACACGAAAGAATGTAATAATTACATTTCTGGAAACCAATTGTAAGGACAAAAATCTTAGAAGCGACCAGAAGGAAAAAAAATAAAGGCACACAGTGTATAGCAATGCAAAACACAAGAATTTCTTGACTCCTTATCAGAAACAGTGCAAGGCAGGAGACGATGGAATGAACTTCTTCAAGTGCTGAAGTTATTTTTTTTTTAAAAACCCATCAACCCGTTAAAAAAATTAAAAAAAAAAAGGGGGGCGCCTGGGTGGCTCAGTTGGTTAGGCGTCCGATTTCAACTCAGGTCACGATCTCACGGTCCATGAGTTCAAGCCCCGCGTCGGGCTCTGGGCTGATGGCTCAGAGCCTGGAGCCTGCTTCCGATTCTGTGTTTCCCTCTCTCTCTGCCCCTCCCCCATTCATGCTCTGTCTCTCTCTGTCTCAAAAATAAATAAACATTAAAAAAATTAAAAAAAAACCCATCAACCTAGAATTCTATATCTAGCAAACATATTCTTCAGAGATGAAGGGAAAATCGAGACCTCTTTAGAGAATCAGAAGCTGAGAAAAGACGAGGCAGCTGGGTGGCTCAGTCGGTTGAGTATCCGAATGTTGACTTCGGCTCAGGTCATGATCTCACAGTTTGTGAGTCCGAGCCCCTCACCGGCTTCTTCATTGACAGTGCTAAGCCTGCTCTCTCTCTCCCTCTCTCTGCCCCTCCCCAGCTAATGCTCTCTCTCTTTCTCTCTCCCTTTCTCTCTTTCAAAATAAATAAATAAATAAATAAATAAACAAACTTGAAAAATTTTTTAATATTATAAACTCTAAAGCAACCCCATAAAAAATAAGTTTAAGAGGTATATAGCTAATGTATCAGTTTCCTGGGGCAACTACAACAAACTATTACCAACTGAATAGCTTAAAACAGCCAAAATTTATTCTCTCACAGTTGTAAAGACTAGAAGTCTGAAATCAAGGTGTCAGCAGGGCCAAGGTGACTGAAAGCTTTGGGGGAAAATCCTTTCTTGCCCCTCTCTAGATTCTGGTGGTTACTGGCAAATGTTGGCATTCTTGGTTTATAGATGCCACACTCAGTCCCTGTCTCCCTCATGTGGTGTGCCGTGTCTGTATGTCTCTGTTTTCTCTTCTTATCAGGATACCAGTCATGGGATTACAGTCCACTCTAATCCAGTGTGACCTCATCTTAACTGTATCTGCAAAGACCCTATTTCCAAATAAGGCCACATTCCTTATTCCAGTGGTGTTCCAGTGAACGTACAGTACACTGGAAAAACGTCCAGTACAGCTGATAAACCCAAAGTGGAGATGAAACAGAATTATGAAAATAGTCAATAATATTACTTGATTATTAGAAAGTAGACAACCTCATCAGGTGTGAAAACAATCCAGCTAAGTCTTTATAGAGCTAAACTGGCCAACTCTTTATGCCCGGTTCAGGCATTTTGGTGAATGGAAGACGTGGTTTATTTGTTTATGTATTGACGCCCATCTAGTACCCATTTCCTTCCTTTTTTTCACCGTGCTCTCTCTCTTACCCACGTGACTCATCAGAAGGTAACGCTATGCCCTGCTCAGGGTTAGGTCTTAACTGGTTGAAGCCACACAGGTTAGTCTCGTTTCCATCGATGGTTGCTTATTTAGGGGTGAGCAGGTGACACAGTTCTGGCCAA